>NC_135542.1:79375032-79975032 GCF_045843805.1 Urocitellus parryii | reverse complement strand
GTAAATACACGCTTGCACACAAAACAAGGCTTTGTTAATGTGAGTGAGCTTCTAGCACATGCCCAAGCACAGAAAGGAAACACGACTCTGGTCTTTCAGAGGATGGCTGGAGTTGCCCACAGCTAACCTCAGTTGCTTAAGAAAAGCCACTCACTGATGACATGGACACATGAGTGAGATTTTTCTTTGGTTCTCTTTTATTTTTATGATATAAAAAAAGTTATTAAAAGCTGGAGCAGCAGCATGCCAGTTAGTGACTTGTTCTGCATTTTCAGTTGGGCAGGAGAGTGGTGATCTTATTAGGCCCCTGGGTGGGCCAAATTTTCCTAATTACATGGAAATCAAAGGCAGCCCCTAGACTGTGGTATCTTACCTGTAAGGAATAAACACTCCCCTGCTGTCACTAATGTTCTATAAATCATGTTAAAGAGAAGCATAATTAACATTTTTGATCAAATCAAGCTTCCAAGCCATGAGGTGCTTGAATGAGTAAAGTCACGTTTCTGCGTCAGCAGTGAATAGATTCTCCAGGGAATGAGAGTGCTCAAGCTGGCTTGGCCCTTGTCCCCAGCCACGCACCCCTACTTTGGACACCTGCTGAGGACAATGAGAGTTTAGATGAAAAAATCCTCAGCAACATACCGCACCTAGTTTTGGGAATGGAAGTTTATCTAGAGGCTTGGGGCGTGGGGTGAGGGAGCAGCCACATGCCATGTCTGAGAAGCAGCCCCTTTATGTTTTTGTCCTGATGAAAGTGTATCCTATCCAGGAAGGTCAAAATTAGTCCTGCTTGTCCTTCAAACCACTTAAAAAGGGCAGCATTCCTGGTTAAAGGACAGGTAGCTTGGCACAAATAATTTCTACCTTTGTTTTTCGTGAATCTTGAGAAAATGTGTACCCAATTGCCAAAGGCTAATTAGACCTCAAGCTCATCTGGAGGAGGGTGCCCAAGTGGAAGACATTTCAAAGACTTCCAGTCCCCAGGCCATCATACATGCAGAACCCTGGAGACAATGCTTTCCTTTCTTTCAATGACAGAATAAGAACTGTAGTTGCAAGTTTCCTTGGAAGTTACTTGTGAATTTGCAATCATACATGAGTGTAAGCAGTTCATAGCAAAGCATTAATAAACCCAGGGAGAGAGAGAGAGAGAGAGAGAGAGAGAGAGAGAGAGAGAGAGAGAGAGAGAGAGAGAGAAAGAAAGAGAGAGCGCCCTGGATGCCCAAGTAGGCCATAAGAGGAAGGAGAAAGAGGCTGAATGGGGGAGGTTAGGTGCGGCATGCAATCCTCTTCTTCAACATTATGGTTTTGATCTGGGTTTGAGTCTGGCTGTGAAGGTTTTAGAAAGTAACATTAATAATAACAATAATAATAATAATAATAATAATAATACAGAGGTTATAATGAGTATTTCCATGCCCACACCAGTACATCCAGTGAAACTGGGAAAAGACATTTGTTTTTAGTTCCTTCTTTTCCCTGAGTACTCAGGGAGGAGCATCCCCTGCTGATAGTGGGACCCTGGAAGTAATGGTACCTGGGATTGTGGTCCCACATTCCTCTAGTTCCTCCCTGAAGCATAGAATGTGGACTCGCTTTCTCTCAATTTCTTCTTGGTGAGTCTTGCTTTATTGCTCCTGCACTGGGATGAGACAGAGCCCCTGCGAGGAAGTGATCCAGGCCATTTCCTGTTCCCTCTGTTGGGTGTGTGGATGGGGATGGGTGACTGGGGTGGAGGACACAGATTATATTAAGACTTCTTATTTAAACAAATTGATACAATTTTAAGAGTCCAGGAGCTGTGTGTACCCTGGAAAAGAAGTATATTATCTATTAGGATAATATAAATTCCATTGGTTTTGATGAAGGTGAACTGTACATATTACATACAATGGAAGGATCTGAGTTTCTGGAAACTATCCTAATTTTGAAGTTTCAAATACTGTATTTACTAATATAGATATGCCTGTATCTGTATACGCTGGTGAAATGTATGTTTTTAATTAACTGTATTCTTTTCCAGAAATGAAATTTTAAAAAATCAGAGCTGAGAGTGCTTTTCAGTGTGTAACTTTGATAAGGTTTGTATATAAATTTACATCTCAGAATAATAATAGTGAGTTCTAAATTACATGAGTTCCAAAGTATAACTTGGGGAAATATGGTCACTTTGGATATTCTCGTTGCCCTTTTTTTCTAAATGCTGAGAAAAACAATGGTTTAAAAAGACAAATCAGGCTAAATAGAATATTTGTCTTCTTGGGAAGACCAGTTCCCCCTTTTCTCTCCCTCATATCCTGTCCAGAGAGAACGTACTCCTTTCCTTTTCTCTTGCTTTATGTCGTTTCCCTTTGCTGAATTTAGACAAACTGATCTGTGTTTAAAATAAAGGGAGAAATAGAGTTCCCATTATTCTGAGAAAAATGTGTTCATGTCATTTCTGTGAAGAGGAACCATGTCAACGTGCACACATATTGTCACTCAGGAGCTCCACTCCACGCAAATTCTTCTTGGAACCCTTTGATTGATGTGCCAAGATTATGTTTTCAAGAGTTTGCTGGATTGGCTTGATCATCTTTGTCCAAAAAGAGGGAAAGAAGAGCTCATTCAAATAGTTGACTTAAGTTTTAACATAAACACTCCAATGGTCCTATTCAAACATTGCCTTTATGGAGAGGTCTTTACTGGCCATTACATTTAAAATTGCGTAACAGCTGCCCACTCTGCACATGCATTCTGCCTTACTTTCTGTGTTTCATTGGTCTCCATGGTACATACCACCGTTGGACCTACTATATATTTTATTTATTTGTTTCCTTCCTCCACCCGCCACCAACTACCCACTTTGACATAATGTGAGCGCTTGTCTGCTTTGTTCACTAAATCCTCCGGCCCTAAAATAGTGACTGACATTAGTAAGCAATCAAGAAATATTTGTTGAAAAAAAGAAATGAAATAAATGGTTCGGATTTATCACATTGACTGGTTAAATTTTTAATGTATGACAAATTTGAATTTGATTAACAAGCCCAATTTAATTTTCTTTCTTTTCTTTTCTTTTTTTTTTTTCCTCTTTCATTCGTATGTTTGTACCATGTGGGTCATTTTCTTTTCTATGTATTGTTTCTTTGACAATTTATGTGACACCAAAATGTAGGGAAAGAAACACACACACAAAAAATTCATCATTTAAGTTATTCTACCTCCAGCAGACCAAGAAAACTGGCTGTGTCAGCAAATTTTTCACCTTCCAACTGGTTGTTTTGACACTTTCAGGACACCACTTCTGTTTTATGCACTGTCATTTAGTGTTCATGGTTTCATAGCATGGGAATTTGTTCAGAGGACACTTGACACATTCCCCAAAGTAAAAGAACTTGGGTGAGTAGCTGGAGGTGCCATAGCAGAGTATTGAAGCCTGGAGTCGGAAAGTACTGGATCCCACAAATCTTCCCGATATTCTTCCTCAGTGTGACACATAACAATTTGCAGTATTCACAGTCACTGTCCATCAATGGTTATTAACAAACTGGGCACCTTCTTTTGTGTCACAAACACACACACACACAAACACACACACACATACACACATACACATAAATCTGTCTTTAGAAATTATCTACCTACCTATTGAGATGGTCGGGGGATGACCTCCCCAAGAAGAAATGGTAAGATGGGTGGTGCTTCCCTCGGTGTAACTGAGCACATTTCTGCTCTCTGCTTTAGGCTTCTTCTACCCTGCAAGAAGAATCTGTCCTTGTTTACTTTCTGCCCCTTGTTGGCTTCCTTTTGGATGAGGAAACATGCCTTACACCTGCTGGAGTGCTTTTACTAGATGTTTGGGATTTTCTGGGGGTTTCCCGAGAGGTGACTGTATTTCAGTGGTGAGTGAATAATGCAAAACAGTCTCCAGGCTGTATGCACTCAGTAATCACAGGGAATTCTTCAGAACAATCTCAGGTTGGTAAAATTTTCCACCCAAAATAATAATAACGGTAACAATAGCAGCAACGGCAACAATAAACAAGATATGCCCTGTATGCTTCCACCCAATTATTAGCTAATAATGCATAATTATGATTAATTCCACTCTTTAAATGCAGATTCTAAAGAGCAATAACCATTTATTTTATGTTTTCGAGCTATTTTCCTGCACGTCCTTTATGTCAATTATGTGTTGTCAGGCACATCTGATTGTGCTCCACTGTGGTTTCGATGGTTTGGTAATTGTACATTAAAAAAAAAAATAACAACACGTGTTTAGTATAAAAATTAATTACGTTAAGCATTCCTACTAATTTTGTCAGGCAAAAAAAAATGGCATCCCACAAATTTTCAGCATAAAGCGGGTGGCCAGCCTACTTAGGAGCTTTATGATCTGTGGCTGGGTTTTGTGAGTGAGCTCTGTCAAGGCAGTTTGCTCAGAGCTGAGACAGAATGCAGTGGACAGCAATCTGCCCCGGCTCTGTTCCCTTAAAATTTGTCTCTGGCCTCCACCTAATCAACCACTTCCCAATTACGATTATAATAACAGCGCCGAAAATATCATTTTGAAATGTCGCTGCCATCCAAATTGACAGAGCTTCTGCCAGCAAGCTGGACGGTCAAGGATGTAGCTTCCTTCCTTTGGTTTGGTCCTATTTATAAAAGGCTGATCCTGGGGAGTCATGAAGAATAACACTAGATATGCTATAAAACTCTACCCAGAAAATCTGGGTGCATCGCGAGGGGAAGGAGTGGCGGGGAGAAAAGGACAGGATAAACCAGAGAAATTGGCTGGGGAAAAAAAAAAGTCTGCTCAATATTGTTATCTTTGGGGAATATTTTCTTGTGATGCATTAAAAATATCTGATTCTTCAAAACAATTTTCTGCTCCTGTACCTCAAAATAGCGTTTGTTAAGGGGGAAGGGAGATGGAGCAATTAGTTGGCTTTATTTCTGAGGTTTTATTACTTTGATTCTTTTTAATTTAATCAGCCACGAACACAGCTACCAGCAGACGGTGACTTTTCCCTGAAATGTGCTTCCTGCCCAGAACAGTGCCTTGTGATTGTAGGTTAATGTTAATGAAACATGAAAAGGCAGACCCTTTTTAGGAAAATTTGTTATTAACAAATAACGGCTTGGTAACATTTAGAATCACACCAGGAATCACACCATCAGAAATATGGCTGGAGCAGCTTCTAGAACCAGCCTGCCATGTTCAAGTGATAAATTTGTTTACATCCTTTAAAAGTTCTAACTCCGTCCAGAGCGAGGTGACGTCCTACTTTTCACATTCATGTTCAATTCACAAACATAAAGAGACTCGGAGCCATTAGGAAAGCTTTCATTTTGGCTGGGGAAGGATGAAATGATAGTGATAGTAGCTTTCATAGCAGAAAATAATTGTATACTTTTCTTATTATTATTTTTGGCAAGGCGCACACATTTCAGCTTTCCGGTGTATTACATCATTACATTGTATAATGCATCATAATGATAGAGTGAATAGAGATGAAGAAACGCCAGCGTCTGCTTCAAGTTTAGAGAGAGAGAGAGAGAGAGAGAGAGAGAGAGAGAGAGAGAGAGAGAGAGAGAGAGAGAGAGAGACATCGCACGCGCTTTCAGCTGGGAAGGCTGCTGTTCCGCAAAGTGTTCTCCGAGATGAAACAAAGCTACCTTCCCACTTGGCATTCACATTAATTGTAGACTTGCCAACCGGCCAGTTTCACTGGTGTATAAATTAGTGGGGAATAATTCCACTTGTCTCAAAAACCAGAATATCCAAGGAACGCTTCCTGAGATGGTGACAATTCTTTGTTTTTTCTGTGGTTTGCATCCAGTGCCCAGGAAATCTCACACGATCTTCTAAACACACAAAAAGCCCCATGTTCCACCCCAGCATACCTGGGAGAGGCAGCAGCTGTCAGAAGGACAAATACAAGTTGCATCCTTTCAGCTGCGTAGTTTTCAAATGTATTAAAATGCATCATTTTTCAAATCCTTGTTATTGTGAAATGAAAGACCACAAGGCTCTTTAGAGGGAATTTAAATAAGCTGATTGTTTTTAGTAATAATAGCAGGAAATGTTAATTGAGAGTCAATGATGGTCTGGGAGCTGCCATTTAAGATGTGTCCATAGAGTGCTAAGATAACCTGTTGCAAAAGAAAAAAAAATTCATTATGACTATTATATTTATTTACAATTATGTTGTGAAATGCATGTTTTCTCAGTGGCTAATTTTTTTCCAAGTAATCCAAATTTAGCCAAATTATTTGACACTGCCTCCTAAAGTGGCTTATATTTTTTAGTTCTACAGTACACAATTTTAGTGATTACAGATATATGGCCCAGAGCTTTTCAGTGTCTCTGTAACCTCTTACAGTAACAATTACAATTGACTGAATGCTAACCTCATTTCTTTCATTCTATAATCATAAGCTTGTGGTATGCTTTGTATTGGGTTAGATCAGGGATCTAACAGTGAGTGAAACAGACTTGGACCCTCTCCCTGCACAACTTGCAGTCTGAAGATGTAGACCTCAATGTACCAAAACAACTTGCCAGTTCTGGTTATGACAGGATTTTCAAACTTGCATCAAATCTATTCTAATATTCACAAATACTTGGATCAACCAGCCTTGGATTTATTGAGAAAGATCATGTTGGTCTTAGCATTATTCTATAGCTTTAAACCCTGGCAGAAAAGAAAAAAAATTAAACCAGTTAGTTGGAGATAAAGTATGTGGCTGTTTTCAGTGTCACCTGTTTGTTCGGATATCAAAAATTCCCAGATTTAGGGGTGGGAGTGTAATTCAGTGATAGAGCACTTGCCTCACATGTTCAAGGCTCTGGGTTTAATTCTTAGCACTGCACTGCAAAGCAAAGCAAAGCAAAACAAAACACCTATTTTTTTTTTACTTTTTAGATATTCCCTTATTTTGGGTTTTCTCCACTTTTGCAATGAAAGGTTTATATAACTAAATAAAATGGGGGAGTATTTGGTGATAGGGATTTTCTGCTAGCCAACTAGTCACTTTGGTGTTTGAGGATGTTTGCACATCATAGCTGCCAAGTGCTTTAGACTTTACAAACATTTTTTTTTTTAATATAGCACCTCATTTTCTTAGTGGTTAAAATCATGGGTTTTTGAGTCATATAGATGAACAGGCCTGGATTCAAATAATAATTCTGCCATAAATTTCCTAAGTGACCTTACATTCTGTAAGCATCAGTCCCATCCTTGTAAAAGAGGAATAATAGCCATTTCTCAGGTTTGCTGAGAGAAGATGAGATAATCCATTAAAATAGCTTATAGAAAACACTCAACAAATGGTATCTATTATTTTGTAAAAATAATTTCTAATTCTTATTACAACTTTATGAAGCAGCCTACTAATGATCCCATTAAACCCTTCTGTTTATTTTTACCTCTACATGGCTACAAAGGCAGACTTTCCTTTCTGGAATTTCTGCATCTTTTTTTCTCCACTCAAGTGTTTTCTACTCATTTCCTAGAGTTCAGTTAAAGGCCTCTTTCCTGACTTCTGCACTATACTTCAATACATTGCCCCACTATGTATACGTTTTTAGCCTCCTGATATGCACATCTCCATCTTAAGGGGAATACAGTGTTGTAGTAGAAACGAGAGACCCTGTTTCCACACAGCTTACATTCCAACAGGGGAAACAGGCCGTCAATAAATATTGCAAAGGAAAGTTTTTACCTCAGGTTGGTGAAGAGCTTATAAAAAAGATGCTCGGGGTATTAAGAAAGCATACTCCTGGGGATTGGCATAGTATGTGTTGAGAAGTTTCCTTCAGAAGATGATATTGAGTTGAGACCTATTATGATTTAGATCTGGATGTCCTCAAAATATCTCATGTGTTGAAGACTTGGTCTCCAGTGCAGCCAAGTTCATAGATGGGGCTTTTAGGAAATGATTGGCTCATGGGAACTCTAATCTTATCAGTGAATTAATCCATTTGATGTGTTAGTAATTAAATGGACTACTTGGAGGAGGTGAAAAGTATAGGTAGGGAGGGTCATGGTTGGAGGAAGTAGGTCATGGGGATGGGGTTGGGGGTGTCCTTTTGGAATATATCTTGTTCCTGGCTCCTCCATATCTCTCTTTCTCTGTTTCCTGGCTGCCACGTTCTTCTGCCATGATGCTGTGTCTCACCTTGGGCCCAAAACAATGGAGGTGGCTGCTCATGGACTGAAACCTCTGAAATCTTGAACCAAAATAAACCTTTTCTATTTTAAACTGTCTTTCTTAGGTATTAGTCAAGGTTATGAAAAGCTGACTAACACAAAATCTAAAAACCCTTATTCTCACCCCTGCCCTGCCTAATCATGGGCCTCCTGACAGTCCTACCTGAGAAAGTCTTCTCCCCATCTCCTCCAGCCTGGTCAGTGATCAACAAATTGGAAGAGGATCCAACAGGTGTGTTTAAATGTGAGATGAAATGTCTTGGTTGTACCTGCTTGTGGTTTAGTTTTGTATTTAGGCAAACAAACAAGAAAGGAAATAAACTTAAAAATTACTTGGCATTATAAAAACAAAACAAAAAATTAAAATACTTATTGCTAGTTGGGGCCAACAAAACAAAACAACAACAACAAAACAATGGTGAGGATTATTCCAATGGAAGAGTGGAAGAGGGTTGAGTGGGATGGGAAGAGAATCTGTCATGTTCTTCTCTTGTCTAAAGCCCTGTGGTGGAAGCATGCAATCCTGTCTTCCAGGAGCAAGGAACACCTTAGCTAAACCCCTAGAGAACAATGATTAACCTCTTCCTGGCAGCTCAGATATGCTTACTGTTGAAACTATTCATTTGAATTCTTTCCAAATAAGACTTGTTTATCCATTCTCATTTCTTCAACACATAGGGCCACCTCAGGAAAAGGCAGCTTCCATATTCTGCATGCCATTTATACAGTCACATATCTCTTAGGCATATTTTTTATAACTCTAGATCTGGTCTTGTTTACTATCTGCTCTTGTTGGAATGTGTCCCCCAAATTTTCTATGTTGGAAACTTATGCCCCAGTGCAATGTGTTGAGAGGTAAGGACTGACTCTGCCCTCATGAATGGATTAATGCCATTATCCTGGGGGTGAGTAAATTGGCATGGGAGTGGATTGCTGATTAAAGGATAAGTTTACCCCTTTCCACTCTCTTGTTCTCTTGCCATGTGATACCTTCCACCACGTTATGACACAGCAAAAGACCTCATCAGATGTGGCTCCTCAATCTTGAACTTCCCAGTCTCCAGAAACTTGAGTCAAACCAAGTCCTATTATTTATAATTAATCCTGTCTGTGGTATTCTGTGGTATTCAGTAGCACAACACAGACCAAGGCGCTAGATTATGATGCTGATAATAGGAGACCTGTTTCAATCCTAGTCAGTTACTTGTACACAGTTGGCACTCAATAGATGTTGATGACCCCTGGTGACCTCTGTGCTGATCTCTCACATGGCTCTTATCTGCTGTGCTTTATAAATCCCTGGCAGCATCCTACAATGTTGAATGTTTCTAGTCTAACAAAAAACATAATTAGGAAGGTAAATCTGCTGAAGCTGAAACAAATCATTTAATTCATTCCACAAGCCAAATGGAAAATGATTTTGAGATTATCCACCGTATTGGGTTATCTGCTCTACTGCTCCGTACCATTAGCTCAGGCAGTTGGGAATTGCTTGCAATTCACAAAGAGGCAGATTGTGTTTGGTTTGCGTTGGCTGCGAACCCTTCTCTGAAGTGGCTGCAAGTCCTCTCCAATACAGCGAAGGGAGCCAGTCAGGATGGCCAATAAGCCAAGTTGGTTTCTCCCATGTTGGTGCTTCCGTGTGGTGTGAGCATCTGCACACGTGTGTGCCTGTGCCTTCTTCCATCTAGCTCTCCATCCACTGAGAGGGATACCTGCTAGTTATTTAGCCATCTGGATTTTGGGGTGACATGTGGTTTCCTGTTAACATTCTACCTTTCTTAGCAGGTAGAAGGACCTGCTGCAGCCCTATTCAGAGACCTTTTCTATTTACAGGAGGAGCTGTCTTTCTTCAGGAGGCATTGGAGGGGCATCACAACCATGCAGAAGCTCCCTTGCCCGAGGTAGAGGTTGGGTGCTGAGCATTTTAGCAGTTGAATTCCTTTTGCTGCTTTAATGTAGCTCATGCTGCATGGAGTGTCTTCCTGGATTTTAAAAATTTCTGTGTCTAATGTGGTAGAATAGGGTAGGGCCATGATGAGACATTCTTCCCAAGTTTGGTGGGAATCCATCCTTAGACCAACTTGCCTTAATCCAAAGACAACATGGAAAAAAACAGTGGAGGAAACCGTGCTCATGAAAGATGAAGTTCTAAGTAACTGGGGTCCAGTGCTATGGTTTTAAAAAGGGTGTGAATGTCTGTTTGCAAAATCTGAGAGCAAGCTTTTTAGTAGTGGATTGATAGCAAAGAAGATCCATATAAATGGATGGGTCAGTAGGTGGATAGATGATCATTGAATGCATAAGCATTTCCCATTATATATTTTCTTTTGTGGACTTGTTTCCAGAGTGGCTAGGAAGTTAGATATTCAGTGAATATGGGGTCTCTTTCTGTCCTTTGGAGGTATGAAATTCATATGGCCACTGGTGGTTAGCAGTCCACCAAGTCCTGGCTGTAGCTGTAGGACTACCATGGGCCATTCTGGCAAGGCTTGGCTTATGAGTTCAGGAGAGGCAGACTCAGGCATGAGCGGGTGTCATTCTTTGTTAGGGAGGTTGCTTATGAGTTAGTTGTATATTCTCAGAATGTGGAAGACTAAAGTCTTGCAGGGGTGGATAAGTTAATAAAAATAAAACACCAGATTCAAAGCAGATTAAATTGATTAGGCAATTTGATAATATCACAGTTCAAAGGTTCCTTTTTTTAAAATGCTAACCCAGGTAGAATTAAAGACAACTGAGAGCACCTTAGAAAGAGTGCCACAACTTTTGTATAAAAGTATTGCTATAATTCTAAAGCAGGATGGTGTCATCTGCATGAGTGTGCTTTTGTAAAAGATCAAGAAAGGCCTCAAAGGTATACATCTTGCATGATGGTAGGGTGGCACCAGACAATAAAAACTATTGCCCAGAATTTTTATTCAGGGAAAACTTCTAAATTATTAAAACAAACAAACAAGCAGAAAGATAAGACCTTCTTAATCTTAATAGCCCTGAAGAATACCAAGTACATGAATTCAGATAATGACTCACTTTGAGTTTCTCTTACATGTATATATTTTTTTTCTTTTCTTACTTCTATTTAAACTTGCATTAAAAATGTAAAGACAGTTTCCTGTGGCGATGGCCAGTGAGCAACCAGGATTCTCAGCCAATAACCACAAGCAACTGGATTCTGCTGACTACCAGGTGAGCTTAGGAGAGGCTCTAGAAAGGAACTCAGCGGTTTACTGATGCTTAGATTGCAGCCCTGTGAGATCCCGAGCCCAGAACCCAGCTAGTATGGGCAGATCCATGACCTACAGAGACTTGGAGAAAATTAATAGATGCTTTTTGCTTTAAATATTTTTGAAAGTGGTTGATGGATCTTTATTTTTATTCTTTTATTTATATGTGGTGCTGAGAATTGAATCCAGTGCCTCACACTTGTGAGGTAAACCCTCTACCCCTGAGCCACAATCCCAGCCCACAGATATTGTTTTAGGTCACTAAATTTGTGTCAATTTGCTACATGGCAATAGAAAACTAATGTAATTAGCATTACATAATAAGGGTTGTGGTTGTTGCTCCATGGTAGAGTGCCTGCCTAGCATGTGTGAGACACTGGGTTTAATTCTCACAACCACATATAAATAAATAAAATAAAAGACCATCAACAACTAAAAACAATATTTAAAAAAAATTTTCATGATAAAACTTTTAAATAGCCAAGTCACTGGATACCTTTATATAGGATTTAATGTACAGAATAGTAGTTGAAACACAATTTCTGGAATAGAAGCATTACAATTTAAAGCAATAGGCTTCTCTCCTGTGTCTACCGAGCTGCCTGCAGCTCCCTGGGAGGGGCTTTGATTGCTATTTGGTACCTGTGAACCATCTGGCCTGTCCCACAGTCCACCCCCACCCCCCGCCCCAGGCCGTAGACACTTTCTTCAGTTGTCTCGGTGAAGTCCTATTTGATTCAGGAGGGGATTATTAGTGCTGAGGGGCCTGGGGGTGGGTGTCGATGGTGACAATTCTCCCTCCACTGACAGCCCTAACCATACTTAGAATTTCAACCTACAGCTGTACATTGAGACTTTCAGGGTGATCCAGACAGCCTTCATGCCAGTCCTTTTCTGTTTCGCCCCAGGGAGAATCTGACCAACTATATATTCATTGCTATTTTCCCCATTATTTATTACCTGGACAGAATAGCATGATTAATTATTGATCATAGACCAGTAACTGATTAAAGTGTGGTTCTGATCAGCAGTCAGAAGTCATTTGTTTCCAGGCATTCTTACTTCCTGCATTGAGAATGGCAGAACAATACTCTTTTCTCTTTTCAGTGCATAAAACATGACACCTGTAGACAGGCTGCAGCTATAAGCCAGCAACAGAGCCCTTCAACTGTACTTTGTCTTAATAAATGTGAAATAATGATTTGCCAAAAGAGAGAAACTGTTTGGGAGATTTACATGTGGGGAATACGATGTGAAATATAATAGGAGGATTCTAATTAGAATTGTTTCTCATGGACTAAACACTTTGCTGAAGAGAAACTCACCAGGAATAGCTCTTTACCATCTGGGAAGCATATCGAATTCTCTCTCATTCTTACTTTATTTCCGTTTTTTTTTCTTCTATCTACCTTTTCCTAAAGTCTCTCCTTCTTTCTCGTCTTTTCCTCCTTCCCTCTTCCCTCTCTCTTTTCCTACGTCCCTTTTCAGATTCTTTTTCACTGGATACTCTATGTCAGGAATTGGCAAACTATGGCCAGAAGGTCAAATCTAGTTCCCCACCTATCTTTGTAAAAAAAGGTCTTGCAGCAAAACCAGGTATGTTTTTGCACTACAGAGGCAACTGCAGGACAGAGAACATGTTCTCTGCAAAACCTTTTTCAAAAGAAAGTTTGCTAACCCCAATTCTGTGTTTCAGGTACCAGGAAAACTGTCACTAAGGCATGGTCCCTGTCCATGGTGGCTTCAGAGGGATGTGAGTAACTAATAGTACCATGTTCTGGAAGGCAGACGGCTGGGATGATGGACATTCTGAATGCAGTGCTGTGGGAGCCAGGTGACAAAAGTGATGCTTTTAGCAAGTGGGATTGGAAGAGGACATTTTGGGGAAGGTAACATTTGAGTTAATTTCCTGGCAGATTGGAAGTAGAGAAAAAGAATCAGGACCTGATTTTGATAGCTCAACTGTCTTATCTCGACTACTTTATCTCCAATTAAAAGTTATAATTCCATCTTTGGAAAGGATTCACTTTTTTTTTTTCCTTTTCTGGCCAGTACCAAAATTATTAGTGAATCCTCTGCTTAGAAACATCTCCAGAAATAGGTGGCTTTGAGGAATCTCATTTTCCTCTTGGCTATTGAAAAAAGATGGCAGGGGGTGGCTGAGGATCTTGATTGGAGAAATTCTTTAAGACCTCTGAAGATGTTCACATGGGCTGCTGCTTTGGGCTTAAAAAAATTAAAAGAACCTGTGTCCATTGCTTTGATAATTGCAAACGGAAGTCAGTGGGCACCAAATAAAGGGGAGACACTCGTGTTCCCATAGACATCAGTGAATTTAGGGTTTTAAGCAGATTTGCTTCTAAAGAGATGTGTCCCTGCAGTTCTGGTGGTGACCCCTTCCCAGCTGCCCTCATCTGAACTTGGCTGGAAGTTCATTTCAGAAACTAGCAAACATTATGTTGTTTTCTTCTCTCTTCTTAAAAAAAAATATTAAAATGCTCAATCTCCAAGTGGGCATTTAATTTCAAGAATCTAGTTTCAGTCCACTTAGGATGCTTTCCAGGCCATGCACAAACACAACCCCAATTATGAAAATCAAGTAAAGACCAGAAGCCAACTGTGTCAGATTTGTGAACTCTTTTCATCAAAGCTGAAAGTGAAACTGGTACCAGTTTGCTCTCTGCAAAACAGGAGTAGTAGAAAAATGCTGTAAATCATTTTGAAATAGGGTTTAAAATATTGGGGTAGTGAGCCTTTGACAAAAAAAAAACAAGACAAAACAAAAGAATACAATTCATGTGAGTAGGTGAAACCTTCAGGTTTCATGGCCCAATGATCAAAATATCAAGTACTAAGTGAGAAGATTTTAATTTAAATTTTCTAAGAAAAAGAGAACTCCCTTTACTGAATGCGAAATGAGTGATGATCCAGGAAGGGCCTCATTTTGACTTTTAGACTTATATGATTAGCTGGGCTCAGTGGCGCGTGACTGTAATCCCAGTGGCTCAGGAGGCTGAGGCAGGAGGATAGCAAGTTCAAAGCCAGCCTTTGCAAAAGTGAGGTGTTAAACAACTCAGTGAGACCCTCTATCTAAGTAAATACAAAATAGGGCTGGGGATGTGGCTCAGTGGTTGTGTGCTCCTGAGTTCCCTGGTATCCACCACCCCCCTCCCCCGCAAGAAAAAGACCATACACAATAAACTCTGAACTCTCCTCCCTGGAATTGTTAGATTCTCTCATCCCAAAACTGTAGAAGCTTCTGGTACACCCAGGAAACTTGTTGGTGTTGGGTTTATAAGAAGCTCAGGACTTAGCCAACCAAGCTTGTGTTTGAATCTCCCTCTCCTCGTTCCTGTATTCCTTGTTCATTCACTTAATTTCTCTTGACCTTGCCACCTTTCTTTGTAAAATGAGTACAGCAATGGTGTCTTCTTATGGCAACCATTAGGTTTTCATGAAGTAACATATAAAGCAGTTAGGACGACCATGAACAACACATAGCTGGCGATCAATAAATCCAGAATACGTTTATTTTTAGGCTAATGTTACAAGAATTGGATATCCTAAAGTGTTTTAAGGATGGTAGAGGATGGCTTGGACTTCAAGCTCACACATATTATATTTAGAAAGAGCTCTTTGAGTCAATTAAAATCAGAATGGCGCTTATGGAGCAATTTGCGAAGGCAAATTTCTAAATGTCTGCTTGAAGAATGGACAACAGAAAGGACAATGGAATCTTTAGGAGACAAGTCTATTTACTCAACATCCATTGAATACGCATTATGTGCAAGACACTGGGCAATGGCTCGGGAGACAAAGATAAATAAAATATTGTTCTTGGCTCAAGATTTTATAGTCTAGTTACTCTATGGACATGTTAACAGAAGATTATAATTCTGTGTGAAAAATGCCACAGTGGAGTCTATGGCATTCAGATGGCAGCAGGGGAACAAGGAAGGCCTCGTGGAAGAAAAAGCTTTTGAGCTGAAATTCAAAGACTGAGCAGGTGTTTTCCAGGCAGACAGGTGAGGGGAGAACATGCCAGGCAGAAGGGACCACGCAGAAAATGCAGAGGCACGAGACAGGGAGCAATTCAGAGCTGCTGGAGCAGGAGGTGTAAGTAGGAGATGGTGGACAGTGATGCAGCTGGACAGGTTGGCTGAGCCCTATCTGGTGGCTTATATGCCTCCTAAGTCACTCGGTTTGAATACTACTGGTGGGGGAAACCATTGAGAAACTACGAATAAAAAAATCACCTCATCCAATATGTTTATTAGACAGATAGTCTGGTTGACAGCACAACACGACTCATTGGAGACAGGGAAGCAGGAAGTTGGGTTAGTTATGAGGCTACCGCAAGTATCCAGGCAAGAGATCATTTGGTTCTGACTCTGGTGGCAGCAGTGAAGAGGAAGGGAAGAAAAGGGACATGGATATGATACTGAGGACCTGGGACCCATAGGAATGGATAGGAGTCGTTTACTATGCTAGTGCAGTTTGGATAAGCAGTGTGGCTACTCACACCACTGACAAAATTTGGCATAGGTGTCCAACACCTTTTGTGATCTGAAGTGGGATATAGATCAAAGCATAGCTCTCTTTTTTTGTTTGTTTCATCTGGGACACCAAGGTTGGACAGCTCATGTTAGCTCCTTAGAACTCTAAATGGCCTAGAGACAGTCCTGTAAGGTCAATCCTTGTTGATTGATAATGTGGTTATGTATCTTACAGTGGCTCTGCCAAAGTCAAGGTTAAGGGATGCCCACAGTCTGTGGACCTTAGTTTGTCATCAAAAAGAAATAACTCAGCCGGGTGCGGTGATGCACGCCTGTAATCCCAGTGTCTCAGGAGGATCATGAGTTCAAAGTCAGCTTCAGCAAAAAGCAAGTCACTAAGCAACTCAGTGAGAATCTGTCTCTAAATAAATACAAAAAAAGGGCTGGGGATGTGGTTCAGTGGTCCAGTGCCCTGAGTTCAATCCCTGGTACCAAAAAATAAAAATAAAAATCAGTTGACAAAAATTAAGTTTATGCATCGCCTACAAATTCTGGTTTCTTAGAAACTCTAAATAAAAATAGCAACTTCTCAGTGGTCATATTTTAATGTAAGACTACTCATGATTATCCAACTATTCCTCTCTTCTTACATGCCTCTGTCCATCTACCACTGATTATCTTTGGTTAGCCATGAAAACCACTATCGAGATTTAACAGATCATAGGAATCAATTCACTGACCACTATCATGAAAGAGTTGGAAAATCCAAGATGTAACATTAAAAACATCTATTGTCAAATCAAAAATCCACAGAATCACATGGTTTACTTGCTGTCCTAATGCAATTTTTATGTTTGTTAATATTGAGTATGCAATTGTATAAATGTAACAAAAGTATTTTATACATATAAGATTTGTGTGTGTGCATGCATGCATGCATGTGGATAAGACCTTTCTTTTTTAAAGGATACATCCTAAGGAAGTAATTAGTGTGGACACATATTTGGCAGAGCTGTATGTGTGTAAATATCTGTATGTTTGTGTGTATGAATACACACACACACACACACACACACACACACAGTCAACCAGATTCTTAACTTCCACTTGTCTCCATAGCACATGTTTATAAAAGGCAACTTTGGTAAAAATTAATAAGTTTTGCATATATCCGTTAGCAATTATAGAGGCAACCACTTAAACATAGGGAAAGTACCTCATCACATATATGCCAGTAGATTCGTACATAAGGATTGTCCTTAATGATAATGATTTGCTTTTACAGAGGACACTTAAAATAAGTGTTACTGAAAGTCCTCATTACACATATTGCCGAGATTAGTACATTAAGGATCATGTACTTACATAGTACTAATGCATTTCTGCCACTTAAAATACTACATTACCCATTTCTGATATCTAGCAAATATCTAAGGCAATTTTGAGAATTACTGACATCCTAAAGGAAGTGGTACTTTTATGATTAAGCAGGTTGCCTATATTTTGCTCCAATTTTTCTAAAACTAAAGTTCTGCTAGATGCAGAAAAAGAGAATTAAAAGTGAAATTTATGTGATGACAACAATGATATTTAATTGACTATATATTCAGGCACCCAAGGTGGGGGGAGAAACTCATCTATTTTTATTTTTAACAAGTTGCCCTTTTATAAACAAGACAAGTGAAGTTAAGAATTTGTGGACCATAAATTGGTCCAGAACTGATTGTACCCTTTTTGAACTTGCCTTATCTCAGAAGCAATAAGCAAATAAACACACAAGTTAATAAACATACAAATTAATAGAGGAGCACCTGTCCTGGCCACTTATGTCCTCCATACAATTCTCCCAGTATTATTTTGGTCAGAACTTGTGCTGAGATTATCATCGATATTGGGACGGAATGGTAGGCACCCACCCAGATGGCACCTGGGTGCAGGAGAATTTGTGAGCATGTCAATAGAGTGTTGTTGGTCCTTCTCAAGTGCCTGAGAGTTCTGCAAGAGCAAGTTCTGGTGAACAGCATGACAGTGGCACCAGGCTTGTAGATCAACCAGGGAAAACTTTGGGACATACCAGGATATTCTGAGTGCTAGTTGAGGTGTCTCTTTTACACTTACCGTCACATTTTTAAAAGATTATAATATGCTTTGAAAAATAGAGTTTTCCAGCACACTGTTGGTGGGAATGCAAAATGGTTTAGCCACAATGAAAAGTATTATAGATGTTCCTCAGAAAATTAAATATAGACCTACCATATATGATCAATCTGGGTATTTATCCAAAAAGGTTGAAATATGCATCTAGAAGGGATATTAACATTCCTGTGTTCATTACAGTTCTGCTCACCATGTTGAGGAAGCCACTGAAATGTCCACGGACAGATGAATGGATGCACGATGTTGTGTATAACCCAGTGGATTATTATTCAACCTTGAAAAAGGACATTCTGTGATACACAGCAGCATGGATGACCTTGAGGACATTAAGCTCAGTGAAAGAAGCCAGTCACAGAAAGAAAAATATGGAATGATTCCACTTATGTGAGAAATTTAAAGCATAGAGTCAATGATTAGAATGCTGGTTGCCAGGGGCTGAGGGGAGACACTATCAGAGGGGTATAAGTTTCAGTGTAACAGAACAAATAAGGTTCTAGAGATATGCAGTCAGCATTGCACCTATAGTTAACAATACTGGATAGTACCTTTAAATTTTTGTTGAGAAGACTGATCTCATGTAAAGCACTGCTACTGCAATTAAAAAAAATAGAATTTCCTAATTAAAAATAAAAATTGCGGGCACGGTGGCACACACCTGTAATTCAAGTGGCTTGGGAGGCTGAGGCAGGAGGGTGGTAAGTTCAAAGTCAGCCTTAGCAACTTAGTGAGGCCCTCAGCAACTTAGTGAGATCCTGTCTCTAAACAAAAATATTTTTATAAAGGGCTGGGGTTGTGGTTCAGTGGTTGAATGCTCCTGGGTTCAACACCTGGTACTAAAAAAAAAAAAAAAAAAATCAAATCACTGTACACTAAAAGATTTAGGGTCACTCACTTTCACTTCTAGGACACATGGGTCATCAACTGTGGACCCTAAGTTCTTTCGCTATTTAGATTCATTTATCTTCACCTTCCTCTCTGCACAGATTGCCTGCTGCTGTCTACACCTGTCACCGTGTTGAAGGGCTGTCCCGGAGATGGACTTTCTCCTTCCAGTCACAGTCAGGAGACATCACCTTATTTGGTGCTGACTCAATGGGAGCCAAATCTCTAGCAGGCTACCAACTCACACCTGCAGAATTTGCCGGCACATCCGTTTTGCAAACACACAAAATGGGTAATTGGGCACACAAATGCCTATTTGCATTGCAATTTGGCATTTGTATACACAGTGATGGATTTTTTCATGTGCAA
This sequence comes from Urocitellus parryii, assembly GCF_045843805.1. Lineage (NCBI taxonomy): Eukaryota > Metazoa > Chordata > Mammalia > Rodentia > Sciuridae > Urocitellus > Urocitellus parryii. The sequence continues at coordinate 79,955,703 of NC_135542.1, read as the reverse complement.
ATGAGAGGGATGCAAGTGCAGAATGGATGTCCTCAAGTAAGAAGGGTGCCTTTAAAAAACATATATATCTTTGCAGAACCCTGCTAAACATTTGAGGGATGCCAGGAAAATTGTCAGGTACATGGATGTGTTTCCCTCCCCCACTTGCCCACCTTTGTGGGTAAAATCCCCATAGAACGCAGTTTGTTTGTTATTTTTGGAAGAAAGGCTACTTTTTCCCAGATAGGCAGAGGGACATCCAGAGTTTTTCACTATAACAAAAGACTTGCCTAATGTGTCATGAAATCAGCTAATACATATTAATTCTTCAGCTCTAATGAAACGTAAGAAGCTTTTACATTGTTAGGATGTTGGAATTTTACAGAGAGTGTCATTCTCTGGTTTGGGGTGCATTGTTGTGCTCAGTATTCAAGTTATCCATACAGAGACACATTTGGAACCATGTATTTTTGCAACTAATCAGAATGAGGCCGAAAAATTATAATGGGCTTTGAACAGGGAATGCGCGTAGAGTTTTGAGGGGTTCCCCGTGTTCCATCTTGTTCTCTGGTTTCTTTGTCCCTTCTGTATGTCCTTGCGTTACAGGACTGGGGCCTTTCGGGTAACTGAGGCAGTACAAAGACCCTCCCTTCAAATCCCGAGTCCCACAATCAAGTCCCACAAAGATTTCAGACATGTCACTCAGAGCAGGCATGAGATTATTGAAGAGAGAGGAAAAGGGAAAAGGGAGCTCTCTCAAGGGAGAGAGTGGCTCCTCTCGAGATTGGGACAGCATGCTTCTCCTGCAAGTAAACTTCATTGGGGGATCCCAGAGAAGTTTCCAGAGATTCCTGCCCAAGTTCACTTCTTGACTTCTGACTGACAACAAAATGACTTCAGACTTCCAAGTCCCCACTGCCAAGATAACTCTAGGTCGCTTTGGCCCATGCTGCCTGGTTCTAATGGATTCTTAACCAAAAATTCTTAACAGATTTTATGGTTAGGAAGAATTATTGTTATCTTCCTGATAATTATTGTTATTGGGATCTGGTCTATAAAAAGGGTCACAAAATCTCCCCTTTCAGGGTAACTTGGATCCCTCTTATGAACATTATTTCAGGCCTGCATTTCTCCTGCAGATAGCACGTAGTTTGCTGAGAAATGTGACATGTCCTGTCCATTTAAGCCAGGCAGGTCTGCAGGTGAATTGCTTCTTGGAAAAGAAAGCATGTGGGCATTAGCACAGCAGGCCCATTTTATGGAATTATTCCCTTGACCTTGTGTTCCCACCGTTCGCATCTGTCACTTGGACTATTAAGCCTGGGTGTTGCCTGCTTAAATCTTATCATGACAGAGGGGCCTAAGAAAGGAAGCTAGGAGCATGGAAGGTGTCTAGGTTATGAGCCAGGCCTGCGCCTTACTTTGTCCACCCCTCACCTGCTGATGCTGGTTCTGGCCCTGATCTCTTGCATCGGAGTCCATATTGTCCTCTGGCCACTTCTGCTACAGGCATCTGCGGGGGATTTCTTTTGGCTCTTTCGGATGCTGTCTTTCTTGGTTAGTGTGGCTCTACTTTCTTGCTTTGTTCTGAGAGTACCTGTGATGTGTGGAGGAAACTACTTCTAGAAAGGTCTGTCTTGCAGCCATGAGGTGGATCCTATGTGCCTCCACTACGCCTTTGCCCAGGCTCTCCTCCCTTCCCTCTGGACAGTCTTACTTTCCCAAACTCAGACACACATGTGACATCTTCGCCACCAGCTTGTTTTTGCTGTCATCTGATTCCACATGCCTACGGCCAGCTGTGCTTTTCTCTTCCTAGTTTTCTCCTCCCTAGCATTTGACTCGCTCACCCAGTCTGGTCTCTTTTGCAACTTTTATTTTATCCTCGTTGGTGCCTTGTGTTCCTCTTCCGCTGTCATCTCAAGAATCATTAAGTCTTGTTGTCAAGTCTCCCAGGTTCTAAACCTCTCTCTTTACTGTGCCTGGTCCTCTTACACCTAGATGGTAGGATTTGCTGTCTGAGCCATCTCTGTGCTTGACTAGGCTTCACAGGATGCTCCTCTTACCCTGGCATTGGGGTGATGATGAGGTAGGGAGATCCCTCAGTACCAGATGGAGTTCCGGCTGTCCATCCTGACCTGCAAGGCACATGACAATATGACTTTACACAGTAATAAAGAGAGCTCCTTTGACAAGTTTGCTTTTTTTCTTTCTTTTCTTTTTTAAAAATTCCATACAGATTTTTAATTTGCTCCTAAATGCCTCTCTTCTGTTTGGGGATCCTTTCTCATGTAGATTCCCAACCTGCAATATTCTATTCTTCCCATATTCACCTAAACCCCAAAACAATTCTCAAGGAAAAACAACTCTAGCTCTTTAAGGAAATTACTTTAAAGTTTATTCCAGCCCAATACAATTTTGCTATCAGATTCCTCCAGCACAGGGAGCCTCATACCAGTGGCTCAACAAGTCACAGCAGTTCCCTGATTTGTTTTTCTATTTTGGGGGGTAGTGTGTGTGTGTGTGTGTGTGTGTGTGTGTGTGTGTGTGTTGGGGGATGAATTTTATATCCTTTGCCATACTTAGCACAGTGCTAGCCATATAGAAGATTCTAGATTCTAGCTGAATTCTTCTTGACTTTGTCTTTGCATCTTGGAGGGCTGGAAGTCAGCAGTAGGGAGTTGGCAGGGGGAGTCACCAGTCCATTCAATATTTTCTATTTCCAATGCTGCCAGCACACCAGGTTATTATTATTGTTTTATATTTAAACTCCGGTTCCTTCCCTTTCCTCCTCCTCCTCCTCCTCCTCCTCCTCCTCCTCCTCCTCCAGAGTAACAAGGGCCTAATAGGCTTCATGTACAAGTGCCTATTTTTATTAAAGACAAGTGTAATCTTTTGTAGACCAAATGTCCCTATCATAAATGCTAACGGAGAAAAATATTAGGACTCATTTATTTATGAACCTGTTAATAATGAGGTGCAGTTATGAAAAAAGGCTTCCTCAGCAAAATCTCCTGAACAAACAATGCACACTGGGGAAAAGGAGCTAGTTAGCCTTCTTGACTTAGATAAAGCTATGGAGAAATGACAAGTGCCAGTAATTAGCGCAGCCTCTTCAACAAGATAACCCTATACATCTTTGTCTATTTCAATCACCAAAGACTCCGATCCAGTGTAAAATTAAACCTTGGATGCCATCAATTTCTGTTAACCTCTTTATATTGTTCTGTGTTCATGCCTATGTGATAGATAGATTTTGTCATTTTATTAAATGGTGACATCGCTACAGACACGTGACCTAAAAATCTGTTTGCTCCTCAGTAAAGTATTCGTCATCATCTCCTGGTGTGTTTCATAACTAGGGGACTAGGTTTATTCCAACACACCCTTGGGAAACTTGCAATCTTTACGAACTTGGCACTGCTGTTTGTTTGAGCAACCCTGCATTTGACTGCTAACCTTGACCTGCCCTCCCACAAGTAATCTAGTTAGAATACTAATCAAGGTCTAGGCTCTGGATCAAGCTGTTTATTATACTCACACATCCATTAAGAAAACTGTGATCTGGAGCATCTTTCCCCTTACATATTTATTTCCTTCTTCTTACCCAGTACAACCCTGCAGCCTATTTTAAAGGCTCCTGATTAGCCACTGCTTCAGCATTTAGTTTTAATCTAGGCTCTTTTGAAATTTTATTGCTTAATATTCTTTGCTGCCAATAGGCTTTTATTAATTTATTCATTCATTATTGCAAGGAATAACAATAAAGGTTATCATCTAAATTGGGAAATAATTGGAAATTATAAGAAATCAGTTTGACCTTGGGGTCCAGGTTTATGTACAGGAAGTCTTGCGTGGTTCACGATGGAGCTGGAGGAGCCAATAGGCTTTGTGTGTTTTAAGCTGTCCTACCAGGCGCTGTCTGGGATGATGATGTTGCTCATGGATGAGGGAAACCTCCAACCAGGGCAGAGGAAACAGAGCTTCACTTGAAAGAAAAAAGCTGTTTTTATCTTAACATGCTCTCAGTCCCCTGTTCCCTTTTACTAACTTCCCTCCACATTTTATTTCATGACAGTATTTTCTAGCATTTAATTTTGCCCAGCTCTGCATTCCCTCTGGTCTTCTTCCTAGGAGGCTCACTTCCCTGGTTGAGTGACATTTTTTGCTTCAAGGTACTTCCTCCATCTTTTTCTGAACTCTGTTATGATTCTCTCTTTCTCTCTCTCATTGTTTCATTCAGTAGACATGTAACATAACTACCATGCTTACTCCCTTATGGAGAGGAAGGTGTCAAAATTCAGCATCTGGAAACTTCTCCTCATTTGGAGCCCTGATTACAGTGGGTCCATGGAAATTTTTATCCACTATCATTTAAATATGTATTCACACAATATTTTAAAGCACACGTTCTCCAGCCAGCAGAGCAAAACACCCCACAACGAGGAAATGAAATAAAGCACATCTAAACAGTTTGAAAGCATAGGGTTGCTTTGCGGTAAATGGTAAGGGAGACTTTGAGACAGCCATTTCTCAAGGACCCCCGATCAGGGTTTCTGCCTGGTTTCTGTGATTGTTTTCTGTGACCTGGGGCTTCCCCCTGGGGGTAAGATTACCACTGAGTAAAAGTCACTCTGATCTTTAAATCTCTAAAGCTTCTAATAGTTGAAGAAAGATAGCAATAGAGGGAAAGGAGAAAGAGGTAAGGAAAATTAGGAAGCAGGGAAAAAGAAAAGGTTAGAAGAAAACAGCATTGATATTTTGCAAAGAAAACCTATCAGGTAGATATTATGAGCTAAAAAGGGGTGCAGATCTCTATGGAACAGATATATGCAAACGTGCTCTTTGCTGGAAACTATGATTGGGGCTACTGAGGTTATCAGCACCTCCTGCCCCCCACCAAAGGCTGGCTAAACAGGATATGCAACAACATAGATATGGATTCTATTGAAAGCTCCATCCAACCAACAACAACCACAGGAGAGCCTTGATTTTTACAGAGAGCTTCTGTCCAAATCACGTTTCAGGATGTTAAAAAGTTTACAGAATTTAGCACTCCAAGTCATATTCAGGTTTTCATTCCCTTGACCTGGCTTTTCCCCTTTGGTAGAATTTCTAATGGCCTCCATCTAGAACCTCCCAGGCTGGGCTCAGATTCTAACAGAACTGTCATTTCTGCCCAGCCCTCCGACAGGCACCTGCTTGTCCGCTCACCTTCCCTCCTTGGTAGCGTAAGCTCTTCCCCAGACACATCTCGAAATTTCAGGTGTGTTATGAGTGTCCCTTCCCTATTAAAAAAAAAGAGAGAGAGAGAGAGAGAGAAGAAGGAGGAGGAGGGGGAAAAAAAGCTCATGTGATTTAATTTTCATTATTTTTAGGTGTTAAGTTTTAGATTAGCATACTATGTCTTAAACTACTGTATTAGAATGCTGCTTGACTCACTTCCAAATTGAAGACCTTTTAAAAAAATTGAAGCAGTCCAATAATTTTAAATCACTCTACACTGTGCATTGCAATTTAAAATTATTGGAGTGCTTCAAATTTTTATAAGCCCTTGAATTTGGAAGTGATCAAGGTTCTAGGCATACTCAGTGTAGAGCAATTTAAAATTATAAGAGCTGTCAAATTTTTATATAAGCACTTCAGTTAGAAAAGGGATTTTGGTTCTGGGCATGTGCAGAGAAGAGCCATTTAAATTATTAAAAGTACTTCCATTTTTTTTTTTTCCCCAAGCACCTGATTTTGGAAGAGTTTTGGTTTGTGCAGCCTAAAGTGACAACTTCCTTTGAGAGAGTCTGTGTAAAAAGAGACTTTCAATCTTTTGAATAGGGGCAGCCCTGTGAGGATTGAAGCAGGCAGCTGGCTTTCTGGAGCAACCTGGAGGACACCGAGGGCATGTTCCCCATGAAGTCTTCCCCATGGATTAGCATCGTGTCACTTTTATGGTTCTTATTTTGGTAAAGGTTATTTCCAGAGACCCCTGTTAAAATGCTAACTTCTTACATTAAATCACAGGTAAGAATAGGATTGGTGCATCAGTGAAGAGTTTTTCTCAATGGGTGAGTGAAAACACACTTTTGTGACAGGTCTTTGAGGCAAGACCAATCTCCTGGGGGCACTGTGGGTTGGTCCAGAGCAGGCCCATGGCTCCTATGTCTGTGGCTGACCATAGTCCAGGCGGTGGCCTAGGAGAGAGGGAGGTCAAGAGCATGAAATTCACTTTATCTGTGTCAAGATCCCCTCCCCTACCCAAACTAAAACTGATCATTTAAAAAGGTGAATTCTCTTATACTTTTAATGTTCATTTGCATTACGGCTTGCCTGGGATATCCATTTTCTCTTTTCTGAGAAGTGAACTATTATTCATCTGAAGCATTTTAAGGAGAAAATTGAAAGGAAGGTAGAATCGATAGGTTCAGCTAGAAGGTTGATTTTCCTATTTCATCCTTTGGTTAGGAGTTTCGATGATGTCAAAGAAAAAGAAGGAGGCAAATCTAACAAAATGAAAATAACGTTTTTCTTTCAAAGGTTTATTTACAACAAAAGGAAGGAGCAGATAAATGATGTAAATATTTAGTAGATACTTTTACGATTGTAATTTGAATCAACTTCTTAACTTGGTGAGACTTGGACATCACTTAACATAATATAATATAACATTTCTTTATCAGAAATATGATAATCACGTTGTCACATGTGACTTACCACTTAGAAAATGTTTATGAGTCCTCAATCGCTTAAAGGGGGAAGGCTTTAATAGGAAAACTTTAACATTCAGAAACGAGTCACTCAACTGATCTTCTTCAGAGGGATGTTGATTTTCTCTGAAAGTTGAAAACCCTCATTGTTGCAGTGTGAGCACTCAATTGATCTTGCATTTCCTTAAGGGCTTCATGTATTTTATTTATCATTTTCTCTCCTAGACACCCACAACCAAAGCAGTGGGCCAGTAGAGATACCTTGACCCTACATAGAACATTCTGGTTGCTTTGGGCCTCCCTCTCCTGGGTTGCAAAGATCAGAGAAACCCTGGTCTTTCTGTTTGTCCCCTTGAGGCCTGAGCAAGCATTTGGAAGATGGAAACTTGGTAAACTATAATCCCTTAAAGAGTAACAAGACATTAGAATATGTCTCTGCCTTTGTCAAAAGTCAGTGGATTCACTGTGCATCTACTTGAGGCCTGTGGCCTGTCCAGAGAGAGGACATAGGACAATCGCTGAGGGATCAGTTAATCCTAGTTCATCAGATGAGGGCATGAGCCAGTGTTTCAGAGTCAGCAATGCGAAAACAGCTTCTTGTTTCTTTCAGGCCAGATGAGTTTGAAGTTAAAGTGTCATTCCTTCACATTAATCCAAAAGTTAACAGATTAATAAATATATTAATTAATGAGTCACCATCTGTTTATTAAATACGAGTCATTGTGTTAGGTGCTAAGAGACACAAAGATAAATGAGAAACAGTTATTCTCAAGGAGCAGCTGTAGAAAGATGTACACAAATGGCAAGACTGTGCAATTTTATTTTATTATAATGCTTGTTTGTAATATATTCTAAAATATGACAAAATATTTAATACATAGCTCATATTATTATTATCTTTTATACTGGGCCTGATTCATTGTAGTATCCCTACATGTAGCCTCATTGTTTTATTTATATGGTCTATTTGCTCAATAAATAAATGCTAATTAAATGTGAAAAGTAGAAAGGATACAAACCAAGTACTTGAGCAGAGCTTTCTAAACTTGGGCCCAAGCTTAACCTGTAGGTTCTTAAGAAGTGTTGACTCCCCAGGGCCTCATTCCCTAGGATTCAGATTTAATTGGAACAGGAAATCAGCATTTGAAAAACCTAGTTCCCCCAATATAAGAAATGCTGTACTAGGGGACCTCAGGAGGGAGCCATGAACTGCAGGTGGGGACCAAACAGAAGCTGCTTCAAGGCTGAGGTCATCCGTGAGCTTGAAGGAAGGATGTGTGTGATGGGTACAGCATAGACAGGGTGTGGTGTTAGGTTTGGATCATTCTTAGAAGAGGGAGCAACATGGTCAATAGCAGAGGCAGCAAAGGACATGGTATGTTCTGGAAGTGTCAAGCCTGGGGTGGCCCTACCATCTGCCCTGTGATAAAGTGTGGTGGCAAAAATAAAGAGAAGAGCCCGAGGCAGTAGGTAGGGGCCTGGTTGCAGAAGGAGAAGCAAGCTTCTCCAAAATGTCTGAATTTCTTCTACACGTCCTGGGGAACTATTGGGAGTTTGAAAGCTGAAAGTCATGGTATCATATCTCTGTTTTAGGAAAACACTGGATCACGGTGGAAAAAGGACTGAATGCAGGGAAAACTGGGGGGAAGGAAACCCATTTGAAAGCTGTGGCATCCAACAGACTAAGAGAGGAGGAGGCACATCAGAGCTGACCAGCTTGGATAGAGGTCAGCAGAGGGGAGAGTGGATTGGGGAGACACTTATGAAAAAGCCGATTAAATATGGTGGGTCATTGTGGAGTGAGTTGGAAGACCAGGGTTCAGGCCATGGGCACTAGAAGGAATATAAGAGGAGGAGCAGCTTCTGAAAGAGGCAATGGTGTAGGCAGAACAACTGCGAAGAGAGGTCCAGCGGACAGTTAGAAATATTGGCTCATCCGCACGATTCAGTCTAATGTGCCATTCTGACCCAGAACCCCCCTCCTCCCAGGGCTCAGGCCCTTGCTCTTGGTTTTCCTTTTATCCACGTTATACAAAACAAGCACACGTTTTGTTTGACAGCACACATCAGATGCCATTTCTCTACTTCCGATCACTGGATCGAACATTTTTCTCAGACCTTCTAGAAGAAGGACATTTGTAGTTTATACACCTTCCTGAAAAGTGAAATTTTTGAATAAAAGCCAGTCATAGAATTAAGTCAGGGCAAAGTGGTGTCAGGGGTGAAATTCAAAAGACAATACGTAATAATTGGTTTTAAAACAGGAGCCAGATGGATCATAAGGTCAGGCACATGAAAGGAAAAAGCTTTCTCGAGAAGACTTGGGGCTAAGACTGCAAGGGCTATTAGGAAAAAAGTGAGGATAATAGTGGTGGGGCCTGCAGGTAAGGCCTGCTCCATGTCTATATGTCTGAAAACACTCAGGGAGAAGAAATGGATCTGTCTCTTCCAACCTCTTTCAGCTTCCCCCAGAAAGCTATTTTTGCTGAATCTATACTCATTGCTTTGTTTCCTCCAGAGAAACCATCAGTCAGGGAGAAGGAAGAAAGGGTCGGAATGTCAATATGTTTACTGGAAACCACTGGTCACCAACGGGAATAGCTGAGGGATCCAAGTGTGGGGTCTTAGAAAGAGGCACTAATATTTGGAGTAGAAAGGGAAATGAGATATTGCCTAACACCCCAAATTAATAGTAGGAGGAGCTGAGGCAGAATATGTAGTGATCAGCTCGGTATCAGGTGACTCAGTAGCCAGGGGATCACAAATAGAACCAAGACTTCCTGGCTTCCAGGCCAGAACCAGTCCACCCACCAATGTCCCAAGATAGGCTACTCCAGGATTCTGCATGGCTGTGGTGTCATGGTGCCCGTCTTCCCATATGATTTCATTCAGAAACTGTTTCTAGTACTTACTCTTTCTCTATCCATTGCTGGGTTTTATTCTTTGCTTTCTTGTCCTGAAGTGTAAGTTTCAGATGGCCTTTGGGGATTGGCATGCAAAAGGCTGAACTATGATTTTTTCCCACAAGAAACATGTGCAATAATTTCCCAGTCATGGCTACCCAAATTTTTTGCCTCCTGGATCATGGCTACTTCTATTTTTCTCACAAGACCCTTTTGTTATAAAGGTGATATCATTGTTTTGAAAGAGATTTTCTTTTTAAATCAAAATGTCTGAATAAGCAGTTTCAATTTCTCAGTATTTCTCGAATCCTGCTCCTTCTGAGTACCTTCTGTGCAGCATTGAAAACTATCTGGCCTGCTGCCCTGACCATGGTGGCAAGAATCAAGGACAAAACATTCATCTCAAGTTGGCCAATTTATCCCTTCTCTGAAATTGGGAATTGGGACACAATGGTTCTCTTAACTTGATCTAGGAGGTCATGGAAACCAGTGGACTCTTGGCAGTCTAACTTAGAGCAGAGCCTCTGGGGCTAGTTGGCTGGGGCTCAAATACCAGCTCCACTACTTCCTAATGGTGCAACTGTGGACTTGTCACCTCTCTGCCTCAATTTCTACATTGGAAAAATGGGAATAACGATATTAACAAAATACAAAAAAAAAAAAACACAAAACACCAAAATAACAACAAAGTGATAAAAAATAAGCTTGTTGTGTTAAATACATTAAATTTCATTAATATGTTTAGGTACTGTTCAAGTACTTGCTATTATTATCAGCAGTAATAGTGCTTTCATTATGGTGCTGCTATAGTTTTGAACTTGAATGTTTCCCAAAGGTCCATGTGTTAAAGGTTTGGTGCTCAGTTTGGCACTATTGGGAGACTATGGAATCTTTAAGAGGCGGGGCATAGCGGGAGGATTTAGGTGGTTTGGTGCCCCCAGAGAGGATTGTGGGACTCCAGGCTCTTCCTGTCTCTTTTACTTCTGACCATGAGATAAACAACTTTGCTCCACTACCTGCTTCCCACCATAATGTGATGCCTCCCCACAGGCCCAAAACAACAGGCCAATGGATCATAGACTAGAACATCTGAAACTGTGAGTCAAAACAAACCTTTTCTATTTATAAGTTGATTTTCTCAGATAGTTGTTACAGTCATGGAAAATTAACTAAGGTGCCTTTGAGACTGAAAATGAGGAAAGTTGGCAAAGGAAAGGGGCTTGCAGAACAAAATGGAGAATGAACACTTATAAAGTGAGAAGAACTTGTGCTCCCAAGTGAGAGAGAAGTGTGGAGAGAATGAGTTTGGGATCGATCCCTCTCTTGGCCCCACTTTCATTATTTCTTGAGTCTCCAATATACTTCTCATTATTGGGTTCTGACATCCCCCCATAATAAAACTTCTCCCTTGAGTTTCTTTGAGTGAGAGTTCGGAAGTTTGTTCCCTGGACAAAGGATTCCTCAATGAGAACAAAATGAAATCATGGGGGATGAAAGAAGGAAAGAAGTCTTTCCTCTGTGTGTTTTGCCTGCTGAAGGGAGGTTTCCTGCCTTAGACCACTCTTCACGTTCAGGTGAGTCTCTGGCTAAGCATGATTTTAGCGAATTCAGTTCTAGCACCCAAAACTGATCCCACAACCAGAAGCACTGCCCTGGCTACTGAGGTGAAGACTCGGAGCTGTAAGACGTGGCCACAGGAAGCTGGTTACCTACTTAGTGTCGTAATCTCTCCACCAGAGAAAGTCTGTCCTGTCTAATTTTAAAACTCCATCATCCAGAGGAGTGTTTGGCACATGGCAGGGCTCAATTAATTTTGATGATGGAATACATAAAAGAAGCAGTGTGGGTCAGGATAGGACGAATTTAGGAATTCAGAGAAGGAAGGGACCAGTCCTAGGGGTTTGGGAGTGTGTGAGGACTACATTTTCAGGCTTAAGTGTCCTGTGAGACAATTTTTAGACTGTCTCATTTTTACCTCTCTTCCTAGACCTTCTTCATTCTTAATCACGTGTTATTCCAAAACCTACCAAAATAATCAGTGATGGGAAATCAGGACTTGTACCTGGGTACATTTGTTTCAGAGTTCATCTCTCTAATAACTTTAAAATTAATTAATTAATTGAATTTTATGGTAGCTCAGGGCTTTACTTCAATCTCTTTGGTGCTCAGGGATCTTCCCTGCTTTTAATAAGTGAAGACTGGTTGTATTCTCCTTACCTTCTCACCTGGCTGAGCAGGAAGACAGGTGTGGAGAAAATCTCTACCTGCACATTAGCCTTCATCTCTCTGGACTTTTCAAAGGGATGATATTTAAAATATTTTGCCACCGGTACCACACAGGCCCTGAGAAATGGGACAGAGGTTATCGTAGTCAGGAGAGGGTAGCTACAGATAATCATCTGCGAGTTTTCACTGAATATCAACCTTGCTGTCTCTGGATTTGGTTTAGAAGGATTTGGAAAGGAGTGTGTTTTCCTCTAGACATCCATAGATCGCCGGACTCCTAAGCAGGAGATAGTTGAACACTGCCAGTGTATGGTGTATACCCTCCCAGTGGAAGCTGCAAACCAGCTGGGAGAGAGAGACCATTGCAGCAAAGCCCATTCCCATAATTGACTCTAATCCTACTGTTACTTCACATCTCTTCCGGTCAGGAAAATGCAGGCAATTTTCAACACTTGCCTTCATTTCATTACTTAGGAAATGCAGCCAAAGGGGGGGGGGGGAATGGAGCAGAAATTTTCATAGCAGGACTCCTGGCCCCTGGCCTTTTGAGCCACTCTCCACCCACCTTTGTTTAGTGGTCATGAATACACAGGTACGTGGAGATTCTCAAGGGAGGGACGCAGGGCTTTTTAGAGTCCAGTGCTAATATAAGAATGAGAAGGGACTGATGCTTGTCCCCATATCTTCTGACATGCTCCACACAGAGGGACCTGCAGTCGCCAGCCGGCTCTTTTTTCCTTGAACAGAAACTTCCCTCCTTGATGATCTCACTTCAGACACGGCTTTCCCTAAACCCTTCCTTGCCTAGAATCATGCTAATGTTGACAGCTCTCCCCCGCCCCCACCGCTTTGTTATGTCTGTGCAACCCAGAGACAATGTGAGGTGAGCTTGTCGGAGGAGATGAAAGATGGCAAGAAATGGGTGTTTGGGGACTAGTTCTTTGGTGACATGGACTCTGCAACCCCCTTTTCACTCCCAGGGCCTCGCTCCCTCTCTCTCTTCTCCCTCTCCCTCGCTCCCCCTTCAGCTCTCCCTCTCATCCTCTCTGAAATGGTGTGTGCCTCCAGTAATTTACATAATACTCTTCTGACACCTTTACTTTAGTCATCAATCACGGTACCTTCTCTCAGTCTATCTTTTGTCTGAGCATGTCTCTTCTTTATCAGGCCATGCACAAAAGATTAATTTCACAGTTTTTCTCCCTTCTTTCTTTCCTTGCAAGATACAAAGCTCATGAAATGACAGAAGCAAGATAATGAAAACAACAATGCAAGCAATTTTTTTTTGTTCTTGCAGGTTGGATCTCGAGATACTTTTTCTAACCTCATTGTGTGCCATCTGTCTTAGAAAAGGTCTGCTCTGTATTTTTTTTTTTAATACCTTTCTGATGCTGCTCAGTAGACTACCTGGGGGTGGGGGTGGAGATTACATATTTAAATCAGGTCAGAGGCTTTGGTTTTCAAAATCTTTGGAACAATTAAAGCAAGGGGCCCATCTCTAATGGCAGCATGGACTACTGCACAATGCCCACGCCCCAATTAATATTAATGAGGTCTTATGCATAGCCAATTTATGACATTTGATTGACTCACCCAACTACCCTTCAACCTGTCTTATAAAGTGAAATATATGGCGAAGAGGGCCTTATTTGCATATGCATATGTTCTTAATATTAATTAGGCTAATGGATCTAAGGACTTGGAGATAATTTGGGCACTGGCAAAGGGGAAAGAAATTTACCACCCACAAAACAGAAAATGGTTCCATGTTCTCCTGTCCCTGCTCTTGAACAAAAGAGTTGAACTGAAAGATCAGAACAACTCAATGTTTCCTCCTTCTTTTCTTGTGTTCCGAAGAATTTGGAGTCTTAAAAAATAAACATACTTACCGCAGGCCTTAGTATTATTTCCCCCCCCTTTTTTTTCTGTCTCATTTAAATTGGGAAAGGCAAAGAGATTGTGGAATAACATAAAAATAAAAGCCTAGTTCAATTGCTGCGAGCCGGTGGCCATGGGTCAGATCTCTCCCGTCAGCTAGGGAGACGCTGCGGCTTCAGGAAGAGGCAGTGTCTCTCAGGAATACATGTCGAATATAGAACAAGGGGTCAGGTCAGGAGGAAGTGTGCCCAAGAACATCTGCTTTAGCAGGGTCACTAATGGAATTTATCCCCACGGCAGAGGGCTGGAAGAACCCCTTTGATGTAGCCTAATTAAGCCTCGAGAAAAGTGTCGAAACCTCATGGATTTGATTGTTGGGGTGCAGGGAAACATATACTCTGATTTTCTTTTTTTTTTTTTTCCCAGACCAGCCTGTATAGCCCAGCTGTGAGGGTGTTTGACTCCGACATTAGGACAGAAAACATTTCTGGACAACTCCCTCCTCTGTGCTAAAGGACCTTCAAAATAACTACCTAGCAGACTTTGAACAGCAGAATAGTATGTGTATGTGATATTGCTTCACAGAACCATAAATAATAATCATTCTAAATAATGATGATGATATTACTTGAGGGCTTATTCTATACCCAAATATTATGGAAAGCACATTCCACATTCTATGTTATGCTTGCTTTGTAAAGTAGGAATTTAGATCCTCAGTCCAGAAATCCCTATTAATATGATTTGAACCCCAGACATTGTTACATGACCAAGATCACACACTGGGGAACTCTGAGGCCAGGATTCACACCTAGAGGACTGTGACTCCCAAGAGTAATCTCTTTCCCTTTGTCCTCCAAGGTCAGGGCCACTCAAAGTTATTGTGGGCTGGAAGCAGCTCGCCTAGACTAGATAAAAACAGCAAGAGGCCCATAGGAAGAGCGCACTCCAAGCTTCTTCTTAAGATAGCCAACAGTGTGACTAGTACCATTATGCCCATGGAAAGGAATACAATGATTATTTTTTCTACACAATTTAAAAACTGTGAGATGAAGTAGGGGAAGGGGTGGGGACCCTGATTAACTGACAGGCTAGTCAGGGAAGTGACTTAGAACAACAAATTTAATTTTTATTCAACATTTTAAGTGAAAACTATTTATAGTACAAAGTCTTATTGGAAAAAAGTCTTTTCAGAGCTGGCTAAGGTGGTACCACAAACAGAATAAGTAGTAGGATAGGGAGATGGGGATTCCCTGAGGCCTATACCCTGGGGAAATCCAGGATGTAACATCAGAGAGGAGAAGTGGAGGCCTCCAGAATCTGACATGTCCTATCAACCCTTCTTATCTCTGTTCCCCTTATCTGTAAAGCCTGGTGTCTTGGCACAGTTGGAGCTGAAAATTCTAGAACATTCCTACTGATTTGATTGGCTGCTGGGCATCTCTCTGTTCCAAATTTCTGTGTGTGTGGCTGTGTGGGTGTCTAATTGAGCAAGCATTTGGGGGGAAAGAAGAGGGAAGAGCAGGGAAGAATGAGGGAAATACTTGCAAGGAGTGAAGGAGTCAAACTTCTCAGAGGTCCCTGCTTTGAGTTCAGCACTCTCAGGACAGGACTAGTGGGGACCAAGATGGTGAGTCCTTGTCTCCCATAACCATGTGTTCTGCCCAAGTCTATTACTTTAAAAAAAAAAATCTCTGCTGCTGAGAATGCTTTGACTACATTGTAAAGATGTGACAGGTAGTGAAAAAGAGTGTGTATGAAGCAATCATGGAGCTGATGTGCTTTATTCTCTTCTCACATTAAATATGTGTTCATTAAATAAGGGCTTGTTTGCAGAGAGACAGAGCAAGAAGGAGACAGAAGGAGAGAAAAGACGGAAGAGCGCCTGATGCTTGTTACCCATGATGCCGTGGTTTGGCAAGTGTCAGCCTGGCAGAATGGGGTGTGGGGGCTCTGGATCCACCTGCCATGTCCTGACCCCAACCTTTATGAGCTGAGTTCTTGCTGTTATGCAAGAACCTGCACTTCTGTATGTCCTTCTATATGAGAAGTTCAATAAAAGCACTTCTCTTATAGTGGATTGTTTGAAATTTATATAGACATACAGCGTTGGGCACATACTAAGTACTCACTGCATATTAGCCCTCCATCATTAATTCCAAAGTTTATCCACCCAGCGGGTATACTAAACTGCCTACTTCTCCCATTAAGTATTCTTGGCATTCATTCAAGAGTATTCTGCTTCGGTCAATAGGTATTACCCACGCCAATCAGTTTACAAGTTGCTGGGGATTCGAAGCACCAATGTGGCCACTGCCTTCACTGAGATCTCACTGAGCAGAAAGATCCCCAACAACTGAACACAATAGGGTATGTTGAGTGCACAGAGAAGATTTATGGAAGTCACCAGTGGGAACAGAACAGAGAGTGCTCAAGGCCAGGTGCCAGGGGAAATCTCTGAACTAGGCTCTGCAGGACAGGTCACAGAACCACTGGAAAGAGGACAGGGAGGGGAATCACAGGGAAGGGAGTAGGAATAGCACAAGTCAACTCCTAGAGGTGGGAAGGGCACAGCACAGGGCCTAGGGATTCAGGAAAGGCCAGAGTAGTTGGACCTTAAGAAAATGCAGGAAAGAATATGACAGAGGGCAGGCAGGTGACCACAGGTCACATGACGTGTTGACAGCCACTTAAGGAAATGGGATGTATGGTGTGAGTCATGGGAAGCCACTGCAGACTCAAACAGGATGGTTACCTGGGACCAGATGTACCCTTTGAGAAGCTGGCTAGACTGAAGGGTGGAGGGGAGGGCAGAGGCAGAGCATACTAGCATGGAAGGAGCCAGCTGCAATGTGGTGATTACCCAGAGGAGCAAGGAAGGGGCAAGCTCAGGGGGTATAGGTGATGCTCCCAAGTCCATGGGCCCGACAGCTGTCTGCTGGACAATTGTTAGGGCCCCTGTGAATCCAGCCTGCAGAGGGCAGGTAGAGGACTGGAGGAGTGCTCCAGGGCAGGAGGGAGCCTCCTACAGCTGCAACCCAGAAGCATTTCACTTCAACCCTCCAATTCTAGGTTCCTACCCGCACCTGCCAAAAGAAAAAATGTGTCAAGAGCACCTTAGGAAGAAACACACCAGCAATTTCTTTCCCTGCTTGCTCTATGTCTCTGGCTGTCCTGATAGTGAAACAAACAAACAAACAAACAAAAAATGGCAGCATCTTTCCTAAGAGGAGAGGGTGCACTGGATCCTTGCTTTCTCTTCCTGCCATGCCACCCTAGGGGCGAGACACAAAGTCCGTACTGACTGAATGCACATTGACTGACTCTCTATTGTTTTCTCTCCATCTAAAAGGGGCTCCGGTCTACAGACAGTGAAGCATCTGTGACTGCCAAATGCTCTTTTTCAAAGTGCTCCCTATTTATCAAGGCAAGAGTGGCCGGGCCCCTGTGGAGGAGAGGACATTGCAAGGGGAACCTTGACAGACCAGCCCAAAAGAGCTGGCAGCTTGTCATTCATCTCAGCTGCCGGTCAGGCCCTTCTGGTTCCCAGGCCTGCAGGTTGCCATTTGGACCAACATTTGGGAAGCAGGATGCTTATGGAATCCATTTTGGGTTTGGCAGCCAGAACAAAGAATTTAGGCTGGAATGGAGCAAAGAGGTGTAAATGTAGCCCAGAGCTGGGGGCTATCTGGTGTCTCATAGCTGACCCTGCTGTGGCAGGCAGGAGGGTAGGGTGTTTGGGGAGGCTGTTTGTAAGGAGATCATTTGAACTTCTACATTGAGCCAAAAGAGGGGGAGCCGATTGCAAATGAGGCCTCTAAGCAGCCACCTTCAGAAGAGCAAGACCCATCCTTCTCTATTCATTTGTAGGTCAGAAGTATTTTCTGCTGTGTGCTGCACCATTGGGGCCTACAAGATGAGGTGAGATGGGCATCTTTATATCCGTGGAAGTCAGTGCAGCACAGTCCTGTTAGTCCCCTACTAATGGGGCGCTGCCACGAGGGTGGCCAGGAGTGGCCCCTATCACTGTACATCCCAAGGAATGTGGGGGCTTGCATTCTAATCCTTGGGTACCAATTTCCCAGCCTCCATCCCCACCCCCACTCACACACATACCCTTGTGAGCCCTGTTCTGCTTGAAAACATTCTAAAACATTCTCTGTCCTTCATATACGGGGGGGGGGGAGGGAACCCTTTAGGCGTTAGATACTGCAGTAATTACTATATAATGGAGTAAATACTATACTATAATAATTAACTTGTAAACCTTGAAATAACATTTACTGTAATTTAGACCAAATATGAACTGTGAGTAATGAAGCCCGATCCAACATGAAATCATTTGCAGGGCGCTTGAAGCATATGCCTGGGAAAGAGAAAGCAGCAGTTTCACGTCGTTACCAAAATGGGCCCAAACGAGGCCCTCGCATACTGGAAGAACACACAGATGCCATTATTTTGAAATATCTTGTTAGTATTTTTTTTTCCCTTTTAATAAATTGCTTCCCTCTCAGCCTTTTCCTAAACTATCCTTTCAGGCTCTTGGAAGGATCCCGGGGTTTGGTTTGGTTTAGAATTTAGTTTTCACTCAAGTGATTGCTGTAGCTCTCTACAAAACTAACATTGAAAGCTTGGGCAAGTGTCTTGGAATTGGGCAGAGAGCATGAAGGTTTTGGGCTGTCTATATCAGCAGACAACTGGGGATGCTTCTGGAAAGCATATTTATGGGACAAAGCTGTTTGTGACTGTAGTGATGCCAGCCAGAGTCCTGGGGTGCCCAGAATGTAACAAGGTCATGTGTTTACTCAGGACATCATGGTTTCCAAATTCCTACAGGCCTGTGCAACCCCTGAATGAATTGGGGTGTTGGAGGGGTGCAGAGGGCAGAGTTCCTTCCCACTTCCTCAAAAACTCCCCACAAAAGTAAGGAAGGGGACTGTAGTAAGTTGAATCAAATAAAACTGCTGCTTTTCAAGGTCAAAAACAATGCAGCATCAGCAGCACCACATGGGTCCACCTAATGCAGAGCATCCAGCTCCAGTCTCCTGACACCTGCCCCTAGGCCCTCCTCCCTCCATTTCTCAGACGGACTCCAGTTGATTATGAAAGGGGCCTCTGTTGGTTCCTTAGTGTGCACCTCCCAATCCTCCTGCCAGGAAAGTCAGACTTCTGGAAAACATTATCTGTCTTTTACTTACTTTTCTACTTCTTCTTTCCCTGGTTGATAAACTTTTCATTTTAGTCATGCTGTCAATCATTATTTCTTATTCACATTTCCAGGCTCTGATACTGGGTACTTTTGGGTCCACTCTCCTGCAGGATCCCCATTTGAGTGATTAGAATTCTATCTGTCCTTTAAAGAGACATTCAAACACTACCTTTCCACTAACACTGTCTATGAGCAAAGAATATTAAGTTGGGAATAATATGAACTGTATTCATGGAGCGCTGGATTGTTTTATTTGATCTTCACAAAATCCATAAGAGATATGTTCTATTTCTCTAGTTTCTTTGTTTTTGTTTTTTTGGTACTAAGGAATAAACCCAGGGGTGCTTAACCACTGAGCTACATCCCTAGCCCTCTTTATGGATCTTGCTAAGTTGTTAGGGCCTCACTAAGTTGCTGAGGCTGGCCTTGAACTTGTAAATCCTCCTGTCTGAGCCTCCAGCACTGCTGGGATTGCAGGCATGCACCATCACACCCAGCTCTCATCTTATTTTAGAGTTGAGAAAACTGACATATGCACTGGGGGTTAATGACTAGCCGGTCAAAGGGTTTCTCTCTGGTAGTCATGGCCTGGAGCTCACAACCATACTCTTGGAAAGGAAAGTCTAGTCAAAAGGCAGTCAGGAGAGCCATCTCCAGATACTTGAAGGGCTGACTGTAGGACTGGGGTGATTTGTTTGCAGGTATTGCAGGAGATCCAGTGACCTGAGGGTCTGAATTTGTTACACACTCCCAGGTGTTTCCAAGACTCTCTGCTATAAGGCCCTACACTGAGTGACAAGGCCTAACATTGATGTCTAAATTCTAACTGCCCCCAAAACCGTATTGTTAACCACTTGTCCTCTTAGGTTGGGGATAAATAATGTTGACTGATTGCTTGGGTATTTTCTTCTAATCCCACAAGGCCAAGTTTTGATGATAAGAAAAATAGTCCCTCAAATGCTCACTCTCCACTAAGGCTCCGTCCAAATCACTCTGGCCTTCCTGCCAACTACAGCATTGCTCCTTTGTGAATTCCTTCCTTTACTCTGTTAGGAAAATTTCCCTGACATCTCTCATCGCTTTTGCGGCAGAGACTTTAATTGGGACATGGATCCGGTTTTGAGCAAATGGCAAACAGTGGGAATTCAGATCAGTTGGGCCAGCAGTTTCAATGATGAGGGTCTCTGCAGAGACACACCATTTTGGGAGAAAACATGTCCCAATCTGTCAGATCATTCCAATATATATCTTATTTTTTTTTTTTTAATTTTAAGTCACGTGGCACCTATGGAAAGATCCCTGTCTACCGTCTGGGTGTAGAGTGAGTGACCACTGGGCTCTCATTCTGGATCAACCCGAAAGTGTTAATACTCTTTTACTGTCTATTACAAGTTTCTGGCACCACAGATGGGGTTTTACTCTGCGCTGGATCCCAGAGACTCTGTGTGTGCATCCTGATATTTAACACAATGGATTGAAATCATATTTATTGTTTTCTTTTTCAGAGAAGGATCAGAGATGGGGGGGTTGAATGCTTTTTAGCAGTTTCGCAAAAAAAAAAAAAAAAAAAAAAAACACAAAAGGCTAAATTTTTGAAATGCCAGCTATTACCAGTCCACAGTTCAGACTCTGGAAAGACTCGTTAGCACTTGCACTTCCCTCTCCCTCCCTGGAAACCGGGCAGGAATTACACTCTGAGATGTGACCGTTGAAACAGACTCAAAGTCAATGTGCGTAATTACTTACCACAACAGTGGTTAATGTGCCCTGAAATATTCCCAGCTCCCCTCGGCCTGGGGCTTGATGTTTGATATTCAGATTTTCTTGATGAATGTCCTGGATATTTTGCTTACACCATTTCCCAAAATACTTCTGGATTATCTGCACGTACCTCATCTCTCCAGCTAGATGTTGGACCAAGTGGAGGAAGGAAAGCCCCAGAAAACTGTCACTTTACAGCTGTGTGGGAAAATAGGAAATGCCCTAGAATGTGAGAGCTAAAAAGGGCCATTGTAATCATCTTCCTCGAGTACAACCCACTCATTTTGGAAATGAGGAAATGGAGGCCCAGAGAAGTGGAGTGACTTGCCCAAGGTCACACAGCTAATTAGTAAGCTAAATCCGAATAAAGCCCCAATTTCTCTGATGTGCAGTTTCTGTATTCCCTAATTTGCAAATCACTTCCATCTCATTTGCCATCACCAGCTTGTTTGTTTCTCTCTACATTACCTGGAACCAGCCCTCCTGCCTCTCAAGTCCTCTGCAGTGGGGAGGAAGAGATTTCTCACATCTAGGAATTTTCTTCTTGCTCTCATCTTGTCACAAGGCTGTCCACCAGAAGAATGAGATTTAAGAAACCCTTTCTTCTTCTTTCCTTTTTGGCAGTCCCACCCCTTTCTCTCCAGAAATTCTGAGCTCTAGTCCCACCCCACCTTCCGTGGGGCCTCCAGAGTCCTGATAACTCATGACTTATCTCTTTAGTCTGCCTTCCCCAATCCACCCTTAGGTTGCTGTCTCCCTCCTTCTGTGTAGAAGCTTGTCCCTCTTCTTGTCATACTGCCCCTGGGTTGTGCTCTCTGCCATTACCGTCTGGAGACCATGGATGACTGTGCTGTTACCCACGCCTTTCAGCAGCATCCCCAGCACCAACCCAGAGGAGTGACCAGAGTGCTGGGGGCTCCAATGACGGAGTGGGCAGGAGCCAGGCGGGAGGGACCCGAGATGTTCATGAGGCATCCTGACCTTTGTGCCTGTGGCCAGCCGATCCTGTCCTAGCCCAGCTGTGTAGCATTCACCCAGGGAATACCAGCATCTCCAGAGGTACCAGCTCCCTAGAGGATGGGCGGTTCCAGAGTATGGGGAAGAAACACCCCGGATCCGCACCCAGAGGAGGCTGTGCGTCCTGGTGCTCAGGAGCGGCCAGTCTCCCACCCAGGGCTCAGGAAAGCTTTGCCTAGGAAGTGGTGGCCCAAGAAGGACCGGATGACAGTAAGAATCTTGTTGGGGCTATCAAGGGTGAGGGTGCCCAGGGAAGCAGTAATTCAAAAGAGTAATTCAAAAGAGCATGCTCAAAGTCTGAGGCGTGAGGTCACGCGCCTGCCTGGCACTGAGACCAAATGCCTGTTGTTCTTGGCTCAAAGTTACTCTGATCAGCCTGGTGACACAGTGGGCTGATGGATCAAGCAGAATTTAATGTGGAGGGACCAAAAGGCAAGCCTCACCCCCTGGATCAAGGCTGAAGGCTAGCTGTATCTGGAGTCACAGTCTCTCATGCTGGTCTCCCCAAGGCCTGACGCACCCACCCCAGCCACAGTTGCGCTTGGGCTGTGCTCTGACCTTGTGCTTTCTGTCCTCATAGGGAGACCCCTGCCTGCACCTACAGCTGTCCAGATGCTCTCTCTACTTCCTTCGGCCGCTTGATCTGGTCTTGCCTCTTCTTTTAAGCTTCCAGTTCTTTCCTCCTCTGCTAAGTCTCTGAACATTTTTTCCATTTTTAAGATTCGTTCTTTTTAGTCATACATGATGGTAGAATGTATTTTGACACATTGTACATATATGGAGTATAACTTCCCATTCTGTGATTGTACATAAAGTGAACATTTTATAAAATGTAGAAGAGAAATATCTCACACCCTTGGTCCAGGTCTGCAAAAGTTTCCAGTTCCGTAATTTTCTTTAGATCAAACAGACTCTGATTCCAAGTACCATCTTCGTAGAATGATGCTAAATTCAATCTCAATTATTATTACAACTTCATGCCCTTTCCTGGGAGTTAAAGTTTTCCTATAGCTGGAAAATGGCAGAATGTCCTCTGGTTGTTTTGGCTTTCCTCTCCCTCCAAGCCCATGGCCTCCTTGGGAGTGGGCCACTGTGTCACTCTTGGACTTTACAGAGCACGTGGGATATTGAGCTAGGTGGGAAGCCCAGTTCCAAGGGTCATGTCTTCCTGGGACACCACAAGAAAGATGCCATGGTCCTTCTTTCCAGGGACTCTTGCATGGCCAGGGAGTGGGGCTTGGATCTCTGCTTTTCCTGGATCTAGTGGTCTCCTACTCATCTCAGGTGTTCCCCAAGCTCCTCACTCCTCCCTATGCCCCAGGGCTTTGGCATAACCTCTGTAGTGAATTTAGGCTTTCACGACAGGAAGAGGAAGCACATCCGAATCTTCAGCTTTTATTGTGCCTTAATACATTCTGTTTTTGCAAAGCAATATAAGGGCTTAATCCCCTTAGAAGGTAAAAGGTAGAATTTCTAGCAAAAGAGAGGAGGGAATGCAGAGAAGGAAACTCATAATCAAATTAATGTGTTCATAAATTATCAAAATCATAATCTCATTTATCCTTGAAACTTTAGATTTATATAAGTTTTCCCCCAGTAAAACTCTCTGTTCTGGTTTCATTATCTATAAAATGCATTAATAATAATAATAATAATAATATGATGATGATGATGATGATAATAGTAATAATAATATAACATCCTTAGAAGTAATAATTATTATTATATTAATAATAATAAGCTGTTATTAATATTACTTAATAATAATAAATTTTCATGATTATTATTACTTCCAAGGATTGTTATAAGAGTTAAATTATTTAATACCTTCAAGTTAAAAAAGAACAATATCTGAATCATTGTGAAGCTCTTAAAAACCATGAGCGGCTTCATTTGTTATTATCCATTGGACCATTAACATGCCGCAGGACCATAATGCTATTCTTAAGAGAATGATGCTCAGCACACACACACGATGGAAATCCCTTGCCCGCTGCAGTGCTCAACATGTTCTTGGTGATTCTAACTTGACAGAAGGAGCAAGATTTGTCCCACAGATCCCAGAGGAGAGTCTGCACCCTGAATAACTATTCCAACTATTGCTCACCATATGTCCACAACCAAAAAAAATAATTTTGGAGGGCAGGAAATGAGCACACGTGCACGACTGCGGAGAGTAGCCTGCTGAAATCGACACGTAAGACATATTTACCACCGCGGCAAATGCCTTCATGTGTTTGTAAGTAGCTATTTCTGAACATCCAAAAGGGAAGAAGAGAGAAGCCAGATTCAAATGGCATCGTGTGTTTGTTATTTTGGAGTGAGGTTATGTGGAAGGAGAGCTTCCCTCGTGCCTGGAAAACTTTAAGGGGGAGAAATGAAGTATTTAAAGGTATTTTAATGGTCATGAAAGGCACTGGCTTAATAGGGCAGGAAACTACAGTTTTCTTTTGAGTCCCAGAAGGAAAATAACAAGTCTGTAGCTCAGCCTTCCCTGAAGAGTCATAAACTGGACTGCAAAGAGGCAGCCCCCTGAGACGCCCTCTCTGGGTCTCTGTGGCCTCTTAACTGAGGGTCTGTCTGCCTGGGTTTCCAGTGTGCTTATTAATTAGTGATCACAGCTCCCTGCTTAGGTATCAGGAACCTGCATGGGGTTGGGGGAGAAGCTCTTGTCTTCTAGCTGCAGTCTTAGGGACCTTCCTGAATGAGTTGACCTACTTAGTTCCTGTTTTCTTCTGGCTTCTCAGCCCTTTGTGGCCAGCACCCCATCTACCTGTCCAACTCTGTCTTCTATTCCTCCCCAACTCAAACATAGAAGTCTCCCATGCTAGTCCCTCCTTCCGTCATCAGCCTCACAAGCCGCAGATCCTTGTCATTTGCATTAAGTTACATCTTATAAAGTCACCATGAATCCTGAATTATTGAATACTGAGCCATTGCTCCAGGGGAAAGAAGGAGTTAGGTTCCTGCCCACCTCTGGTCACTTTTTCATTAACTAATCAATATGTAACCTTGTTTTATGTGTTGCTGTTTAAAGAGAATTTAAAAGCTGACTACTGAGCACTCAGGGGTTAAGCAGGATCCAGGGATTATCAGCAGAGATGCCTGGGGGTACAGGCCCCGAGGAACTTGCCTATTTGCATTCATCTTTTCTGTCCCAGCTTGGTTAGACCTGAAGTGCCAACTCAGAAGTCTTCCTTGCATGTCTGGCCTGATAGCAAACTCCATCCATCATACTGCCTCTATTTAAAGACCTTAAAACTTCCCTTTGACATCTCTCACTCTGAAATGGGGTCATTCTTTAAAGGTACTAAGAATTTATTTTTGATCTCTTGGTCTCCAGAATGACTTAATTCTATCTGAATAGACACCTGTCTTGGAACTGTGGTGGGGCCCTCAGGCCACCATCTTAAGGACACATGCCTCCACAGATGTCATGTGGAGGTCATCAGCCGGCAGTGAGCCTGGCTTACATCAATACGATCCGCTCCGCCAATGGCCATCCATGGAAGGCATTAAGAGACAGGGGAAGAGTCCAGAGAGAACAATTCCAAATGAGATAACTGGGATGTGGTAGGCTAAAATGGGTTTATAGGAGACGGAGCAACTCAAAGAAAACAAGACAAGAAAATTTTTAATCTCTTTTTAATCAAGAGAACGTTTAGGTGAAGACTTCAAAGATGTCACCATTTTTGTCTTCAGATTCTTAACAATTTCTGCACTGGGATCAGTGGTGGCTTCTCAAGGAGACATTTTAATGTATTTCCAAGTGAGTTCTTTTGCTCTGGTTTCATGAGTTTAATCACACCACACGTGTGTATTAGTTGCATTATCTATTTCCCTCTGTATTTTTTTCCTCTGCTCCATTCACCACAGCTTTGTCATCTGGATTTTTAGTGACATCCCCCTCTATTCCTCTACATCTTATTCCATGCTTCCACATCCATAAGTACATATGTATGTACTAGATTAGAATCCAAAGCCAATTATTCTCCAAATGTGTGAGAAATTAATTGTCCATAATGGCCTTGAGTAGTGCTTTCTTTGGGGCCATGTTTGTGAACGTACATGGCCTGATCTTTAGCTTAAAAGGAAATACTAACAGGGAAAAATTGGTTGCACATCAAGATGAAAATCTCTGTGAAAGAATGATACCATCTTCATAGGGCAGTTTTAAGAATATCCTCATAAGTATTCCTAGAAAAATAATCTGGGGTAAAAAGAAAATTTCTGTCCATCATTGGATACAGAGAGAAACGGAAGCACAGGGACATCCTGTGACTTCTCAGATTCACATAGGGTGGCAGGATAAGGGGTAGACCTGGGACTCTTGTCTCCAAACAGCTTAGCCTACATGTGTTTTTGTGCCATGACCAACTTCCTACCTGGAGGAAGCTCTCTTTGCCAAATCCAGACCACTAACTCTTCTCTGTCTAAAGTTTTTCACCTGCTCCTCTTTAGGTGGCTTACAGACTCCATCATTCTGTGTCCAGCAATGCCCCTCTTCCCAGTACCAGAGTATCCAAATAGATGGAGTCACTATGGCAGCTCTGTAAACTGAGCCTTGGTATGTGCAGTGCCTTCTGGGAAATCTGCCTGCGGATGGGCTCATGCAATTGGATTAGAGTGTATGCATCCTTTTAAGGTGTATTATCATAAATACGGTCTCGTGCTGCAGGAAACCTTTTCCCTGACAAAGTGCTTACCTCATCCTATTTCGCCCCTGGACTCTGTTTTCTTAATTTTATGCTGAAGAATCAGTGTGCCTGGGATGCATCCATCTCCCTTCACCTCTCTCTTTGGCTCATCTTCTCAAAGGCAGTGAGAGGGCTCTCTCCTTCCCACAGAGGCGGTGGAAAGGGGAGGAAGTACACAAACTGATTTATCTCAGCCTGTCAGTTGTTTTGAGGACATCAGGATGGAGGGTACTTACTCCTCCTCCGTCATCAGCAGGCTTGGAGCAAAAGCTCCACCCTTCATTAAAAGCACACAGAGTGGCCCCGAGGATGTCTGTCACAGACTCATTTTCTGCTTTCCAACATGGCTGCAGGACAGGGTCTGGAGCCTCTGCTTCCAGGGAGCCTCCTATCAGACCTGAGCACAGAGAGAGCTGAAAGCCTGCCGTCCTCATCTGGAAGGGAACTTGATGGTATTGGTGCCATGCTGGAAAGTTTCATTTGGGGTACAAATGAGAGGCAAGCATTGCAAGTGACAGTTATAGCAAATCAGAGTACAGTGGACGGTTCCAACCTTTATTCACAGTATGTGTCATAATAAATGTCTCTTTAGGAAAGACAGCATGTGCAGAGTCAGACAGAATATTCCAGGCTGTAGCTTTGCAAAGGAGTAGGAGGAAGTGCCATGTAAAAGTGGAAAGTGGCCAGAGAACGAGATCACACTGCCAGCTGGGTGGCCCAAATGCCCTCCCTTTGTCCTCTTGGAAACTTAGCATCAGACTGGGTCCATTTTTTCTTCATGTCAGCATTAAAGACAATCAAGTTGCCTGTGAATTACTACTTGGGAGTAAAGCTGGATGAACTTTGAGTTGGTTTTCAGCATCTCAAGGATGGGAAGCTCCAGACTGATCTAGATTATGGGCTCTGAAGTCCTAATGACCAGCAGGAAACCTGGTCACATACCATATTTTAGCTCTGAGGGAGTCAAACTCATGAGGATCCATGAAAAAACCTCAGGTTCTCATCTAAGTGACCAGAAGAAGCCGGCTTTTGGATTTTGTTCCACTGGAAGAAAAACTGAGCTTCCCATGAGTAAGATGCATTGGATGACAGCATATACTGGCTCATCTCCCCAGTGATTTTTTTCAATCTTCTGATCCCCTTTATTCCTGAGCCAGTGAGGGTTTAGAAGCACCAAAGGCCCCATGTTCCTGAATATTGACTCTTACAAATTTGATAATTGGAGAGGTCTGTCAGCATCATGGACAAAAATGGTCTGACATTTCATAGTTTCAATGATCTATGTAATTGAATGACCTCTCCTGGGTTATTTCCTGAATCTAAAGATTCTGTGTGGTACTGAGTGTGTCCTCAAGATGATGGGGAAGAAGTGTTGCTTACATGGAACCAAAGGTAGCACTCCTTAGAAACAGAACTCAACTTTCCTTCTCCCACAGTTAAAGAGCAGGGACTGCAAGATTTAGCAGGTGTTGATCATAACAAGAGACCCCGAGATGTTAGACAATGGGTTTAGAGGTTCAGGGTCCTTGATGGTCTGTGTCTGCTTTGGAAACCTACATTCTGCTTACAATGTTTCCCATAGTTAAGTGAGGGATTCACAACTCCTTCACCCACCACACAAGCCAAAGAAGGAAGGACACACTGGTGGCTTCCCAGGGATTTCTTGCTGTTGAACTTGAATTCTAAGTAAAAGTTGAACAAAAAGGAATTATATCCATTTTATCAATTTCAGTCAGAGTGAAATTACTAGTGGAACAGGGGGTGGAATATCTTGAAAGAACAAGGCCCATAGGAGGAGTGGGCAAAATCTTTTTCATAAGGGACCAGATAGAGTGACCCCTCTGGTTTCTGTCACACCTGTTCAACTCTGCTGTTATAGGGCATGGATTTGGTCCATTAGCCATGGTTTTCTGACCCCTGATTTATATGTAATGTGGAAATAATACTCTAATTTTCTCATAAAAGGACTAATATCCTTCCACCATGAAAGGAGATTCTCTTGTTTTTTTTTTTTTTTTTTCTTTTTTCCCCATTTGAATTTAAAGATTCTGGAAAGAGAAGGTGAGGCTTTTCCAGAGTAAGGACAGCACTACGGCTTTGTATAATAATATTTTTTCTTTCACTCTATAATATTTGAACACATGTCTGTATAGACACTGAAATTTATCTCTTATAAAGCCAATGAGTATACAGGCAACTATCACAAAGATACACAAAGATATACAAAGTATGTTTCCAGATACTTCCAGGCACTCATGAGCTCATGCACACAAGAATTCTCCCAGGAATCCATCTGACTTGATTCCCACCTTAGGTATTTCATCCAACTCATCCAATCACAGATATGCTTAGAAAGTCCTCAGGTACCTAAACTCTTCACCTGCTTGCACATGTCTACTATTCCTTGCCGCAAAGACACCTGAATGTTGACACGAGCAGGAACAACATGGTTGTTCCCTTTCTTTTGCTACCCTGTCCCTTCCCATCTCTCTACCTCTCATCTGTGCGCTGCCTTGAGTCATGGCAAAGGAGTAGCTGCTTTTCCATTTCACCCTCTGTGCACCAGGTTGAGGTCTTGACATAGAGAACTTTCCTTCTTTGGGCTCAGAGATGCAGAGGAAATTGATTGGCACACTCCAGCACAAGGTTTTCTACTTCTCTGGGCCACCTACATTGTGCACCTTTTCAGAGGGAGGGACTGGGGGTACCTGGAGAGGCCAAGATACTCATTCTGTTTCCAAACACATTTCACAGTTTACTTACGGCAGGGTACCAGGAAACTCCAACTGACTTCTCTTCTGGGCTCTGCAGGCGAGCAGGACTCACAGTGGACAGGATTGTGGTGGTTTTATTTTATTCCAGAGTTCATATAAAGATTTGCCCCCAATCTCCCTCTTACGATAGAAATGTAGACTTTAACGGTCTGCAAGGATGTAGACAGGTGTGAGGATGTCTTCAAAGAATGCAATGTCCTTAACTTGAGGCTGGGCCTGGGGTAGGGATATGGTAGTTTCCAAAGAGAATTCTCTCCATAAGGTTAGGAGCTGTTTTCTGAAGCCAAACAAACTTTGCCCTAGGGGTTGATTTTTAGGTGCTGTGGCAGGTGGATTCAAAATGGGCTTTTGGATGCTGAGGGTGGGTGTTCTTCTTTGCCCTCCCTGGGCAAAGAGTCTCACTCTCTGGCCTATAGCTAAAGCAGGAAGGTGTGCTAAAGGCGCCCCACTACTAGGAGGGGTGAGGCTTTCTGGCAGACTTGGACTTGGATCTAGCAATCTGGGTCCTGGAACTGGGATAGAAAACCTAAAACTACAAAATGTGGTTAAGCTGGGGATAGAATGTCCTCACCATTTTGCAAGGTACACAAAGAGCGACAGCTTTGTCTCTGAGCACCTTGGACGTATTAACTCCTATAATCCTTCCAAATACTTTATGAAGTAAGTGGCTCAAGGAGGTAGGTGGCTTGCCCAAGTTCACTAGGAGAAAAAGTTCCCTTTCACAAGGCAAGAAGGGTTATTGGCATGAACCCCCCCACTCCCCCGCACACACAGGTCTTAGGTGTTGGGCAGGCTCTCCCTCCTGCCTCTGCGTGATGCCAGGTTGGGCACACATTCTCACACTCAGAACCATCCCATTCTGTCCATGAATGTGCCTTCCAAGAGCACACAGCTCCTCTTTCGCTGACCTTCTCACCCGTGGCTGCATCCCCAGTGGCTTGGCCTGCCAGATTCCTGCCGCCCAAATAATCTAACAAGAACACACTTCATACTTACTGCCAGGGCTCCTGCATGGACCTGCTGATGTCCCGTTTGGAATGTCATGCAAGAGCTGGAACTGGGCCTGCCCTGCCCAGCCCCGCCTCCACTGAGGCTCAACCAGAGAGAAGGCCAATATGTCTTCCCTTCATTCAAATATAACATAATAAGACAGCTTTCAGATATGGTTTCCATTTTGCGTTAGATTGTTTTCCTCTCTCAGAACCTGTGAGCTGCTATCTATGGTGGGAGTTCGGGAAGTTCCTGTGGCTGAATGCATAAGGGGTAGTCCAGGGGGAGGGGAGAGGGGAGAGTTCCACCACCGGCCTATTGGGTGATGTCCACAAATTGCTTTACTTCTCCAAGCCTCCTCCATTTCTTTCTTTCTCTCCCACCCCACCCGCCACATTTTTTTAATTGGTGCATTCTAGTGATACATATTGTTTGGCTTTGTTGTTACATATTTGCACCTGCACGCAATATAACAATATAATTTGGCCAATATCACTCCATTTCCATCTCTTTAAAAGGATGAGCGGCACAACAATACTTCTTCTGTAGGCCATTGTAAAGACAAAAGGAAACACTGCAGATGACACATGATTGGCATATGCCTGCGGAGCACAGTGCCTGAGATGGTTAGGCACTCTTGCCATGACTGCTGTTCATTACTGAGGTTCAGGGAATGTGAGGTCACCGTTGGCTGATGAGGGAAGGGTGGCAGTTCATGGGTTCTGACAGTCATAGAGGAAAGAAAAGGATTTCCGAATCAGAAAAAGTCAGAGACCAAGACACAGAGCAGGTGTGGGGAAGCAGTGGGAGGCTTCTGCAGGGACTGGTGAGGGCAGCAGGGACAGGTGTGGTGGGAAGAACAGATTGAGGATTTTTTTTTTTTTTGAGGTACAGTTTGGGTTTGTATTAGGTAGGTAATTGGGACTCATTAAAAAAGTTTCTGAACAAAATGATAATGTGGGTAAAATGCCTTTTTAAATGGTATTCAGGAAAGATTAATCAGACAGGAGTGTGTAGTAAAGATATGTGGCAGAGACTCTCATGAATTCCCAAGTAAGTTTGCTTTCCTCCTGGTCCTACAATTAGACTCTATTTTCTAGTCTCTCTTGTAGCAAGATAAGGCCATGTGATGAAGTCCTGACCAACTGAATAGTACTAGAAGATATTTGTGCCATGTCCAGATCTAGCCCATATCGTGTTCCTACCCGTCACCTTCTCTATCTGCCAGTGAGAAGCAGAAGATCTAACAGAAAACTGAAAAAATCCTGTGGGATGGTAGGCTACATGTTGCAAGGAGCCTGGGTCACTGAGTGACTGCATGGACCAGAGTGCCCCTTTCTCTCTCCAACCAGTGGACTTTATATAAAAAAATGAATATTGACCACGTGAAGTTACTGAGCAGCTGGGCTTATTTGTTACAGTAACTATCTTACTCTAACCAATACAGGTTCGAATAAAGAGAGACCAAAAGGAGAAACCAGGTGGTCTCAGTGACTCAGGTATGAAGTGAAAAACTCAGGTTAATTGAGTAGAGGTTGAAGTGAGAATAAGTGAAACCCCTCATTGGAATCCAATGACCAGACAATGGTGGTGCCATTGGCATGAGTTAAGATACTGGAAGGTGGGACAGGTCTGGGTAAAGATGATGAAATTTATTTTCTATGTGGTGAATTTGAGCCGATGGTATGAAAGGATTTATATCCACAAGGATTCCTCAGCTTGGGCACCTTCACTGTCTAGGATCCATAAATCTGGGTGTGGAGGCTGGTCTTGGACTTTGTAGGATGTTCAGCAGTGGCCCAGGGTTCTATCTAGCAGCAGATCTCCTCCATCTCCTACCATGGAGCCAACCCATGATGGCTCTAAATAGTGTGAAATGTCCCTGTGGGTGGGGGAAAAAAAATCATCCCCAGTTGAGAGCTATTGGTCTAGAGGAAATTGGAGGTGTCGATGAGTCAGAATGGCCTCACCTCTGTGTCTTTATAGTTTTGGTTACTTTTCGTTCTGCAAGGCTCAGTTATGCCAATTACCAAAGGTCAGCAGCTTGCATGAGGCCACTGGAGTGTGTCTCTGGGATCTCAGGCCTCCCTCAAGCTCAAGAGAGGCCTGGGATCTCTGAGGCATGTGTGTTTGCTTCCACATATCATCAGCTGAGCCTGTAACAAAGCTTTCCAAATGGCACGAGCCAGTCTCCAGGACGGCAACTGGCAGCGTGGTTTGGGAGGATTCCCTTTTCATTTCCTATGCTTTATGATTTTTTTTCTTCTGCTTTTCAAAGAACATTTTTACAAGCTAGTATTCTATATTGCTCTGCCTGTACTCTGAGAAAAGATAAATATTTTCAATGTGTTTTCTGAGGCATATGTTCCCATTGAGAAAATGTATCCCTTATGGACGTAGCTGTTTTGACCTCATTAGCTGGGTAGATCAGAAGGAATTTGACAAACAGGGTCCTGTATACCCAGGGAGCCTCCATTAGTTGCCAGGGGAGCTGGGGGTTGGGACCACTGGGGGCACACCTTTGGGTGTCCCCAAGGGCTGCTGCAGGTAGCTGAGGGGAGCCCTGTGAACAGGTCCATCAGTGACAGAGGCTTGGGAAAATGACCTTACTCCTGATTTCCAACTCCAGGGTCCCACTTAGCAGGAGTAGTGAGGAGAGACTGGAGCTTGCACTAATTCTACAGAGGCTCCAGGACACCCCAGGGAAGCTCACACACCATGCAAAACCTCCAGCAGGTAACTACGACTTCTTTCTCTCCGAAAGGCATTCTGAGGGAGGTCTCCTTGGATGGAGAGTGATCTATTTGTCACGATTTGACTAAGACTTGCCCAGTTTCAGCACTAAAGTCTTGTATCCTTGGAAACTCTACTGGTTCTCTGCTACCTGGAGAGACTTGGTCACTCTTCCCAGGTGAATGGGCCCAGGTGGCAGCTTTTTGTACTCTGAGGAAAACGGGAAAAATCTGCTGCTCCACATCCCATTCCCGATATCCTAAATATTAGACATTCAGTCCTTTTGTCTTCGGGCCACCCTATATTATATTTTGGATTTAGAATCCCAGTTTCAGACTTATTAACTGGGTGATTTCAGATAAGTCACTTAACCTCTCTGCAAGTTTTCTCTTCTATGATGTTGAGCAATTCTACTGACCTCCGCATTTGTTGTACCCATCATATTAGATTAGTGTATATAGAACACTTGGCACATGCAGGCTGCCACAGTGTAGATAGTAAGAGATGGTGATTACCATAATTAGTATCTGGTTCCCAAGACCTTTATTGATGGACAGTAGCTCCTGAGAAGGACGATCTTATAAATCACATCAGCTGACAAACCAGGCTAGTGTCCATCCTTATCTTACTTGAATTCCCTGCAGTCTTTGCCCAGATGATAATGCTGTGCTTGCAGCATCATGAAACACTTTCTCTACTTGACTCTGGAGCCCCCACTCTCCTTAGTTTCTCATTCTCCTTTAATTGAGCCTCCTCGATTCCCACCCTCTACATGCTGGGGGCCTTAGGTTTTAGTCTTAGGAGTTTCTTGTTTCTGTCCACCCTCATTCCTTAGATGATCTTAACCCACTAACCCATCTCATGACTTTTAATACCATCTTTGCATGAAAATTTCTGAAGCTTCGCCTCTATATCTCCAACCTTTTCTCTTACATGTAGCATCAAGCACCCAATTTATTCTCACTACCAGGTATGAGAATATTCTTTGTTTGTGACGGACTTGTGTTTTCCTTCCATCCGTATGACTTAACTCCTTGTCCTTTCTTCCATCACCTATTCCATGAAGGCTCTTGCCATCTCAGGCCTCCTTGCAATAAGACCTGTGTATAGGTTGGTATATCTGAGATCTAAAATCCTTAGGTGAAATTTTTGCAGACTCTCCTAGAAGCACAAAGGACTGGAGCAAGAAGAGACCCAATTCCTCTTGATAAGTAGCCAAGACCAAAAACATTATGGTTAAGTCAATTCTCTCCAAGGTCACTAGCTCAGTTGTTTCTTTTTCCTTTATTTATCTTATTTTGTTTATTTATCTTTTTAAAATTAAGATGGGATGATATGTAATTGGCTTAAGCTATACACAGGGGTTAATCAACATGAGGTGACATGGCACAACATTTCATCATCATCATCATCATCATCATCATTTTGCAGTTCTTTTGCAACTGACTTACTGAGAATCTTGTTATTTATGGAACAAGGTGAAGATGCAAATAATAAATGCCTCTTTATACCTATGATCTACTCTTCTGAACAGCATTAGAAATAGTAAATATTGCTTCTTTCAGGGTAAATGTAATACTTAGAAATAATTAATTGGTGATACATAATTACTGGTTTAACTTGCTGTGTCACCTAGGACAAGTTACTTAACCTCCCTGAACCACTGTTAATTGATTTGTAGAATAAAGGAGTTGTACTTTTTAATAGTTAAGGATCTTTCTCATCTTAGATTCTGTAGTCTAGAGGACCATTTGGCTATCTGACAGTTCAGAGATTTATACTAATCCCCATGTTTTTTACCTGGGTAATTCTTCAGTGGCTCTCCATATACATGATTGAATGTGGTATGAGTGTATATTGTCCATGGAGAGTGGAGGTTATGTGTTTGGATAATAAAAAATTGACTATGACTTAGAGATGCCATCTTTGGTCCCTGTCTTTAGACAAAACCAATCCAGAATATTACCTAAAACAGGTGAAGGATTGGTGCACTTTGAAATTCACAACAACTCTCAGAGTGTTGTGTTTTTTGGTTTTGTTTTTAAGAAATTCCTTCTGGAGGTTCAACTAAATCTTTCATCCTGTCCTGCAGCCATGGTCTCCCTTACTGGGTGGACACACACAGTATGATATAGGACACTTGAAAATGAGAGTTTGCCTCAAATCTATAAGCAGCAGCCAACAAGAGGGAAAGGTAGACATCGGATAAATATGAGAAGAGAAAGAAAGAAAGAAAGAAAGAAAGAAAGAAAGAAAGAAAGAAAGAAAGAAAGAAAGAAAGAAAGAGAGAAAACTCCAAAGTCTATCTACCTATCTATCATCTGTGTCTCTATCTCTGCATTCTCCTCTGAGGTGTCTGTCCCAGGGATATGTTCGTCTCTGTCCTCAGAGGCAGAGCGATGTCAGAGGCAGTCAGTCATCCGTACTAATACTAGACACACCACCAAACAAAAACTCACACTGAAGTGTGAATTTGAGGGCCATTTAACACTGTGGATTTTCCCCTTGTATAACAATTATGGAAACACGCGTGCTAATTGATGATGCGGTGCGGCACCATGGGGACCCAGCCTTGTGCAGTATCCTCATAATTCTTCCTCATGGGCTGGTGGTAAGCCTGTCCAGAGGATGTCACACCCACCCCTCATACCTGGGGGACTTCTCCCACCTGACCTTGTCCAGCATGCCCCTAGGTGCACTCTCACCATTGGCACCCATGTCTGGCTCTAGTTCATAGAACTTGAGCCTTAGTCTCCAAATGCCTACTGCTTTGTTTCTTGGTTCAGCGGGTTGCTGGTTATTTTACTGTTTGATGCTATTTTATTTTAGTTTCCTCATTTAGTTATTTCCACTTGAATCAATGGGGGAACACTATTGTACCAAAGAAAGCAGCTTGCACTCTGACGAGGACTTCCCTCTCCCTGGTGATGTGGGGAGTGGGCTATATTTCTGTGTGAACTTCATATTTACTGGGTACCCAATGGGTATCTAAAAACACAAGTTGTTTTTTTTTAACTTAAATTAATCCTGGTTATTCTTATCAGGATACTAATCCCTTCTAAAGAATCTGTCTCTAATAATGACCTTGCTGTCTCTCCAGGGCATCTAAAAGAAGGCTGACTGCTAGTCATTGCAGTTTGACGACCTAGGTATGAGTCCTGGCTCTGCTCTTATGCTAGCTGTGTCACCGGAGGAACGTGCTCACTTTGAATAGCACTTTTCTCACTTGAAAAAATAGGGATACTACTGTAGTTGTTAAGAGGAGTCCTGGAGGTGGTCCATGCAGAGAACTTTACCAAGGGTTCGGTGCATGCTGAAAACACATCATGAACAATGTTCGGCAGGCTGCGGTGAAGACTGGCTTTGGGGATAGCCAGGTGGTGCTGAAATTCTAGTTTCAAATAATAGCTGATGTGTTACTGTGCTTGATCCTCATTCATGTCAACTCCGTGAGGATGTGCTCCAAGTCCACAACACAGAGGGCTCCCCTTCCTCATTGGCAGGGTGGTTCCAGCTGAGCCCTGGACTCCAAGAGCTCCCACTCCGCCATGTCACAGGGCTTTTAACTTGAACTCTTGTCCATGCTGATGGGAAGTGGCCAAGGTACAGTTGTTCCAAAGATAAATGTGTGAAAATGAAAGGGTGTGTTGGAGGTTTCAGGAGCTATGTACATGCTATTTACATTTTCATCTAGACTTGTGGTATTGCACCTTATATTGGATCTGTTTACTATTGCTAATTGCACAATACCACAGACTAGGTTAATTATAAAGAAAAGAACCACAGCTCATGGTTCTGGAAGTTCAGTGTCAAGAGCATGCATCTGGTGATGGCTTTCTCTGCTGACACAGTTCTGAGCTGACAGGAGACAGAGGACACACGTGGGCTTGCATGTCTCTGCTGATCTCTCTCCCGCTTCATAGAAAGCCACCAGAATTCTATCAGGGGGCTTTATCTATTCCTAACCACCTTCCAAAGTCCTCACTCAAAACACAATAGGTTAGATTTCCACCCTCCTTCTACCTCACAACAGGATTAAATTTCAACACCTCAGAGAACACACTCAGAACATATTCAAATCAGATCATAACATTTTTCCTTAAAGGTCCTTGGTTTATAAGATTTGGGCACTGAGATTATGTGTGTGCACAGAAGGGCACAGGACTTTGACCTTGAACTCTTGTCCATGCTGACAGAAAGTGACCAAGGTACACATTGGCTTTTGGAGACTAGACTTTCTACCTTTGCCCCAGGATTGGCCCCAAGAAAATGATCCTCTGGAGCAAATACCAATTTTTGTTGTCATTACTGTTATTTTTGTTATATGCAGAAAAGAAAAAAAGGGAGGGTAGGGAATATGAGGGAGAAGAAAGGGGAATTGAAGCATTATGATTGCTAGTGGTATTTCAAACTGATGTTAGTTACTGTTAAATTAAAATTGCAACTGGGTTTGAACTGACAATTTCCTTCCTTTAAAGTGTTCTGGTACACATGATAAATACTTAATTTAGTAGATTTAGAAATTCTCAATGACATATCATTAGTGGGCACATCCTCACAGCCACGTACTTACAGATATGTATAAGAATGTGTAGGCGTCTCTATTGCATTTGGTACCTTTTAAATTTTTTTTTTTAAATTTCCTGTCTTAGTTTGTGCTTTTGTTTATTTGTGTTGTTTGTTTAATCTCTCAAATCCAGCCACAGCCTGTTCCTTTGAACATCAGTCTTGTTCCCCCTCCACCCATACCCCCGATTCTCCTTTTGCACAATGAGGTCTCAGGGGGTGTGGAGGGTGGGATAACACAGGGCAAAAAATTAGATTATAACATTTTATAGGTTGTCAAAGCTCTAATGTCATTAGCCACCTTACTGCAAGGTAAAAACCTTTGTGATGTCATTTAACAGGTTGCCACGGGCTTGATAAACCTTGGTGAGATAAACAGAGAAAGGAGCTGAAAATACCCACAACACATCTGTGTCCCCACCCCGAGTGCCCATCACCACCCATGGACATTCCCTTCCTGCTTATTAGCTCCTGAAGGGCAGTTTTAATATAAAATATATATAAAGTCTTCCCAAATCAGAAAGGTCTCCAAGTCTCCAATTTAATTGGATTGGAAAATGCTAACTAATTGGCATCAAAATTTGATTTGTGGGAGAAACCTCCTTTTTTGTTGGAAACACAACGGTGTGTCTGGGAATACAAGCCCGGTCCTTCAAAAATCATCTGTGGGTGCCGCCAAGGAATCAATTAAAGTTGATTTGGTATATCTGCGTTTGACAAATATAAAGAAATCTCTGATTAGGGGAGAAGAAAAGGAGCATTCCCTTTCTTGCTCTCTCTTTCTCCCTCTTTCTTCTGCCTCTTCCTCTCTTCTCCTCATTTCCCTTTAAAGGCAGTAGGTGTCAGAAGGGGGTGGGTAGTGATATGCAAAACACGGCCTCCATAACCAAAGTAGCCTGCAAAATTAGGTGTCAGCATGCAAAGCTTATTGATGTATGAATGCGGAAAATGAAAGGCGGCAGTAGACAGCCGGGGCTAAAGGTGAGACAGGCACAGCTAGAGCAGCTGTAGATCCACGTCAAGGTGTTGCTATATGAGCTCGGGTTTTTTCTGGAGGGCCACAGCCTAACAAGGTAAGCCTGGCCATGAAATGATGGAACAATACAATCTAGGCACACACAGTGTGAATACCAAATAAATTGACATGGTGTCTCTCCACACTCCCCCCACCCCAACTCCTGCACTGCTACCCCCTTCAAAGTCTGCCTGTGTATTCATTAATAAATTCATATTCTGAGTTTTCAATAAAAGAAGAAAATGCAGTGTAAACTGGAGTTACTTAGTGACACCCAGCTCATTGCTTTTTATTGTTGCTTGCAGCTACGAAGACTTCACAGTGCACTAGTAGAATTTATTACTGTCTGTCTCTGTGGCAAGTTGGCGAAGTGCGCCTTTTGAAGAAAATTGACCCACACTTCATGAATATGATGAAAAATGCCAATAACACTACAAAGACGAAGCTCTTGACATTACTCTGCAAAGAGCTAAAAGACAGTAATGAAAGTATTGCAATTACAAATCATTACCTCCTCTCTAGCCAATCAGCAGCCTCCCTCCTCCTTTTTTTTTTTTTTTTTTGGACCACTTTCCAGCTTTGCGGCTGCCCCAGGTGCTGTTTTCGCGTGGCATGATGGGAAGTGGAGGGCGGTGCAATGGCTCCAGCTGACTTCTCAAAGAAGGAGGCAAGAGGCAGAGAACCGAGGATGGGAGGGACTATGAGACAAGTGGAAAAGAGCCCCTGGAAGAAAGAGGGAGGGAAATAGAAGTTCTTACAAGCCAGGGGTCAGAAGGTCATGACCTCACTGTGAGGCCTTCGTCCACATGAAAAGTGGAATTATTAAGAAGACCCCATCTATTTATTTGCTGAAACTCTCCTCTATTGGCTGGGCCTCTTTTAGTCTGCCGTAAGGGAAAGCAATCTTTAATCTCTTGTCTCTTATTATTTGTTAGGACATAAGCAAATAAATTATTTAAAAAAATGTGTGTGTGTTTGTGTGTGTTTAACATAAGAAGTTGGCCTATTTTCTTACCCTCAAAAGTAATGTGAAAGAGGCAAAACAAGAAGAGAGGGAGAGAAACTAACTTTAGGCTTTCACTTTACACTTCTCATGTACCTTAACAATGGAAGCTTTTGTCCTTGGTGTTTGACAGTTTTCTGACATGTCCTTCTGTTGCCTCAGTGGTCTTTAAAGTCTCGGTTTGCTTGCTTTCTTCACTTATTGTTTTTTTTTTAATATTTATTTTTTAGTTGTAGTTGGACACAATGCCTTTATTTCACTTATTTATTTTTATGTGGTGCTGAGGATCGAACCCAGGGTCTGGCACGTGCGAGGTGAGCGCTATACTGCTGAGCCACAATCCCAGCCCTCTTCTTCACTTATTTGACTTATGCAGAGGAGGTGTATGAGTAGATGCATTCCCTGACTTATAAACACCCCTATTCCTAAAGGAGAAGAATAATGGCTCATCTTACCTGGATGGATGGTGGAGTTATCTTCTGCTTCTGCAGTGATAGAGCTATTAAGAATTTTTAACTTACAGAGAATGTAGGATGTCAAGTAGAAACAGGGAAGAGTTTACGAAGAAAAGAAAGTGACAGTTCCAGGGGGCTGCCTTGGGGAAAGGAGGAACAGAAGGACAGACACGGAGGCACAGGTATTTGACTTTGAGGTGGTACTCCTGCTTCCAGTCCCCTCCCCCACCTCCTGATTGGAGATGCTGCTGGAAGTGAACTCATTGGAAATTTGGTTTGATGTTACAATACCGCATTAAAAAGGCAAATTCTTACAGGACAGAGAAGAGGCTGTTAGCCATTTACACCTCAGTATTCAGTTGTTACATCAGATTTGTTTTCTTTCTGTAATCTAGCCAAACATTTGAATGGCCAGAGGACACAGGAAATTCAGGCAACATTAATGTAGGGAGAGGTGAAAAGTAAATCTAGGTGGGCCTGGCTAGTATGGGATTTTGAAGACCTTGGAGGAATTGAGTTTGGGATAAAAGAAAAACAGATGGCAGAAGGTCTATCTATGAGAGAAGGTGCAGCTGGGGTCAACACAACTTGGCCCATTTCAGGATATTGCTCAATGCTAGTCTTTGACCAGAACATGAAGAGAAACCTCACTTTCCCTTCCCTCTTTTTCCTATATTGCTTATTACATTGCCCTTTTCCTAACCCATGATTTGGGTTAACTGTAACATTGTCATGAACCAGCTTTTGTGATTAGGTGCAGGGATCAAAGTAACACACACACACACACACACACACACACACACACACAGCATGATTTATATGCCAAGATGCATTACAGTTTTCAGAAACCCAATGTATTAATTGCAATTCACACTTCAAGCAAGGGACGGATACTGTGACCCATGGAGGCTAAATGGTTATGCGTGGGTAATAGTTGGCCTGGCTTGCTAGATCTCATGGAAATGGGGAATAACCAGGGCCATTTGATCCATTGTCTTTCCTTTAGGCAAGAAAATACATACCAATGACACTGAACTTCTATAGGTTTTATTTCTTCTTTTTAATAATAATCTCTTACATCTATTAAATTATTTGCCGATCTTCTCACTGAGAACATCCAGGTCTCATAAGTACTGCTTGTGGAATACAATGTCAACCAAGAACCTGCTGCAGGGATGATACTAGCTAGCAGGGACATCACCATACCTCTCTACTATATTTATACTATCCATTATTAATAGAATAAATAGTCATCTTCCATTGTGCCTCAGAATCTTTCTCACACTGTATTCCAGGGAACTCCTATTAATGGATCAAGTTGCCATGTCCGAGTGGATTTATTTGCCATTCTTGGGTTTTACCAGTTAATTGAATCTCAATATCCTCAGCAAAATATTCTTTCTAAGAGTAGTAATTGGCCAGGGCATCTCCAAAAGGGGAATCAAGTCTGAGTGGTCAAACAAGTAACATAAGGCAAATATTTCCATGTGTTCATTCCTTCATTCCACATAAACACAGTGAGTCTCTATTATTTGTTTGAACCTCTTCTGGGTCATATGGACACATGAGTGAATCTTTCGAAGACTTGACTAGAAAGCAGGACCTGAGAACTGATACACAGCTGGAAATTGGCCTACCAAAGAACAGGGTCATCCAGATGGAAGATAAAATTTGAAGAACCCACCATTCTCTATAGGGAAGCATCACTGGGTAAAGATCCTACATAAGCACATACAAGATAACACTGGGGCTCCTCACTAGAATCTGGATTAGAACTGCATGAAAGCTTTACTTTGCACTTAAAAATAACACTTGCAATAAACAATTAGCTAGAAAAAGACATAAATGAATATGAGAGTAGCAAGTATTAAAAAACAGAGCCTGATATTCATACATAAATAGGAATAGGATAAAATTTTTTATCTACAAATATATATGCCACTATATTTGTCCAACTATCAAAAGACTTTGCATGTACTTTTCTACCTTCTGTCTGAGTGAGACTATGCCAAATTCTCTTTATTGTAGAAATCCGAGTGGTAGAATGAGGCTAGAAATGGAAGCTGAAT
Source organism: Urocitellus parryii (assembly GCF_045843805.1). NCBI lineage: Eukaryota > Metazoa > Chordata > Mammalia > Rodentia > Sciuridae > Urocitellus > Urocitellus parryii. Next base: position 79,913,730 of record NC_135542.1, on the reverse strand, counting down.
GGGCTGCTTAAGGAATAGGACTCTATGGGTCCAGTTGAGGACGTGGCACAAAGTTGGTGTCCACTAGATGATGACTGAATCAAAAATGTTCAGAGGCTCAAAGGAAATTGGAGTTACTTGACATGGGGTTGATTTATAAATTTAGTCTATTTGTCTTCAAAAAGCTCAGCATAAGCCAGGTATGGTAGTGTATTCCTGTAATCCCAGCAGCTCAGGAGGCTGAGGATCTCAAGTTTAAAGCCAGCCTTAGCAAAAGCGAGGTGCTAAGCAACTCAGTGAGACCCCGTCTCTAAATAAAATACAAAATGGGGCTGGGGATATGGCTCAGTGGTGGAGTGCTCCTGAGTTTAATCCCAGCCCTGTTTCCCACCCTCCAAAAAAGTCCCAGCATAGCCTCTTGGAAAAGGTAAACATTCAGAGGAGGTTTGATAAATGCAAATTTAATTTTAGGTGGCATTAGAGAACTTGGGTGAAAGAACAAGGAACGATAACTCTGTGTTACAACCATGTCTCATTGGTAGACATAGTTCCATAGATATGTAGATAAGCCTGCTCATAGAGATAGGCTTCTTTCATCTTTGCCTTTCTCACTTACTAACCTAGCAGGTGAAGTGGGCTAACCCCTTGTTAAGATGCTGTAGCAAATATGGTGTGAAAATTTCAGTGGTTAACCACTCTAGAAGTTTATTTCTTACTCATGAAATAATCGTATGTGTGTTTTCCTGGTTTGGGGAACAGTTTCCTCCATGTGGAATTTGATTTTTTTGTCTTTTAGTCTTGCCATTCTTTCAGGTCTTGAAACCCAAATGCCATATCCATTGATAAGAACCCCTTTCAGACCACATCTGATAAAGGTGAGGGTCAGGGTGGGACTGGACACCAACTTCCTAGAGAGAACCATGCATGATGGATACAGAGAAAGGATGCTGGGAGACCACCAGACATCTTGCACGTGTCGGGCAGGTGGGCCTCAAGTGGAATGTTCAATGAGTTTGAGCTTTCCTCCCCTCTGCCACAGATTGCATTTCACCACTAGTCATCCTTTGGGCTTATTATGCCTACAGCTGCTCACTTAAAATTCAGAAATGTGAAAAAGCAATAACACATTCAAGTTAAGGAAGGTGGAAAGAGAAGGCTGCTCCCTTTGCTGCATCACGGAGGAAAAACAATAATGAGATGACAGACTTTAGAATCTCATTCTTGATGTCCAGGCCCCATGTTGTGTGAGTGTCAAAAGAGTAGTGTGTCCTCAGGAGCTATTCATGAGAAGCCTTTCCTTCCAGGGCCATCAGGTAGGTGCTATTGATAAAGCAATAGAGAATGTTCCAAGGAACATCCATGCTATTACCAGTCTTACTTGGTGTAGATCCACACACGAATCCCTATCAGCACTTCTCAAAGTTTCTTGGATCTGGAGGCAGCAATATGTTCCCACCTGCATGCATCATTTGTCCTAACACCATTGTCCCCCACTTCTGGATATTAAAGGCTCAATTTAGGAGGGATACAGGGGTGGGGGCATCTATGAAACACGTGATCAACGGGCTCTGATGTGACCAGTACTACATGTAGCAGAAATAATAATATTGAAGTAAAAGCCATCAGCAAGGATGGGGTCGAAACTGGAGCTCATTTTGACCTAAAACAATCATCTCCACTCTTCCTTGTGGTCTCTTGGTCAAATTAATCCGTGTGAAAGTGTCATTCAAAAGCTATGGAGACAGCTTGTTTTTTTGGCATTGGGGTACTTATATGGCTTCATTAGCTTTACATACTTCTTGAGCTGAATTTGCTGTAAAAATTCTGATTGGCTTCTGCCAAGGCTGGCAGCCTTTTTATGAGTGGGCCAAGTGGGTTACCTTGCTTCTAAGGGCTGGGGGTGGGCGTCAAGCTCAGGAGGGAGCCTGTTTTATTGTGCTCCAAGCACCAGACTTCTTGGTGGAAATAAACACCCAGATTATTGAAAGAATGTAGAGACTTGTTGGCAGTTCTGGGTCAACGTAAGTCAGTAGTTATATATATATATTTTTTCTATTTGGAATTACACTGGGGAGAGAGACTGGCCTCAGGTGCTGGGCAAACAGGCTACATCTCCTTGTTACTTCCCCATAGAAATTTGAATGGGATTGTATGCACAGAGTCTAATATTTCAGGCTGTTTACTTGCTTTGTAAGTGATGCAGTTTCCCCTCCAGTTTTGCATTTGCACTAAACGAGATGACCATGATGTCTTGGCTAATGCCTTTTAATATCTAAGCCTTGGATGTCTAGTGCTTGGTTAATAACAGGGAAAAAGCTCTGGTGACTCACCTTGACCTCGAAAGAAAAAAAAAAAAACATCCTTTTAATAATCTGGGAGTTTATTTGGATCGAAGGCATACTGCATGTTACACAATCTTCTTGTAGAGCCACGCAGGTCACAAACCGGCACCCTTGTTTTTTATGAAGTCAGCAAAGATGTATAGGGGCCAGGCTTGCTGCTTCTCTGAGAGCCTTCAAATTCATCTTTAATATGTAACCTACTAGCCGAGCAGAAACCCTCAGTAAGTTTAATGGACTTTGCTCAGACAACTTTTCTAAATGTATAACCTTGGTTGCAATTAAAGGTACCTCTTCCAAATGTCTTCAGAGAAGAGCACTCGCCTATTTTGGAGCCAACCCACAGTCTCTCAAATCTTATCACTTTAAACTTCCCCCATAATTAATTGGAAACTCCTTGAGGGTAGGGACAGTTCATTGATCAAAACTGAACAGGGTGGGGTCAGATTCATCGAATAAACAAAACGAGAAAGTTTTTTTAATTCCACCCTCCAGATGTTAGGCAGTATCTGGAAACATTTTGGGGAGGGATGCTACGGGTGCCTAGGAGGTAGAGGCCAGGGATGCTGCTAACATCTGAGAGTGCACAAGCCCAGTCCCTACAATAAGAGGTATCTGGTTCAAAATATCAGTAGTACCGAGGTAGAGAAAATTTGGTCATATGCATCCCATAATACCACATGTTTAGAAGACAGCTGTTGGTCTTTGGAAGATTCATTTAGCAAATAGTTGCTAAAATTTTTTCATGTTGAAATTCAACAAAAGCATCGCTCAGAAAGTCCTCTGACATTCTCTCTTTGTCCTTATCCCATCTTCCCCTTCTCTGTCCTGCCCTCTCCTCCCAATCTCTCCCCATTTCCCAGCATCCATAGGGGCAGAACAAAACAAACAAACAAACACCAAAAAAAATGATAGCATATTGCAAAAGGGAATGGCTGGAGTCAAAAGTACAGCTCTTTATAGCTACTAATTTAATCACAGCCATATCTTTTCTGGACCATTTCTTCTGAAGATAAATATGTTTATGCTTCAAGTGCTGCCCTGCACAGCTTGGGAAGCCCTTTGGAGATGGCATTGAAGGTAAAGAAACACATTCACAGGATGTTTACTCTAATGGTGCACTCAAAAGCATTTGGGATTTTTAAACATATGCTTCCAGCATCTCTCTCCCCTCTATCTTCACATTGCTGCTAAATTGTGGAAAAGCTGTAAATAGAAATAATGGACTCAGTTTATTTTTAATTAGAAGGCTGCTGCTTATAGCAGCAATCGTGACACCACCAAGCATGTCTTCCTTTCATTTGGAAGGAAAGAAGGAAGAATTCCTAGGGTTTTGAACTTGAGCCAGGTTCCCTGAGTCTGCTGGTCTCTGAGCCCCAGCAAATCCAATGCCTTTCAGTGGCATGTGGCCGTAGGATGATTCTCTGCATCACTTAATAAAATCTTTACATGTAGCAGGAAATGCTACTGCTTCTACCAAGTTAAAAATAAGAGACATTTTAAGGTGCCAGTCTGTCTTTTAAAAAAAAAAAAATTCTTTGTAGTTATTCATTGATTCAATTGAATGAAAAAAATCATACTTAAATTTTTTTTCAGGGACATTTCTGATAAAGTTTTAGGCATGTCAATGGAAATAATGTCATCATGCTTCCCACTATCACTCAAATAAATTTATTCTGGAAATATAACATTGATTGATAGATTTCTGAGGCTCAGTTTTTTTCCCCCAATTCTAAGATGATGTGAATGAGAACAAACCTAGTATCCTATTATTAAAGGGGGCCCTGGATTATTAGGGATCTTCATGGATGTTGTCTCAACCTCCTAAACTAAAGTAAAAAACAAAATGGTCTTGCAGGTGATGAAATTCTCTGGAAATGGGTTAGAAGGAACCACACGAAGATCTACTTCTAGGCCTATGTATTGTCCTAAATGTTGTGATTTATGAAACACCACCTCTTTCAAAGACATGTCTCTCTTTTCCCCTGACATTTGCACTTTTACCCACTGGGTTAACATTTCCTCTTCTGCAATGGATGCAAAGTGTAAAGAGTAATGATCTTTGGAGAGTAAACTTACTCTGGTACCATTCATACTCTTTTAAGAATGTCTGAGAAGAGAGTTTGATGGAACATGAGAACCAGCGTGTTTAGTGATGCCTAATTAAGCTTAAATGGATATGCTGGGAGGAAAATGGGTTCAGAGGAAAGGGGTGTTGAGAGATGGTTTAGATCTGCACTGTGCAACACGTGGCACATGTGGCTATGAAGTTCTTGACTTGGGACTAGCTGAATTGAGATGCAAGAACAAAATACACGACAGGTTTTGAAGCAGTATAAAAAACATAAAAGATCTAATAAACAACATTTTATACTGACTACATATGGAAATAGCTATTTGGGAACCTATCACCTTAAATATACCATACCATTAATGCTATTTATTTCATTTTGCTTTCTTAACATGGTTATCACAGCACTTAAACTTATATATGTGGCTTACGTTTGTGACCTGCCTTATATTTCTACTGTCCTGCTGCTTTAGAGTGCTGTCTAGGAGTGATCGGGACCTCCAGAATGTATGGCCATGGCTTACAGGTAAAAGTTATAAATTTGCTACTGTTTACTTAAACCAAACTCTGATGTACGCTCGAGTTCCAGGAGGAGTAAATGCCAGTGTCACAAAAACACCCCTGAACAGGGTGTAGAAACTTAGGCAACTGAGCTCTTAAGGGGACCAGTGGATAGATTTTATTGGATCTCTGAAAACTTTAACATTAATTGGAATTAATTAAGAATTAACATAACATTAATTCTTGCATGTGAATTCCATGGAGCAGAAATTTCTTGACTTTCTTCACATGTTCCGGTGGTCTCCACTGGGACACCTGCAATGTACACCTCTAGGGACCACAACTCCATGGACTTGAATGGGGACAAGTGCTTCTGCCCAGAGTTGGGCATCATGGTGAGGTAGCCTAGACCCCAAACAGTGTAAGAACACAGGACTCTCAACTGGGCCTTTCTCTGTTTTGGCCTTTAATCCTTGATGGCTTCCTGTTGCCTTCAGAATAAAGTCACATTTCCCAGGATGACATTTAAGATTGTTGTATATAAATAATTTTCTAGTTCTATATCCATGTATCTTCTAGCCATAAAAGTCTACTCAATGTTCTCAGAGTCTAACTTCCATTTTTGGGAGGAATGGTACTGAGGCTTAAACTCAGGAGCACTTGATCATTCCCAGCCCTAATATGTGTTTTATTTAGAGATAGGGTCTCACTGAGTTGCTTAGGACCTCGATTTTGCTGAGTCTGGCTCTGAACTCATGATCCTCCTGTCTCAGTCTCTGGAGCTGCTGGGACTAACTTCCATTTAAAATGGAAATGTCCTTCCCTCATTTTGAAATTTGAAATTCTTATCACCTTCAGCCATCTAAATTCTACTCAACATTAAACTAAATTATAAAGATGAGGGAGAACATATTTGCTTATTTCTTACAGGATTAATATATCAAACAAGCAGACCTCCCAGAATCAGTAATAAAATGATATAAAATATAATGGAAATAAAATATGCAAATGATAACAATAAAAATTTGAGGAATACTAAGCAGTAACTAGTAAACATGAGGATACTCCATCAATAAAAACATTGTATTTAAATTTTAATGTGCCAGATATCTTTTGAAATCCTTCACATAGGCTAATCATTTAATCTCATTATTCACCCATTAATAAATAAATTAAAATTAAAATTATAAGAAATTTCACTCTTGGTGCTGTCAGGGAGAATGGGTATTCTCATATAGAATTGGGGGAGGGTGTTGTACATTGTGCAAACTTTTAGAAATGTAATTATATACTTTCTAATCAGAAGGGTTAGAGACATGAACCTGTGACTAGAAACCACCCTTTGTCCTCTATAAATATTTGAAAAAAGTTTATAAAAATATAGATAGCCTGTATTGTATGCAGTTTGATGCCAAGATGGAGCAGGGCCAATAATAACAAGTGCAGTTCAATGCGATTTTCTTGGAACAACTTTGGGAAGAAATGTGGCCAGTAAATTCTTTGAAGATTTAAGGGTCTTGAATAGAGATGATGAGAAATGGCCTAATCACATCTGAAAAATGAAAATTAGGGGCAGTAATAAAGGTTAACCCATCTACTTTAGCTTCCTTGGACGATGAAATAGTCCTTGATAAAATGGGAGAAGAGGTTGAAAGCCTTTTGCACATGACACTTCGTAGGTGATCAGTAAAGGTAATGTGTGTCCAGATATATCACAGGAATAGAGGTGCCACTACCTCCTGCAGTATTCCCATGTAGGAACAACAATAACAAGAAAAGATCACAAGAATCATGTACTATTTTATGTAACTTGAGAATTTACACAAAAATAAATGTAAACTACAAGAAATAATGATCAGGAATGAAGTTCACTTGATTATTGATCTACCTATACATTTTTTTTGTCTCCACCCTTAAAGATAAGGGATTGATTGGTTAACTGGGGAAGCAATCACACTTCCAAAGTATCAACTGGATGCCACTGTAAACTTGGAGTGATTATTTCTTTAAAAGTGATTGTTGAGTTGGAAGCACAGGCTGTGACTACAGCCCTCAGCAATAGACTTGACTGGTGGCAGCCACAGGCAGAATTGGCCTCCTTGATCTGTGGATCCTGGTTTAACCCCTGAATGCCCAGCTGGTTTTCAATAGATGTGCAAAGGTATTTGACATGCCTTTTTTTTTTTTTGTATGCTTCCTGTGGGATCACTCAAATCACTCAATTAATTATAATTATCTTGCCCTACAGAGCATGGCCACTGGCAGATAAGAGGGTGTGGCCCACCAGCGGTTTTGTTTCAAACCTTAGCTTACTGAGGACAAGTCAATCAATAGATTCTCTTCCTCAATATTTAATCAGATGGCAGAAACTTCCATGTCACAGGATCTCAGCCTTCACTAGAGAAACATTGAGTCTTTGTGGCCTCCATCAAAAAGAAGAAAAACAGACTACGTTTGCAGGTGAAGAATAAGCAGGATTGATATTTCCACTACTGTCAAAGACCTATACCTGTTCTTTCTCCAACAAGGGCCAGGATATCTCTCAGGGACTTTTTTTTTTTTTCAAAGTATTGAACTCACCTTAACACTGAGCTACATCACTAACCCTTTTTATGTTATTTTGAGACAGCCTTACTAAGTTGCCTCGGCTGACCTTGAACCTGTGATCCTCCTGCCTCAATCTCCCAGGTAGTTGAGATGATAGGCATGTGCCCCTGAGCCTGGCTTTCAGGGCTATTTTGAATGCACAGAATCTTCCATTTCAGAAGCAGGAAACTTGCTCATAGCATGTTCTTGGGTGCAAGTTTTTTCTTGAGGAAGAGCACTGATGAGTGAGATAAAGTAGGATGAAAAGAATGAAGAGGAGGAGGAGGAGGAGAAAGAAACTAAGAAGATAGTGTTGATAGCTATGATGCTGACCACTTTAACGAGAACCTCCCCTGGGGATTTTGAAGTACCCTTTGAGCAGGTGGTGAGCTCAAGGTAAAAAGTAAATCCTCTCTCCCTCAGGCCTAATCCTCTAACACTTCACAAGGAAAAGCCTGAAGAATATCAGGGATGTCCCCCAAAGAGTCAATTCACCTGTGTTCAAAGGTGGAAGAGAAGTCCTTTAATGGTGGCAAGTGGAGAGCCACTTTCTCTGTTTCTTTAAACTCTCCAAGATTTCAAACGCATCATCTTGTTGGACATAGGAGTAGTTCTAGCTCTGGGCTTTTGTTGAAGACCGTCCCTTAGTGCTTGAGCTGTCCAGAAAAACTTCATTATAAATATAGAAACTATTTGGTTTGTAATATAAGGATCAATGTGTACTTTTGAGCACTGACTATACTTTGTACCCAGTGCCAGATGCTGTCTAGAATATTAAAAAAAGTGCAAAATCCTTGACCTCCACTGATTTACTATTTTATTAGCTGATATTTTCCTACAAAGATAAGCACTTCAGTCATTTAATAACATGTGTTTTTAGGATCCATTCATAAATGCTTATGAATTGTTAGGTCCTGGACTAGGCAGGCAGTAAGATTCTAATATTAAATAAGATAGTTTTAACTTTGAAGAGACTGCAGAGAGAATAAATATCAAATTGTGTTGCATGCACTATAAGACCATCAAAATTCAGAAGATTGAGATCACAATAGACTACACAAATCTGTGGGGGATCAGAGTAGACTCCGGATAAGTTGCACTTGAGTGGTCTGATGTCAATGTGCACTTGTTCATTTATTCAGTGAACATTTGGGAAATAGTACATTGTGTTTGAGGTAGAAGTTGATCCTTGGTTGGGATGTCAAAGGCCATAAAGAAAGGGTAACTTCAGAAGAGGGGACACATGAGTAGCAGGTGAGATCTCAACTAGGACTCTGTGTGTTGGAACTGGAGGGAAACCTGACTCATGTCCTTACATTACAGATGAAGAAACTGAGGCAAGCAAGAGGGAAAGGACTCAAATCCTGACCTGGAAACAGCAACCTGTGGCCAGGTGCCAAGACTTCTTACTACCTTTATATCTTTATCTAAAGGATGGAGCACTCTGCTCTCTGAGACAGATAAAAGCTCAGGGCCTTCAGGGCAGAAACCTAATGTGGTCCATTGTGGATTATTGAAAGTGATTGCTGCTGGGAACATGTCAAAGTGTTGATGAAGATGTAGAGGGAAAGTAGAAGGAAAAGAAGAAAGGAAACTAGAAAGGGGAAGAAATGGAGGAAAAGATGCTAATCCTGGGCTAGACCTCTACTGAACTCATTATGTGAGCTGTCTTCTTTAATCATCATGCCAATCCCCAAAGTAGGCATGGCTCTCATTTTACACGAAGGTCTTGAGGCTCAGAATAGTAGTGTATCTTGCTCAAGCTTGCACACCCAAGTGGTAGGACCACGAATCAAACCCACACTTATCGGATTTCTAAGTTTGTGCTCTTACCATTGACTTCAAAGAGAAAAGTACCCAGATAGCCTTCAGCTCTGACTCCTAACTTCTTCTCTATCAATGCCAGTGTGATGCTCATCTTCCCAGCCTGATACTTTTTTGGAGGGGTGGAGATTGGGGGTACAAACATGCTGAGCATCTGATTTTTCATGTGCAGTATCACTGAATCTTCACCTCCCTCTTACATTCTGATCATTCAGATTTTTAGGACAGGAACCTGAGAAACCTGGGAAGTTCAAGTAAATGGACTCAGGTCACCTAGCTTGTAAAACACAGAATTCAAACCAGATTATTTCAATTATAAGTTCATGTTGTTTCCCTTATATTATGGGTTCCTGAACCACAAAAGGATGGATCCTTTGCAGTTAGTTGAGAGCCAACGTACCTGTGTACCATTTACAGTTTGGAAAGGAGTCTTGAACCTAAGAGTTGTATAAGATTTGTTTCCTTGTCTGCATCTGAATTTCTTCCCTTCTGTCCTGGAGCAGTTTTTTCGGGGATGGATCTGACCAGTTATTCAAGATGCCCAGGCTCCAGATGTCCTGCTATAAAGTCAACTTTGCAGGGATGTCTAGGCCTGAAATCTTGTGTGCATAATATTCTCCCTTTGTAGAGAAAGATATTAGGAAAAGATGACTATCTACAGGGAAAGAATAGGACAGGCCCCTCCATTATCATATGATGACCATCTGCTTAAGGAGTCAGAGCTACTAATTGGTCTCTCACCTTCAATATACAAAAAAAAAAAAAATGCACCTTCAACTTGGGGTCATTGTGTAGTTCACGCATCAAAATTTATATTAAAAGCGACTTCAAGTTGTGGCATGGACCACAACTACTTCGTTTTTTTTTTCTTCCTTCCTTTCTTCTTGCTATTTTTTCCTACTCGTGTGGAAATGGTAACGACTGCCAGGAAGGCACAGAGAAAGCTTGTGTGACAGATGGAGGAATTTCTGAGGCCAGGGAAATCTGTAATTTATATATCTTAGGGTTAATATAAAGCACACTCCACAGATCTTGGACTGCAGTACGTGGGGAGGCTGATCAGTGAGTTGCTCAATGTGGACTGTCATAGTTTTGGGATTTCAGGACAAAACCTTGTCCTCATGAAACTTACAATTTTCTAAATCTTTACCTCCTTATGTGAGGATGAGCTCTGAAATGTAGTCCTAACTTATCATTAGGCAAGTTAAGTACTACTCACTTAGAATGATTTCAGGGTGGCTTAGGGCCTCTTCTAGTCTCCCTCTTCCCCTACAAACAAAAAACCATTTTGTTAATTTGTTACAGTGCCGGAAAGATGTCTTGCTGATGGGTTTAGCATTTTGAATTTAGAAATAATCTTTTAGTAACGTGCAAATATTTTCCATGAGCACCTCAATGTGTATTTGTTTCCTTTTTTTTTTTTTTTTTTTTTTTAGTTGAACCAACGAGGAGGAGAGTAGTTTCAGAAAGGAAAATTCTTCCAATAAATTACTAGGAGAATGAGCAAAACACTTGATCAACTCCGTGATTCTTCTCTTCTAAATTTCTCCAAATGACTTATGAACAATGACCTAATTAATCCATAGACTCTGGTCTTACTGTCATGTCCAACTGAAATATCTTCCAGTGCCTTCCATGTCAAAAACAAAACTCATGTTATCCATGAAGTGCTTCCTTTCCATTTTTATCAAGATGGTCCCCTCTTATGGTTCTTATCATTTTCTTAGATTCATTATTTGATTGCTCTGCAGGATTTGATATCAAGTTCACAGGCATTCTTTGTATGTATAACTAAAGTGTCAGTCCCTTAAGGAAAGGGATGGTATCTTAATCTCCATGTTTAATGAATTAAATGGCATCCTAGAACCTTTTTCTGGATTGAATTAAATGGAATTGACTTATTTATCTGCAATTCAGGGGCAATATCAACTTGCCTTCCTTGAGTTGGAATAAACAGTGCCAAAGGATATAAGAGAAATATTAAAGTTGATCAGGGCTTCAGTAGAACTGTTCCACTAGAAACCATAAATTCCCTGCACAGGTTGAATGAAGAGCATGCTTTGAATACATAACCCTGGATCACTGTGAGCAAGTGGGTGAAAAAAGGTGAAGAGTGATTTAGAAGAAAGGAAGAGAAAATTAAAGAAGATAAAGAAAGCTGGAGACTATATTTTGAGACTATAACCAAGAGGACAGTTCATCATCATGGATTTCCAGGGCCAGCGTTTTGTAGTAAAGTGTGGCTTAGAGAAAAAACACTAGAGTAGAGGAGTTGTTCAGCTCCTGATGTATGAACTCCCGGAAACCACCAGGACAGACACAAAGGAACAGTTCTGGATCTGAAGACACACAGCTGTGGAAATGAGAAGAATCTGCTTGGAGACCTCACACCTAGAAACTAAAAAACATGGTGTATACTTTGAGCAAAACGTTGTGCTGAACCAGACAGGATGCATTTGTTACTCACAGACTCCTTTCCCCATCCAGGAAGAAGAAGGCCTTCCACAGGGTAAGCAATGTCCAGGGGATGGCAGAGAAATGCTACTGGAGAGAGTCTGTTTAGCCAGTGGCTGGAGTGAGCGGCCGCCATCTTCTCCTGTTTGGACTGGAGCCCGTCCACCTCTGGGGGCAGATTACATTTTGCATAAAGGCAAGATTGGGCACAAAGCATTTCCTAAACATTTAAGAGTGAACTAGCATTTTGGGGTGTATCATGGAGGTTCTTTCTTTTTGGCTTGTCGGTTATTTTTCACTACCCTGAAGTTTGCTTACTTCTGAGAATAAGATTTGTTGTTGCTGCTGGAGGGGAAAATGGTTTGAACTTGGGAAAGATCCAGAGACCCTTGGCAATGCTTTCATTCTCTTTCTGGGACTGATTCCCATCCGTGTCCTCAGGCACAGCACTCTGTTTTCCCATCTATAAAACGGGATAATAACTCTGCTCTGACAGAGATACCATGGGAATAAATCCATTCACCAGGCCTCTCCCTTTGAAGTCCATAAGAATGTGCTATCATTACTATAAACACTCTCACACTCTCCCTTTGAAGGCAGAGGCACAAACCTAGAGGCATCTCAAATACATTTAATTGAGTCCATTTTTCTCCCAGCAGAATTATAAGCAGGGTGGCTAAGGTGGTGGAGTGGGAAGACAACCATTCCAGTGGAGGAGGAATAAAATGGTAAGGGCAAAACTTCAAATCCTAATAGTAAACACAGGCCCCATAATAATGAGGTTAATCATTGCCAGGAGCATCACCTGACTTTTTAATTCATTTTATTTTATTTTTTTTCTTTGTTAAACATAAAGCGCTCCCTGAACATGCTGTAAACATCAGTGAAATTTTTGAGTGTCCTCTGGGGCTGGAAGCTGATTCGGGAAGTACAATTGGTGGTGGGAAAAAGAGATCGTGAAACCCATCGTCAGGAGTCAAATGAGGAGTGGAAAGTTGGAGAATCTGCCTCAGAAGGCAGGTTTGTAACCCCAGTCTCTTCCTTTGGTGGGGAGATAGCAATTCCAAAGCGAATTCCAACTTTCAGATGCATGCCTTTATTATTCAAGATCCAACCTCAGTACAAAACCTGTGGGTGATTTTTCCCTTTTTCTTTTTTTTTTTTTTTCTTTTCACTCTTTCTGGACTGATTCTATTAATTTCCCCCAATGGCACGTGCAGCCCTGCACTGACGCAGCCATTGACGATCTCCTTATTCATCTCATAGCAGAGAGGCCATTTGGATGAATATATGTTCCCCATTTTCTTTGCATTATAAATTCAGTGTTGTGGGAAAAAGAGCGAAATGTAATGGCAAGGCCTCCACAGAGAAATGTCCCTATTTGAGAAGAGGAGTTTTATGGGGGGAACGATTGACAGCCTCTCAGTACGGTGGGCACATTTCTCTGTACAACTGCATCACCACTAATGATAAATGAAGAATGTTTGATAGCTGGCTCCGTTGTCTGACAGCTACAGTTTTGGCCAGAGGGCCGTGGCAGGCTTTAGACTTCTGTTCAAAATGAGTTAAACATATTAGGCATTATGAAGGCACAGAAGCCTCCAGAATGAGCGCTGAAATGAGTGATCCGGGTAGGCTCCTGGGTACACAACTTGCAAAGCAGATGTCATTCTAATAATGTGTGATATAGAACATGCCTGGCCTAAACCCTGCTGGATGAAATATGAAGCCCCGTTGGTGATATTTAATACCATTTTATGAGGTGCCATCTTATAAAGACAATGCCCGCCGTATGTGGAATGCTTAAGGTATTTTGCCAAAGGCATAGGGAGGTATCTGGAGTAAGTAGAATTTTTATTATTTTATAAGCCTTTACTTTGTAATATTTCTGTTTCCACATTATTGTGGGGGCTCACTGCCCTAACCCTTTGTTGAGGGAACTTGATGAGCAGCTTGCTGGTAGATTGACGGATAGCCCTTGCAGTTTCTGGAAGAAAAGACTAGCTTCTACCTAAATGCATTCTTCAGAAAACCCTCAAAAAGGAAATGCAGCTTTGCTGGGAGCATTCTTCGAGCAGGGACTTTGAGGCCAGCATACAAAAATATTGTCATTTTCAAGTGGCCCATTTTGACATTTTGAGGGTAATGGAAGATTTGTATGGACTACAGTTCCCTAGATGTCCTTTCTCCCTCCTCTAAATTTTCTGTTTATGAGAACCCTTCAAAACTTACAATTTGGAGGGTCTCCTTCAGGACACCCCAAAAGAGACAAGGTTAGTGAATCTTAGCCACAGCATGGTTGTAGGGCTCACTCCTCCTATAGCCCTGGATCACAAAAGGTGATGTCCCAGGGCTGGTAGTGATTTCCTGAAGAGGGCGGTGTGGTGCAGATAGGTCAAGAGCATTGCTGGTAATAAGAGTGCCCCATTTAGAAATAGATGATATTTATATTTGTCTTCTAAGTTCCTTTACATTTATCATCTCACATTCCCCGTAAGATAATTCCAGAAGTTGGAAGTCACATACCTATCAAAGGCACCATTTATTTAGTTTTGGAAGCAGCTACCCGTTCTCTTCATTCTGATGTTCTGGACAATAACATTTTTTGAGGGTCTGGTAAGTGAGGTGTCCTGTATGATTATGAATGCAATGGGTGAGAAAGAGGAAAGGTTTTGTTTTTCCTTTTTTTAAATAGATGTACCAATGAAAAAAGTTTCCCAGTACATGTGCAAAGTAACATAAGTAAGAATAATTAATTCAAAATTCAGGATAAGCCCTTCGGACAGATCTCTGCCTAACAACTTGTGGGATTCAGCAGCCTTCTCGATTAATTCTAAAATCTGTGATAGTGCCCACAGCTCCTTGATGTGTGTGGTTAGGGCAGCCACTCTTTAGTACTCTGTTGGCTCCTTGCCACCCCCAGTAGAGCTATTTGCTAACATGTAGTTTGGTTTTTGCTTGACAATGGGTTTATACCAATTGTTCTTGTTCTGGTTACTGTGTGATTGAGTTAAATATTGAGTTAAATATAGTAATTGATGAAATATGACTGCCAAAAGAAGGAAGTTGTCCTCTGATATTGTAACAGTCATTTTGGGAAAATCAGTGAAAGCAAAACATAAAAAAAATAAAAGCGAGCTATTGAAAGATACTTAAGATATCTTCAAAGGATGGGGAGAAAGTCGTTCAAATTAAAAGCATTTTGCATTCTGATTCAAATGTCTCAGTTCTTATCCCATGTTAAAGCAACTGAGTTTAGATATTGTAGCAGAAAAAAAACTGAGCATGGTTTACACAAGATTCAAATGCAAAGCTTAGGTTTAGAGGAGAAGATTGGCTCATGTTCTGCTTTTATTAGTTTTAAGTTAAACTAAAATGTGTGACATCTATGAAGATGACTTTGGGGTTGAGTGCTTTGACAGACCTTTCCCCTGACTGTCCCAGGCGTTCTGTGCAGGGATCTGCATCTATTCAAGTTCACATTGTTGGTGGGATGCTGAGTGGAGTGGTTCCTTTCTCAGATGAGTTAGATTGTCATTATTATTATTTGGGAAAATTAGAAAAAAAAAAGTTTGGTATTCAAAAAAGAAGGGCAACCCTAGGCAGTAGGGGACAGTGCACAGGATTTGGAACTTGATGACCCAGTTCTGCTACTTAGTACAAATAACCTTGAGGGGGTACTTCACTTAACCTTTCCAAACTTGTTTCCTCATCTGTAAAATGAGGATAATGATATCCTTCCCATCTGCCCTGCACCATTGCTCTGACCAATAAATGATGTAATGTGAAACCTCTGGCATGGTCTAAGGATAGGAGGTACTTCTGCTGTAGCTACCACTGCTGCAGAGACCACAGGTGGTATTACTATGCCTTATGCACACCCAACCATTACTGCTTGGTTATTCATGTGACTAGAAGTGTAGGCACTGGTTCTCTCAGAGGAAAGTTCTAGATTACAGTTTGGAAGACCAATTTTCAGTTTCTTTGTTGCTTATCCTGTGTGGGAGTCTGGAGAAATCTTCTCATTTCTTACATGTATGAAATGAGAGGCATCTTATTAACCAGAGGTTTTCAAGTTGCTTTTCTTTAGAGGCGTAGGTAGGTATCCTTTAATTAGTTTCGTTATTATATGATTTTATGTGGTGATTGTATGTAAATTTTTCATTAAAAATGAAAAAACTTCCAGTATTATAAAAGGCTTACAAATCACTGGATTATAGTTTCCTTAATGTCCCTTTTATCCACAGAATCCCTACATTTTTGTCCTTCTGTGAATCGTTACAACCCTCCTTCCCTGACTCATAGACCACTGTGGTTGCTGAATTCCCAACTTGATTTCCGGAGCCAAAGAGAACAAATTGTCCAAGCAATTAATTGTCTCACATATGTGTTAAGTGCCAGCTTTCAGCATGTGGCCTGGCCCTTCCCTTTGTGGACAGTGGCAGGCTCAAGGTCCATCTGACAATAAATTTTATGCCAGACCTCTGGTTTCCCTTACTTCTCAAGAAAAGTAAAGATGACTGACAGATTGGTTATGGCCATCATTTTTAACTAAGATCTTTTAAAGGCCTGTGTGTCCTTTCCAAAAACATAGGCATTAAAAGGAGAACACATGAGAGATACAAAGCCCCTGTTTAAGTCTGTTTGTATAAAATCTTGATTGATTGATCTTTTGATGTAAATATCTTGATATATCAATTTGGGAGAAGTTTTTATTCCAAATAATGAGAGAAGCTGTGACTAGATGTTACTATAGGACCAACCTTGACTTCAGCAAAGGTAATTTTAAAAAATCAGATGAATTTCCCCTTCATTTCCTTCTATTAGAAAGTCCCCTGGTTGCTCCACTAAGGGATTCACTATAGGCTGTGACCAAGTCTCTCTGTTGCTACTCCACTTCCAGGTTAGCCACCTCCTTGTGTTTTAGGTTCAAAACTGCTCTGAGCGTTGAAGACTCACACACTTGGGAAGAATGACAACCCAATATGGCTTGGTCAAGGTATTAGGGGAGATTTCACCTTTTGTCTGGCCTTTTTCCTTTGAGTCCCTTTCATCCAAAGAATCAAAGAATTGTTGAAACATCTCTAATTTGCACAGGCTTCTGGAGCAAACTTTTTGAGTATTGACCCCAACAAGCCTAAACTTCCCGATTGTGTTCTGTGAATTTTCACAAAAGCTATGGGAGTCTCTCCATTTGATCTGCATTTATAGTGAGGAAGGAAGTGCTATTCTGTTTGCTGGCCACATATTTTATCAGTAACTCTTCTAAATTCTCATTTTTCCAAAGTAGGGTACCATCATGGTCAAAATATATACATATTTTGGTTGTTATGGCTGAGTTAGGACAGGTATAATACATGGTTACTTTTTTCCAATGCTTTAAATTTCAATCATTACTTTTTAGAACAATTAATTTAAGGAACATAAATCGTATTGGATACTTACTATTGTGAGTTTCAAATATCTACCCAGGAATTAGATAGATAAGGAAAAAAAATTTCTCCTGAGGGTTAAGCTGTAAAGTCAAAGTCTTCTGGGTCAAAGTACAGAGAAGCAAAATCTCTTTATAGTGATGGAATGACCTTTCATGCTCATAAATACCTGACTAAAGCTAAGTCACTATAGTGGCAAATCTACACAAATATTATGTTTACTAGAGGAAGGAGAATAATCACATTTAAGAGAAGAAAATAATGAGAATCATGGCAATAAGGCTTGGCCCATCCAAGAACCATCCAGGGGAAAGGATGCCTCAGACTGGTAAATTTGAGCTGTGGTCAAGATGGGTGGGTCTGGACCCACCATTTAAGATGCTGACTTTTCAACACATTGTCCTTGTTCTGATTCAACTTAAGTCTGGTTAGGTTCCACCTTACCATGAGACTCCAGCCTTGGTGGGAGGAGCCGAAAGAAGCAGCTTAAACACCTGAGTAATCAGAACCAAGGATTTTGGTCTGAGTGAGAGAAACCTTTCTTACTCTAAGTAAATAAATGAATGCTTACTCTTTACCCATGAAGTCTACGGAACTTGGCTTTCATATGTCTGACAAGGAAAGTTGTTGGGTTGTCCTGGGTGTGCTGACAAAGCAGTTTCCAGAGTGCAGATCAGACCCCTATTAACCACAACTGGATCCATGGCACCTGGTGTCCATCAGAGTAGACATACCAAGGAGGTGACCGCTGCCTATGAGTACTCATGGAAGGCAGCCTGTTGGGCCCTCCCTAGATGGACACATCCTTCAGTGTGTCAGCATAGTGGCTTCATTTCCTCTAACCAGAATTCTTCACTTGTGATAGGTAAAGTACATGCAGACAGATCCCTTGGTCTCTCCTTCCCTCCATTTTGCCATAGGAAGATAAATGTGTTGAGTCCTCATGTCGATTCCTGAGCATCTTTATCTTTGTTATCTGTCATGCATAGACCTAAACATCAGGTCTAGGTGGGGGTTAGCCTTATTTTTCTTTCTTTCTTTCTTTCTTTCTTTCTTTCTTTCTTTCTTTCTTTCTTTCTTTTTCTTTCTCTTTCTTTCTTTCTTTCTTTCTTTCTTTCTTTCTTTCTTTCTTCTTTCTTTCTTTTTCTTTCTCTTTCTTTCTTTCTTTCTTTCTTTCTTTCTTTCTTTCTTTCTTCATTTCTTTAAGAAGTTTTATTAAGGTTTGAATGATATACAAGAACAGCACACACTTTACAGCATGCAATTTGAAAAGTTTTGAAATGTTTATATTCTCATGAAACTATAACCATAATCAAGATAATTAGATGTATCTACTACCTCCCTAAATTTCCTAGTACCCTTTTATAATTCCTATCTACTCCATTCAAGGGCAGCAACTCATTGGTATTTTTTTGTCCTTGACTGGTATTTTAAACTATGACCTTGTCTTATATATTTTTATCAGGAACTAAGGACTGTTTTTTTTTTTTTTAATTCTCTCAATCCAGTTGCCATAATGGACTTTTCTGGTGTCTGCATTTTACTTCTTGCTCTAAGGAATTTCTATTAATCATGGCCTTTTTGTCTGGATCCTGTTCGATAATTTGTTGCCAGAATCACGGTATTTCATGCATCTGCTGGGCTGTACACCTGTGTTCCCTGCAGCACCCCTGATATCAGCCCACCACCAGCCAGTTTTTACTTTTGTTGCTTTTTTTTAAAAAAAAATATATTTTAGCTGTTGATGGTCTTTATTTATATGTGGTGCTGAGAATCGAACCCAGTGCCTCACATATGTGAGGCAAGCACTCTACCACTGAGCCACAACCCCAGCCCTCACCTTTGTTGGTTTTTAGGCTCCACATGGCAAACAACTGTTTTGCTACTACTTCACTGTAGGTCCTGGATAATGTCTGGTTTCTACCTAGTTGCATTTCCCCCCTTGCCTTCCTCTAGAAAGGCATCTAGACAGTTGCTTAAAGCCCCTGGCCTAACGGGTTTTAGCTTTTGGCCATCTTGGCTGTTAGTCCATACCATTACCTGTTGATACCAGTGTTGTTAAGAAAGCATTTAAAATGCAAAGAAAACCAATACTTTTTTTTTGATTATTTCTCAATTCCAAAAGTCTCCCACAATCACAAGAAACCTCAGTGACACCTCAGCATCACAAGGCACCTCAGTGGTGCCATTATGAATGGCATTGGCCTATAGGTAGGTTGAATTGACTTACTGGTTAGTAGAGAATTTTGGATTAAAGAAAAAGTTGTGATAACATTTAGATCCCAGATGATGAGAACAGTTAGGAGAAGAAGGTAGTAACAGAAGAAGGTTGTAACTGTGGGCATATTTTTAGGAGAGTCACTATGGCCTTCTCTCTGTTTAGTCTTTGTATACTGAAATTTTTCTTTGTATGGAGTAGGTCAAAGGCACAGGTAATCATAGATCTTCTATCTTTGCCTTAGGCAGCATCAGGGTGAGAAGTTAAAAAAATATATATCTAATTCAGTTCTCTGGCATTTACTGAGTTACCACCATGGCCAGACACTGAGTTATTTGGTGGTAAGACTTACCTGACTGAGGCCATCTCTTCTCTTCTGTTGCTTACAGCTTGGTGGGTGGGAAGGAAACCCTCCTGTTCTAACACCAGAACTCATTGGTTTAGTCAGCTTCTGTTGCTGCTGTGACCAAAAGACCTGGCAAGAACCATTCTAGAGCAAGGAAAATTTATTTGTTGCTCACCATTTCAGAGGTGTTAATCCATGGACAGTTGGCTCCCTGGCTCAGGGCCTAGGGTGAGGCAGAACATCATGGTGGAAGAGTGTGGTGGAGGAAAGTAGCTCAGAGCATGGTCACCAGGAAACAGAGAGAGCTCTCCTCTCCAGTGACAAAATATAAACCTCAAAGTGACCTACCTTCTTTAGCCATTCCATATTTGCTTACAGTGACCACTGGATTAATCCACTCAAAAATGGATTAATGCACTGATTACTTTAAGGCTCTCATAACCCAATCATTTCGATTTTGAACTTTCTTACATTGTCTCACACAAGAGTTTTTGTGGGACATCTCATATTTGAATCATAAAATGCATCTTTGTGCTTCTTCCTTATTTGAACAGATATTTAGTCTTCCCCTAAGTCCTCAGGCCCTGAAGCCCATGTGCTTAGTGGGCTCTTCACTTCTAAGTTGATCTCCCAGGCTAATGTTAGGCCCGACTTGGAACAGATATCAGCTTGATCATTCTAGCCCTGACAACACCTCTGCAACTCTGGTGTTTGAGTGACTGCTGACTGATGCTCGCTCTAGATGAAGTATGCTTTGTGGTTTGATGGTGGAACGTGCTGTGCTTCCTCTAGCATGGGGACTAGTAATACCTATGGCCCATCTACACATGTCACTCACTGAATTTGTGTGTCCAAATTGCTCTTTGCTCTCAAAGTCAGAATATACTGTTCTATTCTGAATACCTTCTGAAGGAGTTAATGAATTTTTAATCCTGGATAGTATTTGTTTTTTAATGGCACTTTGAAGACAGGGTCAAGTCAATAGGGTGGCTCAGGTACCTCCATCTAGAAGGTGTTCCCCCACCTGTGAGAGGAGAAAAAGTACAATATATACACAAAAATGTCCTTACTCACTAAGATATTCTCTTGCCCATTGTTTGTAGCCAGTCTCTCTAGTCATTTATTTATTTACTAGTATACTCATTTATATTTCTTGCCAATGCTGCACCAGATACCTTAAACTGTCTCAGAATTCTTAATAACTAACTTCAATTGATGTATTTCATAAGCATGTACTAGATAGCTGTGTAAGGAAACAGTATGTCTTGAGACTTAACATAAGGATTGTGGATGCCTACTTTATGGTATGGGGACACTATCTGTTCTACATGAGGCATCCAATCAATGCATGTAGTCCTTTTAAGAGGGGTTAGCTTTGCACAGAAGAAATCTCTGTATTCCAGTAAATTATAAAACTCCTAGCCTTAGTCAGACCCCCTTTATGCCTTTCTGTGACATAATTGACGTCATGTGTGCATGCTTCCTGTACATGTTTTGGGGGAATGTGAGTGGTGAATAGAGAGGAAAAAAGTTATTAACGGTACCAATTCTTCCTACAGCTGGTAGTGGTTCGTGACATGGTCACTATACACAAGCAAATTAATTTTGAGCTCTTTAATCTTTTATGTAGTTTAATCATTTCTCTTCCTTTAGGTTTCTCCTTTGAACAGAGACTGTGTGGCAATGAAACTTGGAGATAGAGTATATCAATACTTCCTTAGACTAGGAAAGAAGTACAAATGATAGAGTCATCTGCAAAAATGCATTTAGGTATAAATCATTAGATTGTTTTTTTTCATTCATTCATTCAATCCCTGTTAACTAAGCCCATATATATGTTAGATGGTGTAACAATGAAGAACACAAACATAAATTTGGCATGGCCTCTCCCCAAATGAAACCTTATTTCTTTGAAAAAAATGAACTGCTGGTACAATATCCAATATTTTATCCACAAGAGTTTATTGACAAAATAACGGTTTCCCAAAGTGTAGTCTGTGGAACACTAACCTGGAAATACTCCATGGGAAAAAAATGAAAAAAAAAAAAAAATCCTGGTAAGAAAATGTTTGGAAAATGGTAAATATTACCTTTCTCTTTTGAGAATTTATAAAATACAGCCATGTATTTGAGGTTCTGAAAAGAATAGGAATTTTGCTTCATCCAGCATTCCCAAAGTTCATTTAATCAGGGTTCCCTTTTTTTAAACGTAAAGTTAATCACCCCCATAGAACTCAGGGAACACTGAACTCAATGAAAATGTAAATGAATGTTCCTAAGACCTCTGAGAGTTAAAAAAAAAAAAAAGCCAGTAAAGGTTTTCATTCTTTCCCCAGCTTCATGAGTGAGGCCTCAGCATTGTGCTTTTTAGACTTTAAGCAGAAGAAAAATTTTGACTTGGTAGCATTAGCATATTGGTTTATATAGTTAATATTTATAATACAGAAACATCTATAAACACCTGCATCATCATGGTTTGGAAACCAAAATACCAGTAGGCCAAAAATATACCAGTCATAAAAATTTACCTATTCTTTCTTTCAAATGTAGTTCTCTTGGAATCACAAATGCTTCTAGTAAATTTTAGGGACATTTCCATTCCTGGTTACCCGGGCAATTTTTATATTATTAACCACACATGTAGAATTTAATGGGAACTGCTCCAATAAAACTTGCCCTCACACCACCTTGGATTGTCAGTTTCTATTTCCTGAACAGCAATGATGGGGATTTCCAGTCAGAATCCTTCCTGAATCTTCAAGGAATCCTTCTACGTTTAAGAAATATAAATCAAGGTTAATTGAAGAAAAACGAGAGAAAATGTGTTTTTATGTTGCTTTGATAAAGCGGAGACTGAGCAATAATTGCAAAACAATACGTAGGTGAAAAATGGAACCTGACAACTCAAAGCAGCACATTGCTGATTGCATGGGATCCCACAACTGCCCAGGACAACTCGGCTCCCTGTCTAGTCGGGCTTCCTTGGAAAGGCTTGAAAACCAGATGCACACTTCTATATCAATTATTTTAGCTATCCAGGTATTGCCTTGAACAAGACTTTTATTTTGGGCTCCTAAAGTTGACCTCATTACCTTAGCAGCTTGACTCAAGTTTCTCTCTTTTGCAGCCCTTGTTTCAGGCTCCATGAGATTTTTCTGTGTTTCATCCCCCTTCCTTCTGGATATTGTTGCCACCGTCAAATGGGAAATACATAGAAATAGGAGATTAAAAATGTAAATTTTATAAACAGAAATCAAAGGTCCTAAATCCTTAGCAAAGAAAAGCCAACATAAGTAAGAACATTAAAAAACATACATAAATAGTGCTTCTAGGCTGAATACGTTAAATAATTCAACAGTTAAGTCATAAGCGTTCTTAAACTTAAGTATAAAAATGCCCTTGACAATATTTCACAGCCGTGCATTTCTTTAAAATATTTAGCATTCTCATTAAAGAGAATGACTTTAGTTTATATATTAGTTACACTCCTGCTTGTTAATATGAAGGAATTTAGGAGAAAAAAAAAAACCCAACCATTCTTATGTATATAAGCAAAAGGCAATTTACATACAAAGTTGGACAACTATTCACTTTTTATTTATTTCTGGATCATCGGCATCTACGTATAGCCATACAGCATTTAAACAAATTTGTTCCTTAATGTGTAATATTAATATTCTCTGCCCCAAAGTGCCATTTGCTAATGCCATTGTGAAGACAGGTTCCTTCATAGCCACACGGAAGTCCCTGCTTTAGAAAGACTTAATGAACCTTACATTTTTTGGAATACTGCACAGTGTAATGCCTATTACATATTCATTGCCAGAATGGAAGATTTCCTTTAACTCTGCGATTCCTGGTCTAGTTCTCTGTAAAACATTGTCAAAAGTCACCAGAGACTTTCGTGGAAAATTGTGACTCTTGATAGCAGGATGTAATGGGGAGGTTTAGAGTAGAGAAGCCAGGAGTCTATCGCTCCGCAGGGAGACGTTCTGACAGACAAATGGATGGGTAATACAATTTTTGACATAATGGGATGAAAAAGTTTATGCCAGAAAGAACTGAATTAAAGTTATTACTTTAAAAGAAAGTCTGAAGTTTGAAATCATCAGAATTTTCAATGTGTGCTTCATTTCACTGCTTATATGCAGAAGAGATTTTAAAACAGAGATGCTGTCAAGTGATTTATAGAGTCACTAACAAGGCCGCCATAAAATTTTAGTTACCTCTTTGGAAATATCCACAATAATAAACACAATGTTTGTTTTTTCCTCTCTCGTATTTTTAATAAAGAATATCTAACATTGTTTCTTTATGTTTCTACTTTCTCATTACAAAAAGCAGAGGGATAATTTTCAGAGGTGCAGGATGTAGTCCCAAGGAAGATACCATGGTGCAGAATTTTACCTTTAGTGAAGAGTGATCTGCAATGTAATGACAGGTTTAGAAACCAGCAGTGACAAATGGGCAGCAGGTCTGTGTCCCTGGGATGAGGATCCATTTGGAAGCCTTATCAACCATCTCTTGGTGCCAGTACCAAAGCCAGCCTAAGATACTATGCACTTCTGTACCACATGTGCCTCCCCATTAGTTAACCGCATAGTGGGAAGCATTAAACTCTCTTTGTTTTCCTACCTTCCTCCATTTTATTTCAGATCCTTAAAAAAAAAAAAAATCACAATCAGATAGTGAGTTTTCATGATTCTCTCCCTTATTTAAATTAGTATGTACTATCCTTTCACCAAACTGATATCCCTTTTCTCAAAGGGATATCAGTTTGTATTATTACTTGTGTCTACCCCATTACCTCTCTTATTTCTTTGCATGGATGATATTCATTTAGTGTCTCCTTCTTTCTTCACATTACCTGAAAGTCACACCATGACTTCTCATCTTTCTATCTCAGTACTATCCAGCTTGGGGCTAAGATGAGGGGCATGAGGTGTCCAGGGTGTAACACTGAAAGAGATGCTATCAGTGTTGTGTGAGTGAGTGCACCCTAAAGCTGTCTTTTGTCTCCCATGCCCTGGGCCTTGGTGCCATTGCAATGCCTGGTACATAAAAGTTCAATCCACACTCAGTGTGAGACTGCCCTACTAGCTGTATAAAACTTAAAGCATACTTTATCCTGTTAGATATCTTAATAAAATTTGTCTTGCCCTTAATGTGTTCAAAGGTAGACAATTATCACTATATCACATCTTCTAGAAATAGGTTTTATTTAGTTGCATAGGGAAAGGGAGCAGCTGGACCTTGGGAGGAGACCTTGGACTCAATTGATAGAACTGTCACATCATTTCTAAGTGATGCTAAATAATGGTTAAAAAAAAGATCATGTAATTCAATAAAATTAGGTATTTGGAGTTCTGAACATAAAAAAAGAAGAGGAAAGAGAAAAACCTCAGAATTCACCGTCCTCCCTTTACTAAATTCAGTAACTCACTTCTATGTACCAAGAGGTAATCAGTCGCATGTGTATCAGCAACAAATGTTCTGGTAGTCCAGGGACTTGCAGCCACTACTGCAGACTCCTGGTGCCTACCATGAATGGGGAAGGGAGAAAAATACAGACCTTGGGAAATGTGCTGCTTAAAATAATATATAACTTTCACAATGTAATAGTAGATCAAAACATGCTGTACATCATAATATATACAATTTTTATTTGTCAATTATACTTTAATAAAACCGGGGGGAATAAAACAAATAATAAATAAATAACAGGAAATAGTAAAATGATGTCCTATGCATGTGTGTGTGTGTGTGTGTGTGTGTGTTTAATGCTACTTTCTTCACCACAAATACAAGCTCAATGTGCACTTTGGAGAACTAAACTGCAATTATTCATCTTCAGCCGCAGCCAAAAACTTTTATTCTTAGGCTTCAGAGGGATATCGGTTTGAATTATTACTGGAATATCTAAGAGAAAAAAAATTATTTTATATTAGAGTCAGGAATATCTGCTTGGAAATACGATGATGATGATGATGACGACGACGACAAGCATTCATTAAATTCCCAGTGTTTTATGAATTCATTCTTCAGTGTTATACCATTTGATTACTGTAGGAATCCTATAGCACCCAGGAGTTAGAATCTCCAGTGCATCCACATTACTCAGTTTTCTGTTATTAGATATTACAAAATATCTAAGAAAATAAACTTAAAGGAGGAAAGATACATTTCTGGTTCATGGGTTCAGAGGTTGGGGTCTATCGTAAGTTGGCTCCATTGATCACAGGCCTGCATTCAGGAAGAAAACCCTCTTTTCTCTTAGTGGCCAGGAGAGACAGACAGACCAGGAAGAGATAAAGGAAAGGGCCAGGGACCAGATATTCCTTTAAAAACCTGTCCCAGTGACCTACTTCCTCCAGCTAGACCCCACCTCCCAGAGGTTCCAGCACCTCCTCATAGTGCCACAGGCTGGCCACCAATCCTTTAACATAGAGTCTTTGGAGGACATTTTAGATCCCAATCATAATAGTATTAAAACGAACAGAAGTTCAGAGTAGCACAGAGACTTAATTGAGGTCAGTTAGAAAGTACATGCATATGTCCACTCTGTCCTCAGACGAAATGGAAAGAACATTCCTTTTTTTTTTGCTATCACTTAAATACATCAAAAAAATCATATCAGACAATTGAAACCTACATCAAGTTATTCTATAAAGTATGCCAAGAGCTACAGGCCTGCCTTAGGATACTTCAATTGCATGTGTTTGCATTTTATACATCATATCCATTAAAAATACTTGTGGTGTTATTCGTGTTTTCCTGGGGTGTCTTCCTGGTTTTAAAAGGACAGAGCTGGTATGAATGGAATCCATACCAATATTTGAGATGACTGCAGAGCAGAAAATCTAATATAAGCTCTTTTTTTGTATGGGGGGAAAATGCTATGCTTTCCTAATTATGACAAGTACAAAAGCCACTGTTTTTAGTCAATGCCCTGGAGCCTTACAAAGGAATGGACTGGACAAGCCAGCAGCCACCAATGAAAGGCACTGCGCATCTACTAGGGCTCTAGAACAGGCTGGCACATTGCTCAGCAGCACATCGGGTGGATTTGGATGGCATTTATTGGGAACTAATCCAATAATGACCTGCCAAAGCCCTTACACAAAAGCACTTGTGCCCAGTGTCAATCATTTACCCTCCGACAGTTCAATGAACATCCTCTCTGGGATGGCTTTCAGCCATGCAAACACCCCAAATGCAGCAAACAAAGCCATGAGACTTGAGAGAGAGAGAGAGAGAGAGAGAGAGAGAGAGAGAGAGAGAGAGAGAGACGCGACCATGCTACTGCAAAGCATCAAAAGGAAGTAACACTACTAGCAAGGCTTTGCCAAGTGTTGCTTAGCAATACAATACAGGCAGGCCCAGGGCTGTCGTTATTGCTCACAATGCAGTTGACGACTACCACCCACACTGAAAATACATCATTTGGAGACCTAAGGACCTGCCACAGCAGCAAGAGAATGGGATGCCAGAGAGTTGGGATAGACTCTTGGATTCCAGGAGAGAAAAGCATTTAATGGTCCATAGCATCACAGTAATCTCATCTTCCTACTGTCTTTATCGGTTTCCTTCTCCCCCTACTTTCCTCCTCTTACCTCTCTCTCTCTCTTTTCTTCATTTACCTCTCTGTCACCTGCTCATAGATTCAAATGTGCATAGATTAAAAAAAAAAAAAAAAAAAAACAGGCACTGGAGAAAACAAGTAACATCTATCCCATGCCAGCCATCTATCTGGTTAAATGGTTTTAACTCTTGTGATGATTAGGCAAACACATAAGTTTTGATCAGATTATCACATACTACCAATAAAGACCATCAAAATCCATAGAGATTCAGACTGAAAGTGTCCCTTTGGTTTATTTGAAGACTGGGGGAATTTTGTTGGGAATGTATAGAACTATGTAGGAATTGGGGGGGGGGGTTGTACTTCTTCAGTGCTCCTGAGAAGAGTTTAAATTTTGACCAAATGGGGGATTTGGAATGCCAAGAAGCAGTAAAGTATTACTTTGCTTAGAAATAGCACTGCTTCAAATGCCAGGCAATATCTGCTCATTGGGTTCCAGGACTCAGAAAAATAAAGCCCATCAAAGTCCATTATATTACAACAGGTAGTTTCTGAGAGGTGCGCATTCCAGAAACCATGTAAAGAGAGGCCCCAGTGATCCACTGCACAGCAAGAGAGGAAAGGACCCTGAAGAAGATTGTGGGGGACCACACCTTTGGAATTTAGCACAAATGCAAAAGTCGCTCTGCCCCGAGGCAAACTCTGCGGGAGACCTGTCTTCTTATCCTTCCAACTAGTTGGGAACACAATTCTATTTCCATGGTGACTTCTGCATTCTCAATTTTCTTTCTTTCTTTCTTGGTACACTTGCATTATGTCATTTCTTAGACTGGGAACGTGAAAGTGGCTGTGAAATTGGATGATGACGTTTGGTTAAAGTGATAACTAATTCAAACAAATTAAAATAAATAAATAAATAAACTGCATGTCAATGGAATAAAAAAAAAAAAAAAGAAAGAAAAGAAAAGAAAAAAAGAGAGCCTGCCTAGGGTTAAACTAGCTTTGTGAGGGCCATGAAAACCTCTCCAAGCAGCCTCTACAGGGAAGTGAGGCCTTCTTTCCCTGTCTTTGAGAAAGGGCAGGCCACTCACTTCCTGGGCAATGGGGCCCATGTCCATGTGCTCCCTGGGGGTCTTTAAAACAGAGGCTGGAAACAAGAGTCGACATGAAGTAGGGACGTCCACCTGCCAGCTGGGCTCTGGTGTGGTGTCACTGTGAGGTGCTCACCCACTCTACCTGTGCCTTGGCTTCTCTGTCATTAAAATGGGAAGGCAGAATATGCCTCTCTGAGATCATAACTGTGCTATAAGCTCTGTCCTCCACAAGCCATTGAAGGAAATTTCCTCCCAGGAGTCCTATTTTATTTTATTTTTTGCCTTCTATTCCATGCCCTATATTATGTGGATGCCCTTTATTCAGCCAAACATCTGGGTCCCCTCACTGGGCATCTGGAGAGCGAGCCGCATGTGCCTCCTGTCTCCTTTGTCTGGTGGGAGGAGGGCAGGGGGTACCTTCTCTGTTCCATGATTCACAGCCAATATCTCTTAGAACTGGCTTTCAAAGGGCTAGTACATCCCAGCAGGAAATGTGAAAAAGAGCAGCGGATAAATGGAGTCATCTCCACTGTCATTACCAGAGGCATCATCATCCTCCAACAATCGATTAAGGGTGTGACACTCAGCTTGGCACTACTGAAATAGTTAAAAAAAAAGCCACAGCTTCTGCCCTTGAGGGGCACAGGCGACTGGTGATAGCTTAGTTAATACACATAGGGAAAACACAGAGACAACAGTAATTGTATAAACATCAAACAATTAACCACCCTCACTAAACAGAGGGGAAAAAAAAGAGCTCAGTTGACAAGACACAGGCCAGGACTCTAAATGGTGGTGGGGTGGTCTGGGGTCAGGTCTGGGGGTGCTCAATCTGGCAGTGGCAACACTTTGTTCTATGACTAAGAGAAATCAATCATTTAATCCTTTCTGTGAGATGTGGAATGAGGGCAATGATACCCGTCTCAAAAACAGGGAGTGAGAGAGAACTTGGAAGGAGGGCTGTGAACTACTGAATAATATGAAGGACTTTCCAGCTTGGGAGGGGGAGGGAGTGAGCTTTCCCGCCAGGCCCTGAGTAGGGTACACATGTGACAGGTGACTTCTTAAAGGAAGTGTATATGGTCCAGCGAGAAGAGGGGCAGATGTGGCAACATAGGTAACCACTGTGAAGCAGAATGGGGTCAAGAGTAGGGGACACTATTGTCCTCCACAGTCTAGATACTTGTCCCCATTTTCTCTGTGACCTCGCAGTCTTATCACTGGGCTGATGTCCCTCTTACCTTGGCAGTCTCCCTCCCCTTGATTTCCATGACATTACCTTGGCTTTCTTTGGAACATCGTTTTATAATCAAATGTTTCAACATATTAACCCATGTCTTTACAATTATAATGTGTAAATTGGCTGAATACATTCTGGGATGTGCATACATTGTAATTGACTGAACCGTTCCTGCAGATAGATATTTACATTGATTCTCGTTTGACTCTTACAATTTTTCATTCAATAGACAAGCAGGTCAAAGAGTGTGACTGTTTCTTGGGATGCGCTGAAGATTGTAGAGGTCTGCACTTGCTTACATTGTGGCCAGGCACACCTAAGTCACTTCCCAGCACCTCCAAAATGTCTCTTGAGACCACTTGTCCAGGCCTCTTTGTCCTGCTGCCATGTCATCCCTCAACTCTAACCTCAGTCTTCTTTCTCTTTTACTGTAATTCTCCTGAAACATGGACTCTCAAGTCCTCAAGTGACACCTCAGCTGATGCTCTTGAGTAGATGCTCCTAGCTCTGAACTCTCTAGGTTCAGCTGTTCAACCTACCGTCCACCACACACCTGTCAATCACTCATCCCCACCCCAAGGCCATCTCTATACACTTTTTCTGGAGATCCCAAGATGAAGAAAACATGTCTCCCCCTTAGGGCATAAGAAGATGCGTGGAGATGAGGAAGATGAAAAAACACCAGACAAAAGATGGTTTCTGCAAAGTGATGGGAATCTTGGAGGAGTGTGGAAGGCGGAGTTAAAGACAGTTTCCCCAGATCAGGTGACATCCATACAGAATTCTGAAGGATGTGTGCTAGTTAGCCAGGCTAAGCAGGATGACAAAGAGTGTCAGAGTAGAAAGAGAACAGGAAAGGAAGAGAGAGAAAGAGAGAGAGAGAGAGAGAGATTT
Organism: Urocitellus parryii; assembly: GCF_045843805.1. Classification (NCBI taxonomy): domain Eukaryota; kingdom Metazoa; phylum Chordata; class Mammalia; order Rodentia; family Sciuridae; genus Urocitellus; species Urocitellus parryii. The sequence continues at coordinate 79,883,170 of NC_135542.1, read as the reverse complement.
ATTAGGGAACTGCAAGAAGATGGGCAAGTGTGTGTGTGTGTGTGTGTGTGTGTGTGTGTGTGTGTGTGTTTTCACAAGTATGAAGTGCCAGTTGAACCTGGAAAGGGAGATGATCATGGAATTGTATTGTTTATTACAATGCCATAGCTTAGTCTTTTGGATCTGGAATAATCCTCCAAGACCCAGCTGTTCAAAGCAAAGTGCTGTTGGGAGGCAGTGGAAACTGAAAGAGGTGAGGCCTAGTGGAAGATCTTCTAGCCACTGGAGTGTCATTGGTGTCCCATAGTCCTAGGAGAGGGTCCTCTTTCACTTTTCATGTCCCATCTATAAGGTGAGCTGCTTAGCATACACTGTTAGACTGGAATCTCTTCCCTTTAAATCTTTTCCCTTTTCCCTCTTTTTTTTTTTGGGGGGGGGGAGAAGGGGCAATGGTATTAGGGATTGAACTCGGGGGCACTCGACCACTGAGCCACATCCTCAGACCTATTTTGTATTTTATTTAGAGACAATGTGTCTCTAAATAACTGAGTTGCTTAGTGCCTTGCTGTTGCTGAGGCTGGCTTTGAACCTGTGATCCTCCTGTCTCACCTCCTGAGATTACAAGCATGTGCTACCACGCCCGACTTAACCTTTTCTCTTTATAAGTTGACTATCTCAGGTATTTGCTACAGTAATGGAAAGGTGACTGGCACCCACAGGAGAAAGCTGAAGCTTTCTCCTGAAGATAGTGGAAATTCATCAAAGGATCTGATGCAGGAGAGCTTGCAGGCACCAGATTTGCTTTTGAGGAAGGCTACTCCTCCAACAGTGTGGAGGATGAACTGTGCAAGGGCAGGGTAGTGGTAGGGAGAGAATGTATGTCTATGGTGAAAGAGGCGATGACGACCATAGCAAAATCAAGTGATGGTGAGGATGTAGAAAGTAAGGAAATAGAATCACAACGGGAGAGAGAGAATTGACAAGGGAATTGATGCCATATGGGAAGGCAAAAGGGTTGGTAAGGGATGAACAGGAGGCATTAATGACTGCAGGTGTTTCTGTTTGGCTATACTTTCAGACAGCATCAGTACAGATGGGACCAGTTGATATCACCCAAGGGGAATTGTGTAACCATGAGATGAGAGGAAGGTCAAGGATGAAATGCTGAAGACCACTGACATTTCCATGACAGGTCTTCCTCAATGATGGGTGCTATGTTTACCAGGGCTCCAAACTCAAAGGGTCTATCTTTAATTCAAGATTCTCCAGCAACCCACGTAGCTACAACTCTGTAGCCCTAAACAACACTGTGACAATTTCTATACATGCTTGTTAATATAAGGTGAAAGGTAAACTTTATTATGCTTTTGTTAATGGTGATTAGAGAGGCTAAGTCCCTTTCCTCCATTCGTGCAGCTAGTTCAGTGGGAGAATGAAGATCTGACCCAGATCTGTCTGATGTCCAAGTCAGCCTCCTTCAACTTTGCCACTGTCATCATCTGAACTCTCACCGTGGACATTCCACTTGGAGTGACAGCCTTCCTCTCTGTAATGTTCCTCTGCTTTGTTTCTATCAGTTTTCTAGACTCGCTCCGGGAGGCCTCATCTCCCTCCTCTTAGACATTCTCTGATTCACTTTGGCTTCCATTGTTCATCTTTCTTAGTGTTTTTCTTTAAAATATTGTTTGTATTTTATCCTTTCTGGTTTAGAGTTTGGATCAATTAAGTCAGAATATATGAATGGCAACTGGGTGACAATTGTGACCACAAACATTTCCTATTATATTGCCACATGTGATCAGGATCTTGATCATGTAGATGCAGGTAGCTCCTCCGAGAAGTAAAAATCCTGGTGTGTATTTCATTTCCTCTTGAGGCTCCATATTGTTAGCTTAGAACTGATGGTGCAGTTGTGTCTGATGGTGCTCATTATAGGGATAAGTAAACTGTAAGTCACTTGAGTGTTTATTGAGCACTTTCCACATGTTTGTCACTATCTTGAGGAGCATAAAATATAATTAACACAGGAATAAATATATTTATGTTTAAACCTCCGTCTCTCTATGTTCATCCAACCATCCAGCTACCATTTATTGAGGACATATGAATGCTGACATACAGCCACGAAGTTCAAATATATTCAAGGTGGCTACTCTTGCTTTGAATTTAGATGTGAAAAAATTGCCTCAGAGAGGTTACATGACTTTCCCTAGGAAGTACAGATATGGTGACAACAATGGCATTGGGACTCTTGAAAACTTGAAGGAAGAAAGAAACAAAGGAAGGGAAGGAGAGGGGAAAGAGGGGGAAGGAGGGGGAGGGAGGGGGAAAGGGAAGAAGGGAGGGAGGGAGGGAGAGAGAGGGAGGGAGGGAAGGAAAGAGAGAGAGAGAGAGAGAGAGAGAGAGAAACAAAAAATCTTTAAATTAAACATTTAATGCAGAAAATTAAGGGTGGAGTTAGAGGTCTGGTCTGGACATGGGTGTCAAGAGGGCTGTCCAGCAAACATGGACCAAATGTGGTCATCGAGGCACACACTTGTCTTTCACTTGGGAGGGACATGCTCCTCAAGAATGTCACCTGTTCCAGAGTATATCCCAGACCTCAGAAAAATGTTGGGAAGAAAAATATCATGGAAGATCAATACAAAACCAAAAGGCAGCCCACCTTTCTCTGAGGTGCTGCTGGTGAGGCTCACTGGTACAATAAAGTAGTTGCAGCTGAGAATCTGTTAATAGCAGTCAAACTGGGAAAGCTATAGCCACTGGGCTCTGCTGAGTGTGTGTGTGTGTGTGAGTGTGTGTGTGTGTGTGTGTGTGTGTGTGTGTGTGTATAGAGAGAGAGGCACCAAAGTTAACAACTGATATGATAATACAAAATAAGATGATATCAGCTATGGGAACTGGTTTCTTCTAGTGTCCTGGCTTTGGGGGACTGCTAAAATCTCTGCTATGATGCTGGATTAACAGAATTGTTCACTTTTGACAGGACTAACCCTCTCAATTCGCTGACATTCATTTTCTTGTTGGGACAAGTGGCACCGAACTTTCTGTCTATGCGTGTGGAAAAGCCACTTAGGGAGCCATGCTTGGTGATTTTCTTTCTTTCTGTAAAGGGCCAGCCATTACACAATTTAGGTTTTGCAAGCCATACAGCCTACACTGTAGCTACTCTGCCCCGCCACTGCAGAGGGACAGCGGCATGGACAGAACCTGGAATAAGCAGGGCTGTGTTCCACTAAAGCTTCATTATGAGCCCTCCAATTTGAATTTAACTAATTTTTCTTGTGTCAGCAAATAGAATTCTTCTGATTTAAAAAATCCACTTGAAAATGTAAAAAACATCCTTAGTTCATAGCTGTACAAAAATGAGTGGCGGACCAGGCTACATTGACCTCTGGGCCATAGCTTGCTGACCCTTCACCCTGGCACAGAAACCAGAATGACTAGATTCTTCTATGGACCCACAATGGCATCCAGAAGAAGGTGGTGGGCTAACCTCGTTAGTGGCGTTGAGCTTCAGCTGTTAATTGACATTATTTCTTAATTCCCAGCTATATTTCAAGGTATGAACCTACCTAAAGAATTTTAAAGTCATTATGTGGGTGAGGGACTGTTAAAAATAAATCCTTCCGGTTTAGAAGTGGTGGAGAGGGAATATCGGGTGTTAAAGAAATCCAGGAGTTGCCAGGCAAGTGGTTCAAGGAGCACGGGGTGGCCACACTTCACCGTTAAAGGTCCTTGGTACCACTCTGTGTCTTCTCTTTATGTATTTTATGCGGCCCATAAAACAAAGTTAAAGCCGTTTAATTTAACAATCTAATTAGTAATGGATTTTTCATTTTATCTTTTTAACTCTATGTGATACAAAGATGAGGTCTGGAAGTGACTCAGTCCAGAATGGGGTATTTATCTATTAGTAGTCTGGCATGAGTGCTCCTAGCAGCACTGTCTAGATGGTGGAGGATGTATTTCTGTTTGATTGCTGAAAAATTGACAGGCATGGAAGGTACAGCCATAGCTTCCTACCAACAAGACCTCTAGGCATTGAGGTCCTCTGTAAGTCTCACCTCAGTCATTATACTTCTCCCTTCTTAGTGTTCCCATGGCCAAGAGAAAGAGTGAAGCTATTGCTACTTAGCATCCAGGTTCATAGGGAATCCAGTGTATGTCTCTGCTAATATTTGTTCTTTGTAACACTGTTCCCTGTGAGCCAAGTGTGAATTCCCTTTCTTCTCTTCCTCTTTTGCTCTTTCACATTTGAAATGGTGGGGGGGGGAAGGGGGAAGGGCGTTGGGGGATTACCCACCAGATCTTGAAATTCAACACCTTGGGATTTATTTCCTTAATTGGTTTTACACCTCTGAGCCACAGCATGAGGGTCTGGGGCAAAGCCAAAGCTTTGCATGAAGATTAGGGATCTCAATTCTTGTAACCAAGAATTGAGAGCGCCTGGTGACTGCAGGGAGATTGGTGACACTGCATAGGTGCCAGGTGTCAGAAGGCAAAGGGTGGACCAAGGGCTGCAGGGATGGGCTAGATTCACAGTTTTCTGGCAGAAGCCAAGAGAAGTGGCTACTTATAAATTTGACTTTGTGATTTGATCTCTCTCCAGGCATTTAATCCTCTTGCCCAACTGGACCTTATTAGTGCCCTAACAGCAATGACAGCAATGACGGTTCCCACAGATGTAACATGCACTTGAGAGACACAGTTTTTCAGAGCCGAAAGTATGAGCTTTAAAATAAATAATTCTGTCTAAACACAGAAAGCCCCTTAACCCAATAAAAAAAAATCCTTAAGATGTCTATATTTCCATTCATTCCTATGACAAATCTCTCCTTTTGGGGATCTCTAAGGTTTTTTGTTTGTTTGTTTGTTTTTAAGTAAGATGTCTTCAATGGCCTGAGCTAGTTTTTTTTTTTTTTAAGGCAAAATCATAACAGGCCTATTGGAAAACACACAAATTGCTCTCCAATGATGAACATTCAACTTATATTTTGACACATAATTGTCTTTTTTTGAAAAGTGGCCATTTATGTACTCATCAGAGGGAGTCATGCAGAATGCAGCCTCCTCTGCTGACCTTCCTTCCAGAGCCTGGGTTTGGAAAAAGAAGGCTTCAGCTTCCAGGCTGTGGACACTGGTCAGTGTTGGATGAGTGTCCTGAATTTGGTCTTTGTTCCAAATTTCAGGTTGGCTCCAGGTCGACTTCAAGGAGGTATTGCAGCCTCAGGGGCCTGGAGCCTATGAGCATCTGAAGCTAATTGTAAGGAGTTTTCCTTCCTCACCCACGGAGATGAACACAGAGAGACCAATTTGGTAATTACTCTGCATCCTGGTGCCCCTCTGAATTGCTCCAGTAATGGAATAAACTACGCTGAGGGAATATTTACCCAAACATGGGGGGAAAATTATTTACATATACTGAGCGCTAGCTCCACACAGCTGGTTCTCTTCCTAGGGATGAAAGAGTGCAGAGGTGAGAGCTGGCATGTAGAAGGAAATAATCCTGAAGGCGAAGAGCTCAGAAGAAAGACGTGGTCATCCAGATGATGTGGGTTGGATGCTGTAGAGGGTGCAAAGGAAAGGTTGCAATGGCTTCACAAGCGCTGGCTGCCTCATTTAATTAACTTTGGATGAAGCCATGGCTGTGATTTTTGTCATTTAAATCAATAGTATCAGACCCTCCTGTAAATAAGCCTGGTTTTCCTTTTCTTGTGGGGCTTAGATGGTTCAAAATCTGCAAGGTGTTAGGATCTAGAGAAGGGAATTTTCAGAAACAGACAAAGGGAGAGGGAGAGGAGAATGGAGAAGAAAGAGAGTGAGAGAGAGAGAGAGACATTAACACGTGGAGACACTGAAGTGGTTGCAAACATTGGGCCGTGTGTTGCAGCCTTGCAGCCGTCACAAAACAAAGGATGGCACAGAGGAAGCAGGTTCAGTGAGACCAAGCTCCTGGCTCACTCTGGGAAGGTAAAGAAACAGCCACAAAAGGAGTGTGGGCGACCACTGGCACCTGTTATTGGCCATTAACAAACAACCATGTACTGCTAATCTGTGATCATAAAAAGGCCATCTGCTAATGCTCAAAGGTCATTAAGATGCCAGCCATGTTTGTCCTGTTCTCATTGGTTGGGCTGATCATTTCTAAGCAAGAAAGAAGCTTAAATGGCTATTGTGGCGGTGCCTGCTCACTCTGTTCCAGTGAGGGGCCTGTCAATGTTTCCATTACAGACCCCTACCCTTGGTGGTTTAATGTCCAGCCGTAAAAATAGCGGGCTAACAGTGGGTGCACGTGTGTGTTCATGTATGTGCAGAATGTTCTTTTCACAGAATGGAACTGTGAGGAGTACTAGTTTGCCTATTCCTGGTCAGTGATATTCATCAGGAAGGAAAGGTGATTTCTTCATTTGAGGCTATTTTTCTTTCACCCGACTGATGGACTTATTTTAGATAATAGCCAGTCCACTATCCTTAAAAACTGTTTTCCCCTGATAAAGTAAACATCTGCCTAAAGAAGAGTTATCATTCCATCTTGAAGAATTTTCCTGACTCTTCCAGGCACTTGAGGGGGTTGGATTACATGTGGGGTGACCAAAGATCCGATCACATTGCTGAAAATGTATCCCAGAAAGGGAGCCTATGAATTAAAGCTTGCCTCCCCTCTGCATGCTGTTCTTACCCTCAAGAGTTAGCACATGGCTTACCCAATTTATCTTGTTTTTCTAACCTTTTCAAATAGATTTGTATATGCAGTTCTCTCCAAAGACAATGGTGGATAGGATTTCTTTCTTAGTTCTTTTTCCTTCAAGTATCAGTGCATTGAATCTGGTTCACAGAAACTTGGCAGGTGGATAGGAACATATTAAGTGTTCAAAGGTATCTATAATACTATAGCAGCCAGCTAGCACCAAATGATCCCATTATTATATATGTATATACTATGTATCTACATGCAGGTGTGCTGTATATTTGCTTAAGGCTACCCTGAAGAAGGAAGTTGGTATTATTTTTTTTCTTCTAGAATTTTTCAGAGGAAAGAAATATAAAAATAAACCTCAGTGTATAAACTAATTGACCAAATGGACCCCAAAACCTCCTCCAATTTTAAGATTCTATCTCCAATCTTGACCACTGTGGCAGGTAACAAAGGTGGCTTTTATCAATGGTGGCCTGACAAACTATATGTTCTACTACCAGGTGGAAAAGTCAGAGTCCGTTCCTAAAATATGAAGTTTAGCAATATTCTGTATGTCTGTGTATGTGCGTGTGTGCCTCTGTGTGTGTGTGTGTGTGTATGTGCGCTCACATTTGTGTTTGAAGACCAAGCAAACGGGGTGCCAGATCTTCAAGTTTATAGAGATATAGACCTTTGAACTTACATGTGATTTTTAAAAACCCCAGTTTTTCAAGTCCTATGAGATTCTTCAGTGATGGCTGTTTGGATTGTTCCTGCTTCATTTCTGATAACACCACGGTTTCTCAGAGCACTCTTGCCTTTCATGTCTGCCAATTAACTAAGTAGTCAGAGCCTTGTTTTGAAAAGTTCTGAGTAGTTAGTAAGCTCTTTTTTTTTAAAAATTTTTTTCTGAGCCAAGTCAAAGTGTCCTCTGGAGGCTTCTGAATGAGGGGTCTGTCCCCTGTCCCCTCCCCGTCTGCCTGTTAGTACAGGCCTGGGCTTAATCTTTCCCTTTCAACCAGTTGCAAGGGGGGAGGGAGTCACAGAGTAGGGGGTGGGGTGGTGACCGCAGGTGGCTGAAGAAAGGGGTCTTGTTCTCCTGATGCTAAATGGCTGGTTAGCACTGCTTTTACTGTGAAATTCAGCTTCTGTCACTTCGTGGTTAATTGCTTTATTATTCTCAGATCCAGATTGGACCTGATTTAGTTCTATCAGGAGCCATGACTCTCCCTGGCATTTGGCCAGGAGCCTTTCGATCCTTTGATCTGGGATTTTATAATCACATCACCATTTAGTTTGCAGCAGGAGGCCTGGAGCTTCTGCTGGGCTTTCTACTGAGACATACACAGGACGGCTCCTTGGATAGGTGGAGAATGACTCTGATCAGGGCAGACTGAGGAATAAGACCTTCTCCCTCGCTCAGTTTCTCCTTCCTGATCTTAGGCTTTATGGGTTTTGTTTGCTTATCTCTCTCCATTTGGGCTCCAAATGGCAGTGGTAGCATCTATTTGGACTTGCCTCTTTGGTGGGTTTTATTTTCCAGCCAATGGACCCTTTTGCCAAAGCTTTTCTACATCCGCTGACTGTCCTCAATGTGAAAGAAGTCAACGGGTAGTGAAAATGACCTCCCCTAATTGTGAGCAGAGGTAGACTGGCCCCATCAATTGTTCCAGAATCCAGAACACTCAGTCCAGAGGCTGGGTTGTTAGTGTGCCTGGTGAGGATGAGGAGCAGGAGTAACTGTGGCCTGGATTTTTAATAGGCAAGGCTATAAAATGCCGAGCAGGCCCAAGTCACAGATGCACCACAGAGCTCTTTCAAGCCCTTATTCCAATGCTCCACTTGTAACTATTTTTAACCTTATTAAAAAGGAGCGAAATGCTTCAGCTTCACAAGCGCATGCTAGAGTCTTGCTGTAAATTTCTTTGCTTTATAACTCCACCTTTGATTCGGAAGGCCAGCGGGCATGAGAATGTGGATAAACATAAATCTCCTCCAGATCTGCTCCTGGGAGCCAAGCGCCGTTAGGGATGTGCTGAGGACCAGCCCCAGGTCTCCAGCTGGAGCAGAGGGGTAGGCGAGGCTCTGCTCTTTGGATTTTCAGGCAGCTCAATCTTCCATTCAATCTTGCAAAGACAGAATTGGTGGCATTTGTGTAATAGAAACACAGACTAAAGTCAGAATCATGCACCCAGGCAGGTGATGTCTGATAACTTGAGCTCCACGTGACCGGTTTCCCAGCACAAGGTCAACGGGCCCATGGAAGCCAACTGCTACAGCAGAAGCAGAAATAGGACTTGTTTTTAGAGTGAAGGATTTCCCCTCTCTCTCTCTCTCTCTCTCTCTCTCTCTCTCTCTCTCTTTCTTTCGCTTCTCCCATGGAAGCTTCTCTCCCATCAGTGGCAGAGTCTAAAAAATCTTATTTAAATTTTCTTCTCAGATTTCTTATTGGAATGCTTTTGCTAACTTTTGAAAGAAGGGCTTTTGAGGGCCAAGTGTATTCTTGGTCTGAAGTACTTGCATGGATCTCTTCTTCCCTGGGATCTTGAACAGAAATAAGCTCCTGCTTGTTATGATGCTTTTAGTTTAGGACTCTACTCTGTGAAGACCTAAGCTGGACTTTTGTTCAGATAGGCAGTCAATAAGGATACCTGAGAGGAGATGGCACAAGTGCAGAAGATTCTGGTTTATAATTTGAGCAGTCATTTGGTGTCTTCAGAATGTCCTTGCAACCCTCTAAGGAGGGTTGTGTAAGACAATCAAGACAAGATTACTGTCTTCCAGGATTTTGTCATATTATTAGAAAAGCCACACCCAATTATCATAGAACTGTGTGGAACAGGTCAGAGAAGAAAGTATTCTTTGGTTTCAGGATAGGTCAGGATAGGCTGATGCAAGGAGAGTCACTAGATTCTCTGCTGAAGTTACATGTAAATTATAATGGACACCTGTGTTTTATTGTTGCTGTTGTTTGATTTTTGTTTGTTTTTGTTATGCTGGGGATTGAACCTAGGGCCTCACACAAGCTTGGCAAGCACTTTGCCACTGAACAACATACCTAGCTCCAACATCTGGTGTTTTTGAGTATTGATGATTACTTCTTTCCATTTACTTCTGGCAACAAAATTCTTTTTGCTATGGGAGAATCCATTCCATATGATTGATACAACTGGAATGACTTTACCACAGGGCTGAGCATCTGACCAAGGCTTAGCCAATTAGAGTATTTCACTGCTTTGGCCATACCGATTGGTTCAAAGATGGAATCACTGTAGCTGACCATAATCCTTCAGAGATGTACTCCTCAGATCTATAGGAAGGCTTGCCAGGCTGCAAGTGTGAGAGAGGGGCTGCTGATAGCTCTCCTGCCATGCTGTGAAGAGAGCCATCCTGAGCTGAACAGAGTTAAACAAAGCTCTGAAATGGCAAGAGAAACAGACATCATTTGAATTTCTATATACACCTGGGTCTGAAGTCAGTCGTGTACACCACAATCTACTGGCTTGTCTTGAGTTCTATAACTTAGAACAGGAATAATCTGAATGATTTAGGGTTGGGCAAGGGGTCAATAGAAATATTTGGGGGGAACAGGACTTGTGTTTGTAACTGACAGTTCATATAGGAGTACTTTCACCTAGAACAAAAGAAAGCGACAACAGAATCTGTCACCTTGGCTAGCTCATTTCTCTTGAAGACTGCCAGCATGGGGACGTACCAAATTAAAGCAAAATGAAATATTTATTGTTACTAGCCCAATGCACTAATTTTTAGAAGTATATTTATTAAGTTGAATCTTTGCTCAGATCTTCCCCAGCTTCTCCGGGTCCTTCTTATCACCACATCTTCTATGTAAGACAAATTTTTGAAACATTTGACCAGAACAGACAACTCACAAAAATATTTATCTAGTTCTGAGTCAGGCAATATGATAAGGTTGGGGGATACACTGATACACTGATGAACAAACTAGACATGGTGTCTGCTCTCATTTAACTTCTTAGCTCAGTAAAATAGGAGAAACTGGCATTATTTGATGAGAAGAGTTGTTCTGTGACCTTACATTGACTTAATATGCAATGGCTAAGATCTCTCTTAAAGTGGGCCTTAGGTCACACTTTCCTCATGGCTCTTATTCTAGAGTTCTCAACTCCTTTGTGGAGTTTGTCTGCTGGCCTAGCTGTGCTTTATGTCATCATCTGTTGGCCTTGATTCAAGTAAGTGTTAAATTTCTAAGGATTGGGCCACTTATATTAACTCCCTTTGTACAACGCTAACTAAAGGGTATGATCAAATTAAAATTAAATTTTAAAAAATGAGAAAGAAAGAATGAAATCATGAATATTGGTCAGTTTCAGCTCAAGTAGGCATAACTTCCCCATGTTCCCTTTATAACACTCTCCCACTGTCTGACTTAGTGTGGAATGTCAATAATTGTGCCATTGATATGTATACATTTGTGCTTCTAAGTATGTACAGAATAAGATAGCTCATGGACCATGTATAATGGAGGTTTTTAGATGCTGATATGCTTCTCTCATTGGTTAGAATAGTAGAGTCAGATTGGAGTTCAAAGCCTGGTTCTATCACTTAGTAGCTGGTTCAAGTTGCTTAATTACTCTGAACCTCAAATTCCTTATTGATAAAATAAGGCTGGAATGTGCTTAGAAGGATGCTAGTATGTGAAAAATCTGCAAAGCATGCCAAAATAAGTACAGAATTTCCCCCTTACCCATGGGAAATACATTCCAAGACAACCAATGGTTGCCTAAAACTACAGATGGTACCAGAACCTGGTGTGTGTGTGTGTGTGTATATACTTATATACTGCATAACTTTATACATATATGTATACTTTATACATACATACTCTAGTTTATAAATATATATATGTACATATATACTGTAGTTTATACATGTGTATGTACATATAAGTATATATTTATACTTATGATAAAGTTTAATTTATGAATTAGGTACAGTAAGAGATTAACAGCAGTAGCTCATAATAAGAGCAATTATAAAAATGTATGATGACAGAATTGTCAACATCATTACACTTGCACTTTGGGAACATTATTAAGTAAAAAAAGGATTATTGGAACATCAGTACTGTGAGTCTCAATAGCTGATTTGATATCTAAGATGGATACTGAGTGATTGACAGGGGGGTAATGCATACAACATGAGCATGCTAAATAAAGAGATGATTCGAACCTAGGGCATCACGGAGCAGGGCTGTGAGAGATGCTGCACAGAACAATTTAAAACTTATGAAATGTTTATTTCTCGATTTTTTTACTTAATAGTTTCAGACCACAGTTGACTGAAATTGTGGAAATCAAAACTGAATAGGAGGGCTGGGGATGTGGCTCAAGCGGTAACGCGCTCGCCTGGCATGCGTGCGGCCCGGGTTCGATCCTCAGTACCACATACAAACAAAGATGTTGTGTCCGCCAAATACTAAAAAATAGATATTAAAATTCTCTCTCTCTCTCCCTCTCTTTAAAAAAAAAAAAACTGAATCGGAGGGGTTTACTGTATGTGAAAGTATGATGAGAACAGAATATTCACACACTCTCAAAATATCTCCCCAAGATACATAGAAATGACAGAGGGAAAAAAACATAGAAAATTTACAGTGGAGAAATCAAGTGATAAAAGTTAACATCTTTAATAATGGGACCAAATCGAAATCATGTGCCTCCTGATAGGATTCACTGAGGACACAACACCACATTTGTGATACTCTTGCCAAAAAAGCTTAATCTGAATCTAATCATAAGAAATCATCAAACAAACCCAAATCCAGGGGCATTTATAAAATAAATGACATGTGTTCTTCAAAAGTATCAAGATGATTAAAGAGAGACCAAGGAACTATTTAAATGCAGTGTATGATCCAGGATGGGAAATTAGATTAGAATAAGGGAAGCTTAATAAGACAATTGGCAGAATTTGAATATGCTTTTTAGATTCAATGCAGAGTTCCTAATTTTAATAATGGTATGATAATTATTTAAAGTGTTAATAGTCAAGGAATCTAGGAGAAAGGTATGCATAAAGTCTTTGTGCCAATTTCATAACATTTTGAATGCCAAAATTACTTAAAAATGAAAACAAAACACACATGTAGTGAACATTTGACTGACCATGTGTGGTTAGGAAATCTTCTGGAATCTCTGCAAGTCATTGAGATGAGACTAGGAACTCTGAGTGGGGTGCCCATGTCTAACTCTGTTGGGAGTCCAGTAGCTCTATGAGGGTGTCATACATGTGCTAGGACCTTCCTGGGCTGGTCTTTGGCCCTGTCCCCAGGTTGTATCCTCCATCTCCACAGCTCTTTTGACAAAGAATTTGAGACAAGGGAACTCTTATCTCAAGATCGCTGCTCTCTGACAATTTTCACAAACTGGGCTCCTTTTTTTAGATTGGTGAGATTGTCCAGTTGACAGAGATTCAGCTAGTGATCTCCCTATGGTTCTGCCATTAATTTTGCTCCGAAATCTACCCCTTGGTCTTTACCTAATGGGCCTTGCCACCCTGTCATTGGGAACTGAGAGTAAAAATGATGGACTTTAAAAAACATGTTAAGTATCCAAATGTGATATCCACCTTGTCGATACCAGATGCAATAGAAGAAAAGGGAGTCGAGGTGACTAATCTATCCAGGGGGCATGAGATGAGGACATGTAGTGCTTTACCAATACTCAGTTCGAGGAAGACCAAACCAGAGAGAGACTCTGATCTATAAAATAAATAAGATTATGGAAAGTAAACACAGGTTTCTTCATCATCCAGCGTAGAAAGACCAGCTGTGTCATTCGACTTATAAAAGGACCAGTTCTAAGCTAATGAGAAAAATGGTTCAGCAAGTCAATAAACCACATACGAGTCTTGTTATCAAGTAATAATTCCCACCATGATGAGGTTCAAGAAGAGTTTGAACAAACTTGCAGAAGTTAGATGAAATTAGATGTAAAAAACATGTATGTGAAATGACAGAAAGCTAGAGTTGCCACCAAGGGGCAGGGTGTGTGTCCTCCACCTCGACATCCTCTGATGTCCTTGTTATAATTGGATCCAAGACTCTGTGTCATTTTCCCGTTTTTAATTTTGTGCATATACTCGTAGCCCCTTGAAAATGGACTTCTCTAGAAGAGTGAATCAATGGTGATGATCTCACAAGGAATGTTGTGAGGTTAACAAATACAATTTGTAATGTGCACTGCAAATGTAAAGTGCCATAAAAATGCTAATGAATGGAAATGCGTGTCCACTCATTAGCGGCTGGCGCAACAGGCCAAGGATAATAGAAAAAGAGACTGCCTTTTGAACACACAAAGTGCTGTCTTTTTCATCTGGCCTCACATAGGCCACCATGGCAGACTCCGGCTCAGCTCTCATTATTCACCCAAACAACTTCCTTTCCCTCTCTGTCTGGGTCTGCAAGCTGCTTTCTGTGTGAAGAAAGATTCCCTGGAACCTTTTGGCGCCATCAACAACAGCAACAGCAACAACAAAAGTTTGGCTTGAAAAATTATTTTCAAGGAATGAAAAAAAAAATCCGATGGAAATCTATCATTATAGATGTTTTGGAGAGAGAAAACAAAACAAAAATAAAACACACACACACACACACACACACACACACACACACAGAAGATCCTGGCTTTGTTTTGCATTTGGGTAAGAAATGATATATAGCTACATAGTAAAACAGTTTTATTAAACAGATCTTCTCACCCTGAATTCAAAATACGAATTGTACCCTCTCTTATCATCCAGTCACTTTGGAATGAAAGTTAAAAATGCTGATACCGTGGAACTAGCCCTTGGTATTATATCTCATAGCTGATATATTTGTCTAATACTTTGGTTTTTGAAGGCCCATTACTCAGGACCAGTGCGTAGGGCTGTTCATTTTAATCCTTTCTGGTTACTGAAAACAGGACTGCTAGGAAGGGCTTGTAGATAAGATTACATCCCCTGCTTCTTTGTGTAGGTGGAGGTAGTGGGGTCTGAACCAGATAGTGGAACAAATGCAGTTTTCATCACCCTGAGAAAAGACTTCTGACCCCAGATTTGTGGGATTTTATTTAGGAAAATGCTGCTTAACAGTAGGGTTGTGTGTTGATCAGAATGGATCCTTCCCCTCGTGGAATGGACAATTTTAACAGCCCAGTGAGGATCCAGATACACCTAATGGATAGAAATATTGACCTTCTCATTTTTAGCCATAGAGAAGATACAGAATTTTTTATTCTTTAGTTGTATCATAAAACAAATATATTTCTATTGAAACATTATATTAAGGACTAATCAGGAAACTTGGGTGTCCTGTGCTGTGAAAAACAAGGAATTGTGGAGTTCATTCTCCATGGTCTTTTTGGATCCCATGAACAGTTCAAAGGGAGGTTTGTTAAGTGACCCAGATTAAACTGTGAACAGTGCTGATACTTGTTCAGTTTATACAAAGCTGTCCAGCAATTATATCAACGCTTGGCAGTGTTATCATCATTATTTATTCTGCTATAAGCTAGATTTATAGGTTTTGTAGCATTCATAATGCTAAGCATAAGAAACATTAATAGCTTTACTAATTATATCACTACTTTACAGATATAAATAGTGATAAAAATGCCAAGTAAAGTGAACTAGTAAACCATTTTTAAGAGAATTTTAAAACCAGTTGCTGATTGATGATGTCTTTGGTAAAGTCTTGGGGTTTGAATGGAGAAGACAGCCTTCTTTGAAGATTGAAATCTTTGTTCCCTGCCTGCTCCTAATGCTTGGGAAGTAATTCTGTCTTAACCTGACCATGATCAACTGAACCATATATTTAATATGGGGCCAAGAAAACATATGTTGTTTTGGATCAGAGTAAAATGAAAACCAGATTATAGTAAGGAAGAAAGAAGAAAAGAGAGGGGAGAGAAACGAATGATCATAAATGAAGAGGGGGAAATATAGAGAACTGAGTAACTAGCTTTGTGCCTCTCCCCCATTTCATTCTCTTTATTGATCTTGCTCTGGGTTTTCCAGCACACACCTTGTTATAAATGAGGGTATTGAGTGAAGAAAAGGAGTTAATAAATCCACTGCCTTTGCCACAGCTGCAAATGGAAATCCATGAGCAGTTTTAAGTGCTGGTCAAGTGAAAAGACCAAACTGGGAGTAGAGGATATGGCGGATAAAAATTGGTGACAGCAGGACTGTCTCTGAGCTAAAGCAGTGGGCAATGTCCTTGGTTGGATTGCAACTCTCAGAATCTCCAAGGTCCTGCCTGTTGACCAGATCAGCACCAAAAATAACACTCATTCTAGAGCAAGGGGCTCCTATCTTTTATAAATAAAATTCTACTGCACCACAACCACATCCACTCATCTAAGAATTGTCTATGGCTGCTTTTGTGCTTCAACTCTGAGTTATGGTCTGCAAAATTGAGAACACTTTCTATCTGTCTATAGAAATAATATAATTTTTTTTTAAATTAAAGGATGCTGCTCATTTTTCTAACGCTTAGTAAATATTAACTAATTGGCTAAATAAGTTAGAATTTTTCTGTGGTTGATTGAAACTGTGCATTTTTTCCTAATTATTTTTTACTGGACTACAATATATGCCTGATTCAAAAATTTTCCCTGCCTACCTCAAAACTGTCTGAGCATCTGAAAGTTGAGATGAGAGTGGGTCATGGGTGTGTAAGAGAAGTTCCTTTTCTTTGTGCAAAACAAGAAATGTGACTCTTTAGGAAAAGACATGACGTTGCATTTGATAATTCCAATTTTAAATGTCTAATCTTAAAAACCATAACTCAGGGATAAAAGAGTATGGGTATTTTTTATTTGTGATTTGTGAAGGCTCTTATTGCATTTCTCAGCCTTCTTAGAGCTAGCCGAAAGGTTCATGGTAGGGAATAACTCACCTGAGCCAAACTGAATGAATTCCCCACCACCACCTGAAGAAAATCCCTAACATGGAAATTCATTTCAACATAAGAGATGTCTATTTTTGAGATGTTTTGACCTGATTTAGAGACTAGATATAAATAAAAAGGAGAGAGCTGTTTACACACTAAACTTAGGGTAAAATATTTGAGAACTAATACATACTAGATGCAATCTAACAGGATTTGTAAAATATGTATTGTGTAGCTGTTGCTTTCATCTTCCTCTTAACCATCCTTGGGTTTTCCCATTACTCTTGCTCTCAATGCTGTCTCTGTCAAATTTTCTATGCTGGAAAATCTAGTTGAATCCTATCACTGTCATGACTATTCCTCAACCAACTCAGCCAAGGATCCTGGAAAACCAATAGGCTTTATCATCAGAGACTCAAGTTCACATTCTGGCTCAGCAGCTGAGGGACCCTGAACAAGTTACTCATCCCTTCTGAAGTTCCACTTCCTCCTTTGTGCATGAAGAACGAACCCAAATCTCAGAATTGTTCTGACGATGGAATGGGATGATGTAGGTAAAGGACTTGTCAGATAAGAGATTTCCAATAAATGATAATAAGAATTATTTTTTGGGGGGGGTGGAACACTTCTGTTTTGAATGACAGAATTGCCGGTACCTATTAAATGACATTTTTTTAAATGTTTTGTCCTCCATTTTTAGTTTATCTTTTTCTATACCTATTTGTCCTACCCAATTGTATTCTGAGATTTTAAAAGCAGATGCCATGTTCATGTATCTGTACAGGTATGTGGCAAATAATAGGTACATAATAAGTATCTGGATTGATTGTGGGTCTTTGGTATGTTGGTGATCACCAAGAGAAACTAGAGCAAAGAGAGAGATTGTATTTTGTAGGCTCACTAGATTGTCCCAAACTTTTTTAAAAAATAAATAAATAAAAGCTTTAACCCAAGGATTGTGTTGAAGTAGGAGCAGAGAGCTCTGCTTTGACCTGATGTGTACATTGGGAAAAGGAGAGAGAAGGATGGAGCAGAGAGAGTTCTGAATCATAGGTCCCAATTCACCAAGGCCGGCATCTCTGGCCTCTTCCCCACCAAAAACCCCATGAAAACACTTTTGCCCACAACAATGAGAGTATATTATTGATGGAGATCATCTATTTAACAAATTCATTTTTCTTTCAGTCGGAAAGATGGAGATCAATAAAATTAATTTTAAAAACTATCATCTGTAGCACCCCTCTCTCATCTGAGCATGTATCAATATTTTAAGATATAGTTTACATATAATAAAATGCTCTTTATGTATATCTATAGATCTATAAATTTTGACAAATTTCTGGAATGAGTGACCTTCATGACAATTAGGGTAGAGGATTCCCATCATCCCAATGAGTGTTTTCATTCCTCTTTGTAGTCACTTTCCTGCCACTTACTCCTAGTCCATGAAAGTGACTGATTTGATGACTGACCCTATCATTTTGCCTTTTTGAGAATCTCGTACGAATGGAATCATGTAGTACCTGTCCCTTTGAGTCTGGCTCTCTTACTTCTAAACTGCTCTTGAGTTTTATCTGTATCATTTCATACAGTAGTAGCCATTCCCTTTTATTACTGAAGAGCACAGCATTAGCTGAACGTATTGTGATTTGTTTGTGCATTCACCACTTAATGGACATTTGGGTGGTTTCTGGCTTTTAGAGATTATAAGTGGAAAGTGCTTTAAATATTTGTGCACAGGTTTGTGTGCGTTCATGTAACAAGACATCGGGGTGAAATTTCCCTGGATATGTGATTGCTGGGTCATATAGTAAGCTTAACTTTATAAGCATCTGTCAGATTACATTCCAAAGAGATTTTATTGTTTTGCATTCCCTCCAGAAATGTTGCTCTGTATCTTATAAGCATTTTGCACTGTCAGATTTCTTTTGATCTGACCAGTTTTAATAGATATGTAGTAATAGCTCATCATTTTAATTTGCATTCCCCTCATGGTTAATGATGTTGAGCGGTTTTTCATGTGCTGCTTTCCATCTACATACTTTCTTTGGTATTGCATGTTCAAATCTCTTGTCTATTTGGGGGGGGGGGGAAGAGAGGAGTGCTGCTTGTTTTGGCAGCAGGTATTTGTGATTTTACTGTAATTTTTCTGATTAACCCATAACGATTCAGTCAGTTCCCTATTGGCTTACAATGCTATTTCACTTCTCTGCTAGTTGCCACGGTCTGAAAAAGTGTCCAGGATGTAGCAAACATTTAATAAATTGTAGGCAAGATGGATAAGTCTTAAGAAAAGTCAGTAAGGGAAATGCTAAAGAACTGCCAGAGTATTTAGACAGCCCTGCTCGTCATTCTAGATCTGGTCTGCTCTCATCACTTGAAAGTTTATTAAGCTGTTTCACATATGACCCATGTGAACTCCTAAACTGAGCTTCTCTGGCCTAAGCCTGTATTACATTTCCAATTGGTCCTTTAAAAACTAGTCCCAAGATGGCAGCAGAGGGGGCAATTACACCTTTGTTTGAGGAACAATAACCTGAATTCTCTTTTTCTCTGGCTGGCTTATTCATGCAGCAAAAGCAGGCTCTGTGAATCTTAGGATTCTCCCCCAGGTACAATTAACGAGTGAGCTCAGACTCTTCTGAGGACTTCCTTGTCCTTTATCTTGGATTGCCCCAGGCTTGTTTATTCGTTGCCCTGGCTTTCTGATGTTGCCCATACAACAGGACATTTCCTTGCTTGCTCTTCTGTAGGATTCCTTGACTGGAGAGCCATGGGGAAGGGTGGTTCTTCATCAGGCTGCATGTGGCCTGTGCTTGAATAACAGGTTACCAGGGCTGGGAACTTTAAGAAGTTCTTCTCCTTTGATGGAGCATAATGGTGTCAAAGTTGAGTTCTCCATTCCTTTTCACACTTTATGGTGTCCCTGACCATAAATAGTCTCCCGTATCTGACATTCCTGAACATGGATATGGATGAGTCATGTAGTTTGGGACAAATTGGGGAGGACAGACAATGTCTAAGAAAAAATCACCAAATTAACAATCCAACAAATGAACAAAACCTCCACCCAATATTCAGCAACAAATGGCTGCTTTTGAAACCAAGAATATTTTTATGGTTGCCAAGAAAGGCAGAGAAGGGGGAGAGGCTTTCTAAAAATATATATTGTTTTCTCTTTTTGAGTTGGCATATTCTGATTTTCCAGTGTATTTTCAGCTCAGAAATTATAGGAATAAAATGACAATCTAACCTGTATTAGAAAAATACAAAACAATATTTGGGCCTATTTATGGTTAGGACTTCCCAAATGGGAGCAAGTGTCCTAAAGAGCAAGCACGTGTAGCTTTTCCCTTGGGCTGAGTTCTTTTATAAAGTGTAGCCTTTTGGAGTCTGGTTTTCAGAATTCTTCTAAGCTGAGCATGTTTCAGAACTGCTCTTTGCCTTCTTAGTGATCTTAAGCAAAATTATGAAAATCTTCCCAAATCCTGATTTTATAACACCAAGAAATAGTGACAGTGATGCTTCAGGAGGTTAATGATGGTCTAATTATCTTGCACCAATAAGGAAAAAGAGTCAGCCTTTTGGCAAGATTATGTCAGAACTAGTCAGATAATATAGATATTTCTACCTCCACACATTTTCTAAAGGGGGATGTTGCTGCTTTAATTAAATGTTATATGAATACATTTCAAATAGATCCAAACACAGGGCAAATTCTGTTCCAGAACTGCTGTTCCTACATTTAAAATGTATTTGAAATGTAATTAAAAAAAAAAAACTGATAGTGGGAAAGAAAAACTAAAATAACTCGGAACAAGCAGAATATAGTAGCTCATCATTACACTAATATATCAAACAATGTGATCTTAGCTTAATTATCCCCTTTGAGAGTTGAGAAAACTAAGCACAACCTTCAATTTACAGCTGTTTGGTGCCGGGAACCTGAATTATTATTTAAAAAGAAGAGGGGGGGGGGAAAGTTTATTTATTGTGACCTCCACTCAATTTTTATTCATCGTGGAAAATCTGTATATTCACAAATGAGGGCTATTCATCGCGAGATCACAGCATTCTTCAGCTGTCCAAACCTACATCAACTGCACTTCTCCAGCTTTTGTGTTCGTCTCGAAGGCTCTTCATCCAGATTGTTCATCATCTTGATGGTCGAGCTTTATCTTGCTTTTTGTGCAGCTGCATTCCGCTTATCCAAAGTGCTGAGGGAGAGAGAAAAGAGCGAGCGAGCAAGCAGGAGAGAGTGAGCAGGAGAGAGCCCCTAGAAGAGAAAAGGAGAAAAGGCAATGGCCGGTGCACATATGAGGATAATTTGTAGTTTCTCAATAATAATAATATAAAAAAAAAGGAGGACAGGCTAATTACTGGCTTAACTAGGGCAGCCTGTGGATCTTCATGTCAAAAGGACTGCCGTAATTATTTGCCATCAAAGCACATTCATATTGTGGCACAAAAGAAGGGCCTTTTGCAAATGGATCTTGCTAATAAACAGGGCTGAGAGGAGCATTATGTGTCTCCCTGGTTGCAGGCACATTAACACAGTGACATGGAGCATAACTCCGGGCCTGAGGAAAAAAACACCAGAATGATAATTATCCCCCTACCCTCCCCAGCCTCCCGCGCCTTTCCCTTTGTGTTGGACCAGGAAGCTGAGCATGACCTATTGGAGGGCCCAAGGCAGGCTATTAGTGACCCCTGAGCCCTGACAAGGTGCCTCTGTTCTTTTAAAAGCTGCCTCTTGATGTCAGGAGGGCCACGTGGACCAGTGGGCTCTGCTCGAAATGGTCCAGCAAACACTTCAACCTTATAGACACCTGGAAGGTCATGACCAATTGAATGCAGATGAAGACAGGAGACAAGGCTCTGTGCAATCCTGGTGCTGCTGTCCCCCTACCCCCCCCCCCCACCCCTTTCCTCTTCTTCTTTGTCCACACTAGCTCAAATGCTTGTATTTATGTCCTCGAAACTAAATTCCTGGGGGGGAAAAGTTCCCTCTTGTTTTCTCTTAGTTAATGAAGACAGTCGTAGGGAAACATTAGCCTGCCATAGAATAATTTATGGACGAAAAATTATGGAATGGTACTATGTAAGAGAGCTAAAAAAAAAGAGGTAAAGGTGGATGCAAATAGAGCCCCCTAGATTAACCCTTCTTCTAGCAGATGTAAACACACTGGTTCCCCACAGGTAGGGGGTCACCGCAGGGCCAGGGGGCTGTGTTTAGTGAAAAGCACTGACTGCTTTTCCTGCTTCTTGCTGGGCAGCTGGTAAGAGACTCATCAGCAATGGAAACTCCAGCACACAGCCCAGTGCCCAGCCATTCACCTGCAAGCCGGGCTGCCCAACTTTGGAGATTGGTAGAGCTGCAAATCATCTCTGAAGGCTCCAAACTTGTTTCTGCTTCTACGCAGAGTGGCTGCTATTGAAGAAAAGGGCCAGTAATCAGCTTGGAAAATGTACCTGATTGTCTTTTCCCTTAACTTCCTCTTCCCTTTCGGTCTTGTGATTGTTCTGCGAGAGGTGTCTTCTGACACTGAGTGGGCAACCCAGAACCCCAGAAGATAGGTGAAAGTATTCTATTTTACATGCACCAGAAGCAAACCCAATCCATGGAACTCTTATTTTACCCAGCAGAGAAATTAAGAGTGGAAATTTGCAATGCAAAAGAATTCTTGCTTCACAAAAGCCAGCTTCCCTGAGCATTTAAATATTTAATTATTTGAAAGGCTGGAGGTAGATAAACTTCAAGTTAAAATGTTATGAGCCATTTCTAATGGAAGATCTACCAGGGATGACTTGGAAACATTAAAAGACATGTATGTGTGGGAAAACAAGATTAAGGGGTTTTAAGATATGATTTAAAACTGTTCAGGAGTATGCCCTGTCTGAAGCGTGTGGGTGTAGGGTTGTACACAGTCTTAGGTTGTAAATCTCAAAATAATCAATTGATTGATTGATTGATCAATCGACCTTTTTCTCTTGCCTGCGATTTCCCCTTTTCTTTTTCTATTTTTCAAATAGTCTTAACATAAAGGAATTGGGATATGAACACACTAATTATAGATCTAGATTTTTCCAAACAGTTAAGAATGGTAAAAAAAAAAAAAAAAAAAATTGAAATCACACTATTCCTTATTTTATCTCTCTAGCCCAGACTTCTTTCTCTGGAATCTTAAACATTTATATCCAACTGCTCACAAGACCTGTACATTTGCATATCTAATAGACAGCTCCAACTCCAATGTATCTGGAATGAAATTCCTGATTTCCATTCCTATCAAATTTGCTCAGTTCCCTGTTTTTTTTTTTTTTAACTTTAATTTTTTTTTCTTTTCAAATCTCCATGGTGGTAATTGCTAGTTTCCAATGTCTAGGTCAAAAACTTTGTCATCATTCTTGTCTCTTCTTTCTCTCATCACCTCCACCCTGTTAGAAAATACTATAGTTCTCTCTTCCAGGTACATTTAGAATCTGACCACATCTCAGCCACTCCATTGATACCTTGGTGTGAGCCACTGATCTTTCTGGCCACCATTACTCCAGTAGCATCTAAAGAGGTTTATTTCCTCTTCCATTTACTGTTAACTTAGCAAGGAAACTGAGCCAACTTCCAAACTGTAAATCAGTCATGTTGAAACATTGTTACAAAGGCTCATAAGGATCTCTGAGGTCATCTCCTACTTTTTCTTCCTTGGGTCATTCTTCTCCCTGTATTTCCCTTAACAGAGTGAATTCATATTAGTACAATCATCTCTCTCATGATCAAGTCTTTTCTCAGAACTTACTTTCTCAATGACATATGCTCTAACTGCCTTATTCCACACTATAGGCTGCTTATTACTCTCATATGCTGCATCTCTTTGTCCCTCCTGTATGCTGTATTTCTTTTTTCAATTTAACTTATTGAGCACAATAAACAGTTAGATTTATTTATTCAGTTATTCTGTTTGCTATTATTTTTGTCTTATAGACTTTAAAACAGTTGTCAGTTGTTAGCATTCCTTGCCTTTTTTTTTTTTCACTGTGTACCTTCAAGTACCTAAAATAAAGCCTGGGATAAAGTAATTACTCAATAAATATGGTATGAATATTGATTAGATAAATTTTAAAGTGGAGAAAAATGGAGATCAATGATTAAAAAACAAAAAAAGAAATACCAGAAAATGTTTAGAAGTAAGAACAAAATTGCCATGTGTTATGGTTTGGATGTGAGAGGTGTCTCCCAGAAGCTCACATGCGAGACAATGCAAGAAGGTTCAGAGAAGAAATGATTGTGTTAGAAGATTCTTAACCCAATCAGTGAATTAATCTCCTGATAGGGATTAACTGAGTGGTAATTGAAATTGCTAGGGCGTGGCTAGGGGAGATATGGCTTTGGGGTATATATTTTGTATCTGGCCAGTGGAGACTGTCTCTTTCTGCCTTCTGATCATGATATGAGCTATTTCCCTCGGCCACACTTTCTTGCCATGATGTTCAGCCTTGCCTTGAGCCCCTCTGAGTAATGGAGCCAGCCTTCTGTGGATGAAAACCTTTAAAACCATGAGCCCTCAAAAACACTTTTCCTCCTTTAAAATTGTTTTGGGCAGATCTTTTAGTGACAGCAGCAAAAAGATAAGATACCATGATACAATAAGTCTGGAGTCATTACATTAGTACACAGTGACATGGATTAAACTTTGCTTTCTTCCAATCATGTTGGTTGTACTTATAGCCTTCTTCTTAAACCTCATTCCAAGAAGGTTGAGGTAGAAAGTAGGAGACTAAAATAAGAGAACTTGTTTGTTTGACTTTGCTTTTTTTTTTTTTTAAAGAGAGAGTGAGAGAGGAGAGAGAGAATTTTTAATATTTATTTTTTTTTAGTTATTGGCGGACACAACATCTTTGTTGGTATGTGGTGCTGGGGATCGAACCCGGGCCGCACGCATGCCAGGCGAGCGCGCTACCGCTTGAGCCACATCCCCAGCCCTGACTTTGCTTTTTGTTTTTTGTTTTTTTTCCGTTTCCTTGCATAACCAAAAAGATTTTGTAACTGATTTTATTTTCTCTTGCAAATGCCCTTTCTCCTTTTGCCACCTGTTGAATGGGTCAGTTATGATATCACAACTACCAAAAGTGGCTGCTTCCAGGGCTCCTGCTTTTCCCTAACACTAAATCTAGAAAGGAGGGGGAAATATCTTCAAACACATCCTCTTTGGCCACTCCAAGCTATAGCCTTAGCAATGTCTATTTTACCCCATAGCTTTTTAGTTGGGCAGAACTTTCAACTTTACAGGGCAAACAAGTACAGTTCCACTGTCAACTCTTAATTCTCAGCCCAGGGCTCAAGTCAGAAGTCTCTCTGTCTCTCTCTGTCTACCTCCCTCTTCCTTTCTGTCTTTATTTCTATATTTAAATATCTTAATCAAAGATTAGAGAAGAATTTGAAGAGGAGCATTAAAAATAACTATGATCCATTTGTTGCTCATCACAGGATGCTTCTAAGACAAAGAGGACAATAGGGAAAGGAAACAGAATTAGAAAAAAGATACCATTTTGGGCTTGGGTGAAATCCTCGTGAGACCAGTGGTCCTGAAAGTGTGGCATGAATTGCACGGCTTCCCACATCAGCCGAACTGCTCAGGACCTGCAGCGTCTCTTAGCCTTCAGCACTACTAAAGTGGAGCAGGCTGGAAATTGGTCTTTCTCTGAAAAGGCCAAGGTCATATCTGCTCCAGAACACAGAGGCCGCAAGGCTCCAGTGTGTGAGGACCAGCACATGACGTGGAGTTTCCAGCAGATGCAAATCACCTTCTGGCCCAGAAGAGGCCTTAGGGGGCTGAACTTCTTACTTACTCTTAATGTGTAGAGGGGGAGCCTTAGGGTCTGCTTTCTTCCCCCTTCCTCTGCAGGCTCCATCAGCAACCTGGAGAACAGTAGCAACTTCATGAATCAGCTTACACAGCTATCCTGGAGAATCCTGGGTTAGCTTAAGTAAAATAGGGATTAATTACCACTGTCTGTTTGTGAAAATATTCGCTAAGGAGGGCTGTGGTATACACGTAAGAAAGGTGAAACTCTCACAGACTTGTGAAATCCAACTAGTAGTGTAGTAGCGTATTGCCAAAGTTTTAATTCAACTGAATGATGATGACACAGGAAAAAAAAATAATTAGGGTTTTCCAATGAATACTGTGCAAGATTTGTTCCCTGAGTACCTTTGAACAAATACAGTATGCAGAAGGACAGACAAGCAAGGCTAGACAATGCATCTAATTGTGGCTTTCCTGTGAATTTTTTCAGGTTCCCTCCCTCCCCCGACTTTTGTGTGACTTTGGAAGAAATCCTAGTAGAGAACCTTATGAGAACTGCTTTGGGAAGACCTAAAAATGCTCATTTTCTGTGCATTACATTCTAGGGAATGGTATTGGTGTGTGTGTTTGTGTGTGTGTGTGTGTGTGTGTGTGTGTGTGTGTGTGTGTGTGTATATATATATATATATATATATATATATATATATATAATCATATTATATTTTAGTTGTAGATGGACATAATACCTACATTTTATTTATTTATTTTTATGGGGTGCTAAGGATCGAACCCAGTGCCTCACACATGCTAGGCAAGTGCTCTTCCACTGAGCTACAACCTCAGCCCAATGTATGACATATCTCCATATGAACCTAAGTTTCTCAAAGTTTGGGTTTGTGTTTGGTTCTTTGTCCATGTTTCCAGCTCCCGAATGCACTGTTCAAAATCATCTACTTTGCTTTAAAATCATATGTGTGATGTCAATTATTGACTTAGAAAATATGCCTTCATCAACTTTCACTGATAGCGGCCTATACAGAAGTTGGTTGAAGAAACAATACTGTCTCTTCCTTACAGATCTGAAAGTAGAACTAATCTGGGCTCCCACCGTGGGCCTGAATACCTTGGGCTGGATTAAACAGTATTCTCAGGCTCCATCTTCCGAGACCCTCCTGCAAACAAAGGGGGGTTTCCTTTCCCCTTCTATAGCCTCCTGCTTAAAACCAAGTGAATCTGCCATGTAATTGTTTCCATAAGGTGAGGCTTCATTCTGTGTCTGAGTCCTTTATGCCCTCATGTCTCTGAGCATGCCTTTCCCAAGAGTAGTGTGCAGAGAGTCAGTGGATGGGTCCACAGTCCAAGACCCCAACAAAGGATAGAAGCAAATAGAGTCCGAGTGCTTAGGGCTTGGAACAAAAGCAAGACAAATGGAATCATTACTTTAGGAGGCCTATATAGGCTGGCTACTCATTAACATCATAAGCAATATGGATATATTTATTCTTATATGAAAGCTGACCACCCACAGAATGAGCAGATGTAATCCAGAAATTTAGCTCAGATTTTCAGGGCAAACTTGTTGTTGTTGTTGTTGTTATAGTGGTAAACAAAATTATTTGATATTTGATCTTTTCCTAGAGGGTAATGTGCATGTGTTTGTGTCCTTTAGATCCATGTTTAATACCTAAGGACACAAACATATGCACACACATTTGCACAAACCTATACAGAAAAGATTTATATATATATGTGTATATTCAGAACAATGTAGGTGTGTATATATGAAAACAAAATATTGACACAATATTAAGATTTATATTAAAGTAACATGAATTTAAATGATAAGTACAATTGTATTTATATTATAATATTTTAAAAATATTTATTTATATGAAATTTTTAACATGTGAAAAAATTCCAGGCCTTCCAACACAATCTTCAGCATGTTAATAATTTGTAGTGTCTTTTATGGATTTGGTGTGGTATGATACATTTTTTTCCCTTAAAACATTAACTTTTCACATTTCAGAGGTAATATGTGTTCACTGTAGAACATTTGGGAAACACAGGAAAAAAACAAAGAAAATTTTCTTCTTTAAATCACACTCATAATATCATTATGAAAACATAACTATTATTACATTTTGTTATTTTTACGTAGGCTACTTTTTCATTTTGATTGTTCCCAACTTGTTATCCTTTAAGAGGACAGTGGTGTATCTTTAGGTGAAACAAATACATTGGGGTATAATTATAATTGGTCCATTCATCTTGCTTTATTAAGGTAATTATTTTTAGCAGCCTTCTTCTCTGAAATATATGCTTGTTCTCTCTATCCACCAACCATCATCCACCCATAAACCAAACCATCCATCCATCCAACCATCACTGATCCATGTATACATACACATAGCTTTGCCCTGAGTGCTCAGTGATCTTATTTCTCCAGTTCCCCTTGAGATTTCATTCCATAGAGTTCTTCCTATATAACCAGTCTCCTTCCATTATTATGAGTATATCCAAACTCACTTTTGCTAATGTACCAACATCCCAGTGATATTTTGCTTCTATCTCTTAGTTCTTTAGCAACTCAACTGAATATCTTGGATTATGAACTCTTCTGCTTCTGTAGCTTGCAATTCTGAACTTTCCCTTTCTGGGTAGCATCTATAGTTTCTCTCTCTCGTGTATTCATATCAGTTCATCTCCATGAGGATCTTTCCATCTTGTTACCCCTCCCTGTCTTCCGTTTTATAACCATCTCCTCCCATTTGATCTGTGCACAACTGTCAATCATTTCAGGGACATACCATCTGACAATTTCAATTTATTTTAGTCTTTGTTCCCTTCCATGTCCAAGTCAGCTCAAACCCTTTTCTCTCCTATTTGTCACTGCTGAAACATCAGTGACTGATTAAAATATGATCTCCAATCTCAAACTTCTAAATTTGCTAAAAGTATCTTTTTAATGGTGAGTTAAACCCTTTCCTTTCTTTCCTGATATTTTATCACCTGCTTAAAACAACCAACTCAGTCTAGTCTTCATTCTTTTAGTGTAAAGCATGTCCTCCTATTTTGGTGAAGGACAGCACGATTGTTGTCGATGGCCTGGAGTGGTGGAGAAACCGTCAACTCTGCACTACACCAAGTTAAACTTTTGGTCCTTTCAGTTACTCTTTGTATCATCATGGCTAATTGCCTTCATCCCTCTAAACTTATATTCCTTTGTTTTGATAAACTTGCTTGTTTCATAGGATTGCTGCAAAATTTCAGGAAGATGTATGTTTAAAAATCCTAGAATACAGTAGTTCCTCAATTATAGCTATTTTTATTTTTTATTAAGTAATGGTATTCTTAACTTCCTTCTCCAAGTTTATTTATACCTATGGGTTTCTTATCTCTTTCCATATTGATTTGGAAGAAATAGAAATTCCCTTCAAAACTAGTTCCTGGAACCTGTACCCTCCATGCTAGACAAGAGTTTCATGGAGAATTTCTTTCTTTCCTTCCTCCCTCCCTTCCTCCCTCCCTCCCTCCTTTCCTTCCTTCCTTCCTTCCTTCCTTCCTTCCTTCCTTCCTTCCTTCCTTCCTTCCTCCCCCCCTCCCTCCTTCCCTCCCTTCATTCTTTTCTTGGCTTTTCAATTTGAGTGGCCACATCTTCCTCATGTGAACACCCACTCTCTCTTAGTCTCCTTTTTCTCCACAACCCCTTTTCTTTTCAATCTTCAGTCCTTTGCAACTCTTTAAATCTTTTACCAAAACTGCTTATAAATGTTTCCAGTGACTCCTGAGTGGCAACTTCTGTTGGAGCTGAACCTCAGTTCTGCCAGCTCTAATACCCCATTTTTGGGGAGCAGGAGGTGAAACCTGTCCTTGCTATGCTTTTGTAAAATTTTGTTTCTTCTCTTAACATCTCTCAACATGGTATATTGCTGTAGGGTGCCTGTTTGTCTGTCTTACCTGTTAAATGATGAATATCTTCCAAGGAGGGACTGAGCTTGTTTCTAAAAATTCAGCTGCTTGATAAACACACACACACACACACATACACACACACACACACACACACACACACACACACACACCTTTGTTCACTTTAAAGTTTGTTGTCCCAAAGAAGAAACTTAACATAAAAATATTGCCTTTATAAACACCTTGAGGTTCCAAAATGCTTAGTATGGACATCTTTTCATACTTTGTGAGTTACCGGGACATCTCTTAATATTGCCATCAGCCAGTCAGCAAATATTATTGTTACCTATCACTTGCTGGTCCTATCATGAGTAATGAGGAATCATTTGTGAATAAGACCTAAGACAACACAGTCCCTGCCTTATAGAATTGGTTGAGGATTTGAAGATTTATGAATTCTATATACCTATCCCTCCCCATAAGACATATAAGACACTGAAATTTTACAGCATGGTAATTAGAATTCCTTGTAGAAGGGAGTTATATTAGAAGTTTCTGTAATTTTTCACTTGGGTAGAGAATATATTTTCTCATCTGGAGCCAAAGATTGATTCAATAAATTCAATTTTAGTTTTAGTATCATTTTTGTTTGTTTTTTTATTTTTTGGCTTCTACATAAAAATGATTGTATAATATGTGATTATGTAGAGTTATGATTTAAATACTGAGCCTCTGTTAGTCTTGTCAGGCTCCTGCATGAAAGTTTTGTGCAGATGACATGAATCTAGAAAGAAGTAATAAACACTGGGGGAAAATATCCAGTTTGGAAAGTTTTACTTTTGTAAGGTTATCTGCTGATAACAAAATATGGAAAAATTTCCACTTTGAAAGGGTGAGTTTTAAAAATAGCCTACAAAAATACATGTATAAACAGAAGTAGTCTATCATTGCTTCAAATCTCAATATGTGATTTTTTCCATTCTGAGGTTTTTATTCTTAGGTTCCTGAATATATATATATATATATATATATATATATATATATATATATTCATAACTCAGTAGCCAGCTATTGATTGAACAAGAGATACATTTGAAATATCCTTATCAAGATCATTATGCAACTTCTGAAAAACTGAGAATCCTACTTTGAAAATATTTAAGATGATGTAATGCATTATCAGTACAAGATGATAGCGCATAGTTTGGCTCGCAACTGGTATTGTTGCCAGAGAATGAAACATTAGTTCCTGCCACCAGGGATTTTTAAAAAATATAATCAGAAAATAAATATGATATGATCACCCCAACCCAGGTGCCGGAAGAACTGAAGCCACCTGTTAGTGTCTTCCAGCTGATAACGTTGAACAAATGACAGTTTTATCAGGTCTTTGTGTGCTCCAGGTAAACTGTGAGTCTCGCCATCTTTGCTGTGTTGCTGCTTTTATTCTCAACAGTTTCCTTTTTGCTTTTCTGGCAACATTTTTTCCAGCAGCTTGGCAAGAGCCAAGTTTTATGAGACTTTGGCCCCTGAGAACTAAGGACAATGACAAAAGGAACTGTGTTCTTCATTTCTGATTTCAAAGCAGCTTTTACAGTTTGACCCCTTGAAAATGTTCAGTGGGTACTTGTGGGGCTGAATGGAGGGGCATGATTGCTTTGCAAGTGTATGTGGTTCCTGTGATCTGAAATCACGGTGGTCTCCTGCGGGAGGAGCACCTCCTCCATTCTGCTGCTGTTCTCTGTAGGAGATGATCATTCCACGGTTTCATAGGGAATGTGAGGCACTAAGAGAAGACTCTGGGGAAGTGATGGCTTTGGACAAGTTGATGTTCACTTTGCTTAGACCAGTTCTCCACCCACCTGACCTCCCCGTTCTTTTCCTCTGTTTCTGTTTCATTATTCACTCCAAGATCTTAATCCATTCTCTTCTCCTTTAAAACACAATACCACAGGTTGAGTAATTGAAAAATAATGGATTTTTAAATTTCTTACAATTTTAGAGTCTGGGAATTGCAAGATCAAGCTTCAATTATCAGCATCTGATAATAGCCCTCACATGGATCAGGTCCTCATATGGCAGAAGGAGGAAGGGCAAGAAAGAACCAATACCTTCAGCCAGATCCTTTCAGAAGGACTCATAATCTCATTCATGAGGAAAGAGCCTTCATATATTAATCACCTCTTAAAAGCCACACCTCTTAATACTACTCATATCAGCAGGACTTAAATTTTGGAGGGGACACATTGAACTATGGCAGTTAATTAGATTTTTCAGAATAGGTACTGCTTGACACGAAGGAGAAGTTCTCGAACTCATATAATTTCAGGTATTGTTCATCATATAGGAGAAGAAGGTATTTGAATCCAAAGAGACACCCTAGGACCTCTTGAAGTCAGTCAAGCAGCCACATCCTCTGCCAATAGATTAAGTAAGCCCTGAAACTGGATATTATTTGAAATTGATCAAGGACTTGGGTTGGGCTTTCCCTTATTTATTACACTTCTAAAAGTGGTAATAACAAATACTTTTTAAAATTACTTATACAACAGTTTATTTTTCTTTGGATTCATTCTTTTGACTCATGAACCCCAATCTGCCCTTCTGTGCTCACAGGCACACACTTCCTGTCGATAGCATATACCAACATTTTGTTTGGTCTCCCTGTTGAGCCTTTTCAACATTTGGGCAAAGGTCCAGAATAATAATGTGTCTCCTATGCAATCATCCATAACTTATTGAAGCCACACTGCATTTTTCAGAATTGGGAGCTAATCATCTGTTTGTCTGGACTTGGATCAGACCAGGGAACATATATCAACCTTCAGGTCTTCTGCCTACATAGAAAAAGCTGGGAAATATTTTCCTCACATAACTTTTCTGTAGACCAAAAAAAAAAAAAAAATTTGTCCCAGACATTTTCGTCTTTGAAAGAATGTAGATGTATAGGTTTAATTTCTTAATCAGAGTGAACTTTTGTTAATGTTTCATGGCTCACATATATACCGTCATACCATGGACCCAATGGTGATATTAGTAATAAAGACAATATCATTAATATCACCACATCAATATAAAAAGAGTTATAGAGTTAACATTTGTAAGAAAAAAAAATCCCAGGTTAACAGTTGCCTTTCCTGCCATTAACTCACTGGCAATATTTTATGTACTCACGCAGTTTATATATCAGGGACAGTATGGCAAGAATAACCAAAGACACACAAAAACAACCAATTGCTCCTCCTTTTTTTCCTTCTTCTTTTCTTTTTTCTACTTTTCATTTCTTCTTCTTCTTCTTTTAGATAAAATTTTATTATAACTATTTTTTTTGAAACTGAATCAGCCTCCAGTGGGGGACTATGTCCTTTTAGAGCCAAAATGCAGTATTTGAACTTTGATATCCCATAACACTTTCCAAGGCTGCTTGTCTGAAATGACTTAATTTGCACTGTAGGACCAGCCCTGAACCCACAAATACTCCAAAAAGCCACAGTGAGCCAGGGCAGCAGACCTATTACTAATTTTTTATTAAAATCCCTGAGGCACCCAACACAGGGCCCCAAAGCAGCTTTAATAATAGACAACATACAGCACATTTTTCTTGTATTGCCATGTAATCAAATCTGAGGCTGCTGTTCACTTTCTTTGTTTTACCTAGAGGACCAACTTCCAATTTAGTTGTGGCCTACTCTAAACTGATTTTTCATTGTAATTAATGCCTACTTTGGCCTCAGCCACTTATACAACTTTCCATTAGAGGTTTGCAGCCATCCACAGAGCATTTTACTAAGTTACCCTCACAGACCTGCTATAACTGCAATTTTGTTAAAGTCTTTCTTTTTATTATTTTTTTTACAAAGAATTTTTAAATTGCTTAGCTAAAATGGCTTTTAAAAAATTTTTTTCCTCTTTTATTTTTTTTTCTCTTCTCGGTGCCATACCTATTAAAATGTTTGGGCCAGGGTCCAAGTTGGCAAAGCGTGCACGCGCGCGCGCACACACACACACACACACACACACACACACACACACACACCATTCACCTCTCCTATTGCCTTCAATAGCCTCAACCCATAAGTGATTTCAGAAAGGCTAGGGGAACTTATTTAGGCTCAGGGTCTTATGTGGTTCATTTTCTGTGTTTTGTGCTGCCCAATTCCTCTGAAATAGTGCCTGAGGTTTAAGGTTCCCCAGCAGAGGATGTTAGAGACCTCTGCAAACAGCCAGGCAGCAGCCTTCCCACCACTAACCTTAAAAAAGATTATGGCGTTAGGCCCAGGGTCAGGCTGAATAGATGAAAAAGTATATGCCAGGCCTTTGCTGCTCTCTGAACCTTTCTCTGTTGGCTAGGCTGACATTTTCAGTGACTTTTCTTAGAGCCTTGTTTAGACTGGCTTCCTAGAAAATTCTGGATCTGTTTATGACCTATCTTCTCCCTCCCACCCTCTGGCATTACTTAATCACAAAGAACAACTCTCAGAAATCAGAGCCCTCTGGCTCCTTAGATGGTCTCCTTTCAACCCAAAGAAGTGGTTCTCAGGAAGACCCAGTGAATAAGTGAGGTCCACCTACACGTATCACGGGTAACATGCAGCTTCCACAGAAAGGAGCTCAGTGAGGGCAATTCTGTTCAAGGCCTCTGCTGTGAATATTCTGAAGAGGAACTATGACATCTTTGCGCAGTTTTAACTCAATATTTTAAATATTAGCAGTTCACCCTATCAGATTGATGGGGAACTAATCTACTTTGTATTAATGAGCGATGGATGTTCTGTTCTTTGCTTATTTAGGTTACAAAAATTCAACTAGCCTTTGAATATAGTTCTCCTTCAAATATTTGTAGTCACTTCTCCTTGGATAACATTTTACACTGTTGTGTAGTGCAATTCACCTTTTAAATAGCATTTATCGACTCTTTTGATTACATCTACCATGGAGGTTGTTGAAATTGGGAAGCCCACAAAGGCCTAATGGGACTCTGTTTCTACGTTTTGGCAAGTCCTTCTTTCTTTTTCCCAACAAGAATCAACAGGTAGACAGAAGCACTCATATAAGTGGTTGATAATCCATATACTTTTTTAAACATATAAATGTGGCATCATCAGTTGTCTTTTATACAGGAGGTTAGACATACAAAAAGGGAAAATGATTTGTGTTTGAGGCTTCAGGAATATGGGAGTCTACTGAATACTCTGACTTTGTGCATCTTGTGTTTGCATTTGTAAATCTAAATAATCTAAACTCATGTAACTATAGAGTGCTGCTGAAAAGAGGTGGGTTTGTAGTTCCATTAGGTGATATAGTTTGCTTCTAAGTTGAAGGGACCTTATGTAATCTAGATGGAAATAAGTACTAAAGGCCAAAAGGAATTTCAACCAACATTGAGAAGTCAATTTCTAAAAATTTAGTTAAGAAAAACTCTCTCGTATTGGTACATTTGGCTCTTCCATCTCTCCCACCCCTTTCTTTTGGCATACAGTATTACAATGACCTCTTCCGCCTGCTGTTTGAATATGACTGCTCATCATATCTTCCCTTGTTCACAGACTCCCCACCCACCTGCCACCCAGCACCCTGGCATGCCCGCTGCACACTGATTGGCTCTTTTTTAAAGAACTGTCTGGCAGTGGCTATCAGAGACTGCCTAGTGCCATTTCTAGCAAATAAAAGACTGTCCTTTAGCAACATGGAGATGATTTTATTCCAAGTTATTTTCAAGTTCACACATAAAGCTTGACTCTCTGGCTCTAGAGACCCTCAAAAGAACAACTGGAAATTCCTTTTAGTAGTTTTTCCTGAAATGCTTATAAGGGAGTGAGCGTGTGCATGCATGTGTGTGTGTAAGGTGAAGGGCAGGGGAGTTTTTTGGGACATTGACAGATGTTAGAATTTTCTAACAAACAGAACAACTGAATATACTACCAGGTGCTCAACCAAAACATCCCTTGCTGGCATTTAAGTGGAATGAAATGGATTCAGCACAAATGCGTTTTGTTTCCATATGAATGGTATATTTCCTTGTCTTTCTGACAGGGGGCAAGGTGCTCACCATTAGGCAGGGATTGGGTGATTGTGATTGCGCTGAGCCAAAAGGCACGAATGCTGGGCTGTTCACGGCTCCTTTCATATCACGGAATACAATAGCAAAGACTCTTGAGTAACAGGAATGACTTGGCACCCAACATTTTTAGTGCAAAGGGACTGCAGAGATCATCTAACTCAACACCTTCAATTTGCAGATGAGGAAAATGAGACCCAGAGAATTTAATTGAATTGCCCAAGATTCCATAACCCATCAGTGAATCCACAGTGGATGGAACCCATCTCCCTGCAAATTAGTCTCTCCCTCCATCTGCGCAGCTGCTTTATAAGCTTCCCATTGAAACCCAGGTCCTCGCTAGAGACAGAAATGTGGAAATTTGGGAAGCAGTTTAAGGATGTGTTTAATCTGCATCCACAAGGAAAGCCCCAGTATGAGTCCCTGAATAACTTTCCTGCTAGAGCAGCCATTTGAAATAGTTCAGTCCCTTAAAAACTGCAGCTTGCCCTGGAGAACATGATGCCGGGAGAGAGCAGGGGTGTTTATTCAGTGGACTTTTGAGATATTATGGTGCACTGAAGTCATCTAGAGAACTATTTAAGATGCAGACTCCAGACTGCTGCTCCTTGACAGGGACTCCATAGGTCTGAGGTGGTGCCTGGTCAGCTGCAATCGATTGAACAATAGGTTATAGTGTTACTCCATGCTTTATCATCTCGATGCTAGGAACATTTCTATTGTGTTTGAAGGGGTGAGAGGAAGTAGCCAATAAACATACATAACTACATTTGTAAATATGTTGATTAAGTCATATAAAAATAAGATATAATAAGAGGGTACTTAGTTGTATGGAATTGTATTTTCTTGTATGCACAGAGATGGCTTAAGAAGACTCTAGTAAGAGCCAGACATGGTGGCACAGGCCTGTAATCCCAGTAGCTCAGTATGCTGAAGCAGGAGAATCGAAAGTTCAAGGCCAGCCTCAGCCACTTGGCCAGGCCATAAGTAACTTAGTGAGACAATGTCTCAAAATAAAAATAAAATAAAATAAAAGGGCTGGAGGTATGGCTCTGTGAATAAGTGCTTCTGGGTTCAATAGAGGGCACCCAAAAGGAAGCAATCAATCAAACAAACAAACAACAACAACAAAAAGCCATTGTAGAAAAAAGGAAGACCTTGTGCACAACCTTCATTTGAATGAGGCCTGCAAAGAAAGGCTCAGTAGACAATGAGCAGCTGAGGGAAGAAGGGCTGCCCGTGAGGTCCCAGAGCTGCTGGGAGCATGTCATGTGCTCTGTGCTGTGGTGAGCAGTGGATCCCCTTCCGTTGCAGTACACAGTTATGGAAGGGAATGATACAATTCAATTTTTGATCTAAAGAGATGCATTTTTAACAACTTTTCAAAGAGATTCTGACTCAGATGCTTCTGACTTGAACACAAACTTGGAAATCTTCAATTAACCTGGAGTCCTCAGTAATGATTTGTCTTTTGGGGTTTCATTTTACTTATCTATAAAATTTAATTCCCAACCATCCCCACATTGCAGAATTGCAAAAAAAAAAAAAAAAAAAAAAAAAATCAAGGCTTCCCTTGGGAATCGTGAGCAAGGGTAAATTTATTTATTTATTTTCCTCTGTCTTTAGGGCCAAACTGGGAGATAATTGGCTGAGAAGTAATTCAGAGTTGGGCCATTGGGTTGGAAAAGTCAGATACTTTAGAAAACCCACTGGGATCCGACTTATTTTTCTTTTTTTCCAGTATTCATTGTAAGTGGATTTCCCTTTTGTGTGTGTATATGTGTTTCAGACAGATGGCAACTTTACAGCATGATGTTAGAAGAAAAAGTGTTTGGGAAGGGAAGAAGGAAGGCAAACAAGAAAAGCAAGCCTTGAATAAGCAATTTTTCTTAAAAGGAACACATTCTGGGACAGTTTATTTTTGTGATCTGCCTGGAATTTGGGGACAATGTGCTAGAATTCTCTTCTTGCCTTCAGTTGGCAAGCTGCCTAAAAAAGGTGGGGACTTGGAAGAAGACACAATGTTTCTATTAAAATAAGGCTTTATTGAAAGCAGGACCAGTGGCTAAAGTTAGTCTTTGGCTTTTTTAAGGCACTGTGGCTGGGTCTACGTGAACACTGAAGTGAAATGGAAACTATTTTCCAGCTTGGGCGCCGGGCTCAAATATCTAAGGATACTCAAATCATTGCAGGCCAAATAGTGGGATTTTTTTTTCCCCTTAAGAGAAAGTGAATTATTTGGATAATTTCCTACTTTATTTATGGGGTAAATGAGGTCTATATTTGAGCTAAGTATGAGTTTAAAGTATTCTCTTCTTCCATTTGGTTTAGGGTTGTTGCTGTTACTGTAACGACAAGGTTCCCCATGGCCTAGCACCATCTTATGCTGTG
The DNA here is from genome assembly GCF_045843805.1 of Urocitellus parryii. Lineage (NCBI taxonomy): Eukaryota > Metazoa > Chordata > Mammalia > Rodentia > Sciuridae > Urocitellus > Urocitellus parryii. Next base: position 79,845,428 of record NC_135542.1, on the reverse strand, counting down.
GTGACACCAAACTCTTCCCCAATGCTACAGTCCCCCTAGGTGCAGAGGGTTTGCTTCTAAGCCAGGTTCTAGACCTAACAGAATCCCAAAGTAAGTATTTCTCTGTCACTATCAGTAGTTTTTGTTTTAAAATTTTTTATTTGAGGGTCTCCTTCCATTTCCATGCAATTTCAAAATTACATACAAGAGGAAGTGAGGGGAAAGGGGAAAATAAAACAAGGGGTAGAAATGAATTACAGTAAATAGGGTAGAGAGAGAAGATGGGAGGGGAGGGGATGGGGGATAGTAGAGGATAGGAAAGGCAGCAGAATACAACAGACACTAGTATAGCAATATGTAAAACAGTGGATGTGTAACCAATGTGATGCTGCAATCTGTATACGGGGTAAAAATGGGAGTTCATAACCCACTTGAATCAAAGTGTGAAATATGATATGTCAAGAACTATGTAATGTTTTGAACAACCAACAATAAAAATTAAACAAAATAAAACAAAATAAAATAAAAATTTCTATTTGAATCAGCCTTAAAATTTGGAAGCGATGGTAGGTGCTCCATTTTCCCTATGCATGCATCTCTGATTCTGTGTTCCATTGATTCTTTCTTTGACACAAGCCCAAATAATGATGGTATTCACTAATGTTTATGGAACCCTAATATAGATAAAAGGTCAAATATATATGTATATGCTGTAAATTAATCTCAATTTTCCCAGCATCATTAGGTTGATGCAATTGTTGCACTCTTTTACAGGTGAGGAAACTGAGAATATGAGATGTTAGGGCACTCATTCATGGTGACAGAGACAATGAATGGTAGAAGTGCATAGAAAATAATTACTTTCTTCAACCAAAAAAATACTGTGTGAGTTTTATGGGCTAGGAATTTGCTAGATATTGGGATTTCAAAAGAGAACAGGATAAAGGTAAAAACTAAATGAGTTAAACCATAAAATTTTATGGAAAGGTATTAAATAATTAAAGGTATAATTCATTTATCAATTGCAAGATTAATTATTGTAAAGATGTCAATATATCCAAATTATTTTTATAATTTAGTGCAGGTCCCAAAGGAGATTATTATATTTATAATAATCAATGTAAAATTCATTTAGAAAGTACCATGAGAGTCCAAAATACACAAAACACTTTATAAAGCTGTCAATTTTCTAATTGACAATGAAATATACTACTAAATTAAAACAATCCAAACAGTGTAAAAAAAGCAGATAGATACATGCATGGAGTTAACTAGATAGCCATCGCCAGACTCATATCTGTGGGAATTTTGAACGTGGCACATGTATCACAAATTTCCAAAACAGCAAATGGCTGACCATGAATCATCTTAGGAAAGTTGCTTTACAATATTGAAATTATTATGGTTTAAATCTGGGACATTTCCCATATTCTCATGTGTTGAAGGCTTTGTCTTCAAAGGAGCAATGTTCAAAGGTGGGGCTTCTGGGAAGTTATGGAATCATGAGGGCTATAAAAACAGAGAAGTTGGAAAGATATCATGAGGATAAACTACGTAAAAAGTCCAAAGGTTATGTTCATAATAAAAAACAAAATTGAAAGAAAATAACATATTGAGGTAAACTTTTTCCAATAATTATGTAAGACAGAAGACTTATTATATAATACGTTCCTCTGCAAAGTGGACAAAAATCCTAATCCCCTTTCTAAGTATGAGAAAAATAAAATATAAGTAAATTAATATGTGAATATTAAGTGTATGTAATGTAAGAACCTCTCAAAAATATTCAGATGAAAATAATGAAATCCCACATTTTATTATTAAGTTGGCATGGACTTGAGCAATGGTGTTATATTAGTCACTGAAGTCATGCATATGGGCAAAAAGCACTTGCTTACCCTGTGATCTGGGAATGTGAACTTATATTGTCTTTCCGCTTGGCAGATTTGTAACGTGAACAAAGAACTTTAAAATTTTCACAACTATGATTTGACCGTAGTCTTTTCAGATTTTACTCCCAGGAAATACTCAGAGATGTATTTAAAAAAAAAAATTGCATACAGAAATGTTAGTTGTACCATTGTTTATTTATAAGAGAAAAACTTTGGTAACAAAAATATCCAAAAGAAGGAAACATATGTAGTTCTATTATGAAATGTATAGCTATTTGAAATTGTATTTTGAAAGAATATTTTACATTTTTGGAAAAACTCAATTATAAATAAAACATACAATGTCTAATTATATATATTTCAACCTTTAGAAAAGTCTCTCTCACATGCTCATATATATGGAAAGACAGGACAAAACATGAGAGAAAAAGTGAGAAAATGGATACTTTGTATGTGTAAAATGAGTAAATCTTTACATCAAAAATGTCTTTTTTATTTTTTAAAGAAACATGCCAGTTTTATAATTTGGAAAAAAAAATATATTTTTTAAGGGTGATCCTAACATTGAGTAGGTGAAGAACTCTTCCTTACGGTGAGAAGAGTTCTTGAACAACATTTGGCCCTCAGAGCAACCAAGTCACTCTTAGAATGCAGCACTTCCTGTATATCTCCCCTCATTTTGTAAAAGCCAGTGTAAGTTCTGCATACCTAAAGGAATGTTTGGTTCAGATTGTTATTTAAATTGGTTTAATTTCATTGAATTTTGTTTTATCTCTAGGAAAACATTTTGAAATGGTCCTATAAAAGACCCTCTAGAACCAAGCTATTGGCTGATCAATTTGATTAGCAGTTAGGAATTATAAATGGAAGATAAAACGGGTCTTTTCTTGTTAGGCAGCCCTGGTAATAAATGGCAAGTACATATTTTTCTGAGGCTTTTATTCTTAGAAAGAAAGCAAAAGGATATAATAGGTTTTTTAAATACATGGCACATAATTTATTCTGACAAACAGATGTATTTTGTTGTTGCTATTATCATTTGATGAAATACTTTAAAACTAGTCCAAGGTGGTCCATTTTCAAATATAATACATACAGTGCATCTAGCAGTTAACAAAATTTGGATGTGTAGCGTAGAATGGTCATTATTTTTACTGAAAAAAAAATAAAGGCACTAATTACTTACAGACAAGATACTTAGCACAAACAGATAAGCTTCAAAATGAAAAATTCTCGGTTTATGATAATTATGTTCTCTGCTTTGTTTTCAGAGACTGATAATTTGAGGCTTTAAAATCACCAGGAAGCCATTAATTGGAATTCTTCAATAAAAAATAAATTACATAGAAGTTCATGATGAGTTGTAAAGGCAGAGAGACTGTATTATACAGTGAGCGACATTGCTTCACTATTTATAGCCTGGTGCAGATATGTCTAACAGAAGGAATTTGAGATGTGCAGATAGCAATTATTCACAAACCCAAACTATCTGCAGATATTTCAAATAGCAGCTTTTAACAGATTTCTTCACCAATGAAAGCAGGGCTTTAATTTGAGGCAGGGTTTTGCGAACATGTTGCTTTATGTTTTTGACATTTTCCTTGGCTTCCTAAGGTCCAATCAGATCATAGCTGCAGGAGAGCAAAATCTTGACATCACATGGTACAGTATAGCCCCATGTCAGAGTCTTATAGCCCAGTGTAAAAGCACAAATATTTTGGAGATGTTACTTTCTCAGTGAGGGTCCTGGTTGTACTCTCTGTGTACATTACTATAGCAGTAATATTGAATATTAGAATATTGTCCCTCAATCTCTAAAGAAAAGCAAATCACTGTAAATGCTAATCTATCATGCTTAAGGCTGGTGGCAAAAATTAAGGGAGAAATGGAGATACCATCTATTTAAGGATAAAACAAAACAAAACAAAAAACAAATCTAATCTGGGTAAGAGAAGTGAGCAGGTAGTAATGATAACTCTCTGAGTTTTAGGTGCTGTGTGAATGAAGGTCAGGTTAGCCCATACATACTTCTCTAGGGTCATATAGTGAATGTGACTGTGATACCAAAGTTGGGATGATTTCAACTCTATCTTATTTGATGAGGTCATAGGAGCAATGGTATCACCCAGGCGCATGATGTAGGGAATAAGAAGAATGTCTAAAATGGTGACAATGGCCATTTTATAAGGAAGAGAGAATGGTGGGACATGGGGTGTGAGAAAAATTTGTGATTATTTTTATTTTTTTAGATCATGCATTTTCACCATTCAGTCAATAATTCCTTAGTGTGTACCACCGTCTGCTCAGAATTGCAAAAGATTTGGGCAAAAGTGACCTTCAACTATTAGGAACTGTTGGGAGATTGGAGAGAGTGGTCTGATGCTCATGGAGGTGACATCTTGGTTCTGTGCAATGAGCACAGATTTCGTAATCTGTATTTGTCAGAATATATTGGGCTTCAGTACCAAATAATTCCAAAAGTTCAGTGGCTTGACATAACAGAGGTTGGCTTCTCCTTCCTCTTCTATGCCTAATACAGGTTGCTAGGGGTTCCTGTTCATCATAGTCACCCAGGGGCAATGTCCAGTTCTTCTAGGAACACACTCTGTGTCTCCCCTACAGGGAAGAGGGAATGTGATGAATTGTACACTGATGATTAAAGCCGCCAGACCGTACTAACACATGTCACTTCTGTTCACACATCATTGGTTAGAACAAGCTTGTCACATGGACACTGCTAACTTCAAGGGAACCTGAACATGGATTTGGGAAGAGAACTGGAACATTTGAGAACAGTTCTAATTAGTGCCTAGCTTAGATTTTGATGGCCATTGTAACAAGTTACCACAAAGTGGGTGGCTTAAAACAACACACACTCATTCTCTTACTTTTATGGAAGTTTAGAAATCTAAAATAAACAGCACAGGTCCAAAATCAAAGCAAAGGCAAGGCCATGTCTTCTCTGTGAGTTCCAGAGGAGAAGCTGTTTCCTCGCCTTTTCCAGGGTCTGAAGCTTGGCTGTGGTTTCTTCCTTCATCTTCAAAGCCAGCGGTGCAGCATCTGGCTTCAGTCATCACACTGCTGCTTTCCTGAGATGGGCAGAAATCAATTCTGTCTGCTTCCCTCTTAGAAGCACACTTGTGATTGCATTTAGGACTCACTTGGATAATGTTGGATCCTCTCCATCTCAAGACCCTTAACTGAAATCACATTGGAACAACTCATTTTGCCATATAAGGTAGTATTCAAAAGTTCCAAGGACCTGCATATCTTTGGGGGATGTTATTTACCCCACCAAATTGCCATAATCAAAGCCCTACACATGCTTCACACATCGATGACTTGGCTCTAAAACCAGAGAAAGAGAAACACAATTCTTTACGGTTCAGCTTTCTTATTTATGTATATGAAGGATGAAGACTTAAAATACCTCATGGTGGTCACAAGGATTAAATGCTTTATCCATGTGGATGCTTTCTACAATGATTTTTAACATTTTAAGATTTTTGTTTTGATGATAACCTGAAAGAATTTGTACACAGACACACGTTGGCATTCTGGATCATCTGGATGACTAAAGAAAGCTGTTTCTGCGGTTGTGTCTGGGTTTGCATCTATTTAGGATCATAAGCACCACGATCATCTACTCTTTACCCCATAACTACTGTGCTTCTCAGACTTTATTGCACATCAGGAAAAGCAGCTGTTCCAACACCCTATGCCTAGGGATTCTGACAGAGACATATTCCTGGAGAGCCCAGGAATATGCATTCTTATTACCAGTAGAGCTCATTTTCATGCGGGTGCTCTATGGGCCTCATTTTGCAAATGACTGAACTGATAGACTTGTCTGAATGCCGTTAGATTATTACATCACTGTGTCAAGATGAGACTTGAGTTTCTTCGGTGACTGTGCTCATGTTTCCAGAGCTCTCTTCCACAGAGCAGAAAATAAATCCAAGAAGTTCTACACATAGTTAATATCATAGAAGAAGAACCCAGGGAAACATTAAAACAAACAAAGACAATTTTTTGTTTCTGATCCAAAGTAAGAATGCTTGTATTTTGAAAGGATTCATCAAGTGCCCAGCAGAATTAATGAATTAAGACCGACATCTAGACAAAAACTAGTGAAATTAAGTTTTTTTAAAATTTCCAACAACATAGACATAGGATTCTAAAAGCTTCTGGGGGAAAAAAAAGGGGAGACAAGAAGAAATCTATATACAAAGGAATGAGGAGCAGATCATCATCACTTTTCGCCTCTGTCACACAGAACCACGGGACAAATCCTCAAAATGTTAAGGGTACTGAGGCAAAACAACATTCAACTAGGACACCAAAGTACAGACTGTATAAGACCTACAGATCAATTTTGGAAAACTGTCTCAAGTACACAATTAGCAAAGCAAAATAAGGAAAAAGGACAATAATGGAGATAAGAAATAGTATTTAGGAAAAAAACACCATAAATGTCATTCTAAGTAGTTGTTGATAACACATCGGTCCATGAGGGAATGAACTGGGGAGAAGGAAGTAGTGCTTTCTGAAAATAATTTGAGGAAATAAAATCTCACTAACGTTTTGTCTTGGCAGGTGGGACAAATGGTGATTAACTCATGATATTAATAGAAAAATACAAGTAAAAAATGTGACTTAAATGTTTGATGGTAAGCATTAGAAATTAGGACTTATCACTTAGAAACCATTAAAGCAAGAAAACATTATTGTTGCATGAAAAAACATGATAAACCAAACAGCAAAGAAACAAACCCAAACTGAACAGAAACAAAGAGAATGTGGTTTGTTGGAATATAGATACAGTGGAAAGACTCCATCGCAAAACATAATTACATTACATGTGGATAGATAAATTTACCATTTAGCATCCATGCTCCCTACTTGGCTGTGTCTTCTACTGATAATGGTAACAATGATAACTCAGCTCAATGATCTTATAAATAAACACGCCTAAAACCAGATAGCACAGAAGGACTAAATATAGGAATATGGAAAGATATAAAAGTCAAATATCAATTATAACAGAAATATCAATTATAACAGAAGACATTCAATATTAATGTAAAACAAAATCATATTAAAAGAAATTTATTAGATACAACAAAAATATTGTATATACATTAAAGATGGAATTCCCCAAGAGATTCAATAATTGTGAATCTTCATACCTCTGAAAATATATCCTTAAAATATATATTAAGCCAAAGCTTTTAGAAATGTGAGGAGAAAGTGGCAAAATCTCTAATTAGAGATGAAAACTTTATCACATTGCTCTAAACAAACAAACATGGAGCAAAGCTATTAGGATTTAAATAATATAATTAAAAAGTCTCATTATATGTCTTTATGTAAATATATACTTATACTCTTACTGGGTGTGAATGTACTAGGTATATATATAATACCCATTAAACATAGATTATACATTTTTAGATTCCAATGAAGCATTTTAAAAATTGAATAATGCATTAATCCACCAGAGAATCTCAATAAAGTTGAAGAAGTCACTCGTCCAAATTTTCTGACTATAGAAGATTAAAATTAGAAATGAAACAAAAACTGAAGTGCTAAAACATTCTCTTCCCTTCAAAATTAAAAACTAAAACAAGTAACTTTTCTCACTTACTTTATGAACAATTAAGTGGCAGATATGATGAAGTAACATGGACAAAGCTTGGGGACATGATGCCTCATGCCATAGGCCTCCACTGACTTGTGGTATTTAGAACACTCACATTCACAGAATTGAAGGGTGGAATGGTGGCTCCCAAGGGTTCGGGGGAAGGGAAATGTCAAACTAGATGATAAATTTAAACAAATGATCTTTCAAAAAGGAAATTTCAAGAGGACGCATAGAATACTGTTTCTATAAATTTGAAAACTAGATGAAATCCATCTCCTAGAACTGATCAAATAAAATTGACAAAATAAATATTAGAAAATTGTGAAAGATCAATAATGACAAAATAACTAAACATGTCAAAGTTTTAGTTCTATAAAAAAACACTAGACTTAGGGACCGCCCCCGTCAACTGTTGTGTTGGGGATGAAACCCAGGGCCTCACTCATGCTAAGCAAGCACTTGCTCTACCACTGAGCTACATTTCCAGTCCATAGATCAGAGAGTTTTACACTGTACTCTTCCAAAAATGTAAGGAATGGATGGATAATCCTTTATGCTTCATAAATCGTTCAGAGCATAAAGAATTATGAAAAACTCCCCAAATTATGCAACCATGGCGCATCAGAATAAAACTATAGGTCAATATTTATTTCTGCCATAGATGTAAAAACCCTCAATAAAATGATAAAGCAAAATGAAATGAATTAAACAGCATTATTTCAAAAGAATGATATATTATCACCAACCAGGATTATTCTGAGAATGCAAGGATATATAATGTGTGGAAATATGTGAAATTGATGGTATTAACAGGAAAAAATATAATAACCTATGAATTTGGGGGGGAGGTTATAAAACTAATCCATATTAAATTTTCATGAACTTTGGCATGTTCATTTGCTACAAACTAGTAAACTGTAATATGTGCGTATCTGTTATCCCAGCAATTCCATTTCTAAATGGAAACATCAAGGGAAAAGATGCTTCACTTGTAAATTACCTTTTGGTTCTTCTACATCAGGCAGAAATAGGTATGTTCTCTGTGGAGAAGGTTATCTGTCAGTTCTTCAGAACATGGAAGAACTGTGCCTTCCAAACACACAACTGCCCATGATCTGCTTCTGTGTCCAGCAGCATCCTTGTGATGTGTGGTAGATTTTCTTTAGTGAGTCTTTCCGTCAGAAGGAAATGCTTTGTTTGTTTGGTTGCTTTTTTTCTTATGTCAACTTCAACCCTGTTCTAAAATGACTAAACCAGCTACTGCTTGGTTCAAATAATTACTCTATGCAAACCATTGCCACTGTCCTTGGAATTCTCAACATTTGACTCTTTTGCTTTCCAGCTCTTCCAAATGCTAGGTTTGCAGAACACAGGAAAAAGCTTTTCATAATGCTGTATTTGTGGTGCTAATCCCTCCATTGCTTCCATTTGAGGAATTCACATCTTTTCACGACCTAATGACATAGTCGGCATGAGTCTATGGAGACAGGCTAACAATGTCAAGATAAAATGAAGCAATATTGGCCAGCGTCTGTGCAGAACATGTTTCAATGCCAAGATGAAGTGGGTAGAGACAGGGACAAAGCCACGCAATAAAAATATTGGGTCTCTGCAGGCCCGGAAACAGCTCATAATTCTTGTTGAATAAAACTCACAGTAAATCACATGAAATCAATTGATAAGAGATCCAGGGCAGATTAAAAATTGTCTCCTCCCCTTCATTAATAAGGTGGCTACAGTCCAGGGTTGACTGTTGACATTGCCAACTTTGAGAAATGCCTTCTTACTCACTGAAAAGAAACTTTCCTCAATGAGATGTTATCTTTTATTCCCTTTATTAATTTCATATTTGTGTGTTGCTATCGAGAAACGAAGGAGAGACATTTGCATTAACCTGGCAGCTCTGGCCAGGAAATGATTTTCTGACATCTTCTAATTTTTCAAGGTATGTTCCATTTTCCTTTAAAGATACCATAATCAAGCCAGGTGCAGTGGCATACGCCTGTAATCCTAGTAACTCAGGCAGCTGAGGCAGGATGATTGCAAGTTCAAGGCCAGCCTCAGCAACTTAGAGGGGCTTTAAGTGACTTAGTGAGACCTGTCCCAAAATAAATAAATAGATAGATAGATAGATAGATAAGTAAATAACTAAATAAATAGATAGATAGGGATATGGTTATAGCTCAAAGGTAAAACTCCTTTAGGTTCAATTCCCAGCACACACACACACATCAGGAAGATACATTTTTTTTCTTAAGTCCATCTATCCAACTGTGTGTTATAAGATGCTCACAACCATGGGTCAAGGTTCGCAAAGATACCCTGGGGCTTTGAATTTTCTTGCAGATGACATTCCCTGGGAAGCAGGGTCTGAGAAGGATATCAGCACAAAAGTTGATTGGGGGTGTTCTCAGGAATAGGACCTAAGAGGGCTGGAGTAAGCAGGGTTGGGTCAAAGGAGCAGCAATCCTGCAATGCAATTGGATGCTTCTGCAGAACTGTCTCCCACCTGGAGCAAAAGGTAGTTTGTCTTTAGTCCACCTTGGCCTTCAATATCACTGCCTCAGAAAAGTGGCTTCATTTAATGAGGTGATTCTCTTCCACCAAGTGCTCTCAGAAAGGATTCTTGACTGTCACTTACTACATAGCCAGCAGCTGGGGAATTGAGTGCCTCCGTATTGGAGTCTCTTCTATCTAATGTTAGTTAATGCTCCTGTTAATTGGGTTCTTACCTGAATATTGATGGGCATGTCACTGCATTATGTATCTCAGTTAAGTCACTCAATCTCCATCTACAATGAAAAGATTGAACTCATGACTAGTCCCTTCTGTCTCTGAATTCTATGTATGAAGGATTTACTTGCTGGAATGTTTTAAGCATTGGTGTTTAAAATAGAAGTGCAACAATTGATATAGTCTCTCCAGTCTTTGGCCGACAAGCCCACTTTGTTCCTTATACGTGCTTTTGTTTAAACCTCTCTTGGGTGGCTCGGGTGAAAGGAGGTCACATGCATCTTTGACAGTCTGAAATTTTCAGGAACAGTTCCAAAATTTAATTAAGTACTGATTGTCTTCTATGCACATGAGAGAGAAGAAGAAAATCTTCAGAAATAACAGAATTAAGCATGCTCTATTTTGTAGCCTTGTAATGACCTCCAGCAAATGCCTGACCTAGTTCTGAGGGCCTTGAGTCCACTTGCATGAATGCTATGCTTAAAAAGCTGACTCGGAAATCAAAGTCAAAAACTGGCACCATCCATGGTAATGGAGCAGGGAGGGATGTCCTGCACTATGAGTAGAAAAGACAAAATTTAAAATAAAATGAAAATCGCCTCCAGTCACTTCATTTAGAGGCAGCACAGGAATCGCGTAGCATTTCAGTCTGATGGCACCTTGAATTAAAAAGAACTAATCTGCAACGGATTTTCTTATTACCCTGATGGTGTTGGGAACAGATATTCCCCAGTTGCATTAAAGCTTAAGGGCAGCAACTTCTGCTTGCCCCCAAAAGGTTAACTAGTAAGCAGTGCTCTGTGAAACCCCCCAAATGTTATGCATGTCAGAATCTCATCCTTTTCTTCTACTAACTAACTGTAGTCCTTATTGGTTAGCAGAGTCAATGCTTTTGCTGTTTTACATAGAAAGCCAAGTTCACATTAAGAGGCAAAGAAGGGCTTGTGTCAGAAGCCTTGAACCCAGAGTTGGTTCCTTTGCATCTGAGGAGAATGCCCGGGGAGGGGGGGTGGGGGTGGGGGCAACTTTTCCATCTTGTCAATGTTGATAGTCAGTTATTATGTCATGGTGGCTCATTGAACAGTTGCCTTGTGATGTGCTTCATTATCATTATCATCAACAACAACAAAAAAATCAAATTTCAGTGATGTAAATTTGGGGAGTGCTATTTCCTATACCCTTGTCTTAGATTCACAACGAACATTAACACATTAAAAGGTTATGATCATTCGGACTTAAAAACTCTGTTTAATCCAGTTTTTTTCAGTCTTATCTGATTTATAGTGCCCCTCCCCATCCCTCTTTTCGATAACACCCTTATATTTCTTACCTTCATATATATATTTTTTAAATGTACTGCAGATCAGAATTTAGGAAATGCTGGTAGAGTTGGACTGTCAGAGTGTCAGACTGTCAGGCAGAGCCACAGGCCACTTCTGGACTCAGGAGAAGAGTTTTGAAGTCCAACCTCTCTGCCTTCTTCAGGAACCCTCCAGTCACCCCTTAAAGGGAGACCTCAAGTTGAGATTTCTCATAATTAATAGTCAAATCTCCTTTCACCTTCTCTTCTCTCCTGCTCCCCTGCACCCTCAGCTTTCTTGTAAGCCAAGATGAGCACTTTGGTCTACTTTGAATTGCAGAGGATCACTTAGCTTGCTCATAAACTCTCAGCATGTTAACAGACATCTTTAGGTCTTCTGTCTGCTTTGTTCATAGCAAAACCTCAATAAATATTGATGGATAGTTGAAGAATTACACATTATGAACTAGATCACTCTCATTAAATCTATGCCAGAAGGAGCATGATTAAAAACCCAACTAAGTCAAAGGTACAGGAATTCTGGGGAGACTAAGGGTTCTAGAAAGTGGTGTTCCTTTCTCTCTGGAACTTGATCAAGACTGGGATCCAGAATGACATCAGAGCTCAATAAATGTGCATGAATGACTGTATTCCCCAGAAGCCAATCATAATCCATCTGACTACTTAGGTTCTTTTAGTCAAAACCGAACAAGAAAATCTCATTACTTTCATCCACATCTCATTTTTGACCCCCTAAGGATGCTGTTTTATTCTGAAATCCCCCGGAAAACTCTCTAAGGTACTCTGCTGTTTCCACCACTTCCCCCATTTACAAAGTTTTCTTATTTTGGTCCCTTGAAAAACGCTGTAACAGCCTTTTACTGTAAATAGTGGCTACTACCCTCAAATTTACCTCTCCCAAAAGAAAGACACAAAAGCAACTCCTGTGTGAAATGTTAGGAAGAGGTGGTAGCAATTACCCCACTAGGATTCATATGGTATCATAAATATCTACAAAAGTGGGGATTACCCAGAATCAGCTTTGTTTTCAGGCAACCTGGTTGCTTTACAGGACATTCAATTTCTGCTTCTTGCAGAGCATGGATGGGTAGTACTTCTAGATATGAATCTACTAGATTTCTCTAGATAGATGGATCAACTCAGAGACAGATAGAGAAATGCAGCTCTATATTTTCTTGAGATTTTTCATATACCCCCTTACTTTGTATCAATTATATTTCCTCTACAAATTACATTTATTCTGTTGGAGAAAAAATGTTTCGAATTTGTGCAAACACCTACAGATAGATGCATGAATACATAAAATGTTCAAATGCTTTCTATATATATATATATATATATATATATATATATATATATTACAAAAAAGGTTGTGGAGAAGTGATGGGACAGGAGGGGAGGGGATGGGGGAGAGGAAGGATAGTAGAATGAAACAGACATTATTATTACTGTGTATGTATATATGTGACTGCATGACCAATATGATTCTGCAACCTGTACACTCAGAAAAATGAGAAATTATATCCCATCTGATTCAAATTTATGATATGTCAAGGTCATTGTACTGTCATGTGTAACTAATTGAAACAAATAAAAAAAGAAAGAAAAACTAACAATAAATATTAACTAGTAAATCAGTCAGGCTGATTTAAATCAGTCAGGGGTATAGCTTAATAAGAAAAATAAATAAATAAATAAATAAAATTTAATCCCTAATAAGAAAAAAAAAAGGTTGTGGGAAATTTTATTTTGTACTGCTCATGGTGGAAGTGAAATTTAATAAAGAAGATATAAAATTTAAAAATTCAACTTAGGACTCCAAGTGACATAAAATACCCAACACAACAGTTTCAGTTCCTCGTTCATAACCAACCAAATGACACATACTGCATGCCACTCATTGCAGGCTCCATGTGTCTGGGGAGCCTCCCAGGATCCTGCTGATGAGATGAAGAGCATGGGCTGGCACCGTCAGGGAGGGCTTCCTGGTGAAGTTAGTATTTGGACCTTGAACAGATGTGAACATTTGGACAATCACTGGGTGAGAATGGTGGTGGGGTTTTGAGGCTTTGAGAATAGTATTCTCTTTGGCACAAGGATAATGAAAGAGCCAGTCTCACCAGGCAGTGCTCCAACCATAAGACCAAAGGGCAACCACTCAACTAAAAGTAACAGACATTGTAGCTGGACCCGTTCACTCTGGAGAGCCAGTACTGCTAGTGACAGCCCTGCTTTACTCCTACCCACTGGCCACTTTTACCTGTAAAAAATATGCAATATGCTGACCTGGCCCATCATAAGTTGTAAGGTGTGTCAAAGTAATATGATTCTAGGAAAAGTAACAACTAGAGGTTTTGTTTGACTTACATTTGTTTATGTAAATTGGCTACCTTCATACTGGCGTGTGGTAGGGATTGCAGTGTACCACGAGGCCTTCTCCTTTCCACACCTGGGATTTAGGGATGGCTGGGCAGGCTTGCAATCAGTGGGGGAAGAATGATAGCATCCAATGCCATATGCATGACCGCCATCTGCATGGGATGAAAAGCATCAACTAAGGGAGAATAAGCCAGACACACAGAGCCTGAACCAGTAATTAGGACTTCATCCTCACCCAAGAGCTATGTTCTGATGGTGACTGTTTTTGGAATCTGCTCCTGATCCAACATTCTGATTCATACCTGAGCCCTGAGAAGACAGAAAGCTATAAATAAATGCCACCTATTGGGGCTCAGGGAACATTGCCTTTGAACTCCTCTAACAGAGTGCCACATGGAGTGGAGAGAATGCCTTTCCTCATGTCCCCTCACTAGTGTAGGGCAGCCAGAAGAGATGCACTGTGTTCAACAGAGAAGCCAGAGAGACTGAGGAGCCAGGAATGCTCAGATGCTTTGAGATCTGAAAGCTTGAGAAATACTGGAGGCAGAGGCATCATGAGGTGGAGAGGATATTTACAAGGCATTGACTTTCTAAGCAGGTCACTGATTACTTGGGTGAGCAGAGTGGCTCTCATTCTCTTGCATTCCAGTGCAGTCACTGAATGGCAAGAAAGGAAGAAAGGGAGTGTCCTTAGGACTCCAAGGCTGACTGCGTCAACACCCAGTGCTACCTGCATGCATTTGACAGGCAGTGGTAGGGAAATGCCTGAGCATCTCAGCTGTATGTGACTGGTTTGGGAGCCACAGAAATTTCACATGGCTGATATTTTGAGGAAAATGATTTTCTGTGACAAACATAGTTGCCAGGTGGAGAAAGGAACAATTAGGACATATGTTGCAAGCCAAGAAGCCAACTTAGGAGGGTAGAGTTGGATGTAGCCATCATTGCAGTTGGAACGAGAAAACCTATGTTCATTCTCTGGCTCTCCCAGTTGGTTGCTGTGTACAGCCGGTCTTTGCATTCTGAGCCAGGATCCGCACATGAATTGGTCCGTGAGGTGTGTGTCTTGGTTTACCTCTCCTCCTCTTCTTCATTGTCATCCTAGCTCTAACAATCAAGATGTTCTTCTTCCTTGTCCAGAGCAGATGGGATGTGCTCTATGCCAGCCATCCCTCTGAGAGTGTGAAAACCCTCAAAGAATGTTCTACGGGCCTTTTCAGCTATTACCACTGGGCAACATGAAAGAAAGAAAGAAAGAAAGAAAGAAAGAAAGAAAGAAAGAAAGAAAGAAAGAAAGAAAGAAAGAAAGAAAAGAAAGAAAGAAAAGAAAGAAAGAAAAGAAAGAAAGAAAGAAAGAAAGAAGAAAGAGAGAGAGAGAGAGAGAGAGAGAGAGAGAGAAGGAAGGAAGGAAGGAAGGAAGGAAGGAAGGAAGGAAGGAAGGAAGGAAGGAAGGAAGGAAAATAAGTATATGAGAGTTTACAACACTATTTTATAAAAGGCTTTTTAGTAATTATTATTTCTCACCTTCAAATTTAACTTTTCTGACTCCCCTTCAAGTTCCCTGGGCACCCACCCTCCATTAGTATTTCTCCTGGAAACCGGACCTGCCCAACCCTGCTCTCTCTAATACCAATACTTACAGACCCTCCTCTCCTTTGTTGGGGGCCTTTTCTCTTTTCTTGCAGTGGCCCCTGGAGGAGAAGGGTAGTGAGTGCTGAAGATGCCCCGGGGGCCCACAGAAGCCCAACCAGGAGGAGCATAACCCGCACAGGGAGCACCAGGCAGGCCAGGGTACTCCTTGTATCTTTCTGCTTCATGCAAGAAATGTGGGGGTCCTACTCAAGATGATTCCAAGAGAGGCTATTTGACTTCTCCACCCACAGGGAACATCTCCTCTCCTCTCAGGGTCACATTCTGAACTTCAGTGGGCTGGCTGTGAATTACAAAAAGGGACAAGGAGATAAGATAGGAAGAGTGAGTCTGCATTTGTTGGTGGGTCTTTATGACATGTACATATTTGTTAGAGAGATACAGACAAGGTGTGTGGGGGAGAAGGAGCCAGGAGAGAAGTCGTTCTAAGGCCAGATTTTTACTCCTTGAAAATATAAGGTAGTCAATTGGTCTAGCACACATAGGGAGCTAAAGAGCATCCGTTCATGGTGAAAGATATTGGATATCATCCAAGAAGGCCTCGCTCTGCAAGAATCCTAATGGAACAGCCTCCATAGTGACCACACACAGGTCAAGCACAATGGGACCACATGGGAAGCACCTGGGAAACTGTCCAGTACCAATGAGTGTCTCAACCTCACTCTGTGCTCCCACACAATGCAGCATTCTTTTGCTGATGGGATGCTGCTTCAGGGGTCCACCTGTCACAACTAAAGCTGACACAGCCCAAGTGTTTGCTCATAAGCCATTCAGACTGGGGGCAATTAAGTAGCTCTAAGTGTGAACATGTCATCTACACATATACAAATATGTATAAAGATCTCTGTTACAAGTTGAAACCCATGATACAAATCCTACGGCAAAATACTGAAAAGTTATTTTCAGCTCTTGTTTTTTCTTTCTTCCCTCTCCTGCTTGTTTGTTCTCTGGAGGAGTGCGACTGGGGTTAATGTTCTTCCTGAACACGGATCCTCTTCTTGCTTCTTATGCTTAATGGATTGAACGAAAGCATTATGTGCTTCTGTAGGTGGGTTGCACTGCTTAGAACTTCAAGGCAATAAGGCATTTCTGCAGGAAGTTATTTTTCTGTCCTGGCTCGCCTTGGTGGTGGAGGGTGCTTGATGAAGGAAAGTGAGAGTTCATTAGAGTTTATTGCATGGGGCAGCCGGGGAAAGTAAAATTATAGTAGCCAGGGGGTGGGAGGCAGAGGCAATTGCCGGACCAGAGCTGACACCAATAACATTTTATGAGAGTGAGTCAAAGCAACAAGGAGGATGCGGCCAAGTTTTCGCCCTCTTGAACCTGTGACTATAGATCATGACAGGGAATGGAGGCAAGGTAAGCTGGGTCTCAGGCTGAAGTTACAGAGACAGATGCCACAGGGAAGGTATTTGAACTCAATTGTGGTTAGGGTGAGCAGGGGCATTAGGGGAAAACATAGTGTGACAATTATAATAAGAGCAAATACCTGGTGACCCAGATAATGGGAGATGGGCAATGCATCCTTTGTGGAAAAAGAATCAGCTCATTGGGTAATTTCCACTCATTGGGTAGATACCTTTGGCTGTAATTTCCCTCCATTCTTACCTGTTTGTGAGAATTAGGAATTATTTAGCAGGCTAGGGGAATGTGAAAAATCTAGGACACATAAAGTTTGAAAACCAGCCCCCCTCACGAAGACACAGTGATGTCCCATCTTACCAACTCTTGAACCTGGACAGTTCACAGGCAAGGGGTGTGACCAATCTGTGATCCACACTGCGGGTGTGATTGGTCCAAACTAACCGTTCCCTGTCAATGTCCATTTGACTCATTTCTCCATTCACAGGAGAGGCCAGGGTCAGGAAAAAAGTGAGTGAGACCAAACTTGACTCTGCTCTGTGCCACTGACATTTAGATCTTTGCATTTCTCAATGATACTATTGTTCTACAATATTTCTAACTCCTCTGGAGACCTCAGCTATGCCAAGATCGAAGAGAGAGAGAGGGGAGAGAGAGAGAGAGAGAGAGAGAGAGAGAGAGAGAGAGAGAGAGAGAGAGAGAGAGAGAGAGAGCCATCCCTATTCACCAAACAGGAATAGAACTAAATTGGAAGCACTCATCTAAGGCCACAGCTTCTGATTGGTATTCTTACACTTTCATCTCCTCTGCTGTCTGTATTCTATGCATGTTTCTTGTCATTTATTTATTTATTTATTTTGGTTCTTTTTATCACTAATAAACATATCTATCTCTGAATTTTACAGGAGAAGATTCAGGATCCCTTCAGTGAAACCCTCAAACTCTCTAAATCACCCTTTAAAAAAAAATGCAGATTGCAGCCACAGCCAACAGTAGAGAGCAAGTCTATGCCACAGAAGTTATTCAGCTCTTGGCACTTACCCTCTGTCCCCAGTCTGCATGGCTTGTGAGCAAACACTTGGGCTGTGGTCAGCTTCAGTTGTGGCAGGTGGACCCTTGAAGCAGCATCCCATCAGCAAAAGAATGCTGCATTGTGTGGGAGCACAGAGTGAGGTTGAGACACTCATTGGTACTGGACAGCTTCCCAGGTGTTTCCCATGTGGTCCCATTGTGCCTGACCTGTGTGTGGTCACTGTGGAGGTTGTTCCATTAGGATTCTTGCAGAGCGGGGCCTTCTTGGATAGTATCCAATATCTTTTTAATGCAAACCTGGAAATTAGCCTTGGTGAGGTTTTCCTGTGTGTAAAGAAGAGGCTGCATAGAAGAAACTGGGAGATGGAGCCAACTCAAAGGCTCTGGGTTCTAGACCTCTTGCCTTTAGCCTACACTGA
Source organism: Urocitellus parryii (assembly GCF_045843805.1). Taxonomy (NCBI): domain Eukaryota; kingdom Metazoa; phylum Chordata; class Mammalia; order Rodentia; family Sciuridae; genus Urocitellus; species Urocitellus parryii. Next base: position 79,827,017 of record NC_135542.1, on the reverse strand, counting down.
CTTTGGCATTCAGGAGTCTCATGGGATACATGTCCTGGAGACAGAGGCATAGACCCCCTGGTGACATTGGGGTGGCTGCTCATACCCCCTGCTCTCTCCTGGGGCTGGCTGTAGAAGGAACAATGCAGATCCATTCAGCAGCACCTGCCCACTCCGCTCCAGACCCCACTCTGCTCTCCCTGAGCATGTGGGACCTCTGGGCATATGCTTAGGTGGCAGGTTATTACTTGTGGTTTCCATGACAGGGAGAGAGCGCCCCCTAGGAAAAATAACTGCTGCTTCATCTGTCCTTGGGCCATCTCCTCTTCTGGTTCTTTTTCCTGCAGAGGCACTTTGTACAAGAGGATCTATCTTCCTTTTTCAAGTCTTTCTCTGACCTTTATTTTAAGTATCCTGTGACATGTGTACAAGTGTTTTTATTGCAAACTGCCTCAGATCCATTTGGATATGGATGCTATACAAATTATAAATAAATAAATACATGATAAAGAGAGGATCTCTTCCCTGCCAGCTTGCTACTTAAAAAGCAGCAAGTTTGCACTTGTGTGACTCGGCTGCTGTTGTCGCTTTTGCTGGGTCCCATGCCGGCAGCCAACAGGAGTGAAAACAAAATCTGTCCCTTTCAGCAGCACACATTCCTCTCCTGAGCCTAGGGGAAGAGGTGGCAAGTATCATCTGCCAATCAGGAGCCAGATAGCCTTCCCTTTACTCACTCCCACAGTTTTCATGAATTCTGCCAGTGTTTTCTAGAGTCCTGCTGGTCGATAAGGCAGAGGCAGCTCTTCCTACCACCAGGTATAGAACATCAGTGATTCATTTCATTCCCATGACTCCACAGTGCCCCTGGCTTATTCTCCCATCTTGACCCTCTGCCTACCCCTTTGGCACCTTTTTTTTTTTTCTCCTGAGAAAATACTCCCATGTCCTCCCTTAACTCCCCGTGGGAACTTCTCGACTCTCGCCTTAAGAGCATCTAGCCTTCCCTTGCCCCCATTATTTCTCAGAAGGAGATCTGCTTATGGTTTTGGTAGTTGTTTAGTATATCTCTTGCTTCACTCTTCATCTAGCTTACTCTCTCTTGGAATCATTTTTCTACCTTTGAAATCCCCAACCCATTACTTCCCTTTTCATTCTGAGCCAAGCCCATGGAGCCCAACCTGATGAGTTATTCTGGGTGATTCACTTGGAGCTCTTCTCCCCGGGTCTCTGTTGCAGAAGTTGTCTTCTTCCTTCCCAGAAGTCTTCAGCTTTGTCCTGGATTTCGATCTTTCTTCTCTACTCCAGTTCCTTGTCTCCATCAACTTACCCTTTCTTTTCCCACAACTTCCTATACTTCTTCTCCATGACCTTGATCTTATCTTTATACTTTAAAGTCCTATTAAAAAAGCAAAAGCCTGAGGTTAGCCTTGTTCCCTCCACAAACCATTTTCCTCTTGACATTTTTCTTTCAGTCTTTGGGAAGGAATCCTATGTATGTTGACATCTCTGCCTGCTCCTGGACCCTCCCGACATCCCTGTGTGACTCCTAGTACCACCAACCACGCAGAAATGACTTTATTACATGTTACCCAGAGCTCCTCGTGGCCAAGTCCAAGGGACAACTCCCTTCTTGCATTACATGGAATATTTCCTAACTTCTCACCCTGTGTTTGGCTTCAATATAATTCCTTAGGTCCTTTCATCTCTTAGATGCTTCTTTTCCCATGTCACCCTCTATATCTTCAAGTACTTTGCTTGGTCTTCTCTTTTCAGAATCCGTTCTTAAATCCCAATGGTCTGCTTGGCAACTCTTCCTAAATATCCTACTGACCCTTAAAGGTTTTATTGCACCAAAACGTCCTGTGCCCTTTGCTTTCAATGCTAATGTAGATTATTTCTATTTGTAAGTTCATTTTATTCAATTTGATATTGCTTTGTGGATAAATAATTTTATTTCTGAATATAAATGAGTAGGCCACTATTCATATATCCTTTGGCTTCTCTTTTCTTTGCTTTTCTTGTGCTGGCTAAAGCAACTTGCAAGATTCCTAGAATGTCAAAGAGGCACCGTTGACCTTTTTGATGATACAAACAGAAATAAACATGAAATACTAAGAAATGTTAATTATAGTCTTCTTAGATACCTCCCATTTAAAAAAATATTATGGTTAATTATATATAACATAAAATTATCCATTTAAAACATTTTAATTTATATATTTCATTGATGTTAATTACATTCACAAAATATTCAACCATTACTGTTTCATCAATCCAGCAGAAACTCTGTAACCATTAAGCAACAGCACCCTATTCTTCCTTTCCCCTTAACATCCAATCTATTTTCCCTCTGTGAACTTGTTGATGCTAAATATTTGATATGATGAAATCATACAATATTTGACCTACAATGTCAAGCTCATTCCACTTACCATGTTTTCATGCTATGTTGCAGCATGTATCTGAACTTCATTTCTCTTTATGACTGAATCATATTTCTTTGTAGACATATATCACATTTTGTTTGTATACTTATCTACTAATATACACACTTGGGACTCGTGTTTACATTTAGACTATTATGAATGATACTGCACTAAACATTGGTATTTTCATATCTGTTTCAGCCCCTGCTTTGAATTCTTTTGTGTACACACCTAAGGATGGAATTGCTGGGCTATATGGTAATGCTATATTTGGCTTTTTGAGGAAAAACAAACAAACAATTTTCCCTAGTGGTTGCATGATTTTACATTTTCATCAGCAATGTGTGAAGCTTCCAATTTCTCTATATCCTTACCAATCCTTGTTATTTTCCATTTCCTCTTTTTTTTTTTAAAGTTATAGCCATCCTAGTAAATATGAAGTGGTATCTTATAGTAGTTTTCATTTGCATTTTCTTAATAATTGAGAGTGTTGAAAGCAACTTTTCTATTTTATCATTTGTACATCATCTTTGGAGAAATGCCCATTCAAGTTCTCCATCAGTTTTCTGTCTTTTTTGTTGAAATGTCTAGATACAAGATTTACAAATATTTTCTTTGATTCTGAAAATTGACTTTTAACCTTTTTCATAATGTCCTTTCACAGAAAGAAGTTTTTATTCCTGATAAAGTTTTTGTTTATTTTCCTTTCAGTGCTATGTCTGAAAATCCATTGCCAATTCCATGGTCATGTTTCTCATGAAAATTTTGTGGTTTTAGCTCTTATATTTAGGCTATTGCTCCAATATGAATTAATTTTTGCACTTGGTGTGAGGTAGAGATCCACCATCATTCTTTTTTTTTTTTTTTTTTTTGAGAATGCAGTTGTTCTAGCACCATCATCCCTCAATGGATGAATTTAACGTCTTCATCTAAGTCAGTTGGCCATAGATGTATTGATTGATATTTTAATTCTTAATTCTCTTCCATTCTACTCTTATGTCAGTACCGAACTGTTTTTGTTACTGTATATTTGTAGTAAGGTTCTTTCCTGCCATACTAAGAATTGAACTTGGGGTCTGGTACATGCTAAGCAAGTTCTCTACCACTGAGCTCCATCCTTAGCCCTGATTTTTACTAAGTTTTGAAATCAGGAAATGGGATTCCCCTAACTTTGTGCTTATTTTTTCAAGATTGATTTAACAATTTGGTGTCCCTTGAAAATCTGTATGAATTTGAGGATCAGTCTTTCCATTTCCGAAAAGAAGGCTGTTAAAATATTGATAGGGATTGCATCAAAATTGTAGATAATTTTGGATCATATTGTCATCGTGTCAATATTAAGTATTCCTGATCATGAATTTTTTTAAATCTCTTTCTTTGATTTCTTTCAGCAATATTTTGTAACTTTTCACCTCTTTGGTTAAATATATTCCCAAGTATTTTATTCTAAAGATGCTGTTGCAAATGGAATTGTCCACTAATTTTTGCTCATTGATTTTGTATTCTACATCCCATGTTTTGATATTTTAGTTTTTAATCACAACTGTTGTTTCTTTTGTCATTTCTTCTTTGAACTATTGGTTAGTTAAGAGCATATTACTTAATTTCCATATATTTTGGTGAATTTTATATAATATTGTGACTGCATTGTATTGGAGTCAGATAAGATATTCTGGATGCTTTCATTTTTGTATTTATTGAGGCTTATTTTGCAATCTAATCCATACTACTTTATATAGAATATTTACATATGTTGAGAAAATGAGTGTTCTGTTTTGGTTGAGAGGAATATTTCTCTATGTATCTCTTAGGTCCAGTTGGCTAATAGTGTTGGTGTGGTTCTCTATTTCCTCTTCAATTTTCTCTGAAGATGTTCTCTAAATTATTGAAAATGGTTTTGGGGGTTTCACAAACTCCTATTTTCCCCTTCAATTCTTTTAATGTTTGCTTACTGTGTTCTGGAACTGTCGTACATATGTTTATAATTGTTATATTTTTTTCATAAAATAAGCCTTTTTATCAAGATTTGATGTTCTTATTTGTCTTTTGTGATAGTTTTTTTTTTTTACTTTAAGCCTATTTTGTCTGATATTAATAATAGCCGTCCTAGCTCTTTTTTTTAAAATTATTATTTGCATGGAATAAACTTCACCTCTTTTTATTCAATTATTTTTGTCTTTGGATTTAAAATGAATTTCTTGTAGCTATCATGGAATTGGATTATGTTTTAAAATTAATTTTACCAATCTGTACTTTTTGATTGGAAAATTTAATCCAATTACATTTAAAGTGATTACTGATAAAGAAGGACTTACATCATTTGCTGTGTGCTTTCTGTATGTTTTAGATCTTTTTTTGCCCCTCATTATCTCAATTACTGCTTTCTCTTTTGTTTGGTTAATTTTTATGGTGAGTTATTTTTATTCCATTCTTATTTCTTTGTAAGTATATATTTTAAATTAGTTTATTTGTGGTTATCGAGGGGATTGTGTTTAGCATCCTAAATTTATAGCATTATAGTTAACTTATAACTATAATATAATTAATTCATATAATTACTTAACCTTATGATAACAATCAAAACTCTACTGTTGTCCAGCTTTATGCCCTACTGTTTCTTAGGTGATTTTTGTCATAAATTACATATTTATATATTATAAGTTCAATAACATCAATTTATAATTACTTTTTTATGCTTTTGGCTTATAAATCCCATAGAAAATAACAAGTGGAAGTACAAACCAAAAGTACAATAATGCTGGATTTTTTGTTTGCTCATATATTTATTTACTTTTACCAGATCCTTATTTCTTATTGGGTTAATATCTACTGTCCTTTCATTTCCCTGGCATTTCTCATGGCAGGAATAATGAGTTCATTAAATTTTGTTTATCTGGGAATGTCTTCATTTCTCCATTTTTGTGAAGAATAATTTTGCCAGATGTAGAAATCTTGGTTGAGACTTTTTTTTCTTTTAGTACTTTAACCATATCTCACTACTCTGGCTTCCATAGTTTCTGATCAAAAAATAACTGTTAATCTTATTGAAAAAATCCCTTGTATGTAATAAGTTGCTTTTCTTTCGCTGTCAAGATTCTCTTTGTCTTTTCACAGTTCTAATGTCTCAGTGTAGATCTCTTTTGAGTTCACCTTAAATTCAAATTTAAACTCTAAGCTACATGGATTCATAGATTCATGTCTTTCATCAAATTGGGATACCTCCAGCCAGTATTTCTTCAAATATTCTTTCTGCCACTTTTTCTCATCTCCTTCTATGACTCTCATAATATGTATGTGATCTCACTTTTTTTTTTTTGTTTGAAACCAGGGGTGCTTAACCACTAAGCAACATTCTCAGCATTTTTTTTCTTTTTTTAAATTTTGAGACCAGCATGTCTCTAAATTGTTTAGGGTCTTTCTAATTTGCTGAGGCTGGTCTTGAATTCACAGTCTTCCTGCCTCAGCCTCTCAAGTCACTGGGTTTTCAGGTATATGCCCCCCATGCCTGACTATATTGATCTCTTTGATAATGTCCTATAAGCCTTTTTGTTTCTACTCACTCTGCTTTAAACTTTCTTTTTGATTCTCAAACTGGATGATTTCAGCTATACTTTATTCATTGTGTTCAAACCTACTGTTGGATTAATTTAGTGAATTTTCATTTCAATTCTTATCAAAGAAACACTTTACATCTTTTTGCTCTCAGACAGTAGGCAGTATATTGTGTAGTTTGGGTGCAATGTTTTGCCCTGGGCATCTGAAGGTTGTTAGTCTGGACTGCAGTATCTTTCAGTAATGCCCACTGACTTTATGAACTGCTTCTATTTAGACAGATCAGAGATTTTAATCCTTTAGGTATGGTATCTCCTTTTCTTGTTATAAGGGACATAAAAATAATTTATGAACAGTATATTCTCTCTCCACAACAAGGATAAGTGTCCCACAGAGGGAATTGCTTCTTTAATATCATCACTGTACTGGGGAAGAGATGGGAAAAGGGCAAATTAAGATGACTTGGAGTTTTCTTATGGTTTCTAAGTTGACTTTTTCTTAATTTAGCATTAACTTGGTTGCTACAGGTCTTTTACTATTTCTCAGAATTCTGATAAAGTTCATTCTGACAGTTTCTGCTTGTTTTTCAATGTTTCTCTGGGGGAATAAGAGCTTGGAGCTGTCTATTCTACCATTTTGCTGATGCCACTACCACACTAAAATTTTAACTTCTTAATCCTTTTGGAAAGGATTCCAAAATTTCAGAACAGAATGAAGCCTTTGAAATCATGTAGTCTGTTAGTTTATAATCCTCTTCCCATAGAACAAGTAATTCTGTGGAATTCATCTGTAGTAACCTCAAAAAATTTGAGATGGTTTACCATTCTTCCCCTATTTTCACCTAGAATTGCTTAGAGTTTGTTACTTGTCAATTTTTTTTTCCTTAAATGGTAAATTTTGTATTTGAATTAGAAGTTTACTGAGGGAGGAGGGAAAGAAAAGAGGAAATATTGGGGAATGATATTGGCCAAGTTATACTGATATATTGTGTGCATGAATGAATATGTCACAACAAATCCCACTGTTATGTACCACTATCATACACAATTAAAAAGGTAGGAAAAAACTTCTGACAAAAATTTTTAGGAATTCTTGATTTTGTCAAGTACTTAGTTAAGAACTAAGCAAAGAGGATTTAGATTCCTCATTGAAAGTCATCCAGTTTCCAGCTATTCAGATAGGTTACTTTACTGAAATATATAGGCATGCTTGGCAGGATACTAACTTGTTGTCTTTGTTCAGCATTCAACTAGAGTAAAAAGAACCATATTATGTAGGGGAATGTTCTATCATCCTACACAATCCAGTTCTGGCCGTAAATTTAAATCCTCTATCAGCACAACTAGCCCCTAGAGTTATCCAATTGAACATTCTTGAAAGGCAACTTGTCAACCACTTATTGTTATTGTAGAATGCTCTTGGATTCACTTTTGCCACCATTATCCCCATAATTAGCAATTTTTTATCATCACGTATAGTTTTCTCCCTTAAAAGCTATCTATAAAATACAATTTCCCTATTTTGCTACATTTTCAGCCCCATTTATATATGGCTACCAGTTCTGACTATATATTAATATTAGAAAGCGAACCTCTTTCCCATTTTTCACTGTTTTTAGCAACAGAAAGGAGCTTAAGTGATTACTGAATGAGACATTGGTAAGGGAAACTCTCAGAGTTGGAGAATTTTTTGCTAAAAAACAGACAAAAAATAGCAATCTTAAGATGTTGAAGAAGACACCAGAAGATGAAAAGACCTTCCATATTCATGAATAGGCAAAATTAATATTGTTAAAATGGCCATATTACCAAAAGTAATCTACAGATTCAATGTAATTATCACTGAAATATCAATGTTATCCTTCATAGAACTAGGAAAATAAGTCTAAAATTCATATGGAAGAATAAAAAGACTCAGAATGACAAAGCAATTTTGAGCTAAAAGGGCAAAACTAGAGGCATAACCAACTTCAAATTATACTATGGAACAATAGTAAGAAAAACAGCATGTTACTGACATAAAAACAGACATGTAGACTAATGGAATAAAATATATGGCACTGAAACAAACCCATGCAGCTACAGTCATCTGATTCTTGACAAAAGGGTTAAAATTATACAATGTACAAGAGACAGCTTCTTTAACAAATGGTACTGGGAACACTGGTTATCCATACATTATATGGATATGTTAAAAATATGAAAAAGTGATCAGTGTCTGTAACCACTCAGGAAATGCAAATCAAAACCACACTCCAGTCAGAGTGGCAGTCATCAATAATACAAATAATAATAAATGCTGAAAAGGATGTTGGGGAGAAGGAACTCTTATACACCATTGGTAGGAGTGTTAGGTCAGTACAACCACTATAGAAATCAGTATGGAAGTTTATTGAAAAGCTAAAAATAGAACTACCATATGATCTGAGTATACCACATACCTTGGAATGCATACCCATGTTTATTGCAGCACAAGTTACAATAGTCAATTTATGGAATCAGCTTAGCTATCTACCAACATGTGACTGTATAAAAAAAATGTGGTTTGTATAACACAATAGAGTCATATTCAGCCATAAAGAAGTTGTCATCTGTAGGAAAATGGATAGACCTAGAGAACATCATTTTGAACAAGACAAGCTGGTCTCAGAAAAGTATTGTATGTTTTCTCATACGTGGAAGCTAGAGGAGCAAAACAGGTATGGTGTCAAAGTGGAAAGGAGACCATTAAGGTAGAGAAGGGGATCCAGGAGAGGGAAGCAGGTGGGCAGGGAAGGTATTGGGAGTGAAATTGATCAGTTTGTGTTTTTAACATATGTATGAGTAAGCCATAATGAAACACTATTCTGTGTAACTAGTATGCATCAATTAATGAAAAAAGAAAACAGCAGTATTCATTGGATAAATTTTACTGCAGTTCTTAAAGAAAGTGATCTGGTCTGATCTGGTTAACATCTCATACTCTCTCAGAGTCCCAAGACTATTTTTCATAGTAATTAAGTAATTTATTTCCATTTCTGCCTAGGCACTATGGATATAATGATTTTTACTTTCTTTGATGCAACTATGCTAACGCACATATGTAAATCTATACTTATATACACATATGTATATCTATACATATATACACATATTTTATTAGTTGATTGTACAAAAGTATTAAAAATATGATAATGTCATTCAGAAGTTTGTAGAAGCAGTAATTTGCAATCCAAGTGATATTATATCTACATAGAAAACAATCAGCTTGGAGGTTTTCTTGCTGACTGGTATATTGACATGATTGTGATACCTCCAGCTGGCTTTTTCACACTGAATGACAATTACACGCATGCCCCATGATACTTGATGCTCACAGAGCATAAAGAGAAAGGAAAACAGTGATCTTACGTCCATGAGGGAAGGCTATAACCACGGACAAAGCAAGCAAACAGAAACCTAGCTAATTGAAAGGGAGGATAGTTAAAATTTAGCAATGTTGAATTGGGAATAGCATCAATGTCAAAGGGAACTTGAATTTCGATGGGTGATTAAAAAAAATAACATGGAAAAAAATTTTTTTTCCTCCAAATTTATGGCAACAAAGTAGTCCAGGCTTCCCTCCCACTCCTGTATCTTTAAAGAGAGCTGTTTAATATATAGTTTTGGAAAGAATTTTGATTAAAGCTATTATTTTCTAAAAGCAGAAACATTTTTTGGCCTTTGGCATATTTTAACTGACATTATAGGCATGTGACTTGTCATGAATATGGACACTGGTAGCTTCTGTTTGATTGTTCAATGTATCTGAGTCTCTTTTCCACTTAGTTGCCCCCTTCCCCACCCCAATAATGACACTTATGATGGCTAAAGCAAGAAATTATATGTACATATTAAATTAATAATAATAAGCACTTGCATATTAAGATAAAGATATTTTAAAATCCTCTTTTGCATGTTTCTCAGAAGTACCTGTGTGTACAGTGTAAAGATTTTGGACTGGAGATTCAGAAAGCTCTAGTTCAAGACTGCACTCTGTCCCTTAACCATGCAATTTTGTAAAGTCACTTTTCTTCCCTTGGCCTATTGTTTTATTTTATTTTTTTCCTAATTTGCACAATGAAAACAGGAACTTCACTTTCTAACCTCAGAGCTAATTTGAAATAATATATAGGAAACCATTTGAAACATGTGATGTGCAAATGGGGCAGAAAGTGATGCTCTCAACTAGAAGAAATTAATCTTCAGAAATAATTATTGCTATGTGGCATTTTAATTTGTAAAAGATGAAACATGACCAAAAAGTAGCCATCTTTTTGGGGGGTCAGGGGGAGGGGTACCAGGGCTTGAACTCAGGAGCTCTCAACCACTAAGCCACATCACAAGCCCTATTTTGTATTTTATTTGGAGACAGGGTCTCACTGAGTTGCTTAGTGCCTCACTTTTGCTGAGACTGGCTTTGAACTCGCAATCCTCCCATCTCAGCCTCCTGAGCTGCTGGGATTATAGGCATGCACCACCATGCTCGGCCAAGTAGCCATCTTTAATGAAATAAGAAGCATTTAATTACTGTTTTCATCTAAGTGGACAATGGACAAGAGTGGAAAGAGCTAAACAGGAGATAATCAACTATGAGAGTTGTATATGTGTGGTTTCATACCACTGCATCTGCTATACTCTATTTATTTAGATTTTGGGGAGTTCTATTCTCATTTATACCATTGTTCTCTTGTCCCTTACACTTACATGCGAGTGCCCGCCCCCCACACCACCACACACACACACTTCCTTCTAGACCACTTTTTCTCCTTTCTCTAACTTAATCAAGATCTTTGTGTTTCTGCCTAGACCTCACTTCTAAGAATTATCTGATTCCTTCCCCTGACTTCAGTCTGACTTAGATAGGTTTTCTGTGTATTGTCTTAATACCTTAGGCCTCCGTATATCACTGAACCCTGTGACATTTATATAAGGTGCTTTACCTTAGTTATAGTCCAAGACCCTTGAAGGCAAGGGTCATGTGCTATTCATTTTAGGGACTGGCAATTAGTAGGTTGTTGATGAATATTCTTTACTGAGTGAACAAGTAAATGAGTGGATAATATGTGAGAAGCTCTTTGCAAAGAATAAAAGAAAATGTGCAACATAGTATTTTTCAAATGTAACTAGAGAAAGAGCATTGTATTTGTAAGCAGGAAATCAGTTATTGGGCTATTTCTACTAATTTGGTGTGTAAATCTAGGAAAATCACTTAAGCTCTCTGCAACTCAATTTCCCAACCAAAAAGACTCAACATTTCCCATTGCCTGACTCACTTGGAATGTCACAAAAGCAGAAATTATAGCAATTATGTGATGTCGATATTTGTTTTAAATAAAGGTGCGTCATGCATTCTTGGGGCATATTGTTATACTTGTTCATAATCAAATGCATATCTCACTTTATGTTCAAAATATTCATGAAATGTATTCTTAAAACTATTTTAAATTGAATAACATTTAAAATGAACTGAAGGGATTTGTGTTTAAAGCATACCAGTTTTGTAGAGTACAAATTCTTTTGAAGGGCAACAATTATTTCTAATTTGTTTTATAATTTAGAATTTTCTTATAATATTAAACTCTCAAAGCAGTGCCTTCCTACATCCTCCCATGTCTCCTTTTCTGTCCAGGGAGCCATTGATGAATGGCGGTGGAGAAGAAATATCCCCCACTGAACCACATTTATTGTCCTGAGAAAACTGAGCTTTTGTTCAAGAACACAACAGCTGTATTGCAAACAATAACTTTCAAAACAGTGGACAGATATTTGTTTCTTTGAAAAATAAGTAAAAAAGTATAAGGTGATGCTTTCAGAAAAATTGGAGAGATCTTACTCCTAAAGTAAGATAAAAGGTAGATCTTTTAATAATTCCCTAGAGGTTTCAGGGGGTTTCTTTTTCTTTTCAAAACTGATCTATGATTTTTGTTGCTGCTGTTATGTTTGTTTGTTTGGAAATTGATCCCCCTATACAGCAATGACTTCAGACTATATTTCTCAGGTAAATTATAGTATTACTTACCCCCACTTTATTAGATCACTTGCCCTAACCTGATGGGGATGTAATTTGGGCTTTTCTTATTTTCCAATTAAGGTATAAACTACACGTTATATTTGCCACCGCAAAAATAATCTCACATTTATGTTCCATGTTCTCAAATTTGCATATGAATCTAGAACTTTAACTTTATGACTTTGGTACATGTTAACCATTGTATCCACAAGAACAATAAAAGACAAATAAATCAACATATGATAGATAATGGTTAGAATCATGCGATACACCAATCAATAAATGTCCTTCCAAATTATTTGTATAAGAAAAAAAAAGATAAGGGGAAAGAGAGAGAGAGAGAAAGAAAAGAAAAAAAAATTATGTACTGATTTCCTAATTGCTACTTCTACATACTTGGTTTTTCTATTATTAGATGAAAAATATGAGATTTATTTAATTTTTTATAAAACTTGTGAACAGAAGGAAAATATTATTATTCATGGTACTATAGTCTAAGAATTAATAAATTAAAGGCACCAAAGAAGAAAAAAGAAAGGGATGTAAATTACAGAGTGCTTAGATTTTCCTCTGTGTGACACTGGCATGGGTTCCTTTTCCTTTAGTATACTCTTGTGCTTTGTGTGAAATTCCATATCATTGGACAATGGCACCTCTGTCTTCATGACCACAATTTTTTTTCAATCAACTAGATCAAAGAGTACTTAATGTACAAAAGACGGTACTTACGTGGAATCTGCATACCCACCATGATCAAGGTGCCAGACTTTTCTGATTGCCTTTGAAATTCCCACCTGCCCTTTGCTCTTAATGCCCATACACTCTCAACCCTGGGCAACCACGAACTGCTTTCTGTTACCATAGACTAGTTACCATGACTGTCTTTTCCTGGAACCACCTACTTGAGGTTATGTTCTCTTGTAGAGGTACAACTATGTGATTGGGATGGTGAAGGCAGAGCTGGAGTATTTATTTAAATCCATTTTGTCATCTCTAATAAGTACCAGAGTTTTGTGGAAGCAAGATTTATCCAAAATTATAGTCTAGTTCGTCACCATTAGAACACGGTTGGTCACGACCTATAAAACTGGAATGAGATTTACGTCTGGATCCAAAAAAAAGCAAAACAAAACAAACAAACAACAACAACAAAAAAAAAAACCCCAAAACCTTCCTAGGAGGAGGAATTCTGGGGTTTGCAGCAGCTTTGATGAAGTAAGTTTCCAATTCCTCCCATGAATTTGGCCTCAGTTAGCCATTACTAAAATCAATGGGGCTGTAATAATTATTTCTGATATGTTCACCATTCAGGATTAAGTGGTTAGCTTTCTTTGAGCATGCAAACTTACAGGATCTATATACTCTTATTTTTAGGAGATACTTGTTGCAGTATTGGTTCTGCTTCAAATTTTGAAAATGGTGAAGAGACAGAGCCAAGACTATACATCATTATTTGGCATTCGTACAGAAGTTCTGACCAGTGGACATTTGACTTTATATGGCTCACGAGTCAAGTTGGTGAGATATTTGCAAAAGGACTGGAATAAAATTGCCTAACTAGCCTCCTATGCTCATGCCACAGTCCAGAAATAAACATTCCATTTCTTTCTCTAAATGTATTTGTGTTCTGGATGGCCAACTGACAACTATTGTCTTTTTTTGGTTTTCCAATTAAACAGCAATTGTTCCTCGATGAAGAAATGGCACTGTTTAAAACTTTCTCTCTGAGGAGTCTCCTGGGTAAAAAGAAAATAGATTTCCAGCCTTCAGTGTGCAATGGCCCCTGTTCAAAGTCTTCGGTGACTTCTACCTCACATGTTAATATTTTGCTAAATGGGACTTTAACCTGTCCTAGGTAAAGTTGGGATGCTCACAGATGAGGCCTGTCCTGGACACAGATGTCTTCCCAGCTTATAGATTTACCCTTTCTTTACACTGTTCTGTAAAGTCGCTTTTAAGCTTTCAATGCCTGGATTTCCATTCTTCCCTTAGTAAAGATTTAATTAGCTCATCTCTTTTTAACTTATTGTTTAGAAATTTGGAGGGGGGATATAATTTACTCAAAGCAAAAAGTCAGGTTTTTTTTCCTGCCTCCTCTTATTTTTCTTCCATAGGTGAGAACTATAGCATATGCAGATTATTAAGCGAGGAAAAATAATATCTGAGAAAGGTGGCTTTCTTAAAAGGCACCAGTAGCATTAGTGTCATGTCTGAAGCACCCATTTGTGTCAACTGTACAGACCTTTCAATGGAAAATTGTGCTGTGCTACCTTTTAAAGTATGAAATGCTAATTTGGGATTTACAGTTTTTGAACTGGAGGGCTGCATTTTGCATGGGATTTTGTTTAATTTCCCAGTGAAAAAAGGCATTTGAAACACAACTGCCTACAGCCAACTGTCAACAAAAATCAACTGTAATAGCACAGAGCCTGTCACTGATGTATGTGGTGATGTGGTAATCTTCTCAATTTAGCTGGATATTTCTTCTTCGTACAAAATAGCTAAAAGTCTTGCTAGGCATTTATGAATATTGGGAGGTGTTATTAGGCTGATAATGGGACCAGATTAAAGAAGTGTACACTGGTTCAAAGTGTCAGTTAAAGAGACACAAAATGGGACAATGCATGGTCCTCGGGATGAGGGTCTCTTCGTCTTTCAGGTTTGCTACAGATTTGGGCGATAGCATGCTGAGTTCCATCTGCCGTGAAAGTGGCTTTCTGGGAAAAAAAATAAAGTTGTTATGCTATTTTTTCCCCCAGAAATCTGTTTTTGTTTATCAAGAGGGTGAAATAAAAAAATCTCTGAAAATGGAAGTGAGGAGGGCAGGCTATGGAAATCTCCTGGAGCGAGATTCCTCAGTGTTTCTCTTCCTCCTCTTTGAGAGCCCGTGGTTGAGGGTGACATCTTTAGCCATGGCTGTCTGAGAGCTGGGAGAAGAGCATTCTTTTAGAAACACTGTATTTTTTAATAGTAAGACCCCCCCCCTTTGAATTATAAATAACAACTGGAAAATGCAAGGCAAAAAAAATGAATCTGAATGTAACCCCCTCTTTGGAAAGGTGCAAAGTTGACACTTATCATTGGTTGTCATCAAACGGTGGCATTAGTGAAGCTTCTTATATCAAAAGGGACTTAGAATCAAATGGCACTTTATGTTATCACTTGCTATTTTTTTTAAGGTCTTTCAAGTGAGACATCTTTAAATGCTGTGCCTATCATTCATTAGCTGCGTTGTGGCTAAAATCTCTGTGACCACGTTTTCTCATCTAAAAATTGGACTAATAGTGGTACCTACCTCACAGAAGTTTTTTTGAGAATTAAATTTCTTAGTGTATGGAAAACACTCAGTGTGGACCTATAATAAATTAGCTATCTTATTATGGCTACTGGAACTAACAAACAAAGGGGAATCAGATAGGCTACATAACCCGTGATGGAAGGTATACTTGTTTTTCTTCATCATTATGTTTTTGGCTGATGGGAAACAAGAGTAACCAGCATTATTTATGCTTCGTGGAATATGTTCTAAGACACTTATAAATAGTACCATGACTGAGGGGAATTCAACAGTGTCCCACGTTGTTCTGTGCACTGTCTATCCCTTGCCCTTCTTCCTGGGGCTCTGCCTTTGTGTAGCCCCTACTTTCCATATAACCCAGATCCATTCTCTGCCTTCCTTGGGCAATGATGGGGGTAGGGTTCTGATGGATGTGGATACAGACATGCATGTCAGTGATGTGTCTTGACATACTCCCAAGACTGAGCCAATCCAGTAATTTCCTCCAGAATTCCATAACTGAACATTGAGACACAATTGTCAATTATCAGGAGTTGCACAAATTTAAAGACTTCTAGGAGGAAAAGAGGGTTAACTATGGTCTTGGCAGTTATGCACAAATTAAAATTGTGAAAAAAAAAGGTGGATCCAGAAAAAAATCCGCAAGGGGAGAGGAGGAGCCTCTAAGGCTGTCTATTTTTTGTGTGTTTCCTGAGTTCTCATGACTACCTTTACAGTTTTTCCAGATTCCCTGAAATGTATTCCCCTACAGAGAATTTCCCTTTCTTGACTTCTAGCTGGTATGAGTCGTTACTTGCAACCAGTTTTGTCACAGAGGGCCTGAGGTGCCAATTAGAGTAGAAAGTCAAGTTTACTAAGCAGTGAACATAATAGAATTAAAGATGAAACTGAAAAAAAATTGCTCCATGGGAAATTTTTTATTCATCATAATCAAAGTCTCAGGAATGAAGGGGTTGTACAAATAACGAAAAGGGTGATCTTCTTTTTAGGTCCTTGTCAACTTGTGCCAACATTGCTGCATACATGGTGATTACTTTCTTTTGGATTGACAGATTACCAACAAGGAATATAAATGAACATGGTAACATGGACATTAAAGACTGTGAGGACCTCGATGAAGGAGATAAATAGGATAAACATTGGAGATCTGTTCAGGACATTTGGTGAAAGTTGTTCTTTAGTACCAAATGATTTTTCTGGGTAACTGCCAGCAAAACATTCCCACATGACTTTGATTCAATCCCTTTCACTATCTGCTTAAGCTAATGATGAGGGCCCATGGATGGTTCTCTGATGGAGGAGTGTGGTCTCAGACAAGTGTAAGAACAGGTAAAATATATACCAGGCTGGCATACGTGGCTGTAGATTACTCCTACCAGCCTGCCCTTTACTTCAAAGATGACACCAAAACCTATCAATAGACTATTGAGAGTTTTCTTTTTTCTCTTTCTCTTTTTAGAATGGATTTGGATGATGGATAATGGATTTGGATGATAATAATGTAAGGAACCTACTTTTTTATGAGGCATTGTGTAATATCAAACTCCAGTGAACAAAACCATGCACTCTCACCTTGTAATCAGTGTCATTTCTGTATCAAGTGACTGCCTAGGATTCAGCCTTCTGTCTGGATCTGGGACAGATTGGTTCTCTCTGGACCAAAGGGTGCTCTATTCTGTGGCTTGCTTCTTCTAACATTAAAATCTAGCCTACGTACAGACTTTTAATGAGCAACTTATATGGAAATAATTAGTATAAAAGAGAAATTAACTATCATTACCCACTTGCTTTTTTCTTTTTAGAAATGATTTGCTATTCCATTTCAAGCTCTCCTACTATTTTGATGAGAATGTACATCCAAGTCGGAGAAATACGTGCTTTTTTGTTCTCATTATCCCTTCTGTTAAAACTGCATAGCTGATTTCTGGAGGTAGACATCCCCTTGAGTACCCATGATGGGAAGCAGCAAGATTGCTGTTCGATGGCTTCAAGATCATTGAATACCCAGAATAAGCCTCCTAAAGGGGACCAGACCCATAATTGTAAAAGCAGAGAGGGATCTAGAGCATTAGAGAGGAAAGATGCCACACACAAGATTGCAATTGCGATGGAGCAGAATTTATTGAGCATGGAAAATCCTGTCACTAAATAGATGAACAGTCCTCTTGAGTCTTTCCCAGGATGCCACACAAGTGGTTCCAACAGGAGCTTGGAGCTTTCTCTTCTTCAGGGATTTGACTTGGCAAAAAAGATAAAGTTAGACAGATACAAGTACACTGACAAGCAAGCCCCAGGGTGGATAAATGAGGGCTGAAGTCCCATGGATGACTTGCCCAGAAGGTGAATTTTCACTGATGAGGGCATTTCTCCAGAGGTGCTGGCCTTGGCATCCTTTGGTAGTGATTATTTTAGTTCTTCTTTTCTGTGCAAGTGTGATAATAAGGAATGCAATCACTACTCCATTGTCCATCACAAATGGCATGCTGTGAAATGATTATTAGAGGCAAAGTGTGGTTACCTTCTCATAGCCGTATTTATGCTCAGGAGAAGACTTCTGTCTACTTGTCTTTCTAGTTAGATTGGGTCAAAGGACGAGATCAGTTAGTGTTTTTAACGAGATGGGCATCTTCTGATATTTGCCATACGTTTATCAACGGATTCTGATCTGGAGCCTTCTCGGTGCAGAAACCTCTAGAAATGTGTCAACAAACAAGACCAACAAGGTCTTTGCACACATGAGATT
Organism: Urocitellus parryii; assembly: GCF_045843805.1. Taxonomy (NCBI): domain Eukaryota; kingdom Metazoa; phylum Chordata; class Mammalia; order Rodentia; family Sciuridae; genus Urocitellus; species Urocitellus parryii. Next base: position 79,808,989 of record NC_135542.1, on the reverse strand, counting down.
ACATTGGGGTGTGGAGGACACATTATCAAGTGACTATAATGAACAAGGTAATTACAGATTGTTGACAATTACCAGGAAAGAAAGAATGAGAATTTGTGTTTCATGAAAGGTGAGGCCACCCTTCTCTCATACTCCATGCCCTTCTCACACAAATTCTCTAGCTTTCCCTCCCTAATCCTTGACAAGAGCCACTGACTTTTTTACTTTTTCCACTTTGCATACACAGCCATGTAATTGCAACTTTACCCTCTCGGCCCTTTCCACACAAACTTTGTCCCCAAATCTCTCCGATGTACACACTGCAGAGTTGTTGAGGGGCCCACTAGTAAGCCATTTCCTTTGCAGATATAAATTTTACTTTATTAATCTTGAAGCCAAAACAGACAAGCAGCTGTACTGTAGTTATTACTGAAACACGTGTCTGTATTCCTTATTAAACTTTGAACTCCTTGAAGTGGACACTCGTCTAGGGTCATTTTGTCTTACATGATACTGAGCACCATGCCATGCACATAGTAGGAACTCAGTATATTGCTTATTAAATTCAATGAATTAACAAAATTCACCAACTCTTGCCAAAGGTATTAGCAAATGTATGTTTGAAGAAAATTAACTAACAATTAAGATAAAAACGTCAGTACTCACACGAATTTTGGCTGAACAGATACATTTCCTTACTGGCGAACATAAGGCTTTTCAGACCAACGAATCTGGTATCCTATCATCCCTTGCCAGCACGCCATGGCGGATGGAGGGGAACAGTGTGGGCTGAAGGCAGACGTTGGCAAATGGTTGGCACTTGAATCTCTCTTGCCAGGGCCATAGGATCTTGATTTGTGTTCCAGGAGGTATGAAAGAGAGAACCCGAGAGGTCTCTATAGCAAGAGCTCCTTATGGAAGTGCCAAGGACATTTCTGTTTTGGTTTGAGGTTACCAGAAGCCTGTGCTGCCCACTCCTGACATCACACCATTAATAATTTTCGGCTGCTTCTCCAACTTGTGATTCAAATGATCTCTTTGTTTAGACCTTACCATGTACCAACCCTATACTTAGAGCTGAGGATGCAAAGATGAGCAATCACCTTGCCCTTAGTAACCACTATTCCATTTGGGAAGCACACTGAGTGTTAAGAATACAGGGTTCCTCCTGCTTTGTCCACTGACTTATAGGCAAACACACACACACACACACACACACACACACTTACTTATGCATGTTAGTATTTTTTCTGCTTGGAGTAAATCAGAATAATTTTGTCAGTTCTAACACTTTGGTTGTGGGGCTGAAGAGGACTCCAAGCTGTAGCAGGGAGTAGGTTGCAGGCAAGGACCAGGAAAGGCACCTGGTGTGGAAGACAGATATGATTTGGATAGCTGGCTTGGGTTGTATGTACCTAAATTATCCATAAGGTTAAAGGAGCTTACAGTGGGAATATGCAATTCATCTAATCATTCATTTGTTCATTTATTCAAGAAATGATTGTTAAATGTCTACTATGTATCAGGAACCAGTAATGTCATGAAAAGTAGGAAAAAGAAAGGATCTTCAGAGGAAGCAGATATTAATCAAATAATCCCACAATTGCAAAATTAGAGCTAACATCGATAAAGTACTTGACACTGTGAGAGATTATAACACAGGTATTAAACCTCTCTGGATGACTTTCCTTCATTTACCTGGTTTGGTTTATATAATATGTGTTAGTGGACTGGGATGGTGAGGGTGGATTTGCCCTCCATTCTGTTTCCCAAGGTCAATCTTTGCATCAGTGTGTGAATGCATGCACGTGATTTAAATTGGATCTATCTTTTCATTCTTTTCTTCATTTCTCATATTGTTTATTTATTTATATATTTCACACCATTAGAACTATTTTTAATGGAGTCATGTTTACTCATCATCTTCAGGAGATGGTAAGAACTGCATCACAAATGCAATTTCTTCAGTCACTCACCAGACACTAGAGGCTGTCTTCAATGAGCTGGAAAACAGGGCTGAGTGGTGTATCACAAAACTTAGCTTTTATGTTGAACGGTCCTATTTTGAATTGTATTATAGTAAAATAGAATATACTGGAGGCAGCATGATGTGTGGATAGAACAAGGATTGAGGAGGATCTATGGAGCCCCACCACTTATCCATGAAAGAACTTCATGATTTATATAACTTCCTGAACCTCAGTGACTCCCTCTGCAATATGGGAATTATAATAGCTACCCTGGAGAATTATTTAATTTATTTATTTATTTGTGAATGTGTGTGTGTGTGTGTGTGTGTGTGTGTATGTGTATTAAGGCTGGTGGAATATTAGATGCTTTTTGGAGAATGCATTAGTAGAGGTTCAATAAATTAGGAGAGACTTTCCTTACATTTAGATTCTTGGGCCTTTTTATCATGAGTCTACCTGCAGCAATTCTGCCAGTTTCAAAGAGGGTGTTCTTTACCATGGGAAAAAGATTAAGGGGAAAATTAAGAAAGAATTCCCATCCAGACCCTGGGAAGGTAAGATGCCCATACCTCAGTTTATAACAACATTCCACAGAAGAGGGAGTGGGAGATGAATGTGTATTAAAATGATTCAAAACACAAGCAGACTCTGTGAGTGTTCTACACAGATGAGTTAATTGTTTTGCCTTAAATATATTTCCTGAAGAACAGAAGCCTGATCACAGCACACATCGTTATGTATTTTAGACAAACAGCACTTTGAATCAAATTATAGTACATGCATAAAATATTAAAATAAGACATTTATAACAAATCTTTCTAACTTAGTGCTCAGCTCTAAAATAGATTTATATGTGGATAAGCAATAGGTGCGATAAATGTGGTACAGATACCACAATTTAAATTGCAAATCAACAGGGCATCATGGGAAAAAAGGATGCAGACTTGAAGCACTGGAGGAAAAGATCCAGCTATGCAATATTTTTAGGTCTGCTGCCTGATTTTGTTTTGTTCTGTCTGTGTCTGGACTCCGCATTTGATAAATTTTAGTATCTGCCCTTTAATATAGTTTCTCTACAATCCCAATTTAAATTATCTAATTAAAATCTTCATGTAGAGCTCCTTTTGTTGATTACTGAACTGTTGCCAATATGCACTTCCTGGAGTCTTCAAGTTATTTCAGTTAGTTGGAAAATTTTAGGAGGACATTATTTCTTCTCAGTTTACAAAATAAAAGGCAAGTGGAAGAGGGAAAAATGTCCTCACACAAGCATGCGCACTGCCTGCTTTTTCAGATCATCTTGCACCTTGGACTCTGGCCCTGTGGCTTCTGGAGAGTTACGTATGTGGTGAATGAATGTGACAAAAACTGGTCTTCAGGAAAAATCCCTGCAGAAGAATATTAAGTTTGTCTCATTTATTTTGAAGACCTTTGGGGCTATCAAGTTGAATGGAGAGCTGAATGTTTCTGGCCTAATTGTCCTGTGAGAATGCAGTAAGATTCCCCCAAAGTTGAAAACCCTTGAACAACCAAGGGATGAGGTTGCACCTTGAGATTTGCATGGTGTCCAATTCATTTGGGGGAAGAATATTCTTTGCTTCCAGCATCACTGTATATAGATGGACAGCTAAGAATTGCCCAGGCAACTCCATTCAAGACCTAGGAAGAGAGGGCAGGACAGGCTACCACAAAGGTTGTGATAGGCTTAATCAGTCTTTACATCTTAAGCAAAAATTTTACTTGCAGCTACAGCACTAAAATATCTTTCCTTAGCAAAAAACAGTTGTTTACCTTGCAACCTCTCTTTTATGCCTGAGGTATATGCGGAAAAGGTTTCTTCCCATTGAATATCTACAACATTAACTTTTCTTCACAGAGAAAGCCTACAGAGTCATATTTTATTTTCTTCTAACTTGTTATAGTCAGTTTTTAATGTCTAAGTTTCTGGTGTAAATAACTCACTTTCTTCATCACTCTGCTTATTGTAAATGTTTTCAAAATTTTTTCTGAAAGTTGTTGCAATCAATAATAAAGGAAGAAATAAGTGCCTTCTATTCAAGAATTGGGTTTTTGTTTTCCAGTAGAATCATTATTTATTTTTGGCTTTTTGTGATATGTTCTTTTGGTTGTCTATCTCTCTGCATTTTCACCTCTTAGAAGGAGTGTAGTTTAGTAGCCTCTGCACCAGCATTTACTAGGAAACTTTGATGCTTCTCAGCTGAAGTTTCCTCATCTGTGAAATGGAACAATAGCTCACAGTTTACAGGGGAGAAATGGGCATTCTTTGAAATGATCACTATATTGCCAGGCATGGTGGCACATACCTGAAATCCCATCAGGTCTGGAAGCTGAGGCAGGAGGATCGAGAGTTCAAAGCCAGCCTCTGCAAAAGCAAGGCACTAAGCCACTCAGTGAAATCCTGTCTCTAAATAAAATACAAAATAGGCCTGGGGATGTGGCTTAATGGTTGAGTGCCCCTGAGTTCAATCCCTGGTACCCCAAAAAAGTGATCAGAAATGACCACTATACATGGGCAGGTACATGGGCAGGATCTGATAAAGTGAGTCCCCATTTACTTGTTGTGGTTTAATAAGTGCCTTGTGACCCAAGTTTCTAGGACACTAAGTGTGTCACTGATCACTGACTTTATCTTTTTTAAAGGGAAAGCCATTGTTCTCAGTGTGCCTATTTAAAAAAACTTATCCACTCAGGATGTTTGTGGAATTACCCACAAGTTCTTGACCTTTGCATTGGCTCTTCTCCCTGACCAAAATACCCTTCTTCCTACCATTTCCACTTCTCATTTACTTAGCCACCTTCCAAGGTCCTGATGAAGTACCTCCTCTTTTAGAAAATCTTCTTTGACTACTCCAGGCAGCACAGTAGGGTGTGCTATTTTTTGCATATATTTTTTCTCCCCTGACCCATGCCATTCCCCTGCATACGGGGGAAAAAGCTTCATCTCACACAGAAATGTGATGTCCTTTATGTCAACTTTATGCATTCTATTGTCAATATAACCGACATTAAATGGAGTAGCAAGTATTCATTTGATGTTTCAAATTCCAAGGTTTATTTTCAAGTGATTTCAAGCCTATACATTGGTTTACCCACTGAAGTCTAAGCATTTTGGAAGTGGTGTCCAGGCCTCATACCTATTTTGAAACTCCCATAAGCCTTGCTAAGAAGAAAAAATAAACCCACTCATTCACTGATTGACAGACAAAGGCTTGACTAGTAGAAAAACCTTTAATGCAGTAATAATTATTCACGATAGGGGATGATCCAGCCAGAAATACCAGGTGCCATCTTTACAAGTCTCTATGGTAAATAATTAGTACACATGTCATAATTTAAGAAGATTATCATCATGTAAAAATCTCATCTTATTTAACTGCTTAGTTTGGGGAGTTAATGAGAGTTAGTAAAAATGATGGTATGGATCTTTTTAGACATTTATCTATCTAGCTATATTTATATACATATTTTTGAGGCATATATATCTATATTTAGATTCTTTTGATATATATATTTATATATCTAGAAGTTTAGATATCTAGTTATAAATATATCTAGATATCTCTATCTATCATCCATCTATATGCATATATGTGTATATATATGTGTGTATATATATATATATATATATTTCAAAAGAATCTTTTTCTCTCTCTTACTGTCAAAACAGATATAGATAATAGATAAATAGATATAACCAGATCACTAAGATGCTCAGTTTCTATTTGTAGTCTTTTCTCAACAAGGCAGTGGGACATTGGTGCTTTCAAGTGAGCTTAGAGACATTGAATATGACATTCATGTCATTAAAAATAGTTAGCTGTTCTTGGCTACATTCACAAAGAAGTCCCCTAATGCTTCCTTTAATTGGCAGGATCCACACGTGGTATCTATTTTGCAAATGTGCTCAGCATTGAGGGTTGGAGCTGGGTATGTGTCTGCATATGTTCTCTGTAGGTGACACTCCACCCGGATCAGACAATCAGCGCATTGTACTAGGACATACTGTATGCAGACAATGCCTCCCCTACAACTCCCCCCACCCTTTTTTTTTAAACCCTGAAATATGGTTGATATGGTCCATTGCAAAATGAACCTATATTGGAAATGGCAAAATTGTAATGTAAAATATGCCGGGGTCAGTGGGGTGTGCTGTTTTTTGCATATATTTTTTCTCCCCTGACCCATGCCATTCCCCTGCATACGGGGGAAAAAGCTTCATCTCACACAGAAATGTGATGTCCTTTACTGCCAGAGGCTGTTGCTGTTTTAAATGAGGAAAAAGCACAATGCATGAAGAAGGAAAATTAAAGCATATTCATTTTGGAAATTAGATATGGTGTCAGGAGACTCTCAGAAAATAGCCCCGTTTGAATGGAGCCCCGCACTACAAGACAGTTCACTGAACTTTTGACCACTATTTATGCTATGGAAGCTTTTGAAATAGGGAAGAGTGCAAAACATTTTATAGCTGCTTAATAGCTGAGTTCATTTTTCTTTTTGCCTTTTTTTTCCAACAGACATTTGTCTGTCCCTTTGGTGTGTATAAGATATGCAAACACCATGTAGTTTATTGGCAGGCCTTTGTGCTAACGTTTCCAGGTTGGTTCCAAAACACACAGCTACTGGATGAGAGAATCCCCCGGCTAGCCCAGTGACCTTCCTTACCCTCCGCCACAGCCTGCTGTCTGCCTGTGGCTAGTCCAGAATGGCCAGCTCTGGCCAGGATTGCTCAGACCCTGGGAGAAACAGTGACCTCTTTAGGGGTCATTCTGCAAATGCAAAGAGAATACCTTTCACAATTCCCAGGGATTCTTTATGCAAAATTGAACAGGGATGGGGGAGATGATGAAAAAGGCACTTTGCCTAATTTCTCCCTTTCTATTATTTGGAAGAACAGTTCTCAATTTGTGATCATCCCTGTTCTGCTTCATTGCTTCCCTCCTGCCGAGCACATCACACCAGTCAGGTTAAGTGGGATTCAAGGGCCCTCCATGAAGGACGGCCCAGATTTTTGATTCAACACTGAATAAGGAAGCACCTGAGAAAAGAAGGTAGCAGAAGAGTTAATCCTGAATGCAGGGTGGGGTCAGTTAGAGGTAGAAAAAGAAATCCAATCTGTACTGGTATTATGAAAGATATGCTTTAACTTTTATTCAGTTATGAAGCGTGGAGCTAAATATTACAAATTACAGGTTGTGAGTCAATGTCAGCTTTATTATTGTTATTACTATTAATGCAATGATATCCAACCTAAAGGGGTCACTGTGTTTGTTTAATTTATTTTCTGGGAAAGCTTAATGTTTCATTTCCCAGTGAGATCCTTCTCTGTGGCTTCTTGATGACTCGCCCACATTGGCACAAACTGGACCCTGCCTCTCTCGGGATGTGGGAACTCCTTATATTTTCTCTTTCTGATCATTGCCATTCTCGATTCTCCCAGCTTTACCCCTCGCTCCACTCTCAGACAACGCGTGGCCTCATTTCCATTAGAAGGTGATGCAATATTGAGGTTTTAATAGTGGCTTGAGGTAGGGTGAGGATAAGGGATGCTGAGAAAAGGCTTAACAATGGAATCACTCTACGCCATAAAATACCTATGTGTCTGAGGCTGACCTTCTGTGGGTGTTCTTGATTGGGGAATTGGGGACAATACATCCCTGCACATGTCTGTGAGCCTTTAACAGACTCATATGAGGAAAAAAAAAAAAAAAAAAGAACTTCAATGTGGGGACATGTTGCTATTTTCTATTTTCTTCTGCCTTGTGCTCTGTGGTTTTAATGAGAGAGAAAGAGAGAAAAAAGAGAGGGAGAGACCATCACTCTCCTCCCCCATGCTCAGCATTATTCATTAGGAGAGGTTTTTTTTTTCTTTTTTTTTTCTCCTTTGGACTGGAAACTTCTCTCCTCTCACTAGCCAGTAACAACCCTTCTGTTCATCCTTATGTCAAACCTTCACAACTGCACTAATATGATCTCTGACAATTGGAAAGGAGCTGGGAGAGTTGTGAGGGCCACTGGAACTCAGGACAAGAGCTTCTCCTGACTGACTACTTTCTGCCAGGGCTCCGAGGCCGGAGATCAGTTTGCTAACCCAGGCACAGGCTGAGAGAAACCTGAGAAATGCTTTAATCAAAATTTTGGCCTCCAGAACGAACCCCCCCTCCCCTTCTTTGTTTCCTGTTATCCCTGAGGCTTCTTGGCCACTGCCAGTAGCCATGTTGCTTTTCTCTGGCATTGTGAGAGGACAGTTCCAGGCGCCCTGGGGGACCTGCTTTGTGCTCCTGTCCATCCCACCCACAAAGCTTGATGAATAAAAGTGAGAATTTGGAAAGGGGGTCAGGCCTTGAGAGGCAGAAAGGTGTGTGGGGGGTCAAGGCCTGTTGGCCGTGGTAACTGTTGGCCAAAAAGAGGCATCGGAATTGTTGATATTAGGTAATAAGTACTTAACAGCTTGAAGATGATGGTGGAAAGAAATCAGGGATCAAGTTTAGAAAAATCTCAAGCCCTGTCGGTCTGTGTCACCTCCCTTCCCTGCCTCCGGGGACTTTGTTGAGGTGGACCTGTGGACTTGAATGCCCTGTCTCCGTTTATCACTCCAGCCTTGGCAGTGGATTATTCCCACAGTTGCCACACCATTTGCGATGGTCTGCAGTTCTCTTGCCATTGTGGTGGCTGATGGGGACTGGGCATTTTGCATGATGGAGAGGAGACAAGATCAAATCCAACACTATTAGCCATACTGCTTTCTTTCTTTTATAAAGGCCTTTGGAAGAGGATGAGGAGACAGGCCTGGGCAGGATTCTTGCTTTGCTTAATTACAAATGGACATATTACAGCAAGCATTAATGATTGTATTAGCTTAGGAACTTCAAATATGACTCAAGGCTGAAATAGCATGCTATGATTATCAAGTTTTACATGCAAATCTATCTAAAATAAAACCCCAACAGATAGGATGGCCTCAGTGCCTATTGGAGACGTAGTGATTCAGATATTCTCTGGGTCTCAAGGGACTTTTGTTAGTGGCTCTAGAGTATTTCTGTAATTGTTGTAGTAGTCAATGAAGAATTGAAACTGGGTTCCAATCTCAGGTCTGGTCTTGGGCAAGTCAGACTGTTTTGCTCCCCATTATATCATAAGAAAATGACCTAATAATCTTTGCCAAGCAGCATTGTTAAAAGGATTGAGAATGGTACTTGGATAATACTTATTCTGTATAGAAATGGATTTATGTTACTATGGTTATAGTGAGATATCTTAAGAGTTAGAAGAGACCTTTAGGACCTTCCCCCATCTTACAGAAGAAGAAAAAAGTTTAAGGGAAGTTAAGGAACTTGTTAAACATTAAGCAACATGGCGTCAGAGCTCAATGTGGTTCACATCCTCTTTCTGCCCAGACTAGTGAATTTGCCTGTTCCTTTCTGTTTGTCAGCCTTCATATTGCCTAAGATGAGCACAAAGAGTTCTTCTGAACTGTTTTGGTGGTCTTTTCCTTGTCCCATTGGATTGTTCTGATAAATTCTAGAACCCTGCATGGTGCTTTCTTCTCTGATGTTACAGTCCTATTGGTCTAGCCCTCCTTCAACTCCCTTTTGCTGGAATATTTTAGTATCCTCTGATTGATTCCTGTCTTTGTCTTATTTTTCCCACAGAAAACAAGATTTTTTGAGTGCATGAACCATGCAAGGCATTTTCCTCTAACTTTGTGATTTGCAGCTTTTTTTTTTAATTGACCACAGCAAGATTTTTTTTGCCTTTCTTTTATTTTTCTTCTCTTTAATAAAGGGTGAATAAAGTTTATCAGCCTCCCCCTTTTTTTTTAGCCCACACCCTTAAAAAAGACCCCTTTTATCTATTAGTATAATTATGGGAAGAAGTCATTGAACATCAGAAAAATAAAAATATTAGACTAACGGAGAGTTCTAGTCAAGAAAAAAAATATTAGCAAAAGCATATAGGCATTGTTCACGAGGACCAATTAAAATTGCAAGGAACCATCAGAGAATCATAATGAATAGATAGGAACCATCAGTCTAAGGAGAGGGTTGGGTGGCAGTGTAACACTGGATCACTTTAACCCATCAGGAGACTAAAATGGGTACAGAAATGTTGAACTGAGTTCACAGGGCCACTATGAAGTCCAAATAATATGATATAGAAAAATGCTTTGGATATTGTCAGGTTCTATTCAAATATAATGGATTTTGATATTACCTATGTTGATATGTATGTGTTAATGTTTTGTAAATTACTGATATGTATACCATTACACACACCATACACACACACACACATCAGCATATAAGATATATGTAGAACGATCATATTCTAGTACTGGGAAATACAAGAAGAGTAATAACTTTGGTTTCTATTCATAGTCAAATGATCAATACATCCTAGTATGATTTAAATTAAAATATGGCAAAGAACTTTTGGAACACAGAGGAAAAAGCTACTGGGATCTTTTAACAGAGTTCACATGAATCCTTCCACCAACTTCACTCTGCCTATCTCCAAAGAACTTTGCCATAGTTCTGGACTTATATTCACAAAGAACTTTTGATTGACTGGTTGTCCAGATGTGTTGGATAGCTTCTTAAAATGAAATCTTCCTGTGCATGCAGTTATGCTAGAAGCAGTGATATGGAGCTGTATAAAATAATTTTTTAAATACCAGAACAAAAACTTTACCTATTGTTCATTGTTAACATATGCTTGACTCCTGTGTCAACATTGAGCCATATTCTTCCTTAGCCCAAGTATAGATAAATATGCTATGATCTTGGGATCACACATGTGTTTTGGGCCATAGCAGCTAGACAAACATCATGCTGAGGTATGATTCCAGATGAGAAAACTAAGAATCATAGAGGCTAAGAAACTTACCAACATCACATTGCAAATAAATGCTAAAGCCCCAGTTATAAAACAAATCTGATTCCCAAACCCATGCTCTTTCTGACAAATGTACAATTCTATATGTATGAGAGTTATATATCTTAGTGAGTGAAATTAGCAAGGATAATATGGAAATAATGAACACCTGCCTTCTTTCTTCTCCCCTAAATAACTTGCCTTTCATCTCTCCCTTGACTGGCTCTCCAGTCACAGTTGAATTGCTTTTTCCAAGGTCCAAAGACAGACACTAATTTGGGGGCAATTAGTTCAGGTGTTGTGTGGGGCCCAACTAACCTATGCTTTCTCAGATATCAGACAAGTCAAGTTACCCAATTATTTCTGAGAGTAATTACTGTGTTTTCATTCTAGTCCATTTCTACTCTTTGGCCCATTGTTTACCTCAGAGAGGAGCAAAGAATGAATTCAAGTTACAGTCTGACATTACAATGAGATTGCCAATAGAAATCAATGACTTGTCCCATGACAAGCTAGAGTTTATGAGGCAGCCTAACGGTGTCCTTATATCTTTGCCTACCTCATTGTTCTGCCATTCAAGCGGATTATACAATTTTCCTGTTATAAAGGGTGTAGTCAGGGCAAAAGGGAGTCTAATTGAGTCTAATATAGTACAGAAGCCTTATAAGGGAAAGAATATGACAAACAGGATATTTTAATCTGCATGGTCTGGGTTGTCTATTAAGGTTGGTATTTATGTCCACTTTTATTCACCTTAGAAAGGAGACACAGAGGGAGTGGTTGAGGTCTCAAGAGCTCATCTTTTCAGCAGCAGGAACCTAAATCCTGGTGGAATTGAAAGGGTTTGACTCAGTATGGTGAAACATTATTTAATGCATTTTCTACTTATGATTACTTCTGAAAATTTGGGTAAAGTGGTTTAAAATGCAACAAAACCAAACTGGAGACTGTGAAGTGAAAAAAAAGATACACATAGTTTGAGTGCTATACCACCCAATATGGTGGCTACTAGTCATGGGTGGCAATTGAGCTCTTGAAATGGGGCTGGTTTGAAGTGAGATGTGTGCTACAAAATAGATCATTAATAATTTTTATGTGCCTTACATTTTGAAAAGATAATATTTTAAATACATTTGGTTAAATAATACATTAAAATGATTTTCTCTCTTTTTTATTTTTTATTTGTTCTGATTAGTGATACATGATAGTAGAATGCATTTCGACACATTGTACATAAATGGAGTATAATTTGTCATTCTTCTGGCTGTACATGATGTAGAATCACACCGGCCATGTAGTCAAATATATACATAGGGTAATAATGTCAGATTCATTCTACTATCATTCCTACTCCCATATCCCTCCCCTCACTTCACTCCTCTCTTCCTAATCCAAAGTAACTCTATTCTTTTCATTTTTTAAAATGTAGCTAGTATGTAAAATTACATATGTGGCATGCACTGTATTTTTAGTAGGCAACAGTGGTCTAGTGTGATTTATAAATGATGTCATCCAGGAGCCAAATTTTAGCAATTTAGCCTCCTTTAAATCAGAATGCCAACATGCATCCTGCTTGTTTGTGTGGGACATGGATTTTCTACCACCTTTGTGATGTGCATCTGCATATGTAACCATATTCATACCAGTGTGAAGAATCTCATCACCTTTGGTATAAGAGAAATCAACCAATAAATCCAGAGTTGGTTTTTTTTTTCCCTGTGATGAGGCTTTAAAATCAGGAGAGCTATGGCCCACATAGAAATGTTTTCCTGTATCTTTTTGTTTCAATAAAATCCCCCAGCCCCAAAGAGCATGATATGGAATAAGCTACTGGAACAATTTATTCTTTTCTCTCCACGGATTAGAGAGGTGGTACTTGGAGCAGCTTGTTAAAGAGAAGAGCTTGGCCCTTGCCCTTGCTCTGTGTTTAATGATCCTCTCTTCATGTGCCACCTCTCTAATCTGCAGAGAGATAGGTACAAATTGTATCTATAATGTTATATTACTTAACAGTATAATGTATGATAAATCATAGAATTGCATCCCTACCTTGTAATTGGTGAGATGTGTTGCATGAGAGATCTCCTAATTCAATGGAGAGTGGTTGCTCTTATGCATAACTGCCTCTCTGGATCAAACCAATTCAGCCTGCGAGTGATGAGGAGAGAGTTAAAGCTTTTTTAATTAAAAAAAGCAAAAATATGACATAGAATAGCTTTATAGGCCCCCGGATTCAAGCGACAGTTTAATAATCCTCTATTTGAATGGAGTCTCTTTTCTCCCCCTTTTTCGGTGGGAGTCATGGTCGACTATCTGTGTGAAATGGGGGCCTAAAGAGGACATATGCTAGGTGCATTTGTGCTCTCTTAAATTGGTAATCATTGCTTTGAAGATGTTGCCCTGACAGTCTTGTATGTTTATTGTCTTCCTATTCTTATTCCTATGTTTTATTCTCAACATTCTCTGCTTTGTTTTTTTTTTAAATTCATTCTCTTTTTCCCTATGTAGCCCACTCCCTGATGCTTCAGAGTTCTTTTCATTTTCTCTTCTTATTTCCCTTAAACTTGTAGGCTCATTCTACTTTTTAGCATCCCTGTTATGGTGGTCTCTTTCCCCAGCTTCTAACCTTAACTTCTCAAGTATTATTGGCAAAACAAAGAGCATTTATCACTGTGGAAACATGGCGTCTCATTCCTTGTGTGTGCAGCCAGGTTTTGGTAGCAAGCCATCCTGGTGCAGAAGTGATTTAAATGTTCCTAGACACCTGAAAACCTCCCACTAACACTACACATAGTGTGATCATTAACTCTTTGGAAATTAGTTAAGAAGACAACTAAAATACAATTCGACAGGCAAGTTTAATTAAGTCTGTTACAATTGTTATGACTCATCCAAATTAGACTGTTCCAGCTGGTTGGGGCAGACACACAGCTAATCTTTCAGGAAGAGCTGAAGAAAGTTGGGTGGAATAACTGGTACTAGGTTCACTGATGCCTGGAAGGAAATTTGGTCTGGAGCTTGAGCTTCTCAGCATCTCAGTCCTGCCCTCTTTCCATTCCCTTACAGCCTGTCTCCAAAAGCTCTTTCAGAGCCAAATTCTATGATGCATTGTTTGGGACTGAAAAATAATCCATAAAAGTTGTCATACACTCACTGCTTACAATTTACCATTGATCATTAAGCAAATGAATGCGATTCAATGACTTGATTTTTCATTTTTAAAATTTCCAGCTGTATTTTTTTTAAAGAAAGATAAAACAGATTGTGTGTTCTTATCTTAATTTGATCACTTCTCAATTCTGACTTTCTGAAAAGAGTAGAAGGGCAGCTTTTTGACACGAGTCATTGATTCTGTCCAAACAGACACAGGGAACAGCGCCCAAATTGTAGCCCAGCTTAGTCTACTTGAAAAAGCCCTGAGCTTGGAGGAGGGGTGGCCTCCTGGTTCTCCATCACATCTGCATCGCCTTTCCTATGTTCTACCTTTACACATCTTAATAAAGAGAAACAATTTATTTGGTAAATAATCTATAATACAATTTCCAGAGAGTACTCTGCCATTTCTCAACTGCCAGATATATTTTATTTTTACTCTGCATGTAACCAAGAAAAACAAGGTTGCAAAATGATGCCAGGTTATGAGTTTCAGCTATGAGATGTCAATAGCCCTTGATTTTGTTGCTGTTGTCACTAATTTCTGCAAGTTCAAAAAAAAAAAAAAAAGGATCATAAAAACAAATTGCCTTTAAGCACCCTAACATTATTCACAAGGTATTCTTATGAGAGGACTTTCAATATATTTGCCATGGTTTTTGCAATCACTTTTAATCACTAATATTCAGGCCTTCACTGCTCAGACTGCTTTTTATTTCTTCTGCGTGTTTTTTTTTTTTTTTTTTTTTTTGCTTCCTTGTGTTTTCATGCTGACATTTTTACTATAGAGTCACATTTTCATCGAGGACAATGGCATCTTGTTTTTAAAGCAAACAAACATGAGACAATTTGTTTTGAAAATATGTGGGTTGATGACAAAGTCATAAGAATTTCAGAGAAATGTCAGCGCCCGGGTGGGGAGAGCCAGTTCTCATGCGATTCTTATATGAAAATGGAATTTGGTGCCTTATGTACTGACAACCTCCACATGGTGCAGAAGTTTCTTTGTTTTCTGCAGGGTATTGTCTTCTTCTTTTCACTGGAAGCCTACTTGATGGTTTCCAAAGATCAATTCTACTTTGCCTTGAATGTGTCTCTTAACCTTTCCCTAGAAACCGAAACAGTATACAAGTGCATCCCACAAAAGGGGGAACTCTAAGATGAACAGCAAGAAAGCAAAGGGTTATATTATAATTCACCTAGAAAAGAGCATTTTCACTAATCAGTACCCATATCATACATTTGTAAAAATGACTGCCTGACAGGTGAAAAATCTATTTTTTTTGACAGCATACATTTAGTCTTAAATCAATCCAACACAATAGTTCCTTTTCTTGCTTTACACAAACTCTCTTTCACCTCTTGATAAACTGTACCCCTGTGAGCCGTTGAATGTTTCAGACTCCTACCCTTTGCTGTGTTGCAGCAATATTTTGAGGGCAATGCAGAGCAGATTCATTTGGCAGAATGTTTTTATATGCATATCCGTGCAAAGCCAAGATCTAATAATTTTGTGGATTAAAGGCTCAGTCCCAAACTTTGTAATGTGCTATGAAACACCTGCATTGTGAGTTGGTCTCCTGACCTGAGGCCTCTCTGAGGTATTCTGTTTTAACCTGGTACATAGAGCACAATGACAGATTAAGTAATTTCCCCATAGTGGTGTGTCTACTGGAGTTTCAAATAGCCCAGCATAGGTATTCAAAGTCTTAATATATTTGGATATTCCAGACTGTATTCCCTCTGTATAAAAAAAAAGTTCCTGGCAGGGCAGCATGGTGCCCTCTGACCTCCTTATAGGAGTATAAATGGATGCCCTACTGAGCTGAGTGAATGCTAATTATTTTGTCGCTCTTGAATCCTTAAAAAATAAAAGAAAAGAAAGACAGAGAAGAAAAGATGGCCCATTTGCATGCTAAAAATATGCGGAAGATTGTAAGAAACAGAAGCTTAAGACATCCTGACACTCTCAGGTCTCAGGATACCATTGGGGATTTGATTTACTTTTCTCTTTTGCTTGGAGATATTCTTTGGCCTAGGAAATTTTGGCTGGAAAAAAAATCTCTGAGGCTCACCTGAGACAGCGTTCGCGAACATCAATACCCCAGGGCAGCCAGAAAAGTGCGTGCGAGGCCCAGAGCTGGGACTCTAACCGTGGCAGTGCCTTGAATTCAACTCTTTAACAGGAGACAAAGTTTTCATGGTCTTCTCAGTGCCAACACCTTTGTGAAGGAAAGGTCAGATCTACATAATGAAACAAAAAGAGGGCCAGGTCAGGGAGAAGGGGAGTTGTTTAATCCAGGAGACCAACAAACTTCAGAGATTTGATTGAAAACCCATATGCTTCTCTGGGAATAAGCATCTAATTAGAGTAGAAGAAATCTAAATGTGCCCATGACTTTTTTGCTCCTTTCCCCAAATGATGAGTCTCCTTATTAAACACATTTTTTGAACCCAGAAATCATGGGCTAGAGCAGAACACTATACTAGCTAGTCATTCTCTACTCCTAGGGAAAAAAAAAAAAAAAAAAGAACGATGGGCAATATTGTCATTACAAGGAAAGAAGACTTGGTGATATCATGCTGATGGCACATTAGGAAAAATTAACAGGGGAAGTGTGGCCTGAAAGACCACATCTCTGGGACTGCAGTCATCATTTCCCAGCCTACACCTCAGGGTCTCTCTAGTGGCCAATCCATTAGAGTTGGGAGTGGCTGTGCAAGCCAAGCAAGAAGAAATGTGCCTGTGTTTGCACAATTGGGTGTGCATGCATGGTTTTATGTGTATAGGGTGTTTATGTTTCCATGGGATGTGTGTGAGAGTGTGTGCAACATGCATTAGTGTAAGGGGCCCTGAGTTACATATAGATAAGTATGTTCTATAATAATACTTACATATAGATAAGTAAGTCCCTGTAATGGCCATGCAGATGGCGTGTGTGTGCCTTTCTTTTGGAGGTGGGTACAGGGATAGAACTTAGGGGACTCGACCACTGAGCTACCTACCCAGCCTTATTTTGTATTTTATTTAGAGACAGGGTCTCCTGAGTTGCTTATCGCCTTACCATTGCTGAAGTTTGCTTTGAATTCATGATGCTCCTGTTTCAGCCTCCCGAGACACCGATTACAGGCATATTTGTGCCTTTTAAGGAAAGAAAAAAAATTATATATATATATATATATATATATATATAAAATCTCACCATTCATACTTACTAAAATAACAAATACCTTTTTTCTCCCTCTGCTTCTTCTACAGTCTGACACTCTGCTCTAAGTTACTCCAGTTTGTCACTATGAAAAACAAGAAAAAGAAGAGTCCATTCCTCTTAATGTTCGTAAGATGAAAATAGTTGTTCCCTTCATGTGTTTTGATGGAGGTGTCATGAGGCAGAGTACGCAGTGGCCAAGGAACTTGCTCCTGTACGTTGAGCTGAGGGAAATGGGAGCATCTGTCAAGCAGATGCAAGCTGAGATCACATTTAATAATGTCTTGCTCTCCTCGTTACTTTCTTCACTCTTCTCCTGGCTTCCAGGTCTCTCCATTCCGGCCATTCTTTCTCCATGAAAGCTCTTTCCACCTGTTCTCATTTTCCCTCTCAGAACTTTCTAACATGATCTGTCTCCCCCCCCAATATGTCTGCTTCTAATTTATAGCTCAGGTACTAAAACTTCCATATCCCAGAACCCTAGACTCCAGGCTTATATTTATAGAAACTTAAGGACAGACAGGGTCTTGAAGATGTTCTAATTCACCTTCCTCATTTACAGATGAGCACGTTTAGAACACACTCCTGGAGGTTACCTGGTTGTGGGTCTGAGCATGCAAGCAATATCATAGGGTTGACAGGGTTGACAGGGATACTTTGCTGTGAGTCCTGGCAATCTGTGTCATGGCAGCCACTGGAAACAGCACAAAAGGCATTTCCTTTAGGAGATTAAATGTGGTAATTTGCATTTGGAAAAGTGCTTTGTGAGCTGTAAAGTGGTAAATGCTTAAAGAGTAGCCTGTTTTTCTCTTTTCTTTTATAACTAATAATGTACTGGGTGAAAATTGGACCATGACTTTTAAGACTATAAAAACTAGTGAAAACTGAAAAAATTAGATGCATATTCTAAAGAAGCTTCTATTGTGTCTCAAAGTTCTTTAGTAGTTAGTTTTTAGAAAGCTGCTTTGAACATTCAGCACTACAGGCAAGGAGGAGTCATTATTCATACCGTTGTAGAGAAAGAACACCGGGCCAGGGATCTGCAGGCCCAGAGTCCATTCTGGCTTTAAGATTCCACCATATTTATTCTTTGGTGACTGAAATGGCTGTTAATGACTTAACCTTTGTAAATAGAATTCATCACTTTCCTTCACCCTAATGTGACTCTCCTTATCTGCTGCCTATTATAGTGAACAGAAGCACCAAGCATCTAGTCATCCCAACAAGAATGCAGGGGGGTCTTCTCCCTCTTCTCTCCCTACTTACTCCTACCCTTTTATCAAGGTCTTTCCATCACCAGGGTCAGCCAGTCTTGCTCCTTAGTATCTCTTCAGCTCTCTTCACAATTGTTATGCTCATCTTTAGCTCTCTCATCTTGCTGCTGTTTTAACTGATCATTGATCTACTTTTCTCTAGCAATTCTTTTATTATTATTATTATTATTACTATTATTAATTATTTTAAATGGTGCCAGGGATCCAACTCCAGACCTTGCACATGCTAGGCAAGTATTCTCCTGCTGAGCTACATCCACAACTATTTTTTTTTGAAACAGGGTCTTGGTAAATTGCGCAGGCTGGTCACAAACTTGATCCTCCTGCCTCAGCCTCCCAGGTAGCTGGGATTACAGGAGTATGCTTATATAACTTGTATAACCTTAAGGCTCACTCCATTGTTTCATATATAAAATTACTCAAGCAAGTGGATGTTGAACAAAGGAAGGCATACATAGTAATGACTTATTTTTGTGACGTTGAACAAGTCACTTAGTTTATTTGGGTCTCTATTTACTTTATGACTAACATGAGAACACTGAATTAACTTGAGGTGAAGGTGGTGAACTCCAGTTTTAAAGTTACATGAATGTGGAATTATATGCTTATCAATAGCCAAGAAATGTGATAGAGCTTTCAAAATAGCGGTAGATTGGGAATACTGTTTTATTTGATTTGAGCTTCTTCACTGAAAAAGTTTATAATTACTGCCCTTGCAACTAGTCTATACCTTCTGCTGCCTTCTTAGGGGAGACAATGAATGGCCACCATGAATGCTAGAGATGGAGAAGAGTTTGCACCCATACAACTTTGGTTTTGTGAACTTAGTGGAAAGAAGTTGCAGCTTTCCTGGAAAGAGTTTGGATCAAGTCTAAAAGAGAACAAATGGCTCTGAGGGAAATGCATCTTTTTTTTGTTTTGTTTTGTTTTGTTTCTTTCTTTGTTTCAGGATAATGAAATAGTGTCGTACCTCTGATAACCTAAAGATGGAAGCTAGTCAGTGTTTTTCCAAGTTGAATCTTTGCAAGTTGAGTCATCACTATTTACACTGTGCCTCCGTCTTAGGTCTTTAATTTTATTCTCAAGTGAGAATATGAATTTTTGTGGGTCTACAGCTCATTCATGTGAAAAAACCACTGAGATAAGACTGAGGGTAAAGAGAAGCAGTAGATATTTGAATATGAAATATGCAGAGAAGAAATTTTTGAACTTCTTGTTCTGAGATTTTGGATGATCCCAAAGGTGAGAAATGCACATAATCTACTGTCAGAGAGAGCCAGTTTTGGGGAGACATAATGCAAATCAACAGGCATAGACACCAGGTTTTCTCCCCAGAGAAACTGAGAAAAGGTCAAAGCTTTATACTGGGAGAATGATCCAATTAAATACCAATATGAAGCCAGCATACCATGTGCCCCCCAAACAAAGCTAGCCATGCATTCTTATCAGTATCTCTTTGAAGACCCCCTCAAGCTTGACCCTGTATCATTGTCTTTGCTCTTCCTGATTCGGAAATATAACCAACTTTCCAAGGTTTTTTGTCCTTGACTTGTCATTTTTTATCCTTTTCTGCTTTGCTGTGCTTACGTTTTAACATATCTGCTCCGTGGTATTTTGGTATTGGAATTAGAAACTCCACACCAAGAATAATTTTCCAATTTATTGACTTTCCGGACAAGAATTTATTCCCTTAGACTTCCTGCCAATCTGCGGTTGTTAGTAAATAGTACTGTACTGGTTTGGAGAGCTGGGTACTTTAAGATGGGGACAGAAAATCATGAAAGATGAACGATCTTGACCTGAAACTGAAATTCAGACAAAGGATGAGTGGTATTCTTTGAGCAAACAGTACACCAACATGGCTGTACGTTCGGCAGAAGCGCCAGCTTACAGCAAACAGGAGACAACTCCAGGAACAAAATAGAACTAGGCCTACCTCTGCTTATTCAAATACCACCCACAACTTTCTGGGAGAAGAACATATGCAGAGCATATTTGAAAACATTATAAGGCATGCATAAAGTACAATATTAGTCAATTTTATATGCTCAGTCGCATGAAATCTGTGTGTTTAAAAAATATAATAATTTGCATTTCATGGCTTTTGATAACCTCAGGAGTGCACTTGAAATTCAGCACATGCCCACAGCACCTCCCAGCTCACCCCATTTTTAACTGAAGACCAATGGTTTCTATTAAGGGATCAGGCAGGGCCTCTGACAAGCCAGTCAATAACTATGTGAGGTTACTTCATTAATGCTATAATGGCTGATAGAGTGAGAGGCAAAAAACAGGTTCCTGACAGCAGCAAATGAAAATGATAGAGATTCCTGAAGCAATGCGCCTTTCCTTTGTCATTGTCTTTTGCTTCGCTTATTCAAAATGTGGCATTTATGTATTCAGTCTTGATGAATGTTGCAGGCTTTAAGTACTTTTTCCATCTCTAATGCAGTGCCGATTGCACATTGTTCTCTCTTTTTCTCTCTCTCCCCCTCTCCCTCTCTCTCTCTCTCTCTCTTTTCCCTATAACCTCTGCTGTCAAGGCATTGCAGGCTGAAGGGTTGCAGGCACTGGCTAAATAGCTTTTGTGCTGTAAATGGTGAAGGTGATGGGACAATGCATCATAAGTGCTGGCTCCGTCACAGAGCAGAGTGGGTGGTGGGAGCTGGACCCTGTGGCTAAAGAGGTACAGGTCTCCCTGGGCCTGCCATTCTCTTGTCTTTAGAAACAAGGCAGAAACCTCCAAGGAAAGCGTAGGCATCTCTGTGGAGCTCACATGGGGTGCCTTTAGGAGAGGAAAGCTAAATCAGGTGAATCAGGAAGAGGAGTGACTTGGAAAGGGCACTCCAGTTAGCCATGATCAGGACCAAGCACAGCTCTGGCCAGGGTACATTCTGGCTAGGCCTTGGTGTTTGGCTGTTAGAGGCAGAAGTTCTTCCTGGCTTCTAAGTGTCTTGACAGGCACAGACTGCACTCTGGTCCTTGAGGCGGGTCATGCATTTTGTTTCAATGAACAAGAGAGAATACAGACTGGCAGGTCCTTGGCATCAGCTAAAGGGAGCCTGAGCAAAGCCAGAATGAGAAATACAGGCATCTCTTGGAGCTGCGGGTGGAAGCCTTCTTGGACAAGGGCTGAAGAGAGGCAGAGGATAAACGCGTGAGGGAGCAAGAGTTGAGAGCTTCTTAAGGCACAGTCCAACTTCTGATGGGGCTAGATTTTCAGCATCCCTTGCCCCCTCATGCTGTGAGAGCTCTGAAGCATTTTGAGGGGCGAAAATGTGACAATTCAACTAATAACACACATGCATCTTATTTCAATGGACTTCACCAGGGAATTGATCTGCTTTGTGGGATGCTGGTCTTAAACTGGGAAAACATCAGAACTGCATTGGCATGGTCAAAGACAAGCTAGGCAGGGATAAAAAAAATATGATAGCCCAATTCTCTATGCTTCCCCTACACAACTTGGGTGGCAGGACATAGCCTCAAATTGCCACCATGTGTCTTAAGAACTGACTCAAATCCAAACATATACAAACAAAACCCAGCTACCCCTCAATTAGATGCATGATTATAGTTTGGATGTACAGGTGACTTATGTGGCCAGAAGCACCTTAGCAGAAGGGATTGACCTTTATTTTTCTGTGACTCCATCAGATTCCATCTCTGTTAACTACAGAGATCATGCAGGAATTGTCTATTTGAAGATCAAGTTGGCCTGACCTGCATGGTATTTTAGTGTGGCCAGATTGGATTACTTTGATAATTGCAAAAATCTATTTTCTTTGTGCCTTTTTCTCACTGGTCTTACCAATTACTTACATGATAGGCATTGTTTTAGTAGGTTTTTTTTTTTTAACCTGCTGTGACTTAAAGACCTGACAAGAATGATTTTAGGGAGAAAAAGTCTAGTTGGGGGCTCTTGATTTCAAAAGTCTCTGTCTATAGATGGACAACTTCATTCCTCAGGACTTAAGAATGAACATCATGTAGGCAGAGTGTGATAGAGAAAAGTGGCTCAGCACATGAGGATCAAAAAAGAGAGAGGGAGAGAGAGAGAGAGAAAGAGAAGAAACCACTCAGCACGAATAAAATTTAAACCCCAAAGTCATACACCCACAATGAGCCACCTCCTTCAGCCGCATCCTACCTACTGCAGTTACCATTCAGTTAATCCCTATCAAGAATTAACTCTCATAACCTGACCATTTCACCTCTAAAACTTGCATTGACTCACATGAGTTTTGGGGGGACACCTCACATCTAAACCATAACAGGCATTATTCCATTTGGTAAACAATAAGTGTTGAATTGTGACAACTCCCCTCTTCCAAATTCACATTAAATTCTATTTTAGTCAGCTTTTTCACTGCTGAGACTAAAATGACCCAACCAGAAAAACTGTAAAGGTAAAAAAGGACTCACAGTTTCAGAGGTCTTAGTCCATAGAAAGCTGGCTCCATTCTTCAGGGCTCTAGGTGAGGCAGAACATCATGGCAGAAGAGTGTGGCAGAGGGCAACTCACATGGTGATCAGGAAGCAGAGAGAGAAAGACTCCACTGGCCAGATTCAAATATATACCTGATAGCCACGGTCCCCAATGAATCACTCCCTCCAGCCACACCCCACCTGCCACCAGTTCCCACTCAGTTAATCCCATCAAGGATCAATTCACTGATTAGGTTAAGGTATAACACAATCATTTCTCCTTCAAACCTTCTTGCATCGTCTCACACGTGAGCTTTTGGAAGACACTTCACATCCAAACCATAACAAGTTCTAAACCCTAGTACCCTGGAATGTGACAGTATTTGGAAATAGTCTTTAAAGAGGTAATTAAATGAAAATGACGTCATGAAGATGGGTCCTAACCCAATAGGACTGAGAGAAAATTAGGACTCAGGTGCTGAGAGAAGACGACATGAAGATGCAGGGAGAAGACAGCTACCTATGAATCTGAAGGAACCAACCTGCTGACACTCGCCTTCAGTACTATGAGGGAAGACATTTCTATCAATGAAACCACCCAGCCTGTGGCATTTGTTACAGTAGCACTAGCTGACTACCATAAGAAATAAAGAGCTTTGTGTAATAAGGGTCTCAGCAACTGGCCTAAAGCCACAGAATAGCTTACTGGGTCCAGTTCCTCATCATCTCTCCCCAACAAACCACGTTTTAGTAAAGCAAGTACGTTCTCTACATCCATGATGTTACTTTTAATTTTTAAGTTAGGTATCCCTAAATAATTCAGAAAACTAAATTGTGTGTTTTGAAAAGTTCACCCCCAAAAGCTTCAGATTGTTATGAAATTCTATGATCTCCTTTATTTGCTGCATTATAGCTTTGACATAAATATAGAGATAATCCCTTCACTTTAGCTGCTGTGTAGTACTCCACTACACAAATATACCACCTATTGCTTATCTATTCCCTTACTGAAGGATTCTGCATGATTTCTCTTTTGGTTACAATGAATGGAACTGCCATAAACATTCTTGCATGTGCTTCTTTAAGACATATTCCCAGAACAGGAATCACAGGATTTGTAGCATGTTTTCAGCTCGACAAGATATCAGAATGCTTGCCAACATAGTCATAGCAGCTTCTTCTTAAAACAGCAAAGTAAGAACTTTTCCTTTTTTGTATAATCTTACCAACACTTAGTGTTATTGGGATTTGAAATTTTCTCACAGTCTGATGGGAGTACATGGCAACTAATGGTTGTTCTTCGATTGTTCTTAGAAACCACAATTATAGCCAGGCATGGTGGCACACATTTGTAATCCCAGCGGCTTGGGAGGCAGAGACAGGAGGATGGAGAATTCAAAGCCAGCCTTAGCAATTTAGTAAGGCCCTAAGCAACTCAGCAAGACCCTACCTTTAAATAAAATTCATAAAAGGGCTGGGGATGTGGCTCAATGGATAAATACTGCTAGGTTACCCTGTGCCAAAATAAATAAATAAATAAAAAGAAAAATCACAATCAGAATGGCCAGCATTTATTTAGCAACTATCAAACACCAGGTGCTCTGTGGTTTACATCTTCTTTAATCTTCAACATAGTCCTATGAAATAAGTCGAGCTACAATCACCCACATTCTGCAGACAAGGAAACTGAACTCTAAAAGGAAGCTACTTGTTCAAGGCCAGGCAACTACTAAATGATTCAAGGAGAATTAGGATTTATCTGATTCCAAAGCCTGTTGTGTTAGGTTGGGTTTCCTCCAAAGTAGACCCTGCAACAAAGGGCTTGGGTTCTGGTGGTTTGTTTAGGAATTGATTCTAGGAAGTGCACATGAGATTAGCAGAAGAGTCACAAAGGCTGGTGGGGTATTTATGAATATATGATCACATATGGAATTGTGATTCCATTCTTCCAGCGTCTTCTCAGAGGTTTGTAGCACCTAGAATTATCCCACCAGTCCATGAGAAACCTGTGTATTCATCCACCAACCCTCATTAGTCATCGGTCGAGTTTTGAACATTCTTCAAGAGTACTGACTAAGCTCCCCCATGCAAAAGAAAGCACTCAGTCAGAGGAGAGAGATGTGGGTCCTTGACAATACCTAGCTCAGTTGCAGGGGAACACAGAGGCAGGCCAAATGTACTGGGAGGGCATGAACACCCACACTCTTCCTAGCTCTTTTACCATCTGTCCAAGCAGGAGAAATCTCTTCACCAGCTTCTTCCTTGCATAACCTGAGGGGAAGTAACTGCATTTTAATCTCTGCACTGTAAGTTGGTTTATAATTGATGGGACTTTTCCTACAGAAATTGATATACAGAATTACACTTTACCAAAATATTCTAACTTGTTATGTAATGGTTTTTCGTGTGTGTATGTGTGTGTGTGTGTGTGTTACCTTTATTTTTTTTCTTGATTTTAATTTCTTTGTATTGATAACAGGACTCATCACATACTTTTGATCAAGTGGGGAAAATGTCAATTTCCTCACTGCTTTCTTGGGAAATACGAAAATAAAGTCTTTCTCTCTAAACTCTGAAGTGTTTCCCATACCTATAAAGATACATTTTTCACTCCAGAAAACTTCAATAAAATCATGGATATAAAACTGGCCTAAAATGAAAAATTTTACAGAAATCTGACTGCCGAAAATGAAAAATAAAAAAGACCGTGTATTTAAAAGAAATAGTAATAGCCACTTAGAATTGTGTAATTTGTGTTTTTAAAGTATCTCGTCAAAACTGCTTAACAAGATAATAATGTGTGTTGGAATCACACTCATCCCTCTTAGAGTTGTAAAAGCAAATGCATAGAATGGTGAAAGGGCTTTGCCAGGGTTATGCCATGAATTGATGACCCTTGTCAAACTTGAACTCTGGACTGCAGAAGCCCAAGCCTATACTTGTTGACCTACATTAGAGTTTTTCAAGTTGTGGTTCAGACAATTTTCATCAAAATTGTGGGATAGCCAGGCGTGGTGGTGCATACCTGAATACCTCAGCTCAGAAGGCTGAGGCAGGAGGATTGCAAGTTCAAAGACAGTTCCAGCAAAAGCAAGGTGCTAAGCAACTCAGTGAGACCCTGTTTCTATTTAAATACAAAATAGGGCTGGGAGTGTGGCTCAGTGATAGAATGCTTCTGAATTCAATCCCTAGTACCCCCTCTCCCTCCCAAAATTTCTGGATGTTCTTTTCTCTCTCTTTCTTTCTTTCTTTCTTTCTTTCTTTCTTTCTTTCTTTCTTTCTTTCTTTCTTTCTTTCTTTCTTTCTTTCTTTCCCAGGGATTCATACAAGGGGTGCTTTACCACTGAGCCATATCTCTACCCCTTCTTTTACTTTGAGACAGGGCCTTGCTAAATTGCTGAGACTGGCTTCGAACTTGCAATCCTCCTGCCTCAACTTCCCAGATTGTTGGGATTATAGGAGAGCATCGCTGTGCTCAGCTGGATGTACTTTTTAAATGGCTAAGTCCTGGCCCTTACTTCAGAAGATAGGAACTGTGGTGGTAAAGTTTCTTACATACCCAGAAACAAAGGGCCAAACCTTTTGGAGGCTTGAATGTCACCACTGTCATGATATTCTCAGCACCTTCAGAAATGATCAGGGAATGGTACAATTTCCCCGTGATCCACTACCCATGCTCAGGAAGTGTCTGATCAGTCAGCCCAGATCTTCCCAGCAGAATTTTTCTTTTTGTTTTTGTACCAGGGATTGAACTCAGGGACACCCTGAGACAGTGAGCTACATCCCCAGCCCTATTTTGTATTTTACTTAAAGACATGATCTCACTAAGTTGCTTAGTGTCTTGCTTTTTGCTGAGGATGGCTTTGATCTCACCATCCCCCTGCCTCCTCCTGAGCTCCTGGGTTTACCAGCGTGAGCTACCTGCCCAGCTCAGCAGAATATTTTTGTTCCTGCTCATAGTGGTCATCATTATGTAGAAGCCAAAATTCCTCGAGAAGAAAGAACACATTTGTGGTCATATTTTTTTTTTTTTTTTGCCAATGATATCTTCAACCAAGACAGATTTACCCCTAGATATGGATCCAGGTTGATTTATGAAAATCCAGATAACCTCTACTTTACCCCCATCTCTATAAACAATTAACAAATGAGTCCCAACAGCATGTCTGTAATATAAAGGATGACTTATAATGGCATTGATGAAGTGTCACTTAAGCAGGTTTTAAATACTTCCTGTAAATCTTCTAATGTTTAAAGAGGCCAAACTCTTCAATTTTATTTTCTCTGCCTATCAAAGCTGTACGATGGGCAACATGTTATATAAATCCTTTTGGGGCAGCCTAAACTGATTTCTGCACTGTCAAAAAGAATTGTAGATGAGATAGTCAGAGTACCCCCTTGATATCCAGGATCATTGCCAGTGCCCGTGGCAGTTGTCCAATTGAGAGATGATAGGAATTTAGATACTCATGCAATAGCGTGGTGGTCAGAAAGAATTTGACTCTGTATATTTCGGAAGGAGAGCTAACAGAATTTCCTGATGGATTGAGGTGAGGGGCATAAAAGAAAAAAAAAGGGTCAAGGATGACATCAAAATTTTCTTCCTGAACCAATAGAATAATGAAAACGCAATAAACCAAGGAGGAGGCTGTGTAAGGTACAGGTTTTATGAAACCAAGTTTGGGACATTTAATATTTGAGATAGCCCTTAGACATTCAGGTGAAGATACCAAGTCAACTCTTGAATATGAGGTTGGATTTTGGGAGAGAATCTGGACTGAAGATAAAAATTTGGGAATCATCCGCATATTATTCAAATCTCAGTCCACAAGACGAGATACCCTCAATGAGAGAGTCAACTGTGGATGGAGTAAAGAAGAAGAACCAAGTCTAAATTCTGGGGCACTTAAAAGGGGTCAGGAAGACCAGGAAGAATCAGTCAAGTTACTGAGAAGGCACAAACAGGGGATATGTGTGATGTCTTGAGCATCAAAGAATAATGGATTGGATATGGAGGTAGAAGGGGTGTCTTATCAAACGCTGGTGACAACCACTAGATTTATTCTGGTGGAATTCATTGATGATGTTTATGAGAGAAGTTTGTATGAATGATAGAGGTGAAAAGTCAGCTTGGATTGTGTCCAACTGACATGTGAAAAGAAGAATTGGTGCCTGCATGAGCATGATTCCTACTTGAGATCTCACCTGCAGTAGTGCTCACTCCAGAAGATTGGTCTTCAGTTACATTGGTCCAGCATCATGGGCACATGGCCCTAAGACCAGGAATTTAACTACTTGAATAAAATGCCAACAAGCTGGAGAGGATTCATGTGACCAATTTACCAGGCTGACAATTCTTAGTCATCTTCTGGAAGTGCTTCCCTCTGTTTGTGAGGAAGATGATTACCGCTGGTCCCCAAATAGCCTGTTTAGCACCCAGCACTGTGCCTCATACATAGCCAGTATTTAATAGCTTTTTGTGATCTGAATGAATTTGTAAGAGAATGAATGTGCTTGGGTATATTTGGAGCAAATTATCCATGTTTGGTCAATTTTCTTTTTCAAATAAAAGATCTACAAATGATTGCTGGCAAAAAATAAATAAATAAAGCCAGGGTGGGGGAAAAAAAAAAACAACAACCCTGTTTTAGACAAACACATTGTGTCCTGAAAGATCTATTCTGTCATGCCAGCAGTCTCATTGGCTGTGATTTGTATATTAAGAAGATTTTAATTGCTCAGGTAAGTGCTTGCACCTGCTAAGACATTGTGTATTAGAGTACTTTATTCTAATCTTTTACAATACAGGGCACACTTCACCCATAAAATTATTCTCTGCACAATTATCACTCTGTTTTACTGAGGTAGAAAGTGCAACTTAACACTTTGGGTTTCACTCATTATTATTAAAATCATGGAAATTAGGATCATTGGGTAATGCTTGTGCAGTTAACTGCTGAATTGCCCCCGTCCTTTCTGTTCCTCTTCTGCTTGCACCAATGAGCAGGACTTGAGTGAGTTTTTACTTTATCTGCAAGCACCGTGGGGGCCTGATTGTTTTCAACACAAAAGGTGTTATAAACTCCCAGCAGAGCTTTTCTGCTGGGGCTCAGGGAACATATGAACTAACTGGCTTTTTTCTTTATTTTTAAAATAATATTTTTTTCTGATTATGAAAGAATTGCAAAAGGTAAATTAAAAGTAATTACATACAGAACAGGGAAAAGTTGAGAAGATCTGAAGGAAAACACAAAAATATACATAATCAACCGTTATTCATCTGTTTTTCTTTCAGGTACTTTCTTCTAAATTATACATAAATACAGTGAATGCATACAGTAGGCACTTGCTCTTGTTCTCACATAAGCATATATTTTCTCAGATTAGAATATAAGCAAAAGAGTAGTCACATCTTTTTTTCCCCTAAGATAACCCATAGCAGGAGTTAGCAAGCTACACATTGCAGAGTGCATCCTGCCTGTTGTTATAAATAAAGTTTTATTGTAACATAGTCATGGTCATTTGTTGGTATATCATCCATGGCTGTTTTTATGCAATAACACTGGAATTGAGTGGCTGTCGTACAGGACACATGACCTTCAAATCCTAAAATATTTGCTGTTGACCTTTTATAGGAAAAGATCTGTCATCTTCAAATTACTACATAAATATTGTGTCACATATCTGGCACAGAGAACCAGGTATTTTGTGGCTGGCATGATTAGCAATGTCACTTCAATGATTTTATTGTGACTTTATCCGGTGGCCAGAACACAGGTTGGTGTCTTAGCTGTATTCTGGTTTGACACAGCTCATCTATACCCCATGTATACCCCATCTATACCCACTCTGTGGTGACAACATTTCTTCACCCATATTTATCCACTATGCTGCCTATATCCCCAAGATTGGTAATCTATGGGTAACCCAAGAGCCTTTTTTCTCTTTCCCCTAGGACACCTGTGATGAAGCTCAGTGTGCCTCAACATACAGCCAAATTCTGGGTCAGTGAGCATGGGGTGAGGTGCAGGTTTCTGCATTTCGGGCAAGAGTTCCTTGGTGATTCTGATTTTGAGAAACACCTTCTGGGTCCTTTTCTTTTCTGTCCACCTACTCTGTCAAAGTAACCTGCTGTCTCTTTCAGTCATTTAGGACTTTGTTTTCCTCCGAGAATTGAAAATTTCACTGGGGGTGACAAGGTTAATATGCAATCCCAAAGGAATATGCTTTCATTCCACTAAGATTTCTAAAATATGAGCATGAAGGTCTACTTGAACCAGCTCTGTTGAACACTGACTGCTTAACAGGTGCTACCTGAATTAGGGAGCTATCCTAATTGCTAAGCCCACAAGACCAGGCCATGGCCAATCTGCTTTGGTCAGACATTTATCTTAGCTTCTGTAGTTTTCTTTTGTTTCATCTAGCAGCTTCTATTTTTCAACACTGACACCCTCCAAAGCCTCTTTAGATAGAATATGGGCTGTGTCGGTGGGAACATTGATGTGTACTTATAGTAGCACTATTTAGGTTACAAGTAAAGTAACTTCTCATCAAAAGCCCAGATAAGTTTTCCTGTTTGAGAGTTCCATCTCTGTGCACTGACTGCAAGTATTACACGAAGTGGTTTCTTTTCTTCTCTAACTTACGACCGTGTCTTTATCATCTTTTATAGATTTGTAAGCCCTTGGGTTAATATGTCTTTTCTCTCTTGCCCCACCTTTAGGCAGTGTGATCCTGAAAAGCAATCTTTTGAAAAATTACCGTTTTTTGCAAATCTCAGTATACTCCATATGGATTTAGGTATGATGGGATAACACAGAAGTGCCATAAAGAAGAGTTTCTTTCCTGGAAAATATGATTAAAGAGAAAAATAATTGAGTAACTTATTACTGGGCCACAATTACTGGGGTGCTCCATGTTTTAATATGTATTCGCTCAGTAAGTATTTATTGTGCTGCCCGTCATACACAGGGGCATTCATAGTGAAAACAACAACAACAACAACAAAACCAAAACCAATCAACAAACAAAAGAACACAAACTTCAAAAGCCCTTGCTGGTCAGGGTGATTACCTTCCAGTGAATGACAATAAACAATAGCATGTTGAGTTTCAGGGTACAGGGACAACAGCAATAAAGCAGACAAGGGGAGTCAGAGAGTGTGTGTTTAGGTGTCCTGGGTGGGATGGTGCTCAGCCTATTTGGAAGCTACCCTAAAAATGCAGAAATTTGAATGTTCCAGCTTTGAGACTCTTGCTGGGAGCCCAGGCTTTACACCCCAACCCAACATCTCTAGCCAGCCATGAGGATCTGCTGTTCTTATCACACAGGCAAAAATTCAGGTCAAGTGATTAAATCTTTCTTTCTTTACAAAACACAGTCTCAAAAGGAAAGGTAGAATTCAAAGACAGAAAGACGTGAAGGAATGTATGAATGGCTGTGTACATCTCCCAGTTCCAGGAGAGGCTCTGAGGCTTTTCTGGTCAGACTCCTGAATGTCTTACTCCTTGTCTCTCTAATCTCAGCTCCTAAGGGAGGCCTCCCCTCACCACTCAATCAATTACCCCATCACCACGTCACCTGCTTTTGCTTAATTTATTTTCATAGCACTTATTCCTAATTGATATTTATTTATTTGCCTACCTGTTAATTGCTGTCTGTCCCCACTAGAAAGAGAGCCCTAATAAAGTGGGGGAAGGTGTTTGTTTTGGCCCTGACATGTAATAAGTTCTTAATAAGTGTTTGTCGAATGGAACACGATGCTAACCATAGACGAGGAGAGAAAAGTCTCCCCAACAGGGTCACTCTTAAAAAAATTATCTCAATCAAATTGAAGATTCTAGTTCCTTAAAAAAACCCAACAACTTCTTTTAGTAGCAATCATTCACTAATTTGTAATAATTCAAAGTAGAACAGGTTTTATTGTTAAAGTTTTAAACTTCTTTAGTTGACATCCAGACACATAAATATGCTTATGTTTGGTGAGACTGTTGTAGAAAAAGTTTTTCTACAATGAAGGCAGACTCCACATTCTCTTAGATAGTAATGTGTTCACATTTTTTTTCATTTAATGAAGTACACAGAATTCATCTACCTTGCCTGTGAATGTTTCCACTTGAATAACTTAACATTATGTATGCCATCAGAGGAATTATTTTCCTAAAAATAATTCAAATAAATGAAAAAGTTTACAGAATAATACAATAAGTACCCTTGTACTCACCAACCAGCTTTGTTGAATTGTAACATTTTCCATATTTTCTTTAGGTCTATATTTTTAGATGAACATTTCCAATATATTTAACACACCCTATATAACTGTCCCTTCTCCTACTCCACACCCACCCCTTCTTAGAGGTCATAATCACCTCTCCATGTTTGTTTTTCTAATTGAATACATTTATATATCAGATTCCAAAACAGCATAGAGTTTATATGTTATTATATAAAAGATATCATACTACCTGTGTAATTTTGCAACTTCATTTTTTGCTTGGTTGTTTGTTATTGATCCATTTTGATACAAATAGCTAAAGCTTATCATAGGTAACTATAGATATTTTGCCATTAAAATACTATTTTCACAGAACTAACACCCAAATTGGACAAATTACAACCAAGCTTTCAAAGAGGAACATGTGGGGTCTTTTTTATGAGCACTTATTCATGAGGGCTCCATCCTCATGACCTAAGTGCCTTCCAAGGGTATATGTTTTCTTTTAATGCAATTTTAACTATTAATACCCATTCAATCAAATTTCTTCTTTACTCAAATGTTATTTATAATTTCTATACATGGAAGGTAGAATTCTAAGATGACCCCAAAGATTCCTGGCCTCTGTTTTATGCATGTTCCCCTGGACTGTGCATGAGTTTGTGACTAGGATGAGGTTTCACTCTCCTGATTAGGTTGGTAATAAACTGACTATGAGTTAATTAAAAGGAAGGTGGTTAGGAATCGAAGGTGACCTTTAAGACCTGAAAGAAACTCCCTCTTAATAGACAGTAAAGAAAGAAGGACTTCTGTCCTATAGTCGTAGGGACTGAGTTCCATGAACAGTCATCAGGGACTGAGTTCTGTCAACAAACTCCAGATGGATATGACACCTTGACCTCAGTCTTGTGGGACTCTGAGCAGAATATCTAGACTTCTCATTTCCAGAAAAGCTGATGTAGCAAGTGACAGACAATTTAAGTGTCTAAAATTGTGATAATCTGTTACATAGCCACAAAACTATTATGCTATAGTTTGGGATTGAACTTATCAATTTTTAAGGAGTGTATATTAAGATCTCCCATTATGGTTTTGCTTGTTAATTTCTGCTAGTATTTCTAAGCAATTATACTTTTTCTACTTTGAGGTCAAGATATTTGGGTTATATATATTCAAAATGGCTAAATGAATTTTTCCTGTATGTAGTGACCCTTTTTTAATTACTAATTATGTTATTTGCCTGAAAATTTATTTTGTCTAATATTAAAATATACATTTTTAAATTAATATTTTTCCAGTATATCATTTTTTATCCCTCTATTTTCAACCTTCTTTTTATGATTTTAGAAATATCTGTAGCAAAAAAAAAACATAGTTAGATTTTGAAAAACTGGCTTAAGGTTATTTATTTTTACATAATGAGTTTTTTTTCTATCACATTCACTATGATTTATTTATTTATTTAGACTTTTTCTATCATCTTATTTATTGTGGGTTTTTTTTCTATTTTAAAAAGGCTTTCTGCCTTGTACTGTTTTGATCAGATTTTCCCCTCTCTCCCACCTTCAATCTCTATTGTTTAGAATTTAGAAATTATTTTTCATTCTTTTAGTGATTACTTTCAAATATTAGTCAGCATTTTTAACATAAACTTGAAAATTAATAATTAATTTCATAATCTTAAGTACATAAGAATATTAAATAATACAAGGAGATTGGCCTTTTATAGATCTGATCATGCCTTCTTATCTTGCTCATTATGACTTACAGTTTAACTCCACCTTGATTTGAGAGCATTCTTATTCATCATTTTTATTAATATTGATTTATATAGTCAAACTTATTTAGCTACGCAGATTTTCTTTCTCTGAACTTGTTTTGGCACCTTAAATCTTTGTTCTTTGTTGAATTCGTTCATTCTGATGAATATTCTTTTGTAATTTTATCTTCATGTTCTCAATATTGACCCCCAAACTGATTTATTTTGACCTTATTCTACAATGGTAGTTTAATTGGCTATAGAATTATAGGTTGATGATTTCTTTCTTTCATCATTTTTGAAGTTATGATTCCATTATTTCTGCCTTTTGAATTGTTTATCTGGTGAAGTCTTGCATAGTCTTCCTGTTAAGAGCTGGCTGGGGGTCTTTGCCCCTTTTTCTTGAATCTTAATAGTTACTGTGTCTACCTGGCCAATGGCATAGAATATGGTGGAAATGGTACCATGCTATTTGCAGAATCAGGCTGTGAAAGTGTCACAGTTTATATGCTTCCCTCTTGGATTTATGATGCTCAGGGAAGCTTGATTACCTTGATATTCCCAAGCTGTGATGAAGTTTGTGTTAGTAAGGGGAATCGCTGCATAGAGTCAATCCCTCTAGGCAGGTGACAAACATGGAATGAAAACACTGTCTTGAACATTTATCCTCTGCTGATGTGATGTAGAGAAGATGTAAGGCTGAACATATATCCCATTCCATTGTTCCAGTCTACTCCAACTGTTCAAGCCAACCCAGTTGAGGCCTGAGTTGTTGTTGAGCAGAGAATAGCCATCCATGCTGGGCTGCGCTAAAGTTCTTGACCCATAAAATCAAGAGCACAACAGAATGGTTGTTATTTTAATAACTAATTTTGTGGTGGTTTGTTATAATTAATACATATCTGGAACAATAGCATTTTCCCTTTGTAATACTTAGATCATGCTCTCAAATTATACTTTTATTAGTGTGTTTAGGGTTTATTTTTTTCAAAAGAACAGGCAAAAATGGACATAATTTGTTTTACATTTTATTCTCATGGCCTACCACATATAGATGTTTAATAAATATTTGGCAAATGAATAAATATTATAAAAAGTTTACATTGCTCAATTGTTTTGTTCTAATTTTTGCTATTTAAATTCTTTTAAAAATCTACTTATTTGGAGCTATTAGATTTGCATCACAGTGTTTTATTAATGTACTGATGAGAACATTGTTTTGTGATTGGATTGTTTTGTATTTAAAGCATTTAAAATTAAAAAAACAAAACAAAACAAAAATAAACTCCAAAACATTTGCAGTGTTCTTTACCTGAGCTGCTATAATCCACAAAGAAAGTAAATTAAAATAATGAATTTTTTAAACCTACAAAAATTTAATTTAATCTGGAGATAGAAGATTCTGATCCTTTTTATGTCTTTAGGGCTTATTTGTTCCTCTCGTGCTGATCATTTTTCTGGCCATAGAAGACAGAAGAAATCAATGAACAATAACGCTGGCTGGGTTGAGCAGATAGAGCTCACAGTGAAAAGTTTAGAGTTTAAATTTAAAGATTACTTAATCACTTTTATTTTAAAATCTGGGAAACATCAAAATGCTTCCCCCAAATGAGTCCTGGCTCTACTGTGTATGATCCGATGATGCAGCTACTTCACGGTTTCCTGACATCTGTTGTTCCATGTCTTCATGGACAGCTGCGGAGACTCTGATCTGCTTATTCTCCTTGTCACTTGGTTATTTCTGCTTTCACCCTCCAAAGATAATTCCTTTGCAATAAGCAGCTCTTAAAATAGAGTTTGGGGGAAACAACTATTTGTTTGTTTATTTACTCACTTAGATAACATTATGTTCTAGAAATTCAAGTTAGCTGTTAGCTTCATGGATATATACGTGTGTGTGTGTGTGTGTGTGTGTGTGTGTGTGTGTGTATGTATGTATATAATTTTTACATACAGAGAAAGAAAGAAAGGAAGAAGCAAAAGAAAGAAAATAAGGGGAATAATATGGTCCTGGTATAAGATTTAGAAAACTCAAACCAGAATGATCTTTTTTCCCAACTTGTGGTGGGCCAACATTTGTCTCTTTTACGGGAAACTGGTTTGTTACATGGTTCAAAATGTCCATAATATTAATGCAGGCCAATTGTGCAGAAGTATGGTTGTTCTTGGTTCCCATACCAGACAGTAATTTTTCCCAGGTTCCTCATAAAGGGGACCCAGGAGGAAGGAAATAGTTTCAGCTGAACTGTACCGCAGAATAAAACAGCATTTAGGAGAGGCTGTAAGCGACTGAAGAATTCAGAAGAGAATGAGTCGCATTTATATTGTATTTCTAGTTAACATCAGTGCCAGGCAAATAGTAGGTACTAATTAAATCTTCCTTAAGTGCATGAGAAACCTAAAATGGAAAAATGTTTCTGATTGCCTAATAACTTTTAACAGAAAGTTATCTGGAAGAAGAATGTTCCTCAAAGGGCTTGATGTGCTAACTGGCAGCAAGTCTGACACCATCCTCATCAGGGTTGCTATGGAGAGAACATCCTGTCCTGTGATGTGTAGTGGGTACCACCGGAGATTTAAGCAAATACTGGTTAAATAGAACTGGGAGCTGCTGCTGTAGATTTGGATGCCTTGGAGGAGATGTGTATTTAGTTTGTGCAATCCTTCCTTTGGTCCCGAGGACTTAGAAGGCATAGCAGTTTCCTCTCTACTACCAGGGAAACTGGTCAATTGTTTTACTTGAGGCCCTTGGGCCCTTCCATTTTTTCACCATAAGTTCTATTTAACTTCATCAAATTCAGTTTTCCTCCCATTTCTTCATTTTTTTGGAATAAATCTGTAAATGTCTCTCTCTATACAGTTGATATGAAAGCTTACCTTCCCAAGCCAGAGTCTTTGTCTCTTTACTAACCTGTATGTCCATTGAACAATAATTATACTGTGGCCTGAAAGACACAGTGTCATTGTGTGGGTTAAAGTCAGAGTATAAAGGAGGGTCACATAACAATAAGGCTATAGTATTCTTTGCTGTGTTGCAACTGTCCACCTCGGTTATCTGAGAAGGCCCAAAGGTAAAGCCAAGTCACAAAAATAGGTTGCTTTATTAGCACACTGCTCCACCCTCCGAAGCATATTGCTTCAATTAGAACAATGCTACACATTTGGTGTTAGTAAAGAGTGAGGCAGTCTTTCCCTTTATTTTCTTTGGTCAACATTTTCTTTACTTGAAAAAGTAGTCTCTTTGTGAAAAAGCAGGAAACAAAGCATTATCTTTTGGACTTTAGTTTTTAGCCCTGTTAGTGAAACACCTAAATATTCCAGTGGGCAGCCTCTCCTGATGGCATTTCCCACCTTCTCCAACCCAGCAATGTGGCCACTGACATGGGAACCCTTGTTGATGTTCTTCTTGCCCCTCACCCTTTTTTGCAATTCTCTGAACAGAATGGCTGAACAAAAAAGGGGAAAGAGAGAGAGCCAGAGAATCAGACTGGGCTGTGTAGAGATGCCCTGGCTTGGTGCTCAGTGGAGTGCACCAATGTGCAGAACTGCAGAATAGAAAGAGAATGGAGAGCCAAAGAGGGCAGCAACAGCCGAGTTCGTAGTCTTTCTTACCTGACTTGCATTTAATGGGAAACATACACCTATGGGAGAAATGGCTAGGTAAAGGTGGGCTTCAGATCATCACAGCTGCAGGGATTTCCACAGGAAAAGAAGTTTTCTCTGACATCAATAAAACGTAGGAGTTTGGCTGGGCACAGTGGAGCATACCTATAATCTCAGCAGCTCAAGCTCAAGAGGTTGGGGCAGCAGAGAGGTGGTAGGGAATGGAAGGGAGAAGGGGAATTGCACAGAAGATGGAAGGAGACCCTCATCGTTATATAAAATACATATATGATGGTGTGAGGGGGAAGAAAAAAAAGAGAGAAATGTGTCACAGTAGATTGGGTAGAGAGAGGTGATGGGAGGGTAGGTAAGAGGAGGGGGGATAGGAAGGGCAGCAGAATACAATAGACACTAGTATGGCTGTATATATATACGTGGCTGTATAACCAATGTGATCCTGCAATCTGTACACGTGGAAAAATGAGAATTCATACCCCATTTGAATCAAATGTATGATATGTCAAGATCAGTGTATTGTTATGAGCAACTAATTAAAAAAAAAAAAAGAGGTTGGGGCAGGAGGATTGCAAGTTCAAAACCAGCCTCACCAAAAGTGAAGTGCTAAGCAATTCACTGAGACCCTATCTCTAAATAAACTAGAATAAAATAAAATAAAATAATAGGGCTGGGGATGTGATGTGGCTCAGTGGTGGGTAAGTACCCCTGTGTTCAATTCCCAGTACTCCTGTCCCCCAAATACAGGAGTTTGAACCAATGGCTCTGTCCTTTCCAAGCCACATCATCTTGAAACAGTTGAACCTTTCTGAGCCTCTGTGCCCTCATCCCTCAAGTGCAAATACCTCAGAGTGCTGTGAGATACAAGATAATGTATATTTAAGTGCCTGACTTAGTCACTGGTAGTATTACCATCCTCCTTATTAACATTTTTATCTTCTTCATTATAGTTACTCATTTTGTCCTCTATGCACATGATCTTAAACATTATTATTATAATTAAATATCATTGAGAACACCCTATATGTCACTGATCAACAGAGCTGCAAAGCAAGCATAATAAAGCATTTCCTCTTTAGAACTAAAATTCATTTGTTTTTCAAAAAGGCAAGAGAAAGCATGTTTTGATTTATTTAATACTTAGTTAAGAGTTACTCAAAATAGTAGCTTAATTTGTAGCTAGATCTTTCTTTTAGGAAGCATTTTTACAAGACCCAGTCTCTCAAGAACTCCAAGTATGGCGTCTGGTAACTCATGTCCCTTGGCGGATCTCGTTTTCTTCCTCTGTACACAAGGTCTTCCCATTCTCCTCTACCATGCTTGTCTCACCTCCCCTGCAGGTCAAACCCTGTAATTAATACAGGACTTTGGGCAAGAGCATGCTGACTCCATCCTAAGAATACTGATATCCTTCCATTTTGTGTAAGTACATTAACATCAGAATCTTGTTGGCATTGATTCAAGAGTTTTAGAAAACAGATTCCATCCAACAAATTTAATTCATTGATAAATTTTCCATAAGACCAAATTAAACTATTTTTGATTTATTCCATTCTGGTTTTCATTATTGAAATTCTTTTTTTTTTTTCAATTTTTTTTCCACTGAAATTTTACAGTGAGGATTTGATTTAGGGATCAGTTTTGTGTCTGTGACAAATTTTGCCAGATTCTATTGTTAAATATTGTGGATTTTCTCATGACTCTTATTTCTGTTAAACTTATTTTGCTCAATCTGACTTTTTATATTTTCATGAAGTATCAAAATTTTCAGCAAATTTTATTTCATTTTCTTTTACAAGAAGATTTAGTTGTGCATTTTTTACTATTTTCAGTTTGTTTGAGGGATTGAATCCAGGGGCACTTTAACACTGAGCTACATCCCCAGTCCGTTTTATTTTTTGAGACAAGGTTTTACTAGGTTGCAGAGAGTCTCACTAGATTGCTGAGGCTGGCCTCAAATTCATGATCCTCCTGCCTCAGCCTCTCGAGTTGCACCATTATTCCTGTCTATCACCAGTTTTTATTTATGCTGATTATTTTTTTTCATAATATTCTTTATATGTTATGATGTTTTGAATTTTTTCCCTAGCTCATCCAAGGAATAATATATGAGCATATTTCCTAAACTGTTGAAATGGGAAGGGAAAGAGGATAATAAGGGAATGTTAGCAAAAGAACAGATAAACCAGGAGTTTTGGTGCACACCTG
This sequence comes from Urocitellus parryii, assembly GCF_045843805.1. Lineage (NCBI taxonomy): Eukaryota > Metazoa > Chordata > Mammalia > Rodentia > Sciuridae > Urocitellus > Urocitellus parryii. The sequence goes on along the minus strand of NC_135542.1, from coordinate 79,769,282 downwards.
TAATCCCAGCAGCTCTAGAGGCTGAGGCGGGAGGATTGTGAATTCAAAGCCAGCCTCAGCAAAAGTGAGGCACTAAGCAACTCAGTGAGACCCTGTGTCTAAATAAAACACAACATAGGATTGGGGATGGGGCTCAGTGGCCAAGTGCCCCGGAGTTCATGACCAGTACCAAACAAACAAACAAAATAAAAACAGAAAAAGTGAGAGGTAATCAGGAGAAGGATAAATGGAAAGATTATCAGAAGAAAAGGAAGCCAAGGGTGTGGGGGAGGAGTCAGAACACCTCATGCTTACAGTGAGGGAGTCAAAACAACTGGTTTATGCAGGGAGATCTTGATAGTAACTGAACATCAGCATGTTACATTTGTTAAATGGGACTTAGGACAAAATTAATGATTGCTTTAAGATTTTTCTTTTGCAGGTCTCCGAGACATTTTGTACCTTGACCAAGTCCCCTGTTTTCTCACTTTATCCTTTTCAAAGTAACCAGAGAGTATTTCAGTTGTCTGGTGTTTGTTCCATCTATGTTGCTAATGTTGACTGCAGCCCTTGCTGTAGTGTCAATGTCCTCACCATAACCCACTTTGAAATCACTCTCAGTTTTGAGGTATAAAGAGGTGGGACCAGTAGGATCTTTCAGGGGTGACCAGGTCAGGAGGGCTTTGCCCTTCTGAATGGCTTAATCTACTCATGGATTAATGGATGAACAGATTAATGGGTGATCACAAGAATGGGCCCCTTGCTAGGGCTAGATTGACCAGCTCAAAGGTGTCCTTGCTGTGTGGTACCCTGTGCTCCCTCTAGACTCTAAAAAGAGTCCCTACCAACAAGAAGGCTGTTGCTCACCAGGTGTGGCCTCTTAACCTTGAACCTCCCAGCTTCCAGAGCCATGGGCCGAATAAACCTTTATTCTTTATAAATGACTCAGTCTTTGGTATTCAGTTATAAGCAATATAAAATGGCTAATATAGGCCTATAAATAGAATTTGTCCAGTGAGGATGAATTCAGAAGTGCATAATAACTCACTTGGAAAAAAATGCAGTGTCGTAGGAATAGACAGGCTCATCCTGGGGGAATACCTTCTGGCAGGTCAGGGGACTTGTTCTCTCAGGGAACTCCAACTCAGTGCTCAGTATAACCACAGCTGAAGTAAAGTGGAATGATGCTCAGAATGGTCTTAGTGATATTATGTCAATGGTAGACACTAATTGGGGACCTCAAGATCATCTAGTCGGAGCTAATAACTAGAAACAAAGCCTGGTCTTGCTTGGGAAGGCAGAATAAAGCACTATCCTCCTGAAGCAGCTGCCACCAAGTCTCTGTATTCATCCTACATAACTGGGCCCACACACCCCCTTAATTATTGAATATTTGTTTTTGATTGCTGGATTAATACATCTTCTTGACTAGAAACTATGAGCTCCATGAAGACACGAACTAGGACTTCTTTGTTCATCCGTCTGTATCTGCATATCTTATAATCCCTGGAACAAAATAGATGCTCAATTTACATTGATTGACAAAAAAAAAACTTAAGGGAATGTATAATAAAAACAAAAATAGAACAGAGCTTCTGAGCTTGATAGGAACAAGAGTTACCTTGAAGAATTTCCCCTTGATTCCTTTATGTGGATGTGGAGAAGAAAGGGAACAATGGATCAGGGTCCCATCGTTCATGGCCCTACTTCATGTACCCTGATACTAGTTATCTCAGCTTTGTGCTTCCCTGGCAGCTGCCCATGCCAATGCTCTGCTCACTTTCTTGAACAATGGAACTGCTCTGCTTGGGGTCTGGTTCCAAGATCCTCCAAGGGAAATCCTTAGAAGTGAAAAACTCCAGGGTCCAGACTTGCCTCATGAAAACCAGCTGAGAGAAGAGTAAGACCTTCAAAAACACTGAGCATAACTGCTTTTGACAGAGGGAGAGCAGACAACATGAAATTAAGAGTGTATCATTTTTTATTTGAATCTTGGAACTTTTCAAATGTGCAGAGGGCATTGACCTTCCGAGTGCAAGGAATGGAATTGCTTCTCAATGATGGCTCTAATTATAACAGGGCCATGAATAATCTGCTTAATTTATGGAGCAAATGTGTACAGAGACTGCCCTAGCCTTGCTCCGACCTGGTAGTCCACCTCTCTCCCCTTTATTCCTCACCCCAGCAACACAGCCTCCTTTCTGCTCCTTGGGAAACCAATTGTGCTGTGCTTCTGGGCCCTTGAGTATGCTGTTCCCTGTACCTAGAACACTTTTCCTCAGGCTCTTCACATGACCACTTCATGTTCATCATTCAGTTTTCTGCTTAAATTTCACTTTCTCATATTTTACCACCCTATCTAAGATACTCCCCCACATGAGCCCTATTTTTGTATCTTTTTCGAACAGTCATCTCTCTATGATTACCTTTTTCAGTCTTTTTCATTCAATCATTTTTGTTCTCCCTGGAATATAAAGTTCATAAGAGTATAAATGCTGTTGGTTTTATTCACTATAGAATTCTTAGCCTCTAGCTTATTATTATTATTTCTGTATTTTTGGAACTGGGGATTGAACTCAGCAGTGCTTTACCACTGAGCCCCAGCCCCGACCTTTTTATTTTTTATTGTGAGATAGTCAGGCAAAGTTGCTAGAGCCTGGCTAAGTTGCTGAGGTTGGTTTTGAGCTTGTGATCCTCCTGCCTCAGTCTCCTGTGTTGCTGGGATTGCATATTTTTGGACATTTTAGAAGTATTTAATAGATTCTTGCTGAATAAATGAATGAATAGAGGAGACAGAGAAGACTTTAACATGCATACGTGATAGATTTGGTGGGCAGATTTTGAGAACTACATGAAGGAGTTTGGATCATATTCTCCTACAGTGCCTTGGTATAGATTCTGGGTGGCTAACAGCAGAATCCACTCATGCTAGTTTAGGCAAAAAAGATAGGCATTAAAAAGATGCCAGGTAGTTACAGATGGGGCTACACCTAGGGTGTAGGGCCTCAGGCAAATATTTTGTTTCAAGTGATGCATGGCAGTTAACAATAACCGATCAATCTAATCTATAAACATTTAATTAGTTCTAAGATGATGCAAAATAAGTGGGATATGTTAGATGAAGACAGACTATTTATTTATTGTTTGGTTCTGTGATTTTTAGCTAGGTAAGGATCTATTGCTGTTGAAATAGAGGATGAGTCTATATAATCAATTGGCTGGCTTAATTAGCAATATTTGGACATTCCCATATCCTGTTCATATAAGGTAACACTTGTCTAGGTATGAGGTTACTCAATATTTTGTATCTGTGTATTCTGTTTTTTTTTTAATAATTCATTTTTTACTCTTATTTTTCCTATGACCATGATAAAACAGATTCTCCAAAACACAGGGTAGTGTTCTTCATGGAAACACTGGAAAACTCAAGAGCCAGACCCCATAGACATGCCCGCAGGACGTAACCCAACCACACCGTGGAGACTGCCCTAGGGAAAACTGCTTTTCCCCTTGATGCCAATAATATGTGGGTCCACACGCCAGAAGGCCTGCCACATTTACTCCCAAGGAGCCGGGCGTCCCACTTGCCAGGAGAGTTTCTGCACCAAGCTCTTTCTCATATTGGCCCACACCATGTTTCCCTCAGGTGTGCCTAGAGGAGTAGAACCCAAGTTACACACCTGTCCTCCCAGCTGCAAGAGAGTCTGGGAGTTTTTCAATTCCACTTTGAAAGGGGAATTGTGGAAAGCTACTTAGGTGTAGGGAGGCTTCCCAATGACATTAGGTGGTCATTCTGAGAAAGACTCCATGTACCAGCTTTTCAACCTTTTAAATAAGAAAGTGATGTGATTTATATTCTTAAAAGACCACTCTTGTTTCTGATTGGATGATGGGCTTGAAGGCGGCAAGAGTAGGGCAGGAGTGTGGGGAAAGATGTGAGACCTAAAGGTTATGGGGTGTGGCAAACAGGGATGGAGAGACGTGGGCAGAGCACAGTGGACACAGCAATGCCACAATGGAGGGTACTGGAGGAGATGAGGCTGAGTCAATTTGTGGGTCACCTCATTGAACAAAGGCATTATTATGTATTAGCTTATATGGAGACAGTCTTTTTTATGATCTTTTCCAAAGACCAAAGAAGACCAGAAGTTATCAAATTGGTCATTTATTTTCACCTAAGGACAAGCATGTAGTGTTCCCCTTCTCTATTCCAGTGTGGTTTTGATAATTGTGTGATAGCTTGCTCATGTGTGATAGCTACATTTTAATTAGCTTGAGTGTCTAAACAAGGATGGTTAACAATATATCAATCACTTCCTCTCTTACACTTTTGCTGAAAGTACTGCAGGCACCCAGGTCAAGTTAGGAATCTATTTCAATTGGCTCTTATCTCCTTAAGAAGCCAGGAGACTGGGATCCACAACCTAAGATCTGATGAGAATGTGGCAAATCTGAGCCACCAGGAAATGATTTAAAAAAGAATTTCCCAATGATTATAAAACAAATTTCAAGTTTTTTGTTACTAATTTAAAAATAAATATATATAACCTGATCCATCCACAATTAAGAGGAATATAGAAGTTTTTAGAAGATTTGAAGTTTGAAAACTTTCCATAGGGAAGAGTTGTTTTGAGGAGATCCGGTTATGAATGACAGAATGAAACTGAGGGAGGGTGAATTTAACCTGAACATTAAAGAGCCTTCATTCAGGGTCACCAATGTGGCAAAAGAGCAAAGCTTGTCTCTCCAAACAGGTTTAGTCATCACACTGTCTGCAAGACAGCCACATCCCAGCCTGGCCAGCCTTGGACCTGCCAAGAGAAGAGGTCTTTCCTTTCCAAGGCTCTATGTACGCAGAAGCAGTGATTAGATGAGAAATGAATTTTAGAATAGATTTAGAGGATTTGCAGAATCCCCAGAAATGTCAAGGCTCCTCTCATACTTCCATGGCTGTTTGACAGTAGAGGTGAAGCAGGATGTGGCCGATGATCACCCACAGGAAACAAGCCTTTTATCACGACAACACCCTATTCTAAGGAAATTATTGCTGTTATAATCATAATATAATGATATGCGATGTAACAATTTTATTCTAAACAGTGGCTGGCTGACTGGTGAAATGTCTGCATTAACTATGAGATGGGTGTTCCCCAATGATATACTAGGAGACACATTGAGTGAGGTTCATCACTTGCCATCTCCCCAAAATAATTTGCTGTGTTAGGAAAGGAGGACCACATTTTAAACAGAATGTTTATATCTCCTGCCTTGACATTTCATATGGAATACTAGAAAGTTTATACTATTTGTATGTTTTGGTTTTTGTGGTTAGATTTAAAGGAAAAACAAAATCTTTGCAAACAAGCTTATGTGAATGAATCTATTTTCCTTTCTACTAACTCACAATCCCAAAAGGAGAGAGAGAGAGAGACAGAGAGAGAGAGAGAGAGAGAGAGAGAGAGAGAGAGAGAGAGAGACTAGGAACCTAGCTCAAAGAAAATCTGCTGCTGGTTTTCATGAGATCCAGAAGTCTGGGAAAATAGGGACACTATTGCTGACAATCACCTGTGCACTAAAACTATAGCACTGCCGATCAAAACCAAATCAGAATGGGATTTGCTGTGTCTCTAGGTCAGAAGACTCCACGTTATTCAGATGCCAGCTCTCCCCAGATACACCCATAGGTCCGATTCAATCACAGTTACAATCACAGTAGGGCTTATTGACATTGAAATGTTGATTCTAAATTTGATATGGAAATTAAAAGGTTCTAGAATAGTCAAAACAACTTTGAAAAAGAAGAACCAACGCAGAGAACCAATACTATCTGATTTCAAGACTTATTACAAAGCTACAGTAATTGAAGCAATATGATATTGATGTAAAGCAGGGGTAGGCAAAATGCTTATGTAAAGAATCAGATAGTAAATACTGTAGGCTTTGGGGGCCATACTGTCTCTGTCACAACTGCTCAGCTCTGCTATGAAAACATGCCATCTGAAAACAGCCATACCCCGTACATAAAAGGAAGAGTGGGACTGTTTCAATGTCAGTAAGCCTTTATTTGAATACATTGAAATTCGAATTTATATAATTTTTTTACATGTCATCCAAAAGTATTTCTTTGATTTATTTTTTGACCCTTTTTAAAAGTCAAAATGGTTTTTAAAATGGGAAAGCCATTCTTTTATTAGCTCATAGGCTGTACATAATAAACAGTGAGCCATCATTGGCAGAACACTGCTACAGACATAGACAAAAGATTAGTGGAACAGAGAGAGTCATGAAAAATGCTTATATACACACCAGCACCTAGTTGTGACAAAGGTGCACAGGCAATTCTGTGAAAAATGATGGTCAAGTAGCACTGTAATGTCCACACATAAGGGGCAAAAAGAACTTTGATCTATACTATATGCCCTGTGCAAATATTAACTCCCCATTCATAATCTAAAGCTATAAGACACCTTATAGATAATCTAAGACCTATCACTGTAAAACCTCTAGAAGAAAGCACAAAATAAAGTTGTGGTGATCTTAGTTTCAAAAGGATTTCTAAGCATATCAAAAGCATTGGGTACTCTTTGAATGCCAAAAGCATTATGCATAAAAGAATAAATTAATGAATTAGAATTTATCACAATAACAGCAACAACAAAAGATTTCTGTTCCTAGGAAGACATTATTTTGAGAATGAAATTTCCATCAATAGGGAGTGGATAAATTATTTTGGTATATCCATGTAATAGATCAATAAGAAGGATTGAACTATCCATGTGTGCTATTAGAGAGATGATCACAAAGTAATTAGTCTAGGTTAAAGAAGTCAGACAAAAATAATATATATCATATGATTTTTTAAAATGTCAATAATCTGTAGAGATAGAAATTATCAATATGGTTTCTGAGATGGGATGGGTATGAGTACAGAAAGAAGGGGAGGATTACAAAAGATCATGAAGAGACTTTTATATATGGGTGATATGCTCATTAGCTTTATCATAACAATAGATTTTCATGTGCACTAAAATGGTAGATGATAGATAGAACCAATGATAGATAGATGTCAATTCTTATCAAATAGTATACCTTAAGTTGTAGTTTATTGTATGCCAATTATATCTAAATAAAAAATCATAAACACAGATAATAAAAACAAGCCTACAAATAATCTATACATTTCAGTTATTGGACAAAGCTTTAAAAAAATTCTATGATTGCAAAAATCAAGAAAATATATGACATAGAGATTTTTATTGGAAAAATGAAAAAATATATGCATACAAAAGTAGCAAATAAAAGTCTAAGAACTAACAAATATAATTTCTAAAATTATAAACTAAAAAGTTAGGTTTAACAGATTAAACAATTCAATACAAAGTATTGGCCAGTGTTTTAGTCATCTTTTTCACTGCTATGACTAAGAGATCCTACCAGATAATTTTAGGGGAGGAAAAGTTTATTCAAGGGGTAACAGTTTCAGAGGTCTCAATCCATGGACAGCAGGTTCCATTCCTCAGGACTCCAAGTGAGACAAAACATCATACAGTGTGGTTGAGAGAAGTGGCTCACATGATGATCAGGCAGCAGAGAGAGAATTCACTAGCCATATACAAAATATGTATCTGAACATCATGCCCTCAATGACCCATCCACTCCAGCCATGCCCTACCCACCTTCAGTTCACACTCAGTTAATCCCATCAGGGGATTAATTCACTGATTGGGTTAAGACTCTTGTAACCCAATCATTTCTCCTCTAAACCTTCTTGCATTGTCTCACACATGAGTTTTTGGGGGATACCTCTCATCCAAACCATAACAACTAGAAAGTGAATTATGCATTGGTTATGTACTTAATAATCAACAACCAACAAACTTGTGTTAAATGATCTTTTTGTTAATTGTCCTGGAAGCTTATCTAACTAGCTCATTGATAATGGAAATGGTTTCTCAACCTAAGATAGGTTGCAGATTCTAGGGTTGCTTTGCTTCAGGCTGCAGGTTTGTGGGTTGTTTAAGTTCCCTGAGTACCACTTGCCCACGAAGCCAGGCAGGAGTCTTGTCACCCCCGTGAGCCCAGGGAGAAGCAGCTTTATGTCCAGGAATTTTAAAATTTAAATGGAAGAGACAATTTCAACACAATTACTAAAACCAAAACTGACACAAGAAGAAATAAAAAATCTAAATGATACTAGTTCTATTATAGAAACTGAATCTGTTATTGAAAATAGGCTCACACAGTGACTCAAGTTCAAATGCCTTCTGGCTGAAGTCTCTCACTTGTTTAGAGAAGAAATAAAATCAATTTTACATTAATTGTTTGTAAGAATAGAAGAATAGTCGGACATTTTCCAGTTCATTCTCTTAGGTCAAAATAAATTTGGTAACAAAATAACAGGCCAATTTCTCTCTTGTACATTGATGTAAAAATCTCCTAAACAAAGAATTATAAATCAAAGTGATTAATATATAAAAAGGAAAAGACATCATGACTACATTTGGATTATCCCTATAAAGCAATTTTGGTGTAAGAATTGAAAAATCAAAGTAAGTCACTGAATTAAAAGAACACTTGAGAAAAGTCACATGATCATTTTAATTAATGGAGAGAGAGAGCATTAGAAAGAATGCAAAAGTCATTCATGATGCTGAAACATTTTTGAAGTCTATTAAAAAGCTCCTACAAAACATCCTTATTCTTGATGATGAAAAACTGCAAAACAAGGGAAGCAAAATCTGTTCTTTTCAACTCTAGGCAATTCTACTGTGGTGCTGGTTAGAAGGCTTACCCAGCACCACAAAGAAAGAAGGAATGGTATATTAATTAAAAAGAAAGAAGCAAAATACCATTATTCACAACTAACATGATTTTGTATGTATAAAATCCAAAAGATTTGAAGACAACTTATTAAAATTAATAAGTGAATGTAGTAAAAATCAATTGAGTTTTACATGCAATGTAATAAACCTTCACAGTTCATAAAGTTCTGAGTGATAAATGTATGCATGGTTACTGAAAAAAAAAAGTGGGCTGGGGGGTGCTGTCAGATGCCAAAGATGTCTGAGGTTAAGATTTCCTCAAATGTGTTAATGGAGGACCCTAGACTGTCAAATCTCAAGTATATGGCAACAAACTATTGGAAACTTCAATGTGAAAAAATGATACCAATTGGGGCTGGGGATGTGGCTCAAGCAGTATCGAGCTCGCCTGGCATGCGTGCGGCCGGGGTTCGATCCGATCCTCAGCACCACATACAAACAAAGATGTTGAGTCCACCGAGAACTAAAAAATAAATATTAAAAAAAAATTCTCTCTCTCTCTCTCTCGAAAAAAAAGATACCAATTATTGTAACATCAGATGACCAGTTACTTAGAAATAAGCCTGGTGAAATATTTGTAAGAGGAAGAATATTCTAAAATACCATTGAAAAATTGAACAAAGCCTATCTTGTGTTTTGAATGGGCAGAGAGACTCAACATTATGAGCATATCTGTTCTTGCCAAATTAGCCTATGAATTCCATGCTATTCCAATAAAATCCTGGCAGATTTTTAAGATGGAAATAGACAAGATGATTCTAAAATTTATGTGAAAAAAATAGAAATATTATAGAAAAAAAATGCACATAGAAAAAAATAGCTAAAGTAATCATGAAGAAGTTGGAAGATTTATCCTACCAGATATCAAAAGTCATTATACTTATTATTATTATAAAACAAGGTGCCACTGCAATGCAATGGGGAAAATAATTATTTTTATGAAAGTCCTGTGTAGTCATTTGGGTATCTATAAGAGGAAAAAATGAATCTTCATTTCTACAACATACAATATAACAAAAATCAATTCCAGTTGTATGGTAGACTTAAATGTGAAAGGTAAAACTTTTCAAAGGTAACGTAAAAGAACTTTTTCATGACCTTGTAGTGGGTAGGCAAAAATTAATTAATCTTCTTCTGTGCTCAGCCCTTCTCAGCTAGAAACAAGCTCAAAAGTGTGAAACAAAGTATAAAACGTGCTATTTATCTGACCATCTCACTATTTAAGATTCTGGCATCTTAATTTTAATTGGTCCGTTGAAGTCTGCTTTTCTACATGTCTATAACAATATCTGAGATGTTCAGGGGATTTTACAAAGGCTTGAATATGGAAACTCTGAACTATATTTGGTTTAGTATGTAGTAAATGTAAGAATAAATCCATACAGCAAACTATTAACAATATAAAGGGTTATGATGTTTACTTCCAAATGTACCTCCAAGGATTTAATAAAAACTGGCCCACTGGAGCCAAGGGATTTCCCCCTCTGTTTCACTGTGATTCGGTTTCCTTTTCCTTTATAACTTGGGCTCTGCTCACATTGTGTCTTCCATGCCAGGAAGGAGGGGTTGTTCATGGTAAGAGCAACCAACGCGGTCACCATGGCAAAGTGATATAAAGTATGATTAGAAACATGGTCTTTGAAGTCCACTTTCTCTGGAATCCCACCATGGTTGCTTACAAACTGTCTAAATGTGGATAAGATGCTAAGTCATGGGGAGCCTGTTTCCCTAATTGAGCCTATGAGTATGATACTCACAGGCTGCTGCAGTTAAAATGCAGATACTGTTTCTGAAATGCTTAACCCAACGTCTTGTCTATAGGAATTGCTCAAAAATGGAAGCTGAGTGGGGAGGTGCTAGGGAGTGATATTGTCCAAATTATATTTTTATGTAATGTGCATGTACGAATATATAATAACAAATCCTATCATTATGTACAACTATAATCTAACAATAAAAAATGTGGAAAATAAAAAAGTAAAAAAAAATGGAAGCTGATTTTCATGTTCTTATGTTTGCTTCTAAAACCCTTATTGCTACCTGCAATGAACTCTTAATCTCTGAAGCTTTGCAATGACTCAAAATTTAGATTTCAAATAAAAGTGAATAAGACCTAAGTTCCTCTGTTCACATATGAATACACAACCAGTGTAACCCTACATCATGTTTAACTGCAAGAATGGGATCCGATGTAGAATAAATTATATTCCATGTATGTATAATAGCCCCAAATACATTCTACTGTGATGTATATCTACAAAGAACAAATAATTTTAAAATATAAAAATGTCCATATCACCAGATTCTCTAAAAAAGGCTTTTGCTTTTATTAAAAATTCCCTACAAATTCCATACATTTAGTTCCTTGAAAGGGCCTTCTTTCCCTTTCCTCTTGTAGCCATAGCTTTGGGTCTCTCTTACCCCATCTACTGTGACACTCATGCCTTGGAACAAAGGAAAGGGATTTTGGAATTTGAGATTTTTAGTAGCAGGACAAGTACTAGGTTGGACCTGAAGTAAAAATGGGTCCTTCATTGTGCAGAAATGACGAGTCCCATGATACTTTTACATAAACCCTCTCACTGTTGCTGGAGTTCAGGTTTTACTGTGTAAAAACATATGGCACAAATTATGCTATAGGCCAAAGTTGCTCATAAGCAGAGCCTTGCCTTTCCTGCTGTGGTTGTCAGAGGTTCCTTGTTTTACCTGTGGACACTGGTATATACTGCATCCTTGGAAATCTTTCCTTCTTAGCTGTGCCATGGATACCAACTCATGGCTTTCCTTCAGATGTCCTATTATGGAGGAACAGGATATTTTTTATTTATAAATGTGAAAATCTGCAGCAAGGCATATCTCTTTTATAATGCAGTGAACCTTCCAAACCCTTGTCTTAGTCTCTTGGAACCAAACAAATTACATGCCATAGTGTGCTGTATATCACAGCTAGAATGTTTATAACGTCTGGCTGAGTGGAATTTAGGAATGGGCTTCTCTGGTGAGCTGGAGCAGATTGTGCCTTTGACAGACAAGCTGCCATTTTCTTGAGATTTGACAATTTGGGGTCCTTCACCTATCCATGCAAAAAAATCTGAACCTCAGAGATCTTTGGCATTTGACCCCAATATTTTTATACAGTAACCATACATACATTTATCACTCCAAACTTTATGAACAGTGAAGGTTTATTACACTGCACTCAAACCTCATTTAACCTTTTCTCTTGAAGCAATACTTTAAAACAGAGTTGTGAGAATTCGTATTATCAAAACTGGTTGGTTGACCCTTTTTGTGATTCCTTTCTTGAAAAGCGTTTGGCATGAACACTTGTGGACAGTAGACATTTCCTATAACCATGATCAAACTTACCTTTCTGTTCTCTTAGGGACTCAAAGTCCTTGGAAGCTTTTGGGTTGAGAGGGATTTTATAATGGGGAGATCTTAGAATCAACTGGTCACAAGTAGAAGTGATCAGATGTGTTTCTTGTATATACTCATTATCACTCCCAGATCTGATCACTTTATCTATCACTTTCCCATCAGCCATTACATACAGGCCACTTCATGCCTGGTGACTATTATTTCTATCCTTACTATTCTGTCTCAAATGAAACTCAAGTCTCTAAAAGTTTCTTCTTTCCTAAATTTAATGTCTTATTATCATAACCGATTTTGGATTATTTTCTGAACTTGATTTGTATAACTGGCGCTTTCCCAACTTGCTTATTAGTTACCTGAAAACTGGAACTGTATACTGTCATGCTAAACTCTTCAAACCTCACACAAAGCTAAAAACATAGAGTAGAATTACAGCATAGATGGAATTAATACATTTTGACATAGTATCTTTTAAAAAACTATATTTCTGTCTAAAGATAAATATTTCTTAATAAATGGACAATTCTGAATGGAGCACTTTCTTGCCTTGGAGGTTCAGATGGTCCTGATGGTTATTTCTTCATGCAATTTGGCCTTTTGGAATTTGATGTCTGAGAACATCAAATGGAAGGAACCATGTTCCTTCATGCACCTAGATGCAAAGTTCTGAACCATTTTTTTTTTCCCTTCCCTGTTTCAGTTCTAGCTAATATGTAGGGATGACCTGCAATATTGAATTGACAGGAGAATTTTCAAGCTCCATGGGAAAGAGGACCAGGTCTGCACAGGAAAATGAGTGGAAGTGCATAAGCCATTTCTATGTCATCCCAACAATGCACATCTTAAAGCCAGGTCAAAAAGATGATGCTCTGGCCGCTGTTGATGTAAGGTTTTGGATCTGCCACTTTTATGTCCCTCTGAAACCAGTGCCAATCAGCAGTGAAAGTTTTGCTCTTTGCAGGGAAATGGAAGATGCTGATTCTAATTTCAAGTGGGTATATAGACATTCAGTAGCATCAGGGTCTATCATTTTGGCTTAGCTTTTCAATTTCATTCAACCAAGCCATTATTCCACTTTCTGTCCTTGCTCCCATTATGAATTTTCAATGCATTTCTACTATTTATGACCCTGCATGGGGCTTATTGTCACTCTGCTATGTTTTTCTCATGGTTTGGGGAGAAAGCTGTCAGGTAATACCATTCAGAGATACCAAATACTTAAACCAGCTGGTTGATCATATCAGAAATACCAGGAAGCATATTCTGAGCCCTGCACATCTTTTTATTTATTTGGTACTCATTTGCTATTTAATACTTGTCAGACACTAAGTGCTTAACAGATACTAACACAGTTAAGCCTTAAAATTGCCCTCTGATGTAGGTACTATAATCATCCCAATTTAAAAGATGAGAAAACTGAAGCACAAAGAGTTTACAATATTTTGTGCTGGGTCACCCAGTGAGGAAATGGCAGAGCTGGGGATTGTTCTGTGGTAGTTCCAGAATCTATGCCTTTAATGATGGGGCCTTACTCTCTCTGTTCTGAGTGTTTTGTTTGATTAGTGGATATTTGTGGAGTGCCTTGTTCTCTAAGCACTATGGAAAACAACTCTATGGATATGGAGAGGACTCAGTAAAGCACATCAGCACTTAAAGCGAGTGATGGAAATGTTCAACTTTGTACAGCATAGGCTTTGCGTGTGCATGCATGTGTGCCAGGGGGTTGGGGGGGGGTCTTCCTGCCCTCCAGAAAATCTGAGAGCAAAGTAGCTGTTGAGCAGCTGTTTAGGCTGCTCAGTGGGACTAAACTCCAATATCAGCTTTCAGATGAGTTGGGTGGGAGTGAAAAATAGAACGCCCAGTCATTTAACAAACATTTTTCAAGCAACTATAAGTACAAGGCATGGGATTAAGGAACAACAGAATACTGTCAGATCTTACCTTTAAATATTATTATCAAACATCACCAGTTTAGATTCATAGGGAAAAGGCTGCCTAAAATGTAATAATTTGCAACTATATAATATAATATAATGTGCAAATGTCATGTTCAATTAATGCAGTGCTATCCCTGTACATCTATTTTTATAAGGAAGGGCAACAAGAGAAACAGGAGGGAGAAGAAAACAAAGGATTGGATATGTGCCAATAATTCTAGTGTATATCAGTTACTAGGGCCCAGGGCTCCTCATTCCCCTGCCTATGGATTCTCAATATGGGTACCCCTACTTGGCAAAAAAAAAAAGAACCCATTTTTTAACAAATCCATAGGCAGCATGAACTTGGCCAATGTATCAGCCCCCTGGGAATACTAAATGTACCCCATTTCATTTATAGGAAAGAAGCAAATTTAGACAGAGTGCTTTTGTGTAAACCATAAACTGCATTTAACAAGGCAGGAGGCTTGGGAATCCATGGTCAGGCTGCTTGCTTTTCCTGGCACCTTGTTAAAACACAGTTGAAAGTTTGCATGCTGGGGAACAGCCCACTTTCTCTTTGTTCCTGGGAATGGTCCTAACTAACCTGGTAAGCCTGGGTGGACACGCTGGAAGAAGCGGGGGAGCTCAGGGAGCCTAAACTCCCATCTCCAAGCAGTACCCACCTCAGCTGGGCCCGAGGGCTTGTATGTGCAAGTCCTCCAAAGCACAGAGCTGCCTCCAACACTGACTCCAACATCTAATAACACTTATTATCAGGCCACTCTTTCTATGTCTAAATTAAATCCTTCATCCTGCAGTTTAATGCATCTCCTTTTGTTCTGCCCTGAATAAAGATGGAGAACAGCTGGTCAGCGTTCCCTATAGAATAACTCTTCAGACACTCAAAAGCTATTATTAAGTTCCCTCACAGTCTCCTCTTCTCCAGACAAATACTGAAGCTTTCTCCCACTTATTTTCCCCACTCACCTTTTTTTTCCCCTCTGGCTTTAGGTCCTTCTCCAGCTGCTTGCTTCTTGAGGCCACCTGGAAATCCAACTGCATTTTTTTTTTTCCTAATGGTCTTGTCACTGGGAAATGATGGTGGGGGGGGATGCTGTTTCTCTTTCAGTGTCGTCATTTTCTTGTGGGCTTAGTCTCTAATTATCTCAGGATAATCCAATGGCTTGAATTAACGGAAGAATTTATCCTAATCTTGAAGCATTGGGGGCCTATTGAAATCTTGTTAGTAAAGTTGCGTTTGCATGTGTGTGAGCTTGTTTCCATAGTTTTTCTGAACTTCTACATTCATCTCTTCCTAAATATTATTATCGTGATATCAAGTGTACCTCTACTTTAAATATAGGTTCAAGCCACGATTCTTTCTAAATTTGGAATAAAATGTGTGTGTGTGTGCACGCCTGTGTGTGTTTGCCTACTAACTTTAATTTGTGATAGCTTTCCAGAATTCAGTGGTAAGAAGGATTCTGAGGCTGTATTGTGGTTAATCGAGAAAGAATGAGACTTAAATGAATGCTTTGTAGCATTAGCTATGGTTGTGGCAATAATGTTGCCAAGTTGTGTGGTCACTAAATAAGTGGTTGAAAGTTAAAATAGCAAATAATTGTGTTTTTTCTTTGCTTCCCTGATATTCTTAAAGAAATTCATCCTTTCTATTGATACACCTATGGGTAGTATTATTAATGAATCTCTCATTTACTCTGATTCCATATATCCCAGGACATCTGGAACCCCTCTCACCCCCAACTCCTGTATTCTACTGGCTAACCAACAGTCTTGGGGAAAAAACTCCATTCCCATTTTCCCAGAACATTATAGGAATTTATCAACCCATTCTTGGATCAATCTGAAAGCCCAATAACTGCTTGCCTCTTTTCCCACCCTGTGGCCATCCTGCCAACACCCTAGGCTGAAATTTAATTTATGGCAGTCCATTACTCAGGAAGAATTAGTGGCTCAGTGTTGCTTAATGTAATGCATTTAAATGCTTCTTCCTCCTTACTGACTTTTGGGGTTTTCTCAAAGTAGGTTCTACTCAAAATACTTAGTTTAGTTTCCTACCACTACCCAGGAATCCTTTTGCTTCAAAATAAATAAATAAATAAATAAACACATCTTACACAAAGAATGTTTACCACTCACCTAGAATATCCTCCTCTCTTTCCATCCATTTTAATCCAATTTATTGTATGAAACCCCTCATCCATGAACATTTTTAAAGGTAGTCTACCAATCTTTTATTAGTGTCTATTTTCTCTAACTTACCACTTTTATATTTTGTCAGTTAGCCCAATTATATAGTTTGTATGCCTCACTAATTGTTCTGTGTGAATCAACTGGTCTCTTCAGGTGGACTGGCTTTCTGCAGAGAACAAACACTTCCCTTTCACCTATTTGTTTTATTCTTCTTTTCTTCTATATTAATCTGCTCCACAGTATTAGTATACTCAGAAATAGTACTGCAAAAGTACCTATCATATGACCCTACAAATAACAGTCTGACAGCTTTTCACAATGATTAGATTTTTAAAAATAATATGACCAGTCTTTATGGCTTTAGATAGATGAATTAATATTTCAGAAGGTATAGTTACTTGTGACATTAGTAAAGAAAAATGTATTTGGGAATCACACCTAGTTAATAAATGATTCTCTTTTGGGGAAGAATAAAAGTGATTTCATTTTGACAGAGCTCAAAGTATTATTAATTACACAGATGCTAATAGGGTATTGAGGAATAGCAATGCAAAGGCATTGAAATGCAATTTCTCACCTGGCTTGCATAAAGGGTGATGAGATGTTCAACACAAGATTTCTCTACCGGCACAATGAATATCTTAAAAAATTGCAGGCAAAATCCGAAAGAGGAAAAAAATTCTTAATCAATCACTAGTATATAATATTCACTAGTGCAGTCAAGAATAATCACAAAGGGACCTGTTGGGCTGGGATGTGTCTCTCATGTCTTGATAGGGCATGCCTCAGCCACGGAAGGTTTCAGAAATCTTCCAGGAAAGACAACAGAGGACGTCGGCACAGCCCTTGCTCTGTTCCCTGTGTGAGTGTGATGGTGGAGCCATCTGAAAGTCACCTGAGAAGCACAGCAAAACTGTGCCATAGCATGGCATTTCTGAACCACAGCATAGTGGCTTAATTGATTTATACTTTATTCTTTTCAAACGACAGCTGAATGTCAAAGGTCTTTCTTTTGTGTAGTACTGGAAAACTGGTTGTCAAACAACCTCTACTCATTTAATAATTTATCACATTTTGTAAAAGAAAGGCAGCTGACATGCAGTAAATCTACTCCATATTTAAATTACTACATTGAACAATAATAAGGAGAATGAAAAATCTAGTCCATTATTTAAAATTAAACATATATGAAACTGTTTTTTTCCAAATGATCACCAAAGGCTATAGTTTAAAGGCGGCAGTGAAGCCCTGAGTGGAATAAAAATGCCTAACAGTGGTTTGCAAATGGCAGCAGAATTATTTATTCTATTTTTTCTATACATAAGGAATTGAGCTAAATGAACAATGTTTAAGCATGTCAGAATTTCATCAATTTTGCATGAGGATTCTCAAATATCCTGGTGGGGGTAATTGCTTGCAAATACATTTAAACTAATGATATGTTATATCCTTACTTGATATAAAACTATTAAAAGATACGTTATTGCATTTGACAATGCCATGCAGCTGGGTCAGATCTTAATGACAGATTTCTGCATTTGTGAATTAAGATACACTCTGCTGGAAGCAAATATTTTGTAAAAATAAAAGCTATATACTATGTAAGTTCGATCATTTATCTCAAATTTCCATTTCTGTTTGTTGGTAGCTATAAGAGTTAGAAAAGAAGGGCTTTGACCATTTCCTAAAATTGGAAAAAGTATCCAGAGCTATAATCGAATTGTCCTCTTACCTTACTCCCCTCAGCAGGATAAAGAAAACTTGTAAAATCTACTATGTGGTTTTAAAGGTCTACCGTTTTGCAAACCCTTACAGGCTGAGGTGACTGACATGCTTCAAACCAATTAGAGAAAGTGGTCTTTTCTCCCTGTGAAAAAAAGCAAATTTATTTTTTAGGGAGGAGGATTAAATTCGGCTGAAAGGAAATATTGCATGGGGAAAATAATTCAAGGAAAAAAGTGAAATGGAAATCCACTAGCAGAAATAGTTTTGGAAAAGGGAAATGTACCAGTTTGCTGCAGGGATTCTTTGGCCCTTCAGTTTCTGGGGATGCTGGCTTTTTAAATATTTTAGTCTATTCTTGGTTTTGCCTGAGGTCAGTATACAGAGGGTCCAGCTTGTATCAGTTTGGATTAATTTGCTTGGTTCTGGAATCAAAACCCCAGTGTGATTTCTCTTATTGACAATGGGCTAAAATGCATATTAATTTGTCTCCTGTGCCAGGATTCCCGAGACTCCAAGATGGATTGCGAAGCAGGCATTAATGCATGTACGTGATTATAGAACTTGGGGAGCTATCTTGGCATCCCACTGGAAGTTAGATGATGTTATGATTACAAGGAAGTATTGATATACCTCCCTAATTGTTTCTTAGGACTTTGGATTCTATTTATGATGTCATTACAAAGCTATGCATTATCTGCATAATCGCCAGGAAAAGACTCTCTCTGGAAGGGAAATGTATCCCACTGAGATAATGCCACAAGCTACTGCTATACATCCAACGGCATATGTATGGTGTTGAAATAATAAGACAGCATGGAATAATGATGAATTCTTGTTCCCATCATGACAGAAAGCTTTCCCCAAATTATCACTATTACTGGCTTAATTGATCTATGCTCTATGAAAGGATTTCAGCAAATGGATGGTTTGGGGACTCCATCCCTAACCTACAGCATAATTTCTGGTGGTATCAGCATAAGAAAGGCCAGCTACTCTGCAGAAACTGAGCCCACCCTGCCTCGAATGCACATTTCATCTTTAGATGTGTGTGTGTGTGTGTGTGTGTGTGTGTGTGTGTGTGTGTATATAGTGTATGTATTGTGTGCCCCTGTGTGTGAGCATGGGTGAGGGTCTTTACACAAAGGTGCACATACACTATTCAGTTGATGGCCTGGGGGTGAAAATAAAGGTAAGATAAACTTGCCTCTGGAGTAAGAGGAAGATAATTTTTCTCTGGAACAGACTCTTCCCCGAGTGAAAAAATTACACATTATTGTCGCTCGGTGTTATATATATGAAGCTCTCACCTTGACTCGGCAGCCTAGCAGGACTCGATCTTTTATATAGCAAAGAGCAGTACAATATACCTTTACTGCAAGGTTTTCAGTTACAGGGTAATTCTGATACATATTCTCTCTCTGTCCTTAAAAGGCACGTATGCTCTGATTTTCAACATCATTGAAGATTATTACAACTCCACTTCATAATATACTGTAAATTTTATTATAAAGCACCAATTCCTTGGCTCCTAAGAACAATCTTAGGCAAAGAGTGCCCTATACTTCTTCCTCTTTCAGTAATGTGAGAGGAGACCTAATGAAGCTCTTTATGCAAATTTCCTAGTTATCAGGTAAAACCTTCACATAGAAAATCTGTCACATGTTGTAAAATTTCTTTATGTTATCAAATGCTAATGATGACTCAGAACACAGCCCACAGAGGATCTTTGAAATCCTTCATAAAAACTGTATTCCACCCCAATATCAGAGGCCTTGGAAATTCCACCACTCTGAAGACGTGGGTTTGTAATTAGCACGGTGCGGGCTTCTCTGCCCTCTGAAACCATAATGTTAATTACAAAAATTACACTGTGTTTAAAAGTGCAATTAAGAGACTCCACCGCACAAAGGGAATCTTGGAACCTCTTTTCACACTTTGAAGCCAGGTCATAATGTAGCCCATAAAAAGAGGCCAAGGCTCATTCCCTTTTAAAGGCTTCAGAAGACCATAGAGGCGATCTCAGCGAGAATGAGCTCTACTGAGCTCCGCAGCGCTCTTAATGAATAATGTTCTACCTGGAGCAAGGGACGAGGCAAAAGGAGAAAATTAGCTGAAAAATGATGGCTGTTCCTTACCCAGCTTGGCTGTTGCCAACATCAACGCCCAGCTTGGGTCTATTCTGGGCCAATTCTGAAGTCATTTGCTTGGTCCTGGTGTCTGCGTGGCTACAAAAGTGGGACACATATGTGTAAGCAAAATGGGGAGCTGGACTTGGGTGGATTCAGTCGTAGTTTTGTTCGTCATTCAGAACAGAACACTATTGACTTATTTGAACAAAATAAAATTATACTGGGAAAAAGTCCCATGCCCCACCCTTAGGAAATAAGGGAGAGAACTTCTATAAGTGAGCTAATCACTTTCTTTGGTGACTTAATGGTAGGACTCAGGCTACATGGTTGGTGATGAAGTGTGTTAATGATTAGGATAAAGAAGGCAGTGTAGACCAGAGGGCAAAACAGTGGGGCAGGATGTGGAAGCTTTGCATTAGACTTTCTGATCTGAGGTTATGTGGCATTTCAAGATAATTTAAATTCTCAAAGCCTCAGTTTTGCCACCAGGATAGTGAGAATAAGGCAGATCTTGAGGAGGGTCCAAGATCAAATTATATGGAATAAGTTATTCAAAATAAAACTGCTCAATAGCCGGTGAAGAAGAAATAATTATAATTTTGTATTTCTTCAGATATATCCTGGGTAAACATGGTAATGCTGGTCAATGCTTGTGGAAGGTCTTCCTCTCACCCGTGCTGTTGTCTATATTGTACCCCCAAACACATTTCATACACTGAAGTCCCAGCTCCCAATGTTTCCCAATGTGACTTCATTTGGAAATAAGATCCTTGTAGATGAAATTAGTTAATATGATATGGGGATGGGGGGGGTAATCCAATATGACTTGTCAAAAGGGAAAACTCGGGGATAGAGATAGATATGCACCCAGAGAAGCTGATGTGAAGGGACAGGGAGAAGAGGCCCATTTACAAGCCAAGAAGAGAGGCCCAGAGCAGCTACCTCCTGTGCTGTCCTCAGAAGGAACCCAGCCTGCTGACATCTTATCTTGGACTTCCAGCCTCCAGAACAGCAAGACAATACACTTCTGTTTCTGAAGTCATTCAATGTGGGGTATTTTTTTTTTTTTTTTAACAGCAGCTCTGGGAAACTAATCCACACTAAAATTGAATTTTACTTTGTCAGGGTCATTTTTCTCTGAAAACGTTGGCATACCTTTCAGATAAATACACACGAGACCAGAGAGCCCATAGGTCATTCTTCCCTCACCCACAGGCAGTCTTTTTAAAGTCATTCTTTTAAAATATTGGGCTTTCACATATGTTCTGGGACCCTGGAAGCCTACCATAGCTTTCTCCTTCCTTTAATTTTTCTCGTGGTACACCCTGGCATGTTGAATGCTCACCAAGAGGAAAGTTGACTAAGGACTGAATCAAGAAGCAGCATTCATTTTTATACCTATGAGACAGCAAAAAGCTGCATGAAATCTGCTTATACCACTTAAAATTTTGGTATTTTGGTTTTTGCCCAAAGAGCAATAAAAGGTACAATATGGGTAAACTGACATTAGGTAGAGTTAGGATATTGTAGTTGTTTATTTTTTAAAAGAGTGGTGGCGTGGAATCAGAATAGTGGAAGTAAGAGAGAAGGTTCCAGAAAGAGACTAACACATTGGCAGTCCTGAGCTGGTATTCTGGGGAGTGTAAGTAGTTAGATCTAGCACTGTCCTAGCATCCCAAATGACAATGATAGTTTCTATAGAAAGAGACATTCATATAGGAGATAAAATGTTTTTTTTTTTTTTTTTTTTTAACTCAGTAAGGTGTTTTAATAACCCCCTTATCATGGCAGAACACTACAATTAAAAACCCAGGGCCTTGCACTAACACACTTTTTGGATCTTCTTTCTTGTTCTCTCTGACATGTACATACTCATATTCACATACACAAATGCATATGTCTATGCTAAATCCTGAACAGAGAGTTTTGCATTTTTTACAGATTTGCATTTTGTAAAGTTTTTTTTTTTTTTTTGGTAGATTAGCAAAATCTGCAAAAATTGCTTTTCTCGGGTGTGTCTACAATATCTAAGTAAGCTGCTGCCTAAGTAATTTCCATCAGGAGAATTTTTGATTCCCTGTCCCCTGAAAACCCTGGACCTGTTTGTTAACCACCACATTTTATACCCATGAGCTCCTATGTGGTCCCTGAATTGGTGCACATTACTTAATTTTTCCTTCTATTTACAAATAAATTTCTTGTGAAGTCTAATGTGAAAACTCCCAACACTGCCTGATAAATTACCCACCCGACCTTTTATAGAAAATATTGAAAATTGGTATTGACACTGACTTTAAAGATGGGAAGAAAATTCCTCCTCTGCTGTCCCTGCTCCCCCCCTCCCCAAAGTCCTGCACAGTGTGCTGCCCATTGGCCTGGGTTGTTTGGCCTAGGAGTCTGGAAAAATTCACTTCCTCCTCCTTCATCTTCTACCTGCCCGACTCGTTACAGAACCAGACAGTTTACATATGTGATCCTTCCTATTTAGAAAATTAATGGTGTTTTCTGGCTCCAAATCACAGCTTGTGGTGCTCTGCAGGCGATGAAAAACTTGGCCAGCTTCAGCAGCAAGGCAGCCATTAGAAAATTAACCCTTGGTGACCAAGGAGCAAAGGTAGGCAAGCGGGGTCCTGGAGACGTGGCAGGCTGTAGCTTTCAGGTGTCGATACATATGTTAGCCGTGTAGGAACAGCACACACGGGGCCCCCTGAGAGCTCCTAGCTAGCATGTTTGTGGTTGGCCACTGCAGAGAGGGCACGGACATAGCTCTTGGCAGCCAATGCAACCAATATGCCACGCTTTTTATTAGAGCTCAGGAGAAAGCCCAGAGCCCAGCTTTGGAATGCCAGCCATCACTGTCTTGGCTCCACCTGATTAAAAGATGTGCCATTCATCGCCATCCCTGTGTGCCTCCATTTCACACCCCCGTGCTGTGCTCTCCCTGCCGGCCTCCGGAAATGGCTGACCTTAGAGGGATGGAGTCATAAAAGCCAGGGTGGGAGAGAGCTTTATAGTGATTAATTCCACATTAACTTAAGTCATCTCTGCTTGTTTTCTCTTAGGATTTTTCCCCCCTGTACCTGGGATCCAAAAAGAGTTATTTTCATGTGAAGTTTTGAAACTTCCTTCTGTGTGTGCATGTGTGTATGTGTGTGTGTACATGTTCCTTTGCATGCACAGGGGACAAGAGTTAGGACAGACAGCTCTGCAGCGCCGAGGCTACCTTTGGGAATTTGATTTCCTGAGGACAGTGTTGTTCGGATCTTTGGTACAGTTTTCTTTTTTCACAGGGAAGGCAGAGTCAAGGCAGTCTGAAGGTTCATCTCTGGTCTGGAATTGATCCCCCATGAAGGCAGAATTCATTTTCCTTGTCCTGCCCCCAATGCAACTGGCATCACGGACCCCCAAATCCACTGTGTTGGTGTATGCTTTTCTATAGTTATTTACCTCTTAAACTGATGAGACACGGGGATTTCATATGCTGAGCAGGGGTAGATCCCTGAGCTCACCACTGAGGGAAGAACCTGGGCCGCCTGGAGAGCAGCCGTGGGAGGAACACAGGCTGGAAATGTCCCTGCTCCTTCTTCTGCACACCTATCCTGCAGCCCTGAAGTTGATTTTTATTTTTAGGTTCCTGGTAGAAGAAAACACAGCTGCTTATTTTACTGCTTCTGAATGCTTGCTCCGTGGTATTCAGTGAAATCAGGCTATATTCATCTGTAACATTGTGTAACACCAGCTTTAATACAAACAGGGGTAAATAACAGTGGCACATTAATTACTCCTTTCTAGTTTACTCTGACAAAAATGTACTAAAATGAAGACTAATATAATTATAGATGATGCATTTTCAATTAGCCTTTGTTAATACTATTAATAAGATTAATAATATATACTAAAAATGTCAATATGCTTATCTAAATAATTTTTTTTTAAATCACCCTTTCAAGTCCCAGCATCAAACATTAAGGCACAGCGTCTTAATTACATGTGCTCATCAACAAAGTTAAATGGATAGCATTCCTCAAGTGTAGCAGAGACAGGCGCGCTCCAGGATTGCCTGGCGAGTTCACCTTTCTCAGCCCAGTTTTACTTCTCTATACACCAGACCAGACTGCAGCCAACTCAGTGCAGGGCTTTGCAAAGTTCCTGTACGGTGAGGGTGACTCCTGGAACAGCTTGCTGGCTAATGCACACATGTATACATGACCCCTTTCTGAACTGAATGATAAAATGTGGCTTTTTTCCCTTTATAATTTTAATAATATACAGCACAACACTGACTGGTGTTAATGTATAGAATTAATTGCCCCAGTGAGACATTTCTTCCGAAAAAGCAATAATAGCTGGATTCTCCTTGAGAATGTGAAAACCCTCTGGTATACTAATAAAATAAAAAAGGTTCATGGAATAATATCCTAAATAATTGGGTTCCCTGTGTACCGAAGGACCCCATGTCGTTTCTCTTAAGCGGTCTTAGAAAAAAATGGTGATTATTCCTTTGGACTTAATAAAACATAATTGAAAAAATATCAGTGAGGATAACATCAGACAATCTCATTCATGTCCCCTTAATATTTTTAAAGGTGAAATTCTTAACACTTTCTTAATATTAAGGAGAAAACTTATGCAAGTAAATAATGATGTTTACTTGGCTGATAACATACTGGTAATATGCCTGGTCTCTCTCTCTCTTCCTCTCCGTGTGTGTGTGTGTGTGTGTGTGTGTGTGTGTGTGTGTGTGCATGCTCCCTATGTATATTTGATCATTAAAACTTTTCAACTGCTCCATTCTAAATCCACTGGCCCTTTCCTCCCCCAGAAACTGGGAAACTGCAAGCTCCTACTGTGCTGTATTCATAATCAAATTAGTGTCTTTTGAATAGCCTCTGTGTGTGTGTGTGTGTGTGTGTGTGTGTGTGTGTGTGTAGGGAGGGTGGGGGCACAAAACTGTTCTCCTGGCTGGCTGAATGTTTTCATCCCAGTAGTTTTTCTTTTTTCCCCCTTCAGACATAAAGGCTTACCCAGACTGAAAAGCTCACCCCTCTATTTTTCCCTCCACTCATCTTAACCTGTTTATTTACTTGTTCTTGTTCTATAAAACAACCAAGAAAAAAAAAAAAAAAACAGCGGCTGGAAATGAACACATTTTCCACGGAAAGAGGAGCTATGGAGAGTGTTAGGAGAAATGCAAGGGGTACTGCGGACAGAGCCAGGGATGCAAGAGCGACAGAATGCTGAAGATAGTTGTCCCAGCTACGAGATAAAAGCTACATTACATGAAATTAATGGAGGCTGTCTGCGACATACATGAATCACTGTTTCAACACTAAGAAACCAGCACAAAAGAATAAAGAAATCTGAGTACTAACTACATCTTCAAAGGTCTCCTATTTACCCAGCTATACTGGGTACTGACACAAGTGGGGGGAAATATAAGAAAAAAGCACTGCTGTGATCGAATGAATGCGACCATATGAGCTATATTGGAGCCGTATGCATCCTATTTAGCTGATATCAAACACAGTTTAATGAAAGTTAAATAGTTTCTGAGGAGTGCATGAGCTGGAACAGATTAGATTCCACCGAGGGGTCTCTCAGCATATTGTTGCTCACATGTATTCCCTGCTCAGGGCTGCTACAATTCCAGCACTCCATTAGCAATACACAAAAGACTTATGCAGATAGCGGGCATAAGCTCCTACCGCCATGTTGGGAAATAAAAACACACACACACACAGACACACGCACACGCGGATGAAGGTTTTGTTCAATGTGTTCATCTCAAAATAGATCTCTGTAATTCAAAACTGATAACAGCATTTGTGGAAAGAAGGAAGTAGCTGCCTATATTTTTAAACAGAGAAATATGTAAACTGCCTCAAATAGAAGATATTGCATCCGACACATAATGAGAGTTTGATTTTTTTTTTTCAGAGGACAATGATATGGGTGAATGCGATGCCCTTTTGATCTGCAAGCTACATCTGGCCTAAAGGGTCCACAGCTGCAGCTTCCCTATCATCACCTCATGAAGTTATAGGGGTGTGTGCTCCTGCAAATCCTCACACACAGAATTTCTGTAGCAATGCCTCATTTTTAAAATGTACAATTCCTTCCAGAAATACTGACGAACAGCCTGTCCATCTATTCACATGGTTGTTATAAAAACTGACATGAATTACAATTAATAATTTCATTACTTGGCAAAGATTTTTTTTTTTTAACTTCTTCACAATTAAGTTGTCTATGTGCTTTTTTTTCTTTCCTCCTGTCCAAACACCCTCTGCTCTCTCTTTACTGAGCTGACTCTTCCTGGACAGACAGTGGTGTTTTAATTTAAATAAACGGGAGAAAATCTTTCATATACGTTTCTCTATAAAAGTGGCTGGAGTGGCTGAAGAGCATCATTTGCTCCTTTCAGATTCAAAGCAAAAGATATCCCTTTCAACCTGAGCCATTTCCACACTTTTTCACTCTTTCATAATTGCAGTCAAACTTAGTTGAATATTTATCTTATGCTAGATATTTTCCCCACGCTGGCCTGGATTATATAGATGAATCAGATAAGATCCCTAAACTCCAAGAGCTTACAGTTTCCTGTAGCACTTCTACACTGGGGGTGATTTTGACAGTCTCCTTACCCCTAGGGAATATTTAGCAATGTCTGGAGACATTTATTCTGGGTTGTCCTGACTGGGAGAATGCTACTGGCATCTAGTGGGTAGAGGCCAGGGATGCCGGTAAGCCTCTTCCAATGCACAGGACAGTCCCCACCATGAGGAACTGTCTGGTTGAAAATGTCCATGGTGCCCGGATCTAGGGATGATGGTTTCCCATGAAGGAGCAAGGTGAAACTCCCAGTAACCTTTGAACCTGGATATAACTCTCCACCCTCTTCCTCTCCCCACTGAGATCTGGACAACCTCGTTGTGTTGCTAACCTGGCAGAACCCAGGGCTTGAGCCAGGCTCTCATAGCATTTTGCTTTCATGTGGGGAATACACTTTAAAGGCATTTTGCAGCCAGGGACAATGCCTCAAGTTTTGGAAAATCTCATTTTAGGTTTTTAGCTGTCTGAGGTTAGGGATAATTTTGTAAATTTAGACAAGAGAAAGAAAAGCAGACAGCTCCATGCATCTGCAATACATTCTTTCCCAGTCATGAGGAGACTTTCTTATTAACATTATTCAGGCCCTTCTAGAAGGGGTGGAATTTCCTCAGTCATCTCTTTTATGTCCTTTGATTATTGCTCCGAGGGATAAAAATGGCCCACATTAGGGAGCCTGGTATCTGTTTAGGTAGTCTGTCAGATGCACTAAGGTAATTGGCTCTATTCCTTCATCTCAGTGCTCCGGTGAAGTACTTTCTTTAGGAATCAGAGTAGGTGTTAAAGTTGTCACCAGCTGCTTGTTCTGGTCAAGAAGGATTTCCTCACATTATTCCTGTTGTCCCTTGTCACCCACATTACATCATCACATTCCACATGACATTGTGTCAGAAGTGGTGCTCACACTGAAAGTTGCTTCCATCTGGTGGTGGCGTGATGGGGGGGCAGCTGTCCTGTTTGGCAACATCAGCGAGCCCAGAGTACCTGTAAAATTATTGATGAGCACATCTTTCACATCCTCTTTGATTTGTGCTCCTCAGATAATTGGGAATATAGCATCACTGTGGCTGGAAGCTGAACCATAATTTATAATGAACTGATAGCAAAGTTTATCTACTATGACTAATAATCATAATGTAGTAATGGTAATGTCAGTCATAATAAGAAGGAACTAATTAGAGTGGAAAACAATATCTCTCTTTAAGAAACCTCACCTCACAGAGAAAATAAGATGTAGAGTTGGCACAACGTGTACTAATTTATTTAGCATAGTGAACCCAAAGAACAGTACTTGCACAGAATGATTGATTGACCTAGGAAATAATTCACGTGGAAACTAATTGATTGAGGGTAACTCTCAAACCACCTTTACCTGTGACATGAGACATTTTACGACAGTAAGGCGGATGCAGTTGCACGAAGTAGCCCAAAGCAATTATTTCCTAGGAAATGACTCCTTGTATTTTCCTAAATGTAAGTATCAGCTGGCCTGAGTGTCATGTAAGGAGAGAAGGCTGGCTGTGATGGTGATGGCAAAGGCATATTTTTGATAAAGAACATTGTCAATGAAATGAGATTCCATTCCTGCTGATTGGCAAGGTTTAGGGAATATTTTGGAAAGAGTTATAACAGTGTGCTGTGAGGATTTCAAGAATCTTGCAACAGTTTCTCTTTAACCTGCAGGTGGCATTAGTAGTAAAAATGTATTTCCTATCATTCTTGAAAAAATATTCAGCAATGAAGTGAGGGAAACAGCAAAGGGTTTCACAGCATGACTCAATTAGAGGAGCAAGCCCGATTCATTGCAGATGGCTTTTTGCTATGTTTAATAATCCAGGGAACTCAATGATCCAAATCCAGAAATAGTAAACTACAATCCTTATAGGAATTGAAAAATCTGGGGAAGTTTTTTTTTTTTTTTTCTTTCTCTTGAGTTTGGAATACAAGCATACGTCTATATGCACACACACACACATGTCTTTGTGATTCCGTTTCCATGTGGGAGGCCAAGAATCTGAGCACTGGGAGCAAACTTGGTTCTTTACTTACAGAGCGAGAATTGAAACTCAACAAAGTGTGATTGAAACTCTGTGAAACCAACTCTCTAAGATTCTCCCTCGCTGCTTCTGGGCCCTACATCCAGCCCAGGGAGACTGTGCAATGCTAGCATAGCAGTTCCCACAGCGATGGGCTTACTTTTTACTTCTTCGGGGTGCATCAGCAGTGGGACTAACTGCACTGACCAAGCAAATTCTTGTACTGGTGGTGGTGAAGCACCTGGATGAGAGCCAATTTGCCAAAGTTTCCCTTCCCACCCTTTTCAGAGAACTGCCCATCCAACCAGTTATTCCTGGAAACGGGAAATTAATAGAACATTCCTTTAGAAACCCAAAGGCATCATTGAGATTACAAATCCAGGAAGACACAGAGAACCTGTAAAGAAATGATTGGGCTTGGCTTTTGTGTTCTTATCCTACATTAACTAGCATGGGAGGACTGTGAGGGTGAAATGTTAAATAGGGTGGCCCCGCGTATGGCATGCAAGCAATCCCAAAGCATCCCTTAGGGAAAATGTGGCCTTCCAGCAGAAAGAGGCTGCAAAGAAAGGACAGGCACTGATTGGAAATCTTGTAAACACAAAACTCAGATTGATGGATAAAGATTCTTCCAGAACAGCCTCACTAACCACAGCGAAGTTAGTGGTTGTTCTGAAGAGAGCATTTTCTTCTCAGATGATTTTCACATCTAAATGCCTTATTGTTAAAGCCTCTGCTTCCTTTCCACTGGATGTTTGAGGATTTTGTTGATTTCTAACAGCTCTAACCAAACACCAGGAGTAGATCTTTCAGAATTCTTTTCAGACAAACTTACACGAAGGCTAGTATTTTACCAAATAAGCACTGATGTAATTGGAAAGGTCTATCGATGAATCAGTTAAATCACAAACTGTTATTGAACCTGAAAGTTCTAGCCTACATGTCCCCTTTCTCACACTCCGCTCTGCCAACCATCACTATTAAACTGGCTCTGGGTCACAGTCTCTCTGCATCCTAGGAAGCACAGCTCCTCCTTCAGCCAGCATTGGTGAGAGTTTCCATGAAAAATTCCATTTCTACTGGAGGTTGCTGCTGCCTATATCTCTTACTGCAATGGATTCTGCTATTCTCTGCATTGGGGGAGAGCCTAGAGTCTGGAAGAGACACCAGGTTGCCCAGCTAGTCCATGGGGAAGTGACAAAGAAGGGCTTCCTTTTAGTTCTTAGTCACCATTAGAGGGTTAGAGGGACTTCAGGCAATGTTTCCTGTGCCCAAAGATTTCAGGACTATTTAACAAAGTGCTTCTCCATCCTCTAAGCTCTGCACAGAATATGGAGAAAATGGTCATAGCGACTGGGCTGGGACCCAGAATCCCCAATTCAAAAAGTACTACCCAGTGCTGGGTGGGGTTCCAACTTAGAGAACCAGTAATTCCTTGTGTAACTTGACACTGAGCTCAGATTTCACTGTATCCAAAATGATGTTTTTCTAGTGCTCCATTTCCTTTTGTTCTTTGGAGTCTTGTGGGGAATGTGGATACCCAGATTTCTGTCTGGTCTACTTAACTCCAGATCTTGGGCATTTTAAAAAGATACCGGCTTGTCTCCTTATTCAAATTAAAATATTAGCTGAGCCAAAATAACACGTGGTTTAACTTTCCTTTGTTTATTAAAAAAAAAATCCTGTGCAAAAAAAAAAAAAAAAGGATTTTTCTTAATTTGAAAAGTGATTATTGCTGGGTGTGGTGCTGACTCCTGTAATCTCAAGAGACTCAGAAGGCAAAGGCAGGAGGATTGCGGGTTTGAGACCAACCTCACCAACTTACCAAAGCCCCAAGCAACCTGTGTCAAAAATAAATAAATAGCCTGGCACTGTGGCACACGCTTGTAATCCTAGCAGCTAGTTCAAAACCAGCCTCAACAATTTAGCAAGGCCCTAAGCAATTTAATGAGACGCTGTCTCTAAATAAAATACAAAAAGGGCTGGGGATGTGGCTCAGTGGTTAAGTGCCCCTGGGTTCAATTCAATCCCTGTTACCACATAAATAAATAAATAAATAAGGGTTGGAGATATAGCTCAGTGGTGAAGTGCCCGTGGGGTTAAAACCCCATTACCAAAAAAAAAAAAAAAAAAAAAAGCAATTGTTTGAGAAAACTTTGGCACTATGAAGAGAAGGTATGTCTCCTCACTACCCACCCCAAATTATTGCGGTGGTACTCAGAGATGAGGCATTTAGAGATGGTCAGGTTATAGAGGAGAAGCCTTCATCACTGATTTAGTGTCCTTATAAGAAAAAGCATAAGCTTGCTTCCTCTCTCTTTCCATCACGTGAGACACAGCAATAAGACAGCTGTCTGCAAAGTGGGAAGGGGCCCTCACAGGAACCCCGATCATGCTGGCACCCCGATCTTAAATATCCCTGTCTCTAGAACTGTGGTAAATAAAGTTTCATCTATAATATTTTGTTGCAGCAACCTAAGCAGACAAAGACACATAATTATACAAGATTTTACAATTGGCTTTCTATTTAACAGATACCCTTAAGAATCAACTCAGTGGTAGAGCACCTGCCTTGCACATGGGAGGCACTGAGTTTGATCCTCAGCACCACATAAAAATAAATAAATACATATATATTTTTTAAAAAAAGAATCACATGAAATCAAGATGATCTTGGAAAACTGGACACATGCCTACTTCTGCTTGAGTGTGTTCAGTAGTAAAGGTTTTCACCAGTTGAAAAACACTACACTTTGTTGTATCTACTTGGAGTTCTCTGATTAATCAGTTCTTTCTATCAGGACTTTAGCTCCTGTATATCATAGAGTACCTGGGATCTCTATGGCAGTTTATAAGAACAGTGCCAGTTAACTGTGTTATATAATGATTATCCCTCCCTGGGCTGTGTTTTCTTTCCCTGGTAATATATTATTCTATTCTCATTAATTTCTCTTTAAAGATCTTTTAAGGATCTTTATAGATAATTCAGGCCTTGGTTTTATGAGGATGCAATATATGCTTCCCTTTGACCATTTAGAAGATTCAAAACTAACAGTCCTGGTAACTCCAGGAATAGGTATGCGACCTTTACTTCCTCTGAACTTGTTTCCATTTCTACTTTACAAATAGACACTAGGCTGGCTCCAAGCTTCTCCTAAACCATGCCCCACAGTTCCTCAAAGACACACACACATGCACATGTACACATGTATACACAGAACTTCAAGTCTATACAATTTAATATAAGTACTCATTTCTCAGTTCTAGTCTAAGAACAATTCTGAAAATCTTTCATGATTACACAAAATAAAAAATAAAAAGTGACACTTCAGATTTTTGGAGCAGGGAGCCAAATGTTGGTGAAGACTAGAGATGAAGAATGAGTGGAGAATATGAAAATCGAAGGATTAAGTATTAGGCTTTATACCTTAACCACTCTCTCCCCTCAACGTTCTCATCTTGGAAATAGGAATCATTATAGCACCTGTTCTATGTATTTTGTAATATTACCGAGACAAATAATTTACAGAAAATACTCCGTCCAAAAAAACCCATAAAATGGTGTGCACACATAAGGGTAGCCAGTAGCTGATTTACTGCTTCTTAAAACATCTGGACTCTCTACAGGATACAAAGCAGTTCCAAGGAGTACCCCCCAGCATGGAACTGGCAGAACAGGCACATTTGTGAAGGCAAACTCATATTCCTAGGAGGCACTTCTCTGCAGATTTGAACTCTTATGGGCAGCAGTATGTTAGGATTTGTCTCATTCTTTATGAAAACTCTCCTTCACCCATTCATTTGACAGAGCAAATCAAAACATGTGAGAAGGGATAATTGTTCCAGAAAAGTAGGGTGTGCAGAGTGGGTTATGTGTTGAGAGATGCCTCTGTTAGAAGTGAGGGCACAGGGAGAGAACATGGAAAGCACTTGCAATTCTGCAACCAGAAGATTCAGTGAAAGGAAATAAGGAGGAATCTTTTTTTTTCTTTTTTTAAGTGTGCCAGACTCTTAAAAAGGGGAACACTGACCCAGCATGTCTCAGGCATTGTTATGAAGGACTTGAGACCCATTTGTTTTGACTTAGGTGTAGATATTTCTAAATTTTTGCCCCTTTACAAACACATTTGTTCTAACCATATTGCAACAGTTCTGCATTGCTAGCCAATTCCCTTGAATTCTTAATTCTTGTTAACAACTCTGGCAATTAACCAATTACTCCTACCACTGAAGGGCTCGGGGAGGAAGGGACTGATGATTTATAGCAGCACAGCGTCTGTGCTTGTTGACTTGAACTCAATTGCTCAAGTACTTCATTTAGAGAATGGATGGGCAGGTGAGTAGCCAACAGGCTGAGGCCCCTCAAAAGACTAAAACTGCCAACAGGTGACAGGTTGATGGTGCTACCTTCTCTAGCTCTTTTGGGCTGTTATTTGCTTCCTTTTCCTATTCCCAGAACTCAAAAGAAACCCTGATGCTCCCTGTGTGGGTCAGTCAACTCATCTAGTATGGATGGTTTTCCAGAATGGTAGAAGCAGGGTGTTTAAGAAACCTTCTAGGTTGTCTAACTCGTAAGTACAGGAAGCTGTCCTGCAAGGTCCTGGTGAAAACCATTTAGACTCTTCAAACACGACCAGTAATGACTTTGGAAGATAGTTCATTCCTTGTTGGACAACTCCTCTTGTTAGAAAGTCTCCTTTAAAACCAAATCCTATCGGCCCATCTGTAATTTATACCCATTGATTCTATTTTTGTCCTGGGAAGCAATCCAAATAACTCCACTCTCTCTTCTCGTGGATAATGCGCCTTTAAAACTTAACATCAGCTTGAGTGTCTCCATCCTCTTTTTTTCATTACATTCTTCTAATGCTTGTGGGGCCTGGTTTTCCTGTCTCTTTCCAGCACCTCCTCAAGGCACCCTTTTATTTCTCAAGGTTCTTCTTTAATTGCGGCACCAACATTTTTAATCTAATTGCTTCTATTGCATTCCGGGCGAGGCCCATCCCTGCCATTTTACATCCCCATAGTATCTTTGGTCCTAGTAAAACCACAGATTCTGGAGGACTCATTCAATTAAAGTCAATAAAATGACCAGGAACACTCTGATGACATTTGCTAGTCCTTCCCTGAAATAACTTTGGATTTATCTGTTCTGTTTCAAGAACTATTTCTAGGGCTATGTGGCATGGCTTGAACTTTTGATGTGCTCTTTAGGAGAATCTAAATTTACTGAGTTAATAAAATTATAGGTACCGGTAAAGGCAATAATAGACCAAGGGGAGGTGAGGAATGCTATCAGGCAGAGAGAGAAAAGGGAAGGTCACTCACGGGAGAGAAGCGCAAACAGTGTCTGCAGAGAAGAAAGCTCTCTGGTAGTGGACATGGAGTCACCCCAAAGGGCAGGGCCCATCAGATGTGCAGAGAGTAGATGTGCAGCACACGATGTGAATCATGGGGTGACAACACACTCCTGCCCCCCGAATATTCCTCAAGCTCTTTCTACCATCAGTAATCCCCATGCAACAAACTTTTTCCCCTTAAGGCGACAGTAAAACTATAAATGTTCTCTGGGAGAGCAAAATATTAAGCCACTACCAACCAGTGACATCTCAGCTGTCCTTGACCACATTCAAACTAGCTGGTCACTGAGAAGACCCCCAAAGGAATGGGCTATAAAATATGTTTTAATTGGGGAAGAATTATAATACAACAAGCTAGAATTTCAGGACTTTTATGCATGAGCTGAAGAGGATGGATGGAGGGAAGGATGAAGGGGGTAGCAAGGTGTCTGAGACAAGAAGATGCCTCAGTGGAGGCCTGTGGAGGACTGTGGAGCCTTTGGAGTCTGTGTGGATACTGGAAAGTGGATGGATAAAGAGAGGATGCTAATTTTTTTTTTTTTTTGCTAAAACATTAATCAGTCTCTTAGGGTGAAACACTATGTGGGAGACCCTGAGGAAATATCTGTGGTGCTTAAGCTCAGTATCTATGAATTACCTGGATAGACAGGATGCCCTAGTTCTTTTAATTTCAATTTTAATTTTCTACTTCTGAATGGACTTACTTAAATTGCTTCAGAGCTGTAAACTGTAAGGGGAAAAATTCATTCATTTGGTTCTTTGCTCATTTTTTTTTTTTTGCTTTTTTTTTTTCCTTTTCTCCTTTTTATTCCTCACCAAGTCCCCAAAATGTGGTGTATTAGCAAGTGGAAGGTGGATGGGAGCCACCAAGTAGAGCATGAGTTGAGAGAAAAGATGAGGAAGAATAATTATCATATTCTTTCTAATCATGAACTAGGCAGACACCTTGACTTCCAATGTCAGAGAAGCAAGGTAAAGTAGAAAAGGAGAGTGGATGAATCATAAATACATCTGTAAGTAAATAAAGAGTGGAAGAAGAGGGTAAACAATGGTGTCAGGCCCTGGGACTTCGGTGCTAGAGTCTCTCTTTCCCTCTTTCACCTTTCTCTTATGTGAGCACCCTTCTGCCTGTTGGGTTTATTCCTTCTTACCATAGAATAGATCCTTTCATTTAATTCTTTCTGCTTTATTCTTAATTTTAGTTCCGTTTAGAAAAAAGTATAAAAAGACTCTGATTTGTTTGACATGGGTCATGTGCTTATGTACAGAATGATCTCCAATCATGGTGACCCAGGCAGCAATTGGTTTATTTTGGACTCCATGTTAGACATGGGACTTCCTTTAGCTATATCTACTTCCTCCTTAAGTGCTCTACGTCCAAATGCAGTCACATTGGGGTTAGGAATTCCACATGAATTTTTAGGTGGGACTCAAAATTCAGTAAATAGCATATTTGAATATAGGTTTCACAAAGGAGAAAGGACCTAGCTGTGAAACAGCAGTTTAGTGGATTTTTTTTGTTCCCCCTAATTTTTATAGGACAATATAAATCAGGAAGGTGAAGCCACTTTAAATAAATACACAGAATATTTGCAATGTGAGAGTTGAGGGGATTAAGATCATATGGTTATGACTGATAAGGCTACTGAAGACCAGATATATCAAACAGGCTAAAGACATTTTCCTAGCTGAGCTGGGAATTCTGCCTAACACAAAGACTGATTTTATTCTCGAAGAAGGGCCTTCCCCAAAAGGGGAACCCTCATCTTTGGAGAGGCACATGCATCTGAGCCTAGTCGAAGACTAATCTGTCTCTGGTACTATTTGATGCAGAAGTTGGCTATATCATTTGTCAGTGTCATCATTTAAGAGCTAAGTTTGGAAAAAATGTCTAGGAAAATGGAATACTTATTGGCAAATGTGAACGGCAATGAAACCCAACCACTGGCTATTTTCCATCAGAGGAAATAGCTACACATTCAAAATATCTATGAATGAACTCTTAAACTCATCATTGCCATTAAAAAGCAGTTTACACCAGAGCCCTTGCTTCAACTAAAGAGGAAATACCACCTCTGTACTGAGAGAACAATATGTCTGGTAGACCTCATTATTTAATAGGAAGAAATGAGGTTTGGGAAAACAGAAATAAACAGCATTTTTTAAGAAATCCCAAAGGTCAGGAGAATAATTACTACTTTGATCCATTGAGTAGAAGCTCTTTGGCTTGTGTATTCACATGGTGTGTAGCTCATTACAATAACCTCTACCTGTGCACACAGGATATATTTGGGGTGTGCATGAGAGAGAGAAGGGGGGGTGCACGTGTGCAATGGGAAAGAACACATGTAAAAGAATAAAATCAATGTGTACAAAGCATAAGTTAGAATTTTTTTTTGGGGGGGCAATATAGTTTGAAAAGTAAGCAAGTTTGATGAGCTTTCTTTCTTATAACCAAGTTTGTGTATAAAGAAAAAGACTTTCTCTTATACAAATAGAAACCCATGTACCATGCCCTTCACAAATATAAGCAAGGATGTGCACATATGTCCTAAATTAATTCTGAAGCAATTTCAGACCCAGATTTCTGTTAATGCATTTAGCAAGTAATTAGTTGTCCATTCATTCATTAACAGCATATTTTAAAACTTCTTGCAAAAATCCCACCTCCCCCTCTTATAACAAAGTGGCACTTCTAGGAAGACAGAAGGGATATAAAATATGTCGGGTAAGATGGGAAAACAAATCTGAAAAAGAAAATTACACATTTAGTTGTAGAAGAGTATTACTAATATAAATGAGCTTTATAAAGACAATATTCCTCTTTCCTTACCTTTTCACAGGAAAAAAAAAAAGGATGAAGTTGTGAATTGGCACTGCATCAGTGGGTACTTTAGCATTTTATGATTCCAGTTTAGTATAATGTTATTCTCTCTTGGACATTATAATTTTTCTTCCATTTGTAAAGTGCTTTATAGTTTTCTAAGCAGTTTCATACAGAGTAGTTCATTTGTGGAACTAATAGCATTTACATGGGATAACAATATCCTAATAGAATGGTGCAATTCATGTAATGAGTTTAACTTGTTATTAAAATGAATGCCACTTGGATAAGATTGAGGGGAAATCAGACTGGTCAAGAATCTTAGGGTAAGTTCTGACCATTCTTGATGTGTAAAAGGCAGGGGTCCACATATCTGGTCTCTCTACAGGCCTCTTGATTTTTCTTTACTTATATATTGCCTACCCTCTGTCAGTCTCCATTTTCAGATAGCACAGAGGATGAATTAGGGGAAAATGGCAATCACTGGGTTTAATATCCTGCTCTGTACCTGCTAAGAATATGAGAAATGCATATGTCTACTTTTTATTTGTTTCCACGTATTTTGCACAAAATATACTGAAACTGAGATCCAAATGAGCACAACTGGCCTCTTCTTAATAGTGGACAAGATTGGGAGCATTTTGTGCAGAGGTTAACAAAAACCCAAAGCAGTGTTTAGGATGATCTAATAGCACTTTGCTCCATTCATAGGCCACTCTAATCTTAGCACAGAGAGAATAGTTAATAACTAGTGTTTAATCACTCTATTCTTTCTTAATCTTTTTTTTTTCTTCTGCTCAAACATCCATGGGCTGGATTTTTCATCCTTAGAGTTTCCTACTCTCCTTAAAATATCATTTTTTTTTGTAGAAATAAAAAATCATCTAAAATTTGTTGAATGGTTATCACTTTTCAGGCATTTTGGGGATAAGAAATTTTAGGGTCTTGGACAATAAGAAGAAATATGGGAATGGGAATGAGAAATAAATATGACCATGGATAATATATTTTAAAGTCCAAACATGAAGGCTGAAGAATACCCTGTCCGCACTTCATATTTTTCCTCAAGAATTGTGAGAAACATTGGTGGTTTCCATTCTTCCTCACTTTTTTTCCTATGTGTATGTGTCCCTTACAATACTTGATGTGGCAATCTGTCCAATTGAAAATCTGTAGGACTCAGCCTCTGATTCCTCATCTTGCATCCATCGACCATACAACTAGACCTTCTAATCCAAAGGAGATCTAGAGAATGGAAACTACAGTAAAAGACAAAAAGATGTAAGGAATTTAAGACATGGATGCTAAACTAAAGACCACTCTTCTATACACCAGCTGTTGTAAGGTGACCAGTTTCACATAGGTCCCATGTAATGCAACCTTTCCCTTCCTATTCTATAGAATTATTGATCACTACCTCTTTTGTATGGGACTCTAATAAGAACTTCTTCAACATTAAAGGAAGTGCAGTCCAAAAGTGTTTGTGGTGGCATATAAGGGGAGTTTTGTCTCAGGAGTAGCAGCGAGTGCCCTTTCTAATGGGAGATGGGGTCTAAGAGATTCATCTTTCCTCTTGTCAGAGAGTCCTGGGGAATATTTCCAAAAGCTTCTCTGATGGCCCATGGAACACTGCAACAGTGTTTGCCTGAACTGTCAACTTCACTTCAGACAACTAGGATGTTAAACAGTTACTACTAATTGTTTTCAACAAATGCCTCAAGGAAGGGGAAAGTATATTTTAAAGGTTGAGCTTTGAGTATAGTCAAATAAAAATGCCATGTAAGTTGAGATTTCCAGAGAACTTCCAGACAAGTCAGATAATGGCCATTCTGAGGCTGTGGGGCTTTTGAGGGGAGCCAAACCCCAAATCTACCCACCCCTGCCAGTGGCTATGAATTTTTATCCCTAACTTGATTGTGAGACGTGTTATTTTCAAACGTTCTACAGATACTGAAGGATATAGAGCACTAGGAAAGTTTCAAGTTAAAAAAGCCACAAAGTTCCTTCTTCTTCCCATGTTTCAACTGTTTCTCTTGAATAAATACTTCTTGGATTTGGTTAATTTCCAGAGTTCTGAAAACACTTATTTGACTCTCTTTGCCAATGTTCATATTACTTTTATAAAATAATGGAATTTTAAGAGGTTCTTACTCTTGTTCCTGCAGATGTTACTCCCAGAAGTCAAGCTTAACTTAAAAACAAGGGGAAATTTAAGATATTCTCAGAAAAAGAACAATTAATAGAGTTTGTCATCAGCTAACTTACCCTAAGTGAGCAGCTCAATAAAGCACTTTTAGGTAAAAGAAATACAACTAAAACAGACTCGTAGAACTGAGAGAAAAAAGCAAATATATGGGTAAATAAAATGGTCATTTTTTTTCTTTAGTTTTCTAAATTATATTGATCTAATGTGTTCATTTAAGATTATAGAGAAAATATTTGAGATAATTATATAATGCATGTGTAAGAGTGAATACATGTAAAGAGAACTTCTATACATTGCTCAAACTGGTAAAATATTGACACCAATTGTCCCTGATAAGTTATATGTTATGTATATATAATATTTTACTTAGAACCAACACTAAATTATAAATAGGTACAAACTCAAAACCATTATATACAAATGAAAACTTAACTATAAAAATATGAAGTTAACCCACAAAAATATAAGAAAAATAAATGAAAGAAAAACACAGGTAACAAACAGAAAGCAAAAAAGAGGCAGACTTAAGCCTAAAATATCATTACATTAAATATGAAATGTCTAAATATATAGACTAAAAGACTGTAATTGACAGGGTGGATGAAAGTCATGGCCAAATTACATGTTGTCTAAAAATGTTTATACTCAATATAGTAGCAGGATTGTAATTGGAAAATCACCAACACCATACTACTTAGAAACTATACAATGCACTTCAAAATTATTCATAAATCAATGCTAAAGTCCCAAGATGTGTTCGAGAAATACATTTAACTACATGAAAATGAAAACATAACACATCAAAATTTTTGAGAAACAATGAAGTAGTTCTGAGAGGAAAATGTGTGACATTAACTGACATAAAGACAAAAACTTAGATTATTGACAATCTTAAGAATGTTGTAAAAGAAAGAAAAAATAAACCAAAGCAAGCAAAAGGAAGAAAATACTAAAGGCAAGATCAAAGATCAAGTAAACTAAAAATATTAAAACTATAAACAAATCAATGAAATAAAAATCTTGTTATTGGAAAGAAGCAATGGAATTGACAATTCTTCAGCAAAATTGACAAAGAAAGGAAAATAAAGATGCACATCATTAATATCAAGAATAAAAAAACAAGACAGTATGGTGGTGCACGCCCCTAAACCCAGAAACCCAGGAGTCAGAGGTAGGAGAATCGCAAATTCAAGGCCAGCTTGGGTAGCTTAGCAAGATCCTGTGTTAAAATTAAAATAAAATAAAATAAAATACAAAGGCTTGGGACATAGCTTAGTGGTGAAGCATCCCTGGGTTCAATCCACAGTATCAAAAAAGAAAAAAGAAAAAAAGAAAAAAATAGAATAAACAAAACAGACACACAGACTTTTAAAGGATAATATAAGGAAAAATATGAGCAACTTTACATAGGTAAATTTGACAATGTAGAGGAACTGGACCAATTTCTCAAAAAATATATAAACTCTTCAGCTCACAGAACATGAAATAGATAATTTAAATGTTCTTATAACTACGATTAAATTTGTATCATAACTTCCATAGTGGAATCCCAGACCCAGATGATTCCATTAGAGGAGTCAACCAAACCTTCAATGAAGAATTAGCACCAATTCTACACATCTTCCAGGAAGAAGAAAAGAAAGCATTTTTCAGCTCTTTTTTGAAGTTGTCACGTGCCTAATACCAAAAATAGAGAGTGCAAACAACAACAAATTAAAAGCATAATTTCTCAGTGATACCAATGATTATTTCTTTAAAAATACATACATGTATATCTAAATTATCTACATATCATAATTTGGTAAGTTTGATTAAAGAAAAAGATAACAGCATTCACACTTGATTTGTGAAAGAGATTATAATTGAAGCACTGAAAGACATTTTAAAAATAGCAATAAAATTTTATGTGTGTCTTTATTGAACAGTTACTTGATATTTTAATAAAACACATATAATATTGGATTGATCTAAGAAAGATAATTTACTAAATGAATAATATGAAAAAGCATTTGAAAGCTATTCAACTCTGGATTTTTAATTCTGTTAATGACAAATAGGTAGTTTAATTCAACCAGCCAGCTTAAAAAAAAAAAAAAACACAAAAAAACCTGAAAATTGTAGAAAGATTTTAAAACATATTTGCTTGGAGACACTGGAAAGCTGGTAAGACATTGAGAACTGAGATCAAAACATAGGATAAGGAATACTGAGGGTCTCCTTTACTACAGTGCCTTTGCTACTATCTGACCCAGTCAACTGGAATTGAATCAAAGAATGGCAAAGAACTGAAGCTATAAATAAATGTACCTAAAAATTTTGTGTCAATTCTGGAATTGAACAGTTGAAAAAGTGTTAGCAAATAAGTTAATAATGATGTCAGATGAAAACTATCTTAAATACAACACAGTGAAACAAACTGAACAAAACTACACAAGACCTGACAAATGAGAAAATCTAACACATGTGTTGAAACATATCTAGATGAAGAGTAGAAAAGATATTAGAGAAAACTGTAAAATTAGTAGATGCAATGCCTGAAATAAAAATGTGAATTACCAATGAATACCTATGAGTCCCAAGTAAAACAGGTAAAGAGAATCTTATGTCTATCATAGTGAAATAACCGAAGGCCAAGGACAAAAAAGGAATTAAAAGACTTTGAGCAAAGAAAAATTACTTTCAAAGAAGCCATGCTTAGCTCATGATGGATAACTCCACAGAAATAATGAGAGCTAGAAAACATTGAAATGATATTTTCAAAGGGCTGAAGACAAAATAGTTAACTTTAATTTTATAATAATGGAAATATCCAGGCTAGGTAGATATAGCTCAGTTGGTAGAGTGCTTGCCTTGCATGCAGGAGGCCCTGGGTTCAATCCCCTGCACCACAAAGAGAAAAAAAAAATAAGGAAAAGAAAAGAAAGAAAATATTCTTCTAAAATAAAAATATTTTCACAAAGGAAGTAAAAGATTTCATTAATAATACTAACTCAGTAAAAAAATCTAGAGTATTCTTCAAAATAATCTAATCAATGCAGAAAGAAGAAAAATAAATGTGGGGTAAATCTAAATAAACACT
The DNA here is from genome assembly GCF_045843805.1 of Urocitellus parryii. Taxonomy (NCBI): domain Eukaryota; kingdom Metazoa; phylum Chordata; class Mammalia; order Rodentia; family Sciuridae; genus Urocitellus; species Urocitellus parryii. The sequence continues at coordinate 79,727,002 of NC_135542.1, read as the reverse complement.
GACTGTAAAAAGTAAAATGAATAATGTATTTTGTGCTTTTACTCACACTCATACACAAATACACAGAATTAAAATATAACAGTAACTTACATGAGACTGATAAATGGAGTTAAGGTGTTCTAAGGCCATTAGAAAACTTGAAAGGCCCTTGGAAAAAGGTGAACATACTTTATATACCAACAGAGGTATGAAAAATTGAGGTTTATATGTGTAATAAGAATTGTAATGCAAAAAATTACATGTATAAAGGCATGAATTGGCGTGAACATACTCTATATATAAAGATATGAAAAAATGTACTCTATATGTATAATAAGAATTGTAATGCATTCCGCTGTCATGTATTTTTAAAAAATTAAAAAAGTGAAATTTCCATCTTTTATTAGTTGTTTTGAATCAAGAATATATGTTCTAATTTCTAGTGTATCTACTTAAAAAAACAGACAACATAATAAAAGGAATAAATGAAATAGTTTTAAAAAAACACAAATAAAACATAAAAGCAAAAATTCAATGAATCAAAACTAGACTAAAAGGGAATAAAATAAAAAAGAAGATAAATTTATAGAAAAAAGGATATTAAGTTTAAAAACAAGTTGCATTAACTCTTATATTAAATATAAGTAAAGTAAGTGCTCCAAGAAAGACGAAAATTTTCAGACTCAGTAAAAGCATATACTCAACTCAATGCAAATTAAAATAGGCTCTGAAATATAAGGACAAGCCAGGTAGAAAGAAAAGGAATGAGCAATACATGATCTGCAAACAGTAACCAAAAGTCAGGTTGTATAACCACATTATTATGAGACAATTACTGACAGGTGAAAATTATTAGTGGAGATTAAGGCATTCACCTTATAATGCCAAAATTCTCAATACACTAGGAAGTAAAAATAATTTCAAATTTTCATATTCATTAAAACCATAACTTCAAATAAAAAGGAAAAATAAACTGACAAAATGCAAGGAAATCTATCACCATAGTGGTGCATCTTAAAATCCTCTCATTAACTAATAAAACAATGCAGAGAATAGAACAGTAATAATATAGACATTTGAACGACACAATTAACAAACAAGATGTGATTGATATAGAACATTGCAACCAACATCTGCAGAATATGAATTTGTATGAAGTACACATGAAACAGTAACCAAAATAGATCATCTGCTGATTCATATAGAAAGTCTAAACAAATTTCAAAGGATTGTAGTCATGCTGAGTATGTTCTCTGACCACAGAGCAAATAAAGCTAGAAAACAAAAACAAAACGATAACTAGAAAATCCCCATATGTTTGGAAATTAAGAAGTATATTCTAAATAGACTTTGAGTCAAAAAAGAAATTATAGAGGAAATTAGAAATTTCTTTGAAATGAGTGATAATGAAAATACTACAACTTGCAGATTGCCGCTAAAGAAATTTAGAGGGATAATTATAGATTTAGATGCATATATAACATAAAGATGAAAAATAATCTGAGCATCAATCTAGAAGAAATTGGGGGAAGAATTCTGCCGTGAAACCCAAATAAAAGAGAAGGAAAAAATATAAATAGGACAGAATTTAAAGAAGTAGAAACATATGCAACAAAGCCTAATGTTGGTTATTTTGAAACTAACAAGACAGAAAGTGGGAAAGAAACTGAGAAAAGGGACACATAATCAAAGTCAAGAATGAAAGCAAAAAGGGATACCGATCTTACAAATAATGTTTTCATATTCTGTACAACTTTATATCTGAAATTTGAAAACGTAATATGAAATGAGCAAATTTTAGGGAAAATTCCTCTTACAAAAAGGGAAATAAGAATAGAATATTTGAATGTAAGTAACTGTTAAATAAAACGGAGGTTTTTTTTTTTTTAACTAAAAGACTTCTATGAAAAAGAAAATTCACCCAATCACTAGATGACTTCCTGAGTGAATTCTACCAGATTTTAAAGGAAAAAAATTATGACAGGTTTACATCCTAGCCTACAAAACAGAAAAAATAAAATAAAATAAGGGAATAATTGCAAATTCAATTTATATGGCTTGCATAACTTCTATACCAAACTTTGACAAGGAATTACAAAAAGAGCAATTCTAGGTAAATTTCTTTGATCATAAATGCAAACCTTCTGAGTAAAATAACAAGAAACTGAATGAAAACCAATAAGTAAAATAATCATATTTTCATGTGTAATTTGGTTTTATTCCAAAAATGCATGTTTGTTTGACATTAAAAATTAGTTAATACATTTCACTATATCAACAGAGTAAAGGAATTAAAAAATATTTTCAATAAATATAGAAAATGCAGTTTTAGAAATATTTGTTATTTATAGTTAATGCAAACACATAAACAAAACATCTTAGCAAACAAGAATAAAGAGAACTTCCTTCATTTGATGAAATACAAAAACAAACAAACCTGAAGTGATTATCATACTTAACAGTAGAATGTTGAAAGTTATTCAAAATTGGGAGTGATTCAAGAATGCTTCGTACATCAGTATTATTCAATACTTTTTTTTTTTTTTTACTGGAAATCATTTTCAGGGCAGTAAGATTTAAAAAGAAACAAAAAATATAAGAATAAAGTAAAAGTACTAAAATTTTTATTAAGAATGATAAAATTATAATCATAAAAATCTGAAAGACTCAGATAACTTATTAAAATTGACATATGGGTGTAGCAAGTTTTTGGCAAAAGATTAGTGAAAAATAATCAATTACATTTCTGTTTACTAGCCTTCCTTCAAAATTTACGAGGGAATGATATATGTCAGGATTAACCATTACAATGGCATGAAAATAACAAATTATTTAGAGCAGGTTTTATAAAAGATGTATATGTGTCTACACAGAAATATATAAAACAATATTGGGAGAATATAAAGCAGATTTAAATACATGGAGCAAGAACTATGTTTGTTCATTGATAGAATGGTTCAAGATTGTAAAATATATTTTTGGGGGTGGGGGTTTGTTATTGATATTTAGGTTTAATATAATCCCAAATTCTCTACTAGATTTCATTGTGGAAATTGGCAATCTAATTCTAAAATAAATATACATAGGAAAAAAAAACAAAGAGCAGGAACAACAAAAGCAAGTTTCAAGAACTTGTTATTAGGTTATTAGACACATTAAAGAAACAGTGTTTTAAATAGTGTGGTATGAAAATATATTCATGGAATAGAGCAGACAGACATATATGGAGACTGGTATATGTCAGGTTCCTTTAGTTGAGGAGAAACGGACAACCTTTTCACCAAACTTTGCTGGGTTAGCTGTATATACATAGAGTGGGAAAAATGTGTTGAACCCTACTTCGCACCAATAACAAAATCAGTTGCATCTGGGTAGAAAATTTTAAAGACTCTAGAAAAACACAAAACCCCCTACATTCAAATATCTTGGAGGCTTGAGTAGACACTTTGAAAGAATATCTAAATGACCAATAAACACCTAAAAATATGTTCAAAAGTAAAATGCAAATTTAATTGTGGGGAGACACCCAGTATTCATTCTCAAGTCTAGTTAAAATCACAAAGACAGACAATGGGCATCTACAGCACAACCAGAGGATTGCTGTTGAGATACCATTTGACTGAGATACTATTGCTGAGGATGTCGATCACCATTACTGTTTGGCATTAGCTACTAAAACAATTTTATTCTTTGGGATTTTCAATAGAAATAATGCACAGGTGTACCCAAAAATGTAAAATAAAAATAAAAAGTCAATAGAATCATGGCTCATAGTAGCCAAAACCTTAAGAAAATAAATTTTGATAAGTAAATTGGTAAAGAGCGTATATCTGTGCAAAGGAACATTGTACAGCAGTGAAATAGATACATTATTGTTACATGCTGAAACTTGAATAAATTCACAAACATCATATTGAGCAAAGGGAGTGGGACCTGGAAGGGAACATGTATTATATTTTTCACTTACACTAAACTCAAGAGCAGGGGAAACTAAACTATAATATTCAAAATCAAGATACTTATTGACTTGTTGAAGAGAAAGAGCATAGTTATCAGGAGGCATGACAGGCATCACTTTAAGTACTGGTGATGACCTATCTTATGAGGTGGAGAATGATTCTGGGGAGGTTCACTTGTGGTAACTATTTTTTGTGCTTCTCTGTATTTTTCTGATATATGAATTATTACAAATGTTCACAGTGTTAATTATATTTCCCAAAGTTCCAAGCAAATAATACATTAAAAAAGTATTCTAGAACCTATACAAAAAAAAAGTGAAGGAAATTTTCCCAGTCTGTAATATATGCAATCTCCAAACAGGGTGAAAAAACTATAAAAAACAAGAAAGAAAAGAAAAGAAAAACTGAAAGACAATCTTGTTGATAAGCATAGACGCAAAAGATCTAAATCTCAAATGTATCAAATATAAACAAAAATCACAGTTACAAACAAATTTTATCCATTAGTATATAATTTATTTAAATAATGTTAAATCCTAACAAAGTAAAATATATCTCAGAAATTTAAGAATAGTTTAGAATTAAAAGATCTATTATTAATTCACTAATCAATAAATTTAAGAAGAAATAATATATGATCATCTTAATAAAAAATTGGTTTTCATCTAAATCTAAATCTATTCTTGAGAAATATTTGAATGAAATAATGAAAGCCTAAGTTTGTTGTTGTTGTTTGTTTTTAAGCAAATAAAAAGAAAGGCAACAAATATTTTGAAGGAAATGATTTCCTTGGGGTTGAGAAAGCTTCATAAAGCAAGAAAAAGATAAAGTTTAGAATCTATAAAGGAAATGTATTTGTAGATTTTGTGACATAAAAAATTAAATTTGCTGTATGATAAAGATTCCATTGACTAAGATAGAGGGAAAATATCATGCTGAAAGAAAATAGTCTAAACAAACCTAAAAAAGCAAGCATCATTGTTCAGCTATATCTGTAGGTATGTTTCTCTCTCTCTCTCTCTCTCTCTCTCTCTCTGTATATATCTAGATATCTATCTATCTATCTATCTATATATATATATACAGAGAGAGAGAGAGAGCATAATAAATATCAAACAACTCAACAACAACAAAAAAAACCCATATCTTAATACAAAATTGCCCAAAAAGTTAGCAGGCAATTCAACACAAGAAAAAATAGAAATAAGAAAGAAATTTATAGAGACACTGAACCCAAAAAAAGGCATTTTAAATGATTATAAGTACTTGTCTAAATTTAGGGAAACGAGAATCATAGCACACTGTTGGTGGCCATGCAAGCTTGCAGTGCCTCTCTAAAGGGCAATTTGCCAGTTTCTATCAAAGTTATAATTCCCATAGGCTTTGATCTAGAAATTCCACTTTTCAGTATTTATTCTTGAGTAATTCTTACAAAGCTCACAAAAAAAAAAAACAAATAAGGAGATGCTCATTGTGGTGATTTTTTTTTCATAATAGAAAAAAAACTGAGGCTAAGAGATTCTAATAAGCAAGTCTCAATAATCAAATGTTTAAATAAATTGAGTTCATCTGTGTATGGAAAAATATTTGGAAATATAAAAGTATAGATGGACTTGCAAGTATTGAAATAGAAAAATCTTCAAAGGAGTTATTAGGTGGTAAATATTACAAAAAATATTAAGAATTTTGCCATTGTGCAAAAGTAAGCAACTTTTTCTATTTTACACACATGTGAATATGCATTTGTTTTGTCAAGGAATAGATCAAAGGCAGGAAGATATACTTAACTGGGAACAGTTATAGTGATCAGCTCCATGAGAAAAATGAGAGCGGGAATATGAATAGTGAGATTTCTACCTTCAGTCTATCTAGCTACATATTGGTTCAGTTTCTAAAACAAATTTGCATTGCAGCATTGCTTGTGTAACTAAAATACATATTGCAAATGTTGGTGGCAATATTGCTGTAATAGGCATACAGACTTGTGGTTTATCAGCCCCTCTGTAAGATTATTTTTTTAAAAAACACAAAGCTACACTTTGTATTCCCCTACTAATCCTTTTTGAAACCAAATTATGAAATTCCATCCTGAAATATCAGTTGCAAGTTAAGTATCTAATAGGAAAAAGCAATAATAAAAAGTAATATTGAAAAGTAGGAAAGAGATAGGGAAACATAGTAAAGTATGTATCAAGTAGGTGATTCCTTTCCGCTGATTTTGGCATTTTAGAATCCTTACAATATCTACTCTCAGGTAGATTCCCACCTCATACTGTGATGCAAAAATGTCCCTCTGTCCCATCCTGAATTTGTTGTAGAACTGGGGACCTACATAGCAACAGTCCATCCTCCTCTTCTTCCTTCTCTACTTCCTTTATTATTCTGGCTACTCAAACACAGTATTGACTTTTGATCCAAGTGTGTGTCTTTCTTAGTGGGACTCCCCTTCTGGACCCTAGAGAGCTTGGACAACTAGTTTGCGTGCCAGCGCTTCTGTATTTTTGGAAGATGGAAATTGATTTTCCACCTATTCATAGGCGCAGTCGTTGAGTAAGCCTCTCCCCTCAAGACCTGTGCAGATTGTGCCATCAATAGCAGGATCATCATCACAGCCAGAGCACTCAGCACCTGGCATCTGAAGGGCCAGAGCCTTGCAGCAATGAGGATGTGCTAGAAAAATAAAGTCACAATTCACTGAGCTTAGAACTGCCCTTGTCCTTGAGAATTTCTGGATAAACTGAGTATCTGGAGACATTTTCTGGGACTGTGCCTTCCTGGAGGGCGTGTTGTGTTCTGTGTCATTCTAAATGTATCACTCTTGTTAAATGAATAGTGGGAGGATTCCTTTCAGGAAACAAAGAAAGAACCATCAAGAATCTCAGCAGTGCATTAAATTATGTTCATGATAATATCACCCATATTTGTTAAAATACAAAACTAGGTCCTGCTATACCTGGAACGGTAATATAGCTATGAAAGCCTAGCTACAGAGGTGACACTTTGGTGGGCACACATTGAAAAACTCAGAGGATTTGGGACAGGGAATAAACACAAGGTAAACGTTTAGAAAGTTATTGCAAGTTCCTAGTTCTAAATTGTTAATTGAGTGAGTGTATGGTGGCTACAGGGTAGGAAAACAGGAATCTTTCTAAAAGATGGGATAACTCAATCAGAAAGTCTAAAGATTTTGGTATTCTTAAATATTTCTTAAGAAAGTGAGGCTGGTATCTAATAATATGATTAGTGCTAACTGCTAAGACCTTGAGAGATTAGAAGATGAAGGGTATGGTCAGAGGGTAGGGTCATTAAACTGACTTCCATCCAAAACAGGATAGATAGATGGATGATAGATAGATAGATATAGATAGGTCTCAACATCTGAAATATAACTCACATTTCTGGATCCCACTTTTCAAGGACACATTGGAAACACTAATGGTCTTTCAGAGGCACACACAAAGGTGCCTTGTTGGACAGTCATTTCATGAAAGACATTGGATGGTGATGAAGAGAAAAAAGAAACCTGACATGCTGCCTGATCATTCTTTTATGTATTTGGAGAGCTGTTGTGTGAGAGAAGGACTGACCCTCATAGTAGGCTCAGAACTTGAACCAACTGCTTAAACTTCTACAACGATAGATTTTAGCTCATCATAAGGCTAAACTTTCTTTTCAAAGACAAAAGTTTCCCCAAATGAAGATGGCCATAGTAGGAGAAAGGGATGTCCCAGCCACTCGAAGTGATCACATTGTTGAGGTGTGACACTGTCAAAATTACTTCAGGGGGTTTATTGGACGAAAGAATGGACTAGGTTATTTTTAAGGTTACTTCCATCTCCAAAATTTTATTATTCTATGGAAATCTGACTATTTCCAAATGAGGTAGCTCTTCATATGCTGCTTTACAACTTGTCTATGACTTGTCTCTTGGACACTGAGGGAAAGAATTTCCAAAAATAAACAAGTAAGTAAAAGAGGGGGTTATCAAAGCAAGGCTAAGACAGGAGGTATACTTCCAAATTGGATATTTAGAAAGGTGCAATATATTTAAACAACTGAGATAGACGATATATATGTAGATGGACAAGGCCACAGCTATGGTTAGATACAGACAGCGAATCATTGCTTTATAAACATGTCTCTCCTACTCTAAAATGCCCAGATATTAGGAGGCATCTTCCAGTAACCAGTTTTTGAAGTGGGCAGGGAGGAGTTAATCTTTTGTCTTCAAAGCCCACAGGAATGTTTATCAACTCCCGTGCAGGCCTCCTTTCTTCCTTTCACTGAGTTAAGTCTGCTCTGCTTTGTTTGACGCTGCCCATTTGAGGAAAGCTTATCCCTGACCTTCTGCCAGAGAGACTGATGACAAGGACAGTTTGCACTAACCTTGACATTCACCAGGGTAAATGGCTTTTTCCACAAGTAGTCGGCAAACAAGGAGAGCCAGCAAAGAGCTAATGAATCTGCACCAGAGAGAAACTGAACAACAATTGTGCTTTTAAAGAAGAAAAGAGTCCTTGGAAGACTTGGATCCATCTGGTGCTTAAAGGTTTAGGGGAAATTAACTCTTTTAGTTAATGCAGGTTGGAGATATAAATACATATATACACACAACCCCTAGCACTGCAATCTGCCCCAATGGGTCGCTTATAAGTTAGCTCTTCTGGTCTTTGCTGTCCCAAAGTGAAGTTTCTGTGTCATTTTGTGGTGCTCAAAGAAGGCAGAGAAAGGCTGAAGAAGTGACCAGGATGTCAAGGCACATTTTCTCCAGCCACCGCTGAACCCAAATCCTCTGAGTTCAATGGAAATAAATTGTGAATCTTATTTTTCCTTAATACTGGCTCAATTTAGCTACTATGTATATTATAAAGTATCCACAAAAATATTCAGGAACTTTCCTATTATAGACAATCAGACAAGCAAATTTTCCCCAAGGGATCCCTGTGACCAGATAGAAATCCCACCATAGAAACTCACTCAATACTCTAAGAATTTTGCCCCTATCTCTCCCTTATTGATATTTCAATAGAGTGTGGGCATTATGGTCTCTTCTATTTAATTCTCTCCTTCATACAGACTTATTAGGACTATTCTTTATTTTAGGTTTGTAGGTCTTGGCTCCTCATTGACATTTGTAACAGGTTACTTAAGATTTAAAACAATTTTTATCCACCACAATATTTTGCTCAATTCTGCTATACATAATTAAGGTTTGGTATGAAAATGTATGTTTCTGCCTCACAAAATCTGATCAACTATATTGTTCCAAGGTTCTACCAGTACTTTTGTTCATCATGTGAAATCAGTACTTACATTCTCACCCACATAACTCTACCCATCACAATCAAGTGTTTTTACATTTTCATTGTTTTCTGTTCTTTCTAAAAGTTATTACTATTCTTAAAATATATTTAAAGAAAAATCTAAAAATTTTAAACCTGTAATGGCAGACAGTTTTACAAAGCGACATGTAATTGCCACCCAGATCAAGACATTGCACATTATCAATACACCAGATGCTTCCCTAATGCTTTGTCATTATTGCCTCCTTTCCAAGGGAATACCTGGGTCAATTCCAACAAAAGATTTGTTTTTTTAAATTATTTTTTTTAAGATTATATGAATGGAATTCTACAATAAACACTCTATTGTGTTTGAATTTTTTTCTTTAAAACATGCTTTGAAATGCATCTTTGTGGTGGAGTGTAGTTATAGTTGCTTATTTTCAGTGGCATATGAAGTTTTTTCTTATGAATATACCACTTGTTATTTATTTAATCTCCTGTTGATGGAAATCTGGGTCATTGCTGTTTTTAAGTTATGTTCATTATTAAAAATAATGCTGCTATGCGTAGTTTTATATGTCTATACCTTTCTGTTGAGGATAAAATATCTGGGTCAAAGGTAATGACCACATTGATTTTGGCTATTCCTCAGTTTTTTGCTTTGTTTTTTTATAATCTGGTAATTATTTCAATATTTAATCTTTTATTTTTATTATATTTCAGTAATATGTACATTCATTATTATCATTTTAGTGTCTAGTCTAGATATTACCACATGAATCGTTGATTTACTAGAGGCTAATATCTTTCCCAATTTTCTGACAAAGTAAGAGATATTTAACTCGATTTATTCCCCTCTCAAAATATTTGCCTTTTGCCTTTAATACCTTATAAACCATAAATCATTTAAAACTAATTTTTAATATTTTATTAATTTAGTATTTATGTATGCTTATCCACATGTTTATCACTATATCTCCTCATTCATTCTTGAACCTCTAAACTTTTACTTTGGGATCATTTTCCTTCCATCTGCAAGGCATCTTTTAACAATTCCTTTGTAAGAAGCCTATTAATAAAGACTTCTCCCAGTTTTTGTCTGAAAATACCCTTTACCTTTTGTACTTTTTGAGGAAATATTTACTCAAATCAGAATTACAGTTTGACAGTTATTTTCTTTCAGCATATTCACATTATATTCTATTGCTCTTTGGTTTCATTGTTTCCCTTCATAAGTCAGCTGTAAGTTTTGTTAATGCTCCTTTGAGGATAATTATCTGTAGACTATAAAATCTCTTTCTCTTTTTTTTTGAACATTTTTCCTCTTATTCTCAAAATAATAAGCTTTACTCTTTTGTATTAGTATTATAGTACCAAGGTGGAAATAAACCCAACATTGCACTACAAACCAACACTGGAAGGCACATCTTTAGGAGAAACCTGGTTACTAAGGAAGGCTATCCCACAAAAGTGGTAGAACTATCTATTCCATCATATGAGCAAATCTTAGGGATGCAAGAAATAGGGGGGGAAAGGTAATAATAACAACTTCCCAAATCATAACTCTCTAGTAAAAGATTCTAAATATATTGAAGTGGATAAAATGCCTGCTAGTGAAATTTTAATTAGACTCAAGACAATATAGATAAATAGCTAAATGAAATTGTGAAGGCAATGAAGGATGAATACAATGAAGGGCATGAGGTAGAAATTTAGATAAGAGATTTTAGAGCTTGAAAATAAGTCTTTTGGAAGATTGCACTCAGACAGAAATAAAGCAAAAAAAAAAAAAAAAAGAACGAATAAAAAGAGCATACAAGATCTTTGGGACACCTTTTCAAAAATCAAATGTTTTTATAATTGGCATACCCAAAGGGGAAGAGATAAAGGTTATGGGAATAAAAACTATATTAAATGAAATAGTAGCAGAAAATGTCCCTAATCTTGGGGGACACATTGACATCCAGGTACAGGATGTCTATAGAACCCCAAATAGACATGTCCAGGAGAGATCCATACCATGATATATAATAATCAAACTGTCAAAAATGTACAACAAAGAATTTTAAAATCTGCAAGAGAAAAGTGCTAAGTCATATTTAAGGAAAATTCTATGAAACTAACAATAGATTTTTCATCAGAAATTCTACAGGCCAAGAGGGGATGGAATATTGTATTTCAAATCTTGAAGGAAGATAACTTCAAACTAAGATTACTATATCCAGCTATACTATCCTTCAGAGTTGAGAGAAAATAAAGTCCTTCCAATACAAGCAAAACTGATGGAATTCACAGTAAACAGATTAGATTTATAAAAGTTGTTTAAGGGAATTCTATACCCAGAGGTTGAAGAAAGAGAACTACCATCACATAGCATGTGAAAATATAAATCCCCTTAGAAGAGTAAAAACAGAAATAAAGAGAAGATAAAAAATGAAACATTATCAATACTATAAGTTATTAAGCTACAAAGATAGATAAAAGAAGTAGCAAATAATATTCAAAACAACAAAAATAAAATCAAGAAAATGACAGGCATAAGTCTATACCTTAATGACTTTGAATATAAATGGTTTCAATTCCCCGGTTAAAAGATACAGGCTGTTGGAATGGAATAAAAAGCAAGATCCAAGAATAAGCTGTCTACAAAAGATGCACCTCACAACTATAGATACATGAAAGTGAAATGATGAAAAATAACATTACAAGCTACAGGAGTAGCTATACTTATAGTTGACAAAACAGATTTTAAGACAAAAGAAGAGACACATAAGATTACTATTTAACAATCAAGAAATAAATTCAACAAGAAGATATAAAAATCATAAATATATATACACTCAGTATCAGAGCACTCAATTCTGTAAAACAAACACTGTAAGACATAAAGGTAGAGATAGGCTCCAATACAGAGATGGGGGATTTAAATACCCTTGACTCACCGATGGATATATTATCTAGATCAAAAAAAATTAACAAAACAAATTACAGTAGCAATTGAATAGACTTAATAGATATTTATAAAAAATTCCATTCAGTAGTTTGCAAAATACACATTCTTTTCACCAATGCATGGAACTTTTTCTGAAATAGACTATATATTAAGCCACAAAACAAGTCTGAAAAATTTCAAAAATATTAAAATTATGTCCTATATCATTTCTGATCATAATAGAATGAAACTAGAATGTAACAGCAAGAAAAACAGTACAAATTATACAAAGACATGGAGACTGAACAATACAATTTTGAATGAACAGTAGGTCATTGAATAAGTCAATTAGGAAATTTATTCCTTGAAACAAGTGATGATGTAAACACAACATACTAAAACCTTATAAATACAGCAAAAGCAGTGTTAAAAGGGACTTTTAAAGCAATGAATGGTTACATTGAAAGAAAAAGAAACTCAAATGAACTAATGTTGCATTTCAAGATCTTAGAAAAGAAAGAATAAATAATACTATAATTATTTAAAAAGAGGAATAAAAGAAAACTGAAATATAGTCTAAAGATTAATGCAAAGGATTAATGAAATTGAATTTTTTTGAGAAGATAAACAAAATTAACAAAACCTAGCTAGATGAGAGAGAAAAACAGAGGCACAGAGAGAAAGGGGAGTGGTGGGGATCTGTAGTTTTCATTGTAGAGGTCTTTCACCTCTTTTGTTGATTCCCAAATATTTTACCCCCCTGCAGCTATTGTAAATGGAGTAGTTTTCCTAGTTTCTCTTTCAGAGGGTGACAAACAGAAAAGCCTTTGATTTATGGGTGTTGATTTTATATCCTGCTACTTTGCTGAATTCATTTATTAGTTCTGGAAGTTTCTGGTGGAATTTTTGGATCTTCTAGGTATAGAATCACATTGTCAGCAAATAATGATAGTTTGAGTTCTTCTTTTCCTATCCTTATCCCTTAAATTTCTTTCACCTGTCTAATTTCTCTGGCTAGAGTTTCAAGAACTATGTTAGAAAGAAGTGGTGAAAGAGGGCATGCCTGTCTTGTTCCAATTTTTAGAGATAATGCTTTCAATTTTTCTGTATTTAGAATGATATTGGCATGGGGCTTAACATAGATAGCCTTTACAATGTTGAGATACATTCCTATAATCCCTAGTTTTTCCAGTGTTTTGAACATGAAGGTGTACTGTATTTTGTCAAATGCTTTTTCTGCATCTATTGAGATGATCATGATTCTTATCTTTAAGTCTATTGATGCGATGGTTACATTTATTGATTTCCACATGTTGACCCAACCTTGCATCCCTGAGATGAACCCCTACTTGATCATGGTGCATTATCTTTTTGATATGTTTTTGTATTTGCTTTGCCAGAAATTTAGCATCTATATTCATTACAGATATTGGTCTGAAATTTTTTTCTTTGCTGTGTCTGTCTGGTTTTGGAATCAAGGTGGGATGGCCTCATAGAATGAGTTTGGCAGCATTCCCTCTTTTTCTATTTCATGAAATAATTTGAGAAGTATTGACAATGGAAAGATCTCCCTTGTTCTTAGATAGGCAGAATTAACATTGTCAAAATGACCATACTATCCAAAAGTACTATATAGATTTAATGCAGTTCCAATCAAAATCCAAATGACATTCCTCATAAAAATAGAAAAAGCAGTCATGAAATTCATCTGGAAAACTGAGACCCAGAGTAGCTAAAGCAATCTTAGCATGAAAAGTGAAGCAGGTAGCATCAGTATACTATACCTTAAACTATACTACAGAGCAGTAGTAACAAAAACAACATGGAATTGGCACCAAAATATAGTTGTAGACCAATGGTACAGAATAGAGAACACAGAGACAAACCCACATAAATACAGTTATCTCATATTAGACAAAGGCGCCAAAAAAATTCATTGGAGAAAAGATAGCCTTTTCAACAAATGGTGCTGATAAAACTGGAAATCCATATGCACTAAATGAAATTAAGGCCACATCTTTCACCATGCACAAAACCCAACTTAAAGTGGATAAAGGACCTAGGAATTAAACCAGAGACTCTACACCTAATAGAAGAAAAAGTAGGTTCAAATGTTTATAATGTTGGATTAGGCCCTGATTTCCTTAATAAAATCCCTATAGCACATGAAATAAAATCAAGAATCAATAAATGGGATTGATTCAAACTAAAAATCTTCTTCTCAGCAAAAGAAACCATCAGTGAGGTGAATAGATTCTACAGAATGGGAGCATATCTTTATCAAATGCATATCAGATAAAGCACTAATCTATAGGATATACAGAGAACTCAAAAATCTTAACACCAAATAAAACAAATAACCAATCAATAAATGGGTCAAGGAATTGAACAGACACTTCTCAGAAGATGATATACAATCAACCAACAAATATATGAAAAAAATATTCAATATCTCTAGCAATTAGAGAATTTCAAATCAAAACTACTCTACGATTTCATCTTGCTTCAGCCAGAATGGCAGCTAGTAAGAATACAAACAACAATAAGTATTGGTGAGGATGTGGGGAAATGGCACACTCATACATTGATGGTTGGACTGCAAATTGGTGCAACCAATATGGAAAGCAATATGGACATTCCTTGGAAAACTGGAAATGGATCACCATTTGACCCAGCTATCCCACTTCTTGGTTTATATCCAAAGAACTTAAAAACAGCATATTACAGTGAATAGCCACATCAATGTTTGTAGCAACACAATTCATAATAGCTAAACTGTGGAACCAACCTAGAAACCTAGATGCCCTTAAGTAGATGAATGGATAAAGAAAATGTGATATACACACACACAATGAAATACTATTCAGCATTAAAAGAGAATAAATCATGGCATTTGCAGATAAATGGATGGCATTGGAGAATATAATGCTAAGTGAAGTTAGCCAATCTTAAAAAATGCTGAATATTTTCTCTGGTATGTGGATGGTGATCTACCATCATGGTGATGAGCGGGGGCATGGGAGGAGTGGAGGAACTTTAGATAGGGCAAAGGGGTACTGGGGTCGTGGCTCAGAGGTAGAGCACTTACTAGCATGCGTGAGGCACTGGGTTTGATCCTCAGCACCACATAAATATAAAATACAGATATTGTGTCCACCTATAACTAAAAAATATATTAAAAAACTAAAGATAGGGTAAAGGGGAGGGAGTGGAAAGGAGGGGGGATGGGGGTAAGAAAGATGGTGGAATGAGATGGAAATCATTACCATAAGTACATACCTGAAGACGTGAATGGTGTGACTCTATTTTGTGTACAGAGATATAAAAAATTGTGCTCTATACATGTACTATCAACTAAAATGCATTCTGCTGTCATGTATAACAAATTAGAATGGATTAATGATTTTTTAAAAGATAGCATAGAAAAAATAGAAAGGAAAAGGAGATCTTACAACTGATACCATAAAAATTTGAAATATCATTAGGGATTATTTTGAAAAATTAAAATTATATGATCATCTCAATAGATTATAGAAAATGCATTTGAAAACATTCAATATTCTTTCATAAGAAATCCCTGAACAAATTAGGGATGGAAGGAGCATACCTCAACATAATAAAAACTATATATGACAAATCCATAACTAACATCATAACAAATGAGTAAAAATTGAAAGTATTTTCTCTGAGATAAGGAAGTAGACAAGGGTGTCCACTCTCACAACTCTTTTTCAATTTAGGATTAGACATTTCAGTCAGAACAATTAGGGTAAAGAAAGAAATAAAGAACACACAAATAAGAAAGGAGGAACCCAAATTTCCCATTTTCATATGATATGATTCTGTAAATCAAAAAACATAAAGACCACCAAGACTATTAGAACTGATAAACAAATTCATTAAAGTAGCAAGGTACAGCCAATCTATAAAACTCAGTAACTTTTCTATATATACATCAATAATGAATTTTCTGAGGATGAATTCATGAAAGCAATCCCACACACTACAGACACACAAAAAGCAAACTACCTAATAGTTAAACAATAAATGTAAATGAAAGACCTTTATGAAGAAAATAACAGAACACTGAAGGAAAAGACTGATGAAGACACTACAAGTTGGAAAGACTTCCCATGTTTATGAAATAGAAGACTAAATACTATTAAAGTTTCCATACTGCTCACAGTGATCTAGAGATCAGATACAATGTCCATCAAAATATTAAGAACATTTTTGATAGAACTAACAACAAAAACAAACCTACAGAAGCACAAAAGACCCTGAATAGCCAAAGAAATCTTGAGCAAAGAGAGGAAAGCTGGAGGTAGCACAATACCTGATAGTTCAAGACATACAGAGGGATAGTTACAAGAATGGCATAGTTTCAGCATAAAAATAGACACATGGACTAATGGAAAACCATAGAGAACCCAGAAATGAATCTACACTTCTACAATCAATTGATTATCAGCAAAGGTACTAAAAACACACATTGGAGAGAGGACAGCAAATACTGCTGACGACAACTGGTGTGGGAAAACTAGATATTCACAGCAGAATAGTAAATTTTGACCCTTGTCCCTCACCCTGTACATACACCAACTCAAAATGGATCAAAGACCTGAATCTCCAAAACTGCTAGGGAAACACAGGGAAAACACTGAAAGTTATTGGTATTGGTTATGATTTTTCTCAATAGGACTGTAAAAGCAAAAGAAATACAAGCAAAAATCAACAAATGGGTTTACATTAAACTAACAAGCTTCTGCACAGCAAAGAAAAAAAAATCAACAGAGTCAAGAGACAACCTGCAGGATGAGAGAAAATATTTGCCAGGTATTCATCTAACCCAGTTAATATCCAGAATATTTAAAGAACACAAAAAACCTCCACAACAATAAAACAAATAACTAATTACAAATTGGGCAACTAATCTAAATAGACAATTCTCAAGAGAAGAAATATAAATGATCAATAAATATGTGAAAAAAATGTTCAGTACCTTTAATCATCATGAAAATGCAAATCAAAACTACTATGAGCTATCATCTCATCCTCCTTAGAAAGGCTATGACCAAGAAAGACAAAATATAACAAATGATAGTAAGAATGTGGAGAAGAAGACACCCTATATGCTTTTGGTGGGAATGTAAATCAGTATAGCCACTATGGAAACTAGTAGGAAACTAGTAGGAGTTTCCTCAGAAAACTAAAAGTAGAACTACCATATGATCTATTTATTTCACTCCTGGTTGTACATCCAAAGGAAAAGAAGTTGGCATAGAGAAGAGATACCTGTATGCCTGTTCAAATAGGTAACATATGGAATTAGCCTAGGTGCCCATTAAAAGACAAATGAGACAAATGGCTAAAGCAAATATTATATATATATATATATATACATACATATACATACATATATATATATATATATACATAATGGAATATTATTCATCCATAAAGCAAAAATAAATTCTGTCTTTTTCAGCAAAATGAATGAAACTGGAGGATACTGTGTTAAATGAAAGAATCCAGATACCAAAAGACAAGATTCATGTGTTCTTTCTCATATGTGGAAAGAAGGAGGAATAGGAGAAGGAAAAGGGAAAAGGAACAAGGAGGAGGAGGAGGAGGAGGAGAAGCAGGAGGAGGAGGAGGAGAGGAAGAAGAAGGAGGAGCAAGAGAAAGAGAAGGAGGAGGAGAAGAATAGGGGTGGATAGACATGATCAATGTATAATATAATTAATACTATTAATTTATACAACTAATAACTGTTAATAATAATAAAAAGGTAAAGGAATTGTTTGCATCTCAAAGCAGACTGCTATCTTTTATGAGAAAAATCAGTTCCAATACCAATAACAATTCTATGGCCAACTGGTGAAAATCAGAGCTAAGGTACTGCCACTTTGCATGCTTTCAGTAAGGTGACATATCTCCTCACCCAGTTTTAACTTGTTCTTCAGCATTCTAGTGCTCCACAGTGATGTTTAAAGGAAATAAGGATATATTCATTCCTTCTCCAACCAAAGGAAGCTCTGAGTTTACCTTTCCTTGTTATTGGGATTCCACATAATAATTTTGTTTGAAAAAAAGGCTCTGTTAAAAATAGTCTGGAAGTTTGTCATGCCATGATGTCCCACAATTAGGACTATTTCTATAAACAGGGATATATAAAGAGAGATTGATATTTCCTTCCAATTAGAAAGACACCTAATTGGAGAATAGTATGACTTATGGTTTGGATGTCAGGTGTCACCCAAAAGCTCACATGTGAGAAATGCATCAGAGAAGAAATGATCGACTTATGACAGCCTTAACTCAATCAGTAAATTAATCCCCTGATGGGATTAACTGAGTGGTGACTGAAGGAGGGTAGATGGGGCTGAGGAAGTGGGCATCGTGTACCTTCGGAGTATTTATTTTGTGTCTGGCAATTGGAGTCTTTCTCTCTCTGATTATTGATCATCATATGAGCTGCTTCCCTCTGCCACACTCTTCCACCCTGGTGAGCCCTGAGGAATGAAACCAGCCTTCTGTGGACTGAGACCTCTAAAGCTATGAGTCTCCAAATAAACTTTTCCTCCTCTACAATTGCTCTTGCGGAGTCTTTTAGTCACAGCAGCAAAAAAGCTGACTGAAACAATGACATAAGGCAATTTATTTTAATTTCTCTGAGTTTCAGTTTCCTCATCTGCATACCAAATAATAACCCTGGTCCTTTTACAAAGTTAGGCATGCAAAAGACATAAATTTGTTTATTCTTCTATAGCTCAACTGAATTGCTATTTTATCAAGATGACAGTGGTGTAATATCATCCATTTTGAGATGCTCCTATTTTTTCATGACTGTTTCAGAGCCATAGCTACTGGCACAGCTTCATTGTGGGTAGGAGGGAATGGGGGCAGATATCCAGTTTGTGATGATGGCACACACTGTGAAACCCTTTATCCTTTGTTATCTTGCGTGGTCCTTCTACCCACCTTGCAGCTTAGGCACCCCTTGCTTCTATCTGCAAGTCCCTTCAGCTCTGATGGCTTTTTCTACTATTTTAGAGTGCTAATCCTCCCTAGACATGTCAAGTTATTGAAGGGACAACCTTGGCCTGACTATTCTAGATATGAGGTATTTCCATTTGGTGATTTTTGTCTTGCCTGAGCCTACTCTGCATATAAAAACAAATTCCTAATATTTTCAGATGGTGTAATTCTAGGGGTTTTAATAATTTGGGGGGCTTGATCCAAAGTGTAGAGCACTGGACTTCATAGTTTTTGGAACAGAGCAACATCTATGCTTCTATCATTTCCTCAACCCAATCCATAGCAGGTAGGCTGCTCTAGGGTATGGGGATTTCTTTTATCACTAAGTTTATTCCTCCATTGATAGTCTACACTGAGTGATTTCTGTGTCCTCAAGAGTCTTGGCTTTTGAAATTCAAAGACAGAAAAACACTGTTTTTCTTTTTTCTTTTTTCCTTTCTACTGTCACATCTCTTCCCTGAGGCTGAATCATGGAATGTGCTAGTTACCTCTTGACCAATGGAGAATGGGGGTACTAAAGGAATAGAGAGACAGGGGTCTCATAAAATATGTTTCTTCAACTAGATAGCTAGATGTACCTGTAATGCAAAAATTATAGGATATATTAAAAATAGTTTCAGTTACTTTTGCTGAGAATTTACTCTATGAGGTTATCTTGCTAAGCACTTTCCAATACTCCTAAAAGGCAAATCTTTAATTTACCCATAATAAAACTTAGAGACCATAGAGTTAATAAGTGGCAAAACTGGAATTCTAGTACAGGTCTATCTTACCTTAACACTTTTGATCTTAATCACTTTGAGCCAAGACTTGGGATTCTACAACCTGGGTCAGAACATCTTTAATAGAGTTAAGCAGACAAAAAGCTGTGAAAGAAAGCAGCAAGGAATTGACAGCAGCCATCAACCAGGCCAGAATTTACCTTGTGGTAAAGAACTGGCACATGATTAATCTTCACAGCAACATTAAAAAATTGTTACTCTCATAAAGTTCATTTTTATAGATGAGGAAACTAAGATGTCAAAAGGATGTGAACTCAAGAAGTTGGGCTCTAGAATCCATGTTTTTACCATATTTTGCCACCTATTCCATAAAAGGGGCAAGATGCAGTGGGTACCCCTAGGAAAACCCTGCCAAGTGGTAGACAAATGTAAAACTTCTGCCACTCCTCCTGGGACCTTTATATCCATGGCTTCTGTGGCCGAAGGCCAACCAAGCAAAATTGCATACAGTGGGGAAGATAATATTTCATCCTCCTCTAGGTCAGTCGGTTCTCAGCAGCATGCTTTCTGGTTTGAGATTTGAGAATCTCCAGATAGACAAACTCCACAATCCAGCAAAGGTCAGTCTAAATATTAGCCATATAAACAATACCTTCACCATAAGCACAAAGATGATTTATATCTCTCAATTCATTTTTTCTCCTTCATGACAGGGTACAACATAGATAACAGAAAAGGCAAAGAGTCAAGGAGCTTCTGCAATCCCTGAGGCCCTACTTATCCAAAAGTTGTTTTTCTGACTATTTGCTCTTATATCCCTTTGTAGCCTGACCCTTTCTTTCCAACATTGCCACATGCTGAGTATGCTGTCTTTCTTTATGGTTCTGGCCATTTTCTTTGTTGCAGTTGTTGGCCTGTGTGTGTGTGTGTGTGTGTGTGTGTTTGAATATGTATTTATAAAAAGATGACACCTTTGTTGCAATTTGCAAAATAAAGACATAATGAATGGAAACACATTTTGATTTTCAATGCGTTGGTTTCAGGTTAACAAAAGCATGTTGTCCATCATAAGTATGTCATTACCTGGAACTCCATCTCTGCAAATTCCTCCTTTCTTCACCCATGGGCAGCTGCCTGCATGCTGCAATTCTTCTCAGAAGCTCACAAAAGAGGAGAAAGTATTGTTGAGAACTTCTTTTGATGAACATCAGTGACTACACTCAATCATAAACTGTCCCTACAGTCTTTTGTACTGTTTACATTCTGTAAAACACAGCAATGCAGTAATAATCTTCTGATTCTTCAGGTAGATTTCAATGCTGCTTGTTTTTTTTTCACTTAATGGATTTAAACAGAACTTTGGTAAACTCTATAATTATGTTCATTTACTTGCTCCCTGTTTTCTTTTATTACTAAGTTACTGAGTTATGATAGGTGTGCCATCTTGGACAATGATCCTAGATGCTTGGCAGGGGCAGTTATACACCTTAGTCAGAGAACAGGTGTTACCGTGAAAAATAATTTTTTTTTCTGCCATAGGCTTTTTGATGGGGTCTAGTTCTCATGAGATCCTCGTGATTAGCTACTCACGTTATCTTGTCTCTGGGGCTAATGCGTATTCTCAAATTGGCATCATCTGTTTTTAGCCCCTAGTATTAAAGAACTTCCAAATAACTTGAATATTGTTCTCATGCAATCCAGTTTTGCCTGAGATCACCATCCCCATAAGATTCACTATATTCAAAGCAAAAGTAGAAGGCTTGTTTGCTATTATGACTGTCAATATACCTCTGCCATACAACATATATATTACCTATGCTGAGAGAGTATTTAGCCCAAAGCTGAGACCTCTTTTTACCCTGAGTTATGTCACTCATTGTATGGATGATGTTGAGCAAGTCCCTTGATCTTTCTGGATCTCAATTTCTTTATCCTTACAATGACACTGTTGTTGTACTTCAGTAACCTCTAAGAATCTTCCCATCTCTCAAACTTCTCTTATTACATTTGGAAACCTCAGTAACTTTCCCCTCTGCATTTTCTATAACTTGCCTTTAAAAATCTCATCTGGCTAGTATATCATATGTTGGCTCATCAGAGGAGTTGAGGAATCTATTCTGAGGTTCAGACGTCTAGCAGGTGCTAAGAACACTGTGGATTGTTCCATATCCCCCCACTACCAGTTGATACTGAACTATATTAGAGAAATTGCCCAACAAACCTGAGTCTTTCTTCTTCTCACACAATGAGACTTGAATATTGATTGCATTCAGATCACACTAGAATTGTTCATCCATTTAAAGAAATGTATACTCTTCATTTTAGAACTCTGTATTTTTATTTCCACTTGAATTCATCTGCCTTTTCCCAACAGATACTATATTTAGTCAGTTTGTGGAAACTAATTTTTGGTGTCACTGCACATTTGCTCAAGGTATTTATTTATTTTTAAACTACAATAAGCTAATATTTCCTAGTGAAGGATCCTGCTTGAGGTTTGCTGATGCAACTGGAGATGCTGGCAGGGGAATTCTGGATCTCTTGACTTAGCTTCCTGCTGAAGACTTAGGATTCTAAATTGCACAGATAATCTCTCTGTTCTGAAGTCTTAGTACAAATAACTTTTCAATAATTAGTGAGGTTTTATCACAGGCATAAAAACATTGTGAAGTTATAAAAAACACTAATGTTATTTTAATTGCCTTTAAGTTCCCCTTGGGAGTTAGATTTTCATAAGGATACACCTTATAATAGTCACAGTTGGGAGGACACATCTGAGTCCAGAGAGGAAAATCTTGAAATTCACTTATATCTTTCACTTCCTCTTATTTTCTGTCCAAATCTTTACTTACCTTTCTTATGCATAAAGTCATATCTGAGGGCCCGCATTAGTTTTTTGAAAGGACCATCAATGGGAAGTCAAGTGCTTACCTTAAAGAATAGCTAGCTGAGAGACAGGTAAGAGTTGTTGAGAGGCAATAGCCTCCATCAAAAACCTAAGTGATGGGCACATATGGGGCAAACTGCATTCCCAAAGTGTAGGCAAAATTTGCAGTTTTGTCAAAGTGTCAGGAAACATGCAATTAAAACTTTTCTTCAAGATGATTTTCTTTAAATCAATAGAAATGTGATAGAATTATTGAAGCCCCAGTTTCTTTGGTTACAGAATATTGGGAATGCAACGTTGAATTGTCCAGGAGGAACCAGGCATCTATTTCCAACTGGTGTGAAAGGACTTAGCAACTTCCAGTTACACCTTACACACAAAACCCCACCCTACCTCCACCAGGGAGGCTCCCTCAAATCTCATGGTCATAGGAACAATCCTGATCCCACCATGTGAAGCCTCCCATCTGTCCCCCTGATCCTGGACTAAACTGCCCCCTGCATGCATCCTTCTGTCTCTACCTCTCACTTCCGCTCAGTGCTGGACCATGAGAAACTGCCTACAGGAAAAAATGAACAAAGGCATCCTCTCCTTACCCATGACTCTATTTTTTTTTTGTATATGCCAAATGTAGAAATATCCTTCAGGGCAATATTCTTGCTTTTAGATTAACACTGTTTGGCAAGAGAATGACCTGGACTGAAAACATTAGAGGTCACCTATGTCAAATTTCAGTGCAATGTTCTTCCCTTCCCCATGTCTAACCTGCAGTAGATTTCCCCAGGTTATGTTATGTCCAGCCAGTTGGACCTTCCAATGCTCAGTAGGAGGGACAGTAGATGGAGGGGGATAATAAATTGCCCAGATATTTGCAAAAATGTGTGGGTGCTAACTTAAGTTCTAACTCTTAACATATTCTCCTGAAAAAAAAAACTGGTAATTATATTTTATGGCATTATGATTTAAATATCAGAAGTACATTTTGTGGAATTCAGAAACTTCCATATTATGGCTTATGTAGAATTTTCAAAAAAATAATGCCTTATGAGTTTCAAGCAACATATAACATATAGAGAAATACCTTTACACCTTTAAAATTTTTTTTAATTGTAGATGGACAGAATGCCTTTATTTTTATGTGGTGCAAAGGATTGAACCCACTGCCTCACACATGCTAGGCAAGCACTCTGCCATTGAGCTACAGCCTCAGCCCATCTTTACATCTTTTGTAATATAATGGGGGACAAAATAAGCAGTGATAAAAATAAAAACAATGTTTGTGGCTCAAGTATGCAATTGATACCTAATTCATGTTTTCTAAAAATTAACATTGAATAGTCACATAATATTTTAAGTAAAAAACACACAAAGAAAGATACCTTTATGCTACTTCATTTGTCTTTCAAGCTGGACTTAACGTATTTGCTGGAAAGATGTTGGTTGCAGACTCACATAAAACCTGGCATCATATATCATATAGCTTAAGAAATTTGGGCTGGGGATGTGGCTCAAGTGGTAGCACGCTTGCCTGGCATGTGTGCAGCCCGGGTTCGATCCTCAGCACCACATACAAACAAAGGTGTTGTGTCCGCCGAAAACTAAAAAAGAAATATTAAAACTCTCTCTCTCTCTCTCTCTCTCTCTCTCTCTCTCTCTCTTTAAAAAAAAAGAAATTCAGAGTTTTTTCCTACTCATAGAATAGGATATCTGTATTATGTGGTTGTTGATATGAGTTCAAATATTCAATGAGGTAAGGGCTAGTAGCTCCTCACCTCCTTTGTTTGTTTCCTTGTAGTTATAAAAGGGATGCTAATATACTAAGTGTTACATCAGTATTCAGGATAGAAAGCAGTGGAAGAAAGGAAGAGGGAAAACCAAGCCTTTGTGTACTTTTTATAAGAATATCAATCTCTGCCAAAAGTCACTCCTCTCAGTGACAGACTCCCCTTCATGTTTTCCACTCAAAATGGTGTCACGTAGCCAGTGATCTCTGAATGCAAAGGAATTTGAGAAAGTGAATATTTGAATATTTATGTTCTTGTAGCCACTATAGACGAAATGATGAAGAAGCGGGGCGAAGTTAGATAATTGGCAGGGTCCTACTTGGGAGATATTTAACCATCTAATAACTTAGACCTGGCAGAATTTTGTCTATGCAGGAATGCCAAATTGGAAATTAAGAAAATCTAATTCTAGTTCTGGCTTCATTAATCTCTGGTTTTGTGATCTTGAACAAGTCACTTGATCATGTTTTGCTCTTGATAACTGACGTGCCTAGAGATACAAGATTAAGTCCATGGGCTTTAAATCCCCTCCTGAATGCAACACTATAGGATTTGGAGACCAATATGATTATACATAGCTGTGTTAGTCAGCTTTCCATCACAGAGAGAAAAAAAAATGTCTGAAATATTCAACTTATAAGGAGGAAAGGTGTATTTTGGCTCACGGTTTCAGAGGTTTTACCTGAGGTCATTTGATTGGATAGAGTCTGTGGTGGCACAAAACCTCATAACAGGAGCACATGACAGAGGAAGCCTGTTTTCTTCATGGTGTCTGGAAAGCAAAGAGAGAAGAAGAGAAGGGGCTGGTGTTTTATTATCTCTTTCAAAGGCACACCCCTAATGACCTAAAATTCTTCCACTAAGTTCTACCTCCTAAAGCTTCCACCACTTCCCAACGATGCAATGCTATGATCAGGGGACAAAGCCTTCAATACATCAGTATTTGGAGGACAATGAAAATCCAAACTACAATGGTGTTGTGATTGATATGAGAACAAAATTCAGTGTCCTTTCCAATAGACTTCTACATTTTTTTCACAGACATAGATGAAAGATTCTACAAAAGGTTTGGGGAAGTAAGGAGACTTTGTCAAGGAGGTACAGAGATGGTAATTTTTAGAAGAATAATACAGCAGGACAGGGAGTTCAAAAGCCAGGAAATTCAAACACCATCACCAATATATACACTCCTTTCAAGGAGAAATGTCTAAAATATTTGGTGAAAGGGAAAGGAGGAGGGCCAGATCCTTACTGAGAACTCCAGCCCCTAGAACACTGGAGATGGTGAATACAAATCACAACACTACTCAGGTGTCACCAGATGTATGGTCCACATCAATCTGGGGAAAACCTTGGCTGTAATATGAATACAAATAACACAGGTCTCCTTTGTTTCAGGTTGTATGGACCTGCACACACAAAAAAAATACAATAAATAATTAGTATCCATTCAAGTATGTTTTATGAACTACATGAAAAATTAAAAGTACAAAAGCAAAATTATAGAAGTAAATTGGGAATGAGTATTATATTATAATAAGGATATTTTGTTCCATGAGAAGTAGCCTCTAAGCTCACTTAAAAGAGCAAAAACCCTAGGTTTTATGTCCATGAATACAGACGTAGTTAATTTGTTAACAGAACTGGAGATTGGAGGTTGATTGGAAAGGTAAGTCAAATCACTCCCACTTGACAGTTAATGATAAAAGTGAAGACTGAAGTGACCTGTAATGATAACGTTAGGAAAGAGAGAGATTTTGCATACATAATTTAAAGGATATGTCTTTTTCAGTTCACTTGTCTAGATGATAAATCTGGTTCTTTGAGGTGAAAGTGCATTTGGGTATCCAAATCTGCTTCATTATTCCTTCAGTGTTCTATAACACAAGGATGTGAAGCATAGTGGACTACCACAGAGATACAAAGGGTGAAGAGGTCACCTTTCCATTCAGCAAAAATTGTGTCTCAACATATTGAGGAATATTTCTGAGTTATCTGTAGCATCAGAAATCTTCTTCAACACATCTTAACTTAAATTACATTGGTTGTAGTTTAAACACATCCCTTTAAGTGAAAACAAAAAAAAAAAGGATCACATAATTTCAGACATGAAGATCTCCTTCTTAGTGTGATAGAATATTTTTGGAAATATTAACACTTTTTTTCTCAGATATACTTTCTAAGTTGGTTACTCTTACAGTTTAAGCACCAGACAGACAATCCTGAACCTATCTTAAGGAAAAAGGAAATTGTTCCTGTGATTTCAGTTTTAAAATCCCTATCTATTTCCTTTAAAGGACTCAGGGTGTATAGGATGGATTTGGAAGGACACAAATGGAATTAGAGCATGGCTTCCACATTACAACTAACTCATCCCAGTCAGAACAGGTTGAGGGTAAGAGAAAAAGACAAAAAGAAACCAGAACAGTGTGTTTGTTCTTACCTTTCCATTCTGTGGAATTCAGAGAATGGCAAATTCTTTCCACCTAGTGGATTCAGGGAGAATAATATTGTATTAAGTGGAGTCCCATGAAAGGTGGGGAATATCTCACAGAAGAAATTTTTTTTGTCTTGTCTTAGAAGATATGTCTCATAGAGATCTTATGTCCCATCATAACTTAAGAACAGCCAAGGAGTTCTTGAGTACAGAGTATATCTGGCTGAGAACAATCATGTCTGGGTCTGGAGACCCCTGCAGACTGGAAGTATGAGGACTTCAAATGCCTGTGGGAATTTCAATAACTGTCATCATATATATATAGGACAAGATGGAAGACCAGACACTTGCTTTTCCCACCTTGACATTATGTAATGGCTGAAACACTTAAACAAAAACATTAAAAAATTTTTATGTATATTGGATTAGACTATACTTTGATAGCCATGAATTTGAGCATTTAATGAGAACTAAAAATAAAAGTTATAATCTTTATAAAATTTGAATGAGCAAATGAAGATTCATGTTACACTTATATAATATTTTTTTTTAATCTTGGCAAGCATTTCCAGAATGACGGAATGTACACTTTGAAAAACTATGAGGATCTGGACAAAGATTGGCAAAAATCAACATTTTTGGACAATAACTAAAGGTTTGCAACAATCCTGGGAGCATGAATTCAAGAGAAACAGCTGAATCTCAGTAAGAATAGCAACTTTGCACTCTTTTAACTGATTCCAACAACCTCTTCTTCCCAGCTCTGTGATAGCCTTGAAACTCAGCAGTCTTTCAACTGTGGCAGCAGTGACTACCAGTAAGGCAACATCCACTTGAGGAGGCAGAATACATTTGGAGTATTGAAAAACATCTACAACTTCAGAGAATACTCATTATTCGACTTTCTGGCAATTCTGTGGAAAAGCTTAATTCACAGGGACTATTTTTAATTGATCTGATTCAATCCTATTTGATGGCAAATGCTCTTTTCCCAAGGTGTTTGTTGAAAACAATAATTGACAATACTTTAACACTGCAGTCACATGAGGTAAAGATATCAGTCAAAGTAAACAAATAGGCAAGTCATAAAATCTAATAGAAAATTTAAGAAAACTGGATATCTGTTGGGGTTTTTGAAAAACTCCAATATTATTCCTAGGACCACAGACATGAGCAAGGACACATATGGGTACCCATTCAGGAAAAACTGGAGAATGACTCTATCTCTCACTTCTGACTGAAGTTGGGGATTTGCACATAAAGAAAGAAAGGCTAAAAGAGAGTTGTAAAGTATTTACATGTTGAAAGTGAACCCAATAAATATATTCAACAGAGGCTAGAATAATAATTGGTTTTGGGAATTTAAGAAAACCTACATCCAATAATTAGCTGATCACTAAGCCAACTAACTTCAGTGACTTCAGATATCATAGAATATGAACTTTTGAAAATTAGTTCAAGAAAGTTACAAAAGAGTAAAACAGAAACAAAATAATAAAAAAACTTAAAAAAAATGCCACCTGAAAATGTGGTGTCAGATTGATGGAGATAACACATTTTATTATTTAAAATGTCTAGTTTTAGGGCTGGGGATGTGGCTCAAGTAGTAGCGCACTCACCTGGCATGTGCAGGGCGCTGGGTTCAATCCTCAGCACCACATACAAATTTTTTTTAAAAAATGAAGATGTTGTGTCCTCTGAAAACTAAAAAATAAATATTAAAAAATTAAAAATTTATTTTATTAAAAATAAAATAAAATGTATAGTTTTAAACTATAAAAATATAACACATAAAAAATATGAAGATATGGCTCATACAATGGGGACAAAATAGTCAATAGGAATTATTCCTGATGTTGGAATTATAAAATGAAGAGATTAAATTGATTATTACATTTTTTCAAGAAATTAAAGAAAACCACATGAGAGAAATTAAATGAATGCACAAGAATACTCTCTCATAAAATAGGAAAGTCAATAAAGAGATAAAAATTGGAAAAGAACCAAACAATAATTCTCAAGTTGAAAAGTATTACAAATGAAATAAAAAGTTTACTAAAGTTGTTCAATAGTACATTTGATTTTGCCGAAAGAGAATCAGATAACTCAAAGATAGGTTAATTTAGAATATATACTCTGGTTGGGCATGGTGGTACACGCCTGTAATCCCAGTGGCTTGGGAGGCAGATGTAGGAGGATCACAAGTTCAAAGCTAGCCTCAGAAATTTAGGGAGATACTAAACAACTCAGTGAGACCCTGTCTCTAAATAAAATACAAAATAGGGCTGGGGATGTGGCTCAGTGATTGAGTTCCCCTAAGTTCAATCCCTGGTACCTGCCCCCATCCCCCCCAAAATAAAAAGAATATATACTCTGAGGAAGAAAATAAACACACGAAGAAAAATCAACAGAGCCTTGAAGATATTCATGACATCCCTGAATGTATGTATGTATGTATGTATATATATATATATATATATATATATATATCAGAAGAGAAGTAGAAAAGAAGAGAAAGAAGATATTAACTTCACTCAAAAACTTCCCCAAATGATTTTAAATGCTACTAAACTATATATACAAGAAACTGAATAAACTACAATAGAAGAAACTCATTTAGATATGTCATATTTAAACTGTCAAAATTCAAAGACAAATTGAATTTTGAAAGCAGTGAGATTAAAACAACTCATCAAGTATTAAGGTTGACATCTCATCAGAAACTATGGGACCCCCAAAACCACAAGACGATACACCAAAAGGAGCCTTTAAGTTGGATTGAATGAACACTAGACAGTTAAAATAAAAATGAAAATTAGAAAATCACTAGTAAATGTAACTACATAGAAACATGAAGAATGAGTATTTTTCTTGTAACTATTTTCTTCTCCTCTGTGAGTTAAAAATGCTTAATAGAGTGATTAAAATAACATTGTTATAAGATATAAGAATGTCATTTGTAAGATAATAATAGCATAAGAAGAAACGAGATATTTGTAAAAGAAAAATTTTATGTTATTAATATTAATCTATATTAGTTTTTTAAAACTTAGAATGATAAGTATAATTCACAAGGCATCCACTAAGAAAATATATTTCAAAAAGTTGATGTATACAAAATTAAAATAGTAGACTACAAGGATATTTATTTAGTATATAGAAAGCAGTAATAGAAGAATAAACTAACAAAAGAAATGAAATACAAAAACAAATATCAAGAAAGTAGACTTTTTTAGTACTTACATTAAATGTAAATGTATTAAACATTGCAATAAAAAAGCAGAGGTGGTAGAACAGATTATTAAAAAACATAACCAACTATATGCTGCCTATAATGGACACAGTAGATCCAAAGACACAAGTACAAACAAGTAGAAGAAAACAGTACATTAGTCAGTTGAAATAAGTAAAATATAAATCAGAAAATTAATGGAGAAATTCAATGACTCCCTTAGAAGAAAACATAGGAGTATATTTCCATGATCTTGAGTAAGACAAGGTTTCTCAGTTATAACATCAAAATCACAAATGACAAAAGACAAAGCAAACTAAATTTAATCCATATTAAAAACTTTTGTGCATGAAAGCACGCTATCAGAAAGAAAACCCACAAAATGGAAGGAAATATTTGCAAATTGTCTCTCTGATTAAGAACGTGTATCCAGCACATCTAGTAAATAATTTGGACACAACAATAGGTAACATAAAAATGGGCAAAAGACCTGAAAGAATATTTCAGATACATACACATACAAATGCTCAGAAATATATAAGATTAAAAATATTAGTTACTAGTTATGAAATAAATGCAAATCAAAATGAGATAGTATATTGCACTCATGAAATGATTAAAATCAAATTGATAATAAAATTGTTAATGATATGGAGAAATTGGAATTCTCGTATATTGCTGGTGGGATTGTAGAATGGTGTGGCTACTTTGGAAAACAGTTTGAAAATTCCTCAGAATAACAAATATAGAGTTATTATATGACTCAGAAATTCCACTCCTAGATATATATCCAAGATAAATGAAAATACACATCCCAGTCAGGTGCAGTGGTGCATGCCTGTAATCCCAGTGACTCTGTAGTCCAAGGCTTGAAGATCACAAGTTGGAGACCAATCTCATCATATTAACAAGGCCCTAAGGACTTAGTGAGACCTAGGCTCAAAATAAAACACAGAAACCTAAAGGGATGAGAGGGATGTATCTCAGTGGTTAAGCATCCTTGGGTACCAAAAAAAAAAAAAAAAAAAGAAAGAAAGAAAGAAAAAAGAAGAAAGAAAATATACATCCACACAAAAACTTGCATATGATCGTGGCAAACTAATTTATAAAGTGAAAAAAATCCAAATTTCTACCAACTACTGAATCAATAAACTCATGGTATATCCATGAATTTGTATCAGCAATACAAAGGAATGAAGAATTGATATATGCCACATCATGGATAAATATTAAAAAGTATGATTTCTTTCATAAGAAATACCCAGATAATAACAATCCATAGATGCAGAAAGATTAGTAGTTTCCAGGGACTGGTAGGAGAGAGAAGTAAGGAGTGATTTCTAATGGTATAGGATTATAGGATTTTTGAGGTCATGAACATTTGGACATTAGATAATAGTGATGGTTACACATTCTGTGAAGATACAGGGTGGAAGGGGGGAGAGAGACCCACTGAATTATATAATTTAAAAGGGTAAATATTATGACATAAAAATTGTTCTTCAATCAAGTTGTTATAAAAAAAAATAACCTGTCTCATTCCTAGGTTTGTCATGCTCAAAGATGCCTAGAGATCTGTGATCCCTGGAAATGACTTAATGTGGGAAAATAAAAGTATACAGAATTTCTGAAGTCAATAATTGAAAACTGAGGTTGTCTTTGTTCGAATTAATATTCTGCTTTACACTAAAGTAAAAATGCTTTCCTACTCGTCTTTCAAGTGAGAAAAAGGAAAGTAATTTGGGTACTTCTCATCAAATTATATCACATGGGAGAAGACAAATATGAAACCATACATTTGTGGTCTTCTAAAGAAGGTTTTGTCTTGAGCAATCTATGTGGGTATAAAACCATGTATCCCTGATACTCTGTCCAAAAAGTAACCCTACTATAAAATATGTTTTTCCAGCAACATTTCTAATTATATAGGATATCTCATTTCCTATTAATAGCTCCAATTTCACCAGACTGCATGCTTCTTGAATGCAGGGTCCTGTGTTATTCATCTTTGATTCCCTGTCCCCAATAACGACAGGTGCATGGAAGATGTTCAGGATGTTTGTCAAAGATTAGACTCACATAAGGTTTTAGATCTGGTAATATGATAAGGGATTATTATTTGTTTCCAGACTTTAAAAATACTTACTCCCCTCAAAGATATCAGAAGGAATGTGAACTCCTGTTTCTGTCAACAGCAGAGTCACTGGACCCAGGCCCACCTCCTTTACATAAAAAGTTATAAAACTGAACAAAATAATTGAAGCAAATGTTTTCAGACTTTGGACAATAAGCAGCACAGTACTTTGATCCCTGAGAAAAGGGAAACAAATGAGGTGAACCCTATAATTATTCCAGCTTTCTGCCTGGAAGCACTTTCCAAATCAAGGTACAAGGAGAGAGATCCCAAGCAGAGTACTCAGCTATGGAAGCAGATATCATAATTGGAGGCAGCAGGAAATTTGCTGGGCAGGACTCCAGAGAGGAAGGAGCTGCGCAGAAAAGGAGCACTGGAAATAGACATAGAGGTTCTTTTAAATCTTTGGCTCAATACTAAGCTGCATGTGCACATGGAGAAACTGCACTAAGCTGGTGGATTGCAGCTTCTGGGGCAGGTGGGTTGGACAGTCAGAGTACTCAGTGGTAGGATTTCTGATCATGCCAGAGTGAAGAACTGATCAGCTTATTGAACACCTTGGCCAATTCTTGAGACTTAGACAAGCTACATATTGGAAATAGGTAAAGTCAAGACCTATTCTAAGAAAGAATTAAAATAAGCCTTGATGTGATCAAAATGATCTACAGAAAATTAAACCGCTTGCAGAATAAAGCTAAATACTCTTTAAAGGAAGTAAACAAAATCTTGATTCCCAATACTGGCAAACTCAACATTCCATACTAAGAAAAATTACTAGATGTGAAAAGAGAGGGGAATCAGATCTATTTTTAGAGAAAAAAATGTGGTCAATTAAAAGATTACTGAGTAGATAAAACTAGGACTCAAGGGCATTAAAACAGCTATAACTAACATTCTAAAGGAGTCACAGTAAAACACAAATATAATAACAAAAGAATGGAAGATGTAAGAAAACTACCAAATGGAACTTATGTTGATGAAAACTGCATTACTAGAAATAGAAAATTTGCATGTTTCTATTTCTATATTGCATGTTTAAGATCAGATTATATACTGCAACATTAAATATCAACGACTTTGAATTTATTGCAATAGAATAGAAGTTACTCAACATGGAAGGAATAGATGAACTCTAGATAGGGCAGGGGGGTTGGAGGGGAAGGGAGGGGGCATGGGGTTATTAATGAATGTGGAATGTGATGATCATTATTATCCAAAGACATGAATTGGTATGAACATAGTTTGTATACAACCAGAGATATGAAAAATTGTGCTCTATTGTGTAATAAGAATTATAATGCATTCCGATGTCATATATAAATTTTAAAAAAGAAAGAAAAAACAGTGCTACTCAGACTAAAGCACAAAGATTATTTGTATGCACTAGTAACGGAACATATGTGCAGAGATTTAGAGAACAAGTAGACAAAAATCACTAAGAACATACAAAATTTGTACAAATCTATCAACTACAGTAACCTAACTGACATTTAAAGAACATTCCACATAATAACAGCAAAATACCCAAATCTTCAAGTGGACATGGATTACTCTCTAGTTCACCTACTGAGGATTAAAATAAGTTTCAATAAATGCCAAAAGGTTAAAATTATACAAAACATACTCTCTCACCAAAACAGAATCAAATTGTTCACCAATAACAAAAGTATTTGAAATACTTGGAAATTAAGCAACGCAATTTTAAATAGCCCTTAAATCAAATGAAACAAACAAACAAAAACTTACAAAATATTTTGACATGAATGATTATCCAAGAAAAAGTCATACAAATTTCTGAAATTCAGCTAAACCAGTAGCAGAAGATAAATATTTGAACAGACATTTCATGAAAGAAGACATATCCCAGCCAATAAACACATGAGAAATGGCAGCATCATTAATCATTAGAGAAATATAAGTTTAACATATAACAAAATGACATCTCCCACCCACTGAAATGATTAAAATTGAAAATGTTGACAATATCAATTGTTGGCAAGGATGTGGAGAAACAGGAACTTCACACACTGCCATGGAGTACATAAAATGGTACAGCACTTTGGAAATGTTAGTTTTAGGTCAAGTTAAGCATGCACATGCCATATGACCCAGCAATTCCAATTCTGTGGAAAACATGGCCATGCAAAGACTTATAGAAACTATCTATCTATGTATATATCTATTTATTTATTTATTTAGTGATGCTGGGGATTGAACCCAGGGCCTGTTGCATGCGAGGCAAGCACTCTACCAACTGAGCTATATCCTCAGCCCTATATAAAAGTTTTCATAGCACCTTTATTTTATAACAGCCCCAAACTGGAAAAAGCAATGCAAATATCCAGTAACTGAGGAATACATGAACAAAATGTGGTATATCTATACAGAGAAAAACTATTTAGCAATAAAAATAAAATAAAAACTATAAAATTTGTCACAGCCTCAATGAATCTCAGAACACTTTGTTGAATGAAATAAGCCAGAGAAGAGAGTATTATAACATTTTACTGACATGATGGTCTAGAACAGAGCTCTGGTGAATGCATTTTTAATTACCCTAGGTACATGTATGACTGCACATATGGTGCGACGCTACATCATGTACAACTAGAGAAATGAAGAGTTGTGCTATAACTGTGTACAATGAATCCAAATGCATTCTGCTGCCATATATCCTTAACTAAAATAAATAAATTAATTGATTAAAAAAGAACAACAAAAAGAACAGTGGCTGTCTTTGAAGGAGTGGGAGAAAATTGACAAAGAAGGGGCAAAGAGAACATTCTACGTGTTGGAAATTGGTGTGATGCTTCTCAAGAAACCTTTTGAGCTGTAAAACTTAAGTTCTGTTCATTTCACGGTGTATAAATTATACCTCAGTAAAAACAAATTAAAATCATACATGCGTTAGGCTGCTATCATTTTATTTTGCCAAGAAAAATT
Source organism: Urocitellus parryii (assembly GCF_045843805.1). NCBI lineage: Eukaryota > Metazoa > Chordata > Mammalia > Rodentia > Sciuridae > Urocitellus > Urocitellus parryii. Next base: position 79,691,667 of record NC_135542.1, on the reverse strand, counting down.
TTAAAAATCAACAAGTAACAACAACAACAAGAGCGATTATCATCATCATTTCATGAAACTAAATGTTTTAATTGCCTAAAAGAGGAAAGAACAACATCTTAGTGGGAGGATAATCCTTTGAAATGAACAAATTTAGTAATGCAGATAATTAAATTAAATTCATCTCCTCTCTTTTTGTTTTTATTCATCTAACCAGTGACTTGAAAATTTCTTCATCAATTGTCATGCTTTCCTGACCATTTGATCTTGTCAAACTGGAGTTGCCAGATTTATAAAATAAAAGTACAGGACACTATATCTATCTATCTATCTATTTATGTGGATGAGTATTGCCAAATATTGCATAAGAGACAGTATTCTAAAAATTATTTATTTGTCACACTAAACCAGTGACCTTGTGTTGGGTAAATCTAAGCCAAATTTTTCTTTGGATAGATGATTAAAACAGAAGCCCAGAAATGTGGATTTTCCCAAGATCTAACTAGTAAAACATTCCTTGCCTCTCCACCTGCACTTTAGTGTTTAAGGTTAATAAAATTAAGGGTCAATTTTTTGAGCAGAAATATGAATGTGTAATTCCTTTCCACATTTATTTTAAAATGTGTTCCACTTGGAAAGTTACACAATCGAAGGGTCAATCCAATGAGGTAATTCATGTGGATTCCGTCCTGCTCACTGTGACCTTTGGCAAGTCCCAGTAAAAGATTACAATTGCTATTATCTGTCCAATATCACTCTTCAATGCTAATATTGTTACCTGCTTTAAAATGTGCAAGCCTTTCAAAAATATTGCTCCTACCTCAAAAGTACCTGAGAATTGCCCAACAACATGGAGACCATGTCTGTACTTTCAAATATGATTTATCATCTGGAGAATATAGGGAAAATGATAAGACCCAGAAAATAGTCACTACATGTAGAGCTTTTTCATCTTGCCTTACACAAGGCAACCCTTCCTCCTTTGCATAGGTGACCCCAAATACTCTGCTCCACCTCTAACCTCAATATTACTGTTCATTCTCTTTCTTACTCACTCTTCCAAGCCATGGAACAAGTGTGGTCTTATGCTAAAGCCTTTTCTCACTGGGGCCTCCTTGGCATTCCTTGTGAATAAAGCTCTTTCCCATCATCTATGCCTCAGTCTCAATGTCACCTCCTCTGAGGATCCTCTCCAAGCACTCTGGTGTCTACACTCTGTTGTTCTTCCGGATGTCCAAGGAGGAATGACTCATTAGTGAGCTGGCCATTTCTGTGACAAAAGTATCTGACAGGAGCAAGTTAGAGGAAGAGAGATTTATTTTGACTCACTGTTTCAGAGGATTCAGTGTGTGGTCAGCCAACTCCATCACTCTGGGACTGAGGTGAGACAAAACCAGAGAGAGAGAGAGAGAGAGAGAGAGAGAGAGAGAGAGAGAGAGAGAGAAAGAAGGAGGAGGAGGAGGAGGAGGAGGAGGAGGAGGAGGAGGAGGAGGAGGAGGAGGAGGAGGAGGAGGAAGATAGGAAGTCTGGAGATAAGAAAACTTTTCCAGGGCATACCCTCAATAGTCCCAGCAGTCCTCCAGCTAGATCCCACTTCCCAATAATCCATTCAGCTAGCGATGAGTTTAGACCTCTTATGATCCAATCAGTACCTAAAAGCCCCACCTCTGAACCTTTTGGGGTTTGGGACCATGCCTTTAACATGTGACTTTGCAGGCATTCCATATTCAAACCATAACAAATGGACTGCTTCCTGCTCTGCCCCTGACCACCCTTGGCCCTCCGTCTCTTGCTCTCTGTACGTCTTCAGTGAGGCTCTCCTCACTTCCACCCCCAGGTCACGATGCTCTTTTATAGACCCCCACAGCAAGGTGCTAGCAATTGTCACATTGGTAATCAATCACATAGACATTTGATTAGCTGAAGAATATCTATATCACTAGGCTGTATGCTTTGTGACCCTGGCCAGGGTCCATTTGCTCACCTCTGTATCCCTGTTATCTTCACAGAGCCTAGTACAGAGGATTGGATACAAAAGTATGAGTCCGATACTATGTGCCATCAATCTAAGGTCTAAATACATGACTTTTCCTCCTAAAAGTATGCTCTCTCGCTCACAATTCTAGCCAAATCCCATTTCCCAAAGGGCATGGAACACCTTGTTCTCTAGAATAGAAAACTACAAAACAAGTCATGAAGAACATGTATTCAACAGAGTCCGACCCAAAAAGAAAAATCTCACAACCTCCAAATAAGAACTCCTCTCTCCTCTGGCTACACCCCCATCTCTACACCTACCACCTTCCAGCTGCTTCAAAGAACAGGAAAAGGAAAAACTTTCTTTTCTTTTTAAGAAAATATTCTAGGCCTGTGACATATTGTGGGATAGGAAGGTCTTGGGGGTACTTGGCTGTAAAGGTCCACTGCTGGTACGAGCCTACGTTTCTGGGCTTTGTTATTTTATCCACATCTCTCTGTTGTTATGATCAGTGTCAGTTTTGTGAAAAATCGAGGGAGCCTGGAGATGGTTAAGCATATATTTCAAGTGGGCATACTACTTGCTTCTAAAGAAGTCAAATGCCATAACAATAATTTTGATATCCCACATTGCCTTCTCATGTACTGTGTTGTCACAGTCTTCAAGTACACTTCCTGTCTCTAGGTATCATTTCTAGTCACCAGGTGCTCCTATTCCCTCTCTCTCCCTCTCTGTCCCTCTTCACTTTTCTCTCTCTGCAGGGAGACAGTCTTTAGTCTGGGAGGGGACCTGATGGTATACTCACACTTCGATGTTGAACCGTGGTGGTGAGTGGGTGGGTGGCTGGGCTTTTCCCTTTGCTGTCTCCCTGTTCTCCTCTGTTGCAGCTGATTCAGTCTCAGCGCCATTGGAATCATGGGATGCATCCCCGCCTTTCACCATTTGTCAGGATCCCATTTGGAAGGAGGAGGCCAGGAAGGGAGGCTTTAAATGAGCAAAGCAAAGGAAGGAGGAAAGAAGCCAGTACATAAACAACAGAGATTCTGCTGTGGTTAGACGGGGAATTGTGATCAGATGGAAGCTGATTAATATTTTCAATGTTTATCAACGATGATGAGTGATGGGATAATAGTCAGGGACAAGTATCTTCAGCCTAGAATCCTGGCAGCCCTGCTCCAGACAGTGAATACTCAGGATCACTACCAGATTAATCAGCTGTGTTCCATGACAACCAAAGTGGGTCAGAAAACCCCACAAGACCCAGACGGACTTTTATCCTGTCCTGAGTTAAAACACAACATTCATTTGAATATTCTCAGGATTGCATATTTTGAGTATGGAGTTTGGGGTGGGTCATTTTCCAGAGCCAATCTGTGAAGTTAACCAACCTCACCTGGACTCCCACACCATCAGAGGGTGACAGGAGGACTCTGGCAAGGCATGAGGAGTAACTTATTTAGTGAATGCATCATTCGTTTTCGCCTCCTTGCACCTGAAGCCACTTCCTTTCTTTGAGGGAGTTCTCACTTATTTGACGGAGCCCATCTCCTCAAATGCAAGCTCCTCCCTTTCCTAAGTGTCCCAGGGGCTCTGCAGAGGGCCTCCACCTGAGGCGTCTGACCTGGATCCTACAGCTTGGAAGTGCGGGCTCTCCTTTGATCACAGAGCTGGTAATATATTTATGAGAAAAGAGGGATCTTGCAAATGCCAATTCTCACGTGGTTGGCAGCAGTCAGTGGCTACATGTGGTTTCCAGAAGAATTGGTGGTCAAAGCTTCGGACTCCTGGGTGATGCTGATGGTCCGGACAGGGGTTGCTGTGTGGTTTGGAGAATGGCTCCTAGCTGCATTGGTTCTAAGACTGTGACCTCTGGGAAATGCTGTGAGCTGTGCATACTCTTTGCTTGTTAACTAGAGTGGACTTCTGTTCCCCCAAAACTAGGACCTTGGATGATTCAAAGCCAAAGTTAGGCCCAGATGTGCCTTGGCTGCTTTATGCACTTTTTATTGCTGCTTAATAAATCACCTCAAAATTAGTGGCTTAAAACAATGAACATTGATCTTCACACCCTTTCTGTGGGTCAAGAATTAGGGCTGAGCGTAGCTGGATTCTCTGTTCAATATCTCAAAAAGCTGCTATCCAGGTGTTGGCCAAGTTGCTTTCTTCTGACAGGCTGGACTGAGCAGAGATATGCTTCCAGGCTCCCTTAGGCTGTTGTCAGAATCAATTTCCTTGCAGCTCTACAATTCATGGTCTTTGCTGCACCAAGGCCAGAAGGAGCGAGGGTCTCTAACTTTGAGACCCATTTGAAAAAGTTCACCTGATTTGGTCAGGCCTTTTCAGACAACATGGGTTTTGATTCATGATGACGTATTAGATGGTTTAACTTAGTCAATAAAATCCTTCGATCTTTGCCATGGAAGGTACTCCGATCACCACAATGCTGTCCTGTGACCTTTGCCACATCCTGTTGGTGAGAAGCAAGTAACAGGTCCTGCCCACTATCTAGGGGAAGGATTGTATAGGGTTGTTGGGAGCCTTTAAGTCCTGGATGTGGACGCCTTTAAGTTCTGATGCACTGGGTTCTGAATAGTTATTGTGTTCAGTTTGGCTGGATAGTGCCAGGTCACAGTAACTTGGGCATTACCCCAGCTCAGATAATAAGGCATGGCTCCAAGAGTAGGCATCACCCACTGGGGTTGAGTTACACTCAACTATTCCTTTGGAATCCTACCCCTTTGCCCTTTTGGGGATAGATTATTCCATGGAACAGCCTCCCCCAATAAAACCCGGGTTCGAGGAGTGCTCTCACTCTGACTTCGGATAGTCCCAAGATGACAAAAATGAGGATGTGATTTTGTTATGTGGGTGCAGATGGGCAAGGCCTGTGCTGTGTTTGAATTTTGAGCTGACTTTTTGGTTTATATTTTCAGAGAATCTGTGAGCTATCTGTACTTGGGAGCACAGCCTGTAATTGCGTGATTGTTCTCAATGAAAGGCCCTATACTCTACCCAAGTAATACCCTCCCAAAGGTGAAGCCATCTTCTCTGAACAGCCTGGTGCATCATGTTCCATGCACTTGTTTCCTGATTCCTGAACTGGGATCTGCTCACTAAACTGGTAGACTGCTTGGGTAAGACGGAGACAAGACTGCTCAGAGAAGGATCCAATGGGCTGATGGGTTGGGATGTATGTTAATCTTGAACTTGAGACTTTAGTATGAGGCTCGCAGAGGTGCAGCCTGGGCCCACATAATCAGAGCAAAATAACTTGCTCTTCATTTCACCTTCAGATGTGGAAGACTATTTTTTTTTTTTTTTTTTTTTAACCAGGCAAGAAGGGTGAGAGAGAGTCAAACTTGTTTTCTCAGGTTTCTGATAGCAAGTACAAAACACTAACTTAGACTTGTCATGATCTTCTGGACGTGCAGGACTGCTCTTGGTTGGGTGTGTGATGTCTGGCATTCATTTGAAAGGCAAATGTGTATTGTTCTAATTTCTGTGAGAATCAGTTCATTAAAATTTTAGCTATGCTCAGTCGGTGAGGGAATTCATTTTTATGTTCTAATGAGTCTTTCTGTCTCCTGTCTTTTCACGTCTCTTCTCTACTGGTTTTTCCTATCATTATGTACAAGTTTAAGTCTCTTTTAATCTTGAAACAGACAAGAAAATAAACAAAACCTATATGGCCCCAACTTCCCAGCTAGTTTTTACCTGTGCGACATCTTATCTTCATAGTCAAGTTCTTCGAGGTGTCTACAAAACTCTATCTCCTTTCTTAACAATTGCCTTCACCACCTGACATTGGTCAGACTCTGCCCCTACTAATAACTGAAACTGTTTCAAAATTTATCCCATGGGCAGGGGATGTAGCTCAGTTGTTAGAGTGCTTGTCTTGCATGCACAAGGCCCTGGGATCAATCCCTAGCAACACACACACACACACACACACACACACACACACACACACATACACACACACACACACACCAATAGCATGACTTCCTGATTACTTAATTAATGGGCATTATCCACCTCTCATTTTCCAATACTACTTACTGGTCCTCCAGGCTTCTGCACCTTCCCTTCTCTCTTGGGCTATCAAAGACATGTTCTTGGTGTTTCTGTTTTTTCCAATGTCTATTTCTCGTGCCCTTTGCTGCTTCTCTCCTCTTCTTATGAAACTGCTCTTTCACCTCTGTGTCATTCCATAGATGACTTTGTCCCTCTCTTCCAAGCCTGCATGGTCTTGGGGATTTTCATCTACTTCATTTTTATGTGTCATGGTATTACCAATGACTCTCTTTCTCACCAGAAGATATCTGCCGCTAACATTTTGTACAATTTTTTCTTGCTTCTCTTTATTAAAGTTTTGCCCCTTTTTAAAAATTAAAGCTCATATCCTCAAATAGCACAAATTTTGCTTATTTTTGGGCATTTTTATGCATGGAATTATATGGTGTATGTTCTTTAGCAACTTTTGTTTTTGCATCTGACATTGACTTTTTAAAGATTCGCACATACTGATGCTTGTAGTTGTACTACATTCATTTTACTGTTTTTCAGTATTTCATTGTCCATTAATACTGGGCATTACCCATTGTTATAACTGAGTCCATCTACAGCTTAGCATATTTTGAGTTAAGTCATAAACTTGTATAGAAGTAGAATGGTACCTATAAATATTAGACATGCCACTGATAACTAGGGATCCTAAGGATCCTGAAGATACCATCTTTCTTCTCTGGGAATTTCTGAAATGCAAACTTAGATTTATTATCTAGGCAATTTCATTCCCTTTAATATTTTTGTCCAAAATATCTATACTAATGGGATTAGAATATGATTTAAGTCATATTGAATATATCTAGCTAATTGCCTAAATTCTCCAAAACACTTTTCAAGAGAGTAAACAGTGTTGATTTTGATGAATCCATTTCAGAGAAAATGTTTTTTGTTGAATTTAAAGACACATGTATACTGACAAAGTTATATGAATAGCCAACATTTGTGATTGTTTGTTTCCTATTCTTTTCCCAGAGGTCTTTGGAAACAGTTTACAAATACAAACCCAAATAACATTACTTTGGGAATAATTATCAGAAAGATGCTTATCAATTGGATAAGTAGACAGTTGTAAAACAAAACTTTTGGCCTAGGGCCTAATTCAGATAGGAAAGTGTCCAAATAACTTTTAAGTAGTATAAAATGATACTGCTAAGGGCCTGATTTTTATTCAAGGAGAAGACTTAAAAAATAAGCTGCACTATTTTTCTAAAAACTGTTTTTGAAAAATGAAGTTGAGTTTTATGTCTTTCTTTCTCAATTCTGAATTGTGTCAAAAAAAGGGAAGGAATTAAAAAAACCCAAAACACTATTAATTTAATCTGGTTTTTAAATGTGATATCTTGTATATTTTTTTACCCTGGGATATTAACATATTTGTTTATTGCCAAGACAACAGACATAAAATCAATCGAAGTTTTATTTTTATTCATTTGTATTTTGCAGCCTTAAACTTGAGTGGTCCAAAGGGTGGCATGGTGATTAACTGTTCTGATAACATTCTTGTGCATTTGATATGGTACTTTACCATTTCCAAAGTTCTTCCATATACATGTAAGGAAACTGAGGTCAAGAGAGTTTAAGTGAGTGGCCCAGCTGCAAAGCTGCTGTTACTATTTGATAAAAAGTTATAGATTAGAGTGATGTTAGTAAGTTCCAAGGCCAGAGTGACAATCTTATTCTTCTGAATCCTTACTTAGTACTTTTTCCCCCTGACATTCCAGGCCATTCTTAGTGAAATGGATGAACACCACATTGCACATTGGCTGGTTCTATTTGATAAGTTATTACCCCCTGACTAAAGATTTCACAGCAAAATAGACACTTTGGATAGGCAGGAAGGTAACTGCATATACTTTAAGGTAAATGTGCATTTTTTTTGTCTTGACCAATTTTCTTTTCAATTAGAATGCACATTACCTCTAAGTATCTTTTAAGAAAGATGAAGGTGTCCAGGCTTTTTGAGGCACTAAGCAGGAGGCTAAGCAGGAGGTTATGGGATGAAACCTCAAGACTGGAACACAGTGAGATAGCAGGCTAAGCATAAGGGGACATGATGCCTCTGGAGGAGGGACCGTGCTTTTAAATGCATTGCTGTGATGTCAGATAGGGAGAGACGGGCTCTGACACCTCTACAGAAATTAGTGCTTCATAAACGATCAGTGTGAGGCATGTGTCCCATGTGATGCGACACACTTGTGTTGGGGTCTGGGAGGCGTGGTAGGGCAGCAAAGCTGAGGAGAAGAGAAGGCACAGTAAGTGAAAAGGGAGCTAAGAGAAACTAAAAGGCAGGCGGGGGTCACTTCCTATGCCATGACCAACTTCCTCTGCTTCCTTTTCTACTTCCTCTTTCCCTATCTTCCTCCAATCTTCTTTCATGGGGCACAGTGTTTGCAATTTGGTTCACAGTCATTGCTCTTACTCATTGCCATTCCAGTTGGCCTCTGCAAGCCAGCACCCTGGCCCCGCTGTGCTTGTTTTCAAGAATGAATAGCTCCAAGTATGAACATTTCCCATGCAGGAGGCAAAGGGGTCAGTCTGGACCTCTGGACATTTGCTGTGCTTAACTTGCCTGGCATGTCCTGCGAAAGGGAGGCAACGCGCAGAGCTTTTGATAGCTGTTTGTGTATAGGCTGCAAAGCACAAGTCAGATCATGAGATTGCCTGTCAGGTCATCTCCTGTGAAATCCATTATGAAAAACACCCGGAAACTGATGCCTGACTTGAAATCCTTAGTTTACTAAATTGCAGAAATTATCTTTGGAAGGTTTTGTCACTTTTATATTTTTTTCTTATAAAAAAATAATGTTTGCAGTAATGCCGTGTGCAAAGTGCTAGTTGAATGAATCTGTCACTGAAACTTCAATTCCAGATTACCACACTGCAAGATCTGCTATTATAAATGAAAACACATCTTTAGAAAGTTCACAACAGTTTGAAGTAGATGAGCTATTGAAATGCAATAGAAAAATCCACCCTTTACAGATTAGTCAAACAGTGATTGCAGTCCAATATGTAAACACAGTCTCACTTTATTGTCAGGGTAAAATGGTCCTTAATGTGCTACTCCAAGAACAGGTTAGCATTACCTAAGTCTACGAATAATGATATAAATTATCTTTAAGAATTCTTTGCTTGTGAGTATGGCCATAGAATTCAAAAGCAAATAGAAAATCACTACATTACCAAACTACCAGACTTGTTTGATAAGTTTTTCTTTAAAAAAAAAAAAAAATTCTCTGTAAGCAACGAACCACAATTTGGTAGAAGAATGTTACTGAGCAGTTCTTAGGGGACCTTTAAAAGTAGGTTTTATCAAAAGAGGCCTAAAAAATGCCACATCCTTGTAGTTTCAAGATCAAATGTGAATAAGTTGGTTTCATTTCCAGTGCAGTGTGCTGTTTATAAGGGTAGGGGTGCAGGTCTCCTTTTTGTTTAGTTATTGTGCCTTTGGGAAATCATTGTTTTATGGTATTTTACCACTAATATGAACCATGCCTTTTTTTTCTCTCTCTATAGTAAAGACTGTTACTTAGTTTTCCAAATAACCAAAAGTTGTGTAGACAAGAAAATGGGGAGTTACAATATGGAAACAAGGAGGAAGTAACTATTGAGAATCCTGGATAAATAAATCAGAATTTTACCATGCTTGCAATTTTTTTCAAGACTTGCCATCTACAAAATTCCACATCAAGTGTACTTACAGTTGTAGTTCTAATTAAAACCTTGAAATCTTAATTCAATCCCTGAAATTAGTAGAGGATGGCAAGGAATGAAATAAAGAAAAAAGTAGTGAGGAGGAGGAGGAAACTCAAAGTTCTTTTTGTATTGTACCCGTCCTGAAAGGGATGCCCTCAGAGGGCACATGATCATGGCCATTCATTCAGGGCTCAAGGCAGCCATGGTACCTATCATCACTCTACCTTTCTGATTTGCATAAAGCAATTACCCCCATGGTCAGTGGCTTCTTAGTTGTCTAGACAACATGCTTCAGATGGTATCGATGACCTCAGACACACCAGGCTAGCTCTAAATTAGTGATGAGCAGAGCTGGAGGGATGTATTATAATAGTTATAAACCATAAGAAGGTATTTAAATAGATAGATAAGACACATGCAAATCTTTTCATTGCCATGACAACCATCTTGATATAGGTTTTCCATATGTAGCAAGAAGGGCAGAGCAAAAGGCACTGGAGAAATAGCAGGAACCTGTAATGAAAATGAACCCTGGCAGGGGATTAGTCCAGATCTTGGTCATTTATTAACTCTTAATAGAATACAAACTTCTGTAGTGGTACACTGCTTACCAGTCAGAGAAATAACAGTTCCAACACCGGCTGTGTCGTTCTCAGCTATACCATTACATCCTAGGTCCCCAGTTCTCACAAATGGTGCTGACTGATTAAAGGAAGGAAGGAGAAGAGGGATACCAGTATGCTACGAAATGCAAATTCTTTGGTGCCCCGAAAGAGCTTCTCAGAGAGGGATTTTCAGCCCATACTCAAAATGTATAACTTGTAGACATGTCTTTAATCATCGTCTGTTTTTGTTGATCAGAGAAACTAACGAATTCCCAAATAATCATATAACGAGGAAGCTCACTCCATTTCAAAATGAGATGGCATTTGTTCTTGTGCAAGCTATCTCGAGGGAGAAGAAAAGAAAGGCTGCTGCCTGCCCACCCCCTGCGGCCCTCCTTTCCCCTCTCCCCTGTTTCCTTCTTTCCTCTCTTCTTGCTCCCCTTCTGTTCTCTAGCTTTTGTTTCTTTCTTTTTATTTTGCTCCCAGTGTTCTTCATTTCTTCTAAGTGCCAACACCGTTTCCAGGCCGGCTTTAGGCACTGATGATTCTCTTGTGGCCTGGCAAGCTCCCTCCAGCAATGTTCTCTTCTGCTACAGATCTGGGAGCAGAGCCACTCGGGCCAGGCATTTCATCCCCGCCTGGTTCACCCCAAACACCTGCTTCAAGGCAAGTGACCAAGGTGAGAGAACACAAGTACACCTCCAGCTCCATGTAACATTTTCCTCTGCAGATCACAGACCTCCAAAGGCCCTCAAATCTTTTGAAATATAAATGGCAATTCTATTTGCCACTCATGAGGCCAAACCTGGTACTGTTGGCGGCACCACCGAGTCATTAAAATTCTTCAGTGAGATCTTCGCATGTGCAATCAATGTATGGATTCCTTTTGACACAAACTGGCATTTCAGCACACAAGGGAACATTGGTGAAAACAAGCTGGTTTATTAATTAAAGTGATAATAAATAATTCCCCTAAACTTCAATATGTTTAGTGCGAGTCTTGGCTCAGTCAGGCGTGTTCGGAGGCTATTTTAAAATGCGGACTTCCTTTGTGCTTTTTTTGGCAGGAAACCAAATCAAAGCCAGAAAGACCCATTCCCATCACAAAGTAACTTCAGTGCTAATTTGGTAGTAGCCCTTCAGAACCAAACTCGATAAGGTATTATTTAAATATGGTTGCTTTAAAAACTAGTTTGGTGGCCACTTAAGAGCAGGAGGCAGAAATAAGAAGAGGTTAAACAACAAATGCCCTTCAGCAAAGCGCAATTGAAAAATCTCATTCATCAGACTCCACCTGTCCTTTGGAAAACGTTCTAACTTTATAGAAATTGAAGACTAACCATAGCCCCGAAAACTGTTGGTATTAACACCGTAGGGCATCCTGTGTGCTGATGTCTCGGTTCCTTATCCGGAATACGTGTTCTGTCTGACAAATTTTTGGGGTGTTGTTGTGCCTTCAAGATACTCAGATGTTCCTTTTTTTTTTTTCTTCTTACATCTGGGGTTTTAATTAACAGTCTTTCCGTGTATTTGAAGCAAAATGAACTTGGTCTGGTCTGGGCAAGGCTGTAAAGCATTTTTATTTATGAATGCAATCCCGGTCATGTTAATTTTTACCGTGTTTCTGATTTATCCTAAAAGAACACATTACACAGTGGATTTGCAGGAGTTAAAGGGAATCTACAGGGTGGCTTTCATCTTTTTGTCTTTATATACTGGAGGGCATTTGACTGCACCTCTGCACCACTCTCACTCACAATCATTTTCTGCTTTAGAAATGTAGCCATTTGGATCAATAGTTACAGGACAATATATTGTACTTCTGATGGGGGCCTCCTAGGACAGTTAAGGAGCCTTGTGGTAATTTCACCAGATGCTTGGTCATACCCAGAAATCTATTTTTAAAATGAAAGTTAGTGCAACGTACACAGAACCAAATTTATGGGCCTCCTAATGAAATGTTACTTACTCTACTTACGTATATTAAAATAAAATTAGGAAAAATGGAGTATACAAGAACGTTTTGCAGCTTGAAAAACAGATTTTTTTAATGGAACGCTTGAGCAGTACAGCTACAAATCTTTGTCTTTTTTGGAATTTGTAGCTGCTGCGATACTCGACTGTTATCAAACACTGAAATTTGGGGTTTGGTGTCTATCTCCAGCTGTGATGATGACTTTACACTTCTAATATCTGAAAGAAAAGGGGACAAAACCCTGAGATGGCCATAGATGTTTACAGAGTGCATAGAGTTAGAGCAAGAAAAGATGCAAGAAATGAGATGTCTCTTAAAGTGTTAACAAATGTAGGATCCAGTTGAGGATTTTTCTGTAAATACTTTATCTATAAACACACTGGGTTATCACAGCTGTTTATTGTACAACTAGTCCTGATCCTAACCTTTATGTCTTTATTGCTTACATACCATTCCCTTGTTTATGGGTCTGTACCATTCGGTGCCCTTGAGCTTGGTCCCTCTGAGCCCCGACCTCTGCATGCTTGCTCACTCACTCCGCTCACGTCTGCAATCAGTAAATCTGAGACAGGCCCTGGCTGATAGCCGAGCCGCAGTAGGGCAATTAACACAGAACTAAAGTGTCATTCATGGCAGGGTGGGGACAGTGGCAGACCGCAGATGACAGTTCTCAGTTCTGAAGCTGTGACATCCAGGCCAGACCCAAGATTATAAGGAACAAGAGGGGAGGGGGAGAAAGGGGAGGGCAGGGGGTGGAATTTGGGGGGAAAGAGTTCACCAAAGAAAAGCACTGAGTGGTTTCTCTTTGAAGAATTGTTTACTCCCTGTATCAGATTCCAGCTGTCTGACCAGTTAATTGGATGAATACCTAGAAGAAAGCGTTCTGTGCACTAAGCGAATTGGGGAAAATGGGCGTCTTTGTTTCTCTTTAGATGGAGAAAGTGCTTTTTCTTAAAAAAAAAAAAAAAATCTCTGACTCTCAATCACCTTTTAACAGTGTTCCTGCCAGACTTAGATTAAAAAAAGGAAAAGAAATATCCTTTATTAAGTGCTGCCTCCCCCCACCTTTTTGTTCGCTCACCATTTCCCCTGAAGCCACCTACCTGTGTCAGCTCTGATATCTTAATAAAGTTAGCGTTGAATAGAAACAGAGAGTCCAGGCCCTGCGTCCAGAGAAGCAGCTTCCCTTCCAGCCCCTTCTTCTAAGTAGCTCTGGAGACTCATCTAAGCAATAAGAGAAAACTGCTCATTGTGGACCCCAGTCTGGAGGGTTACCTAGCCCCCAGGCCACCAGGGGGCATCCTGGATCCTGAGGTTGCACATCTGGGCATCAGCTTCTTGGGAGTTGTACAAACCCACTTTGAGAACAGCACAGCCCTTTCTTGATGAAGTCGAATGTTCTCCCTCACCTCCTCCTTCCCACTCTTTCTTGCCTACACTCGCCTTTTACTTACTATTTTCTCCAAACATTTTACCTTTTTCTGTAAAATTGCTTCCAATAGCTAGGAAAACATATTCATAACAGCTACCATCTATTATTTAATTAATGTCAGTTGTCCTCTATACTGTATCTTATTTAGTCCTCACCAAAAATAAACAAAAGATAAAAACTAGGCTCAAAACAAATATCTTGCCAGAAGTCAAATAGCTAGAATGGATAGAGCCAGATTTCAACTTATACTGATATTGTAAGAATGCCCAGAGCTTTGGACCTCTGTCAGCTGTGTGGCCACAAGAGCGTGCAACAATCCATTCTCCACTCTACATCTCAGAAGCTTTACCTGTAAAATGGGAATTATAAACTTGGTAGGACTTTAATGAGGGTGGAATAAGTCAATGCTGCGTGTGAAAAGTACTTGGAGCAGCAATGAACATATCCTAACCGTTTCTCTAGAGGTTGTTACTGCTGTCATTAACATCACCTCTGCCATTACCCTGCTTTTCTGATTGTTTATAGCATCAGGGTGTAGGAAGTACTAGGTGGAGGAAATTAGTGTGGTCATTTCTACAAAACAACTTATAATTTACAGAAGTCGGGAAGAAGGAAAAGGCTTGAACTCTGGGTCCAAGATTTATTTGTGAAGCCTCAGGTAATTCCATCCAAATAATGTAGACAGTTCAGTTGCATACTGAATTCACACAAAGGATGGATTTCTCAAAAGGAACTCCTAGGCTAACTCTTTCTCACTAATGGTTTGCTCATAAAGCAGCTCGTAAGGCTTCTGCATTACCCTGCCTTATATTGTGTAGTCAACCATGTGGTTGTGAAATGAAGACAGTTCTTTGAAACTTTCTCCCTTGTGAACCTGAGTGATAGGAATTAGCATCTTGTCCAGGAAGATAAGACTTAGTCCTGAACATCTACATTTGACTATCATGTTTCAGAATTGGACACAGTAGTGCTGAAATTGATATTAAGGGTTATTTTCATGATGAGGCAATTGAATGATTCAACAGTAGGATAGTTTCCCGTTTGTGCCAGGGGTAGAGTCCAGCTACCCTCTCTCTTCCTGGTTCACCTCTTTTCCCTACATTGCCCCACACTGTCACTTCTGTATTTTCTAACAAGTTGTGAGGCTCAGGAAATGACATATGTACTCAGTACTTATTACAATACCAAAATAGCAAAATTAGATAAGAAATTCTGATTTCAGCATTGAAATAGTTGAGAGCTTCAACTCCTCATACAAATAGCAAGTCCAGGAATCTGTCCACTGTGTATTCCTATATATGTATATTTTATCATTGATTTTTTTTAACCATTATGGTTGTGGCCTATGGCTTAATTGAAGGATATCAGATAGGATCATCCCTTTATCATTAACTCCACTCTTTCTTTTGAATGTTCTGTTCTCATTCTGTAGTCTCAACACTAAACCATTTTTTTCCCTATACTCTGCCCTATGGAACTCTGTTTCCTTAAAGATGGCACGTGTTTTCCAGATAAAACATTTCTGTGACTAAATAAGTTTGAGGAATTTTGAATGGTTTAGTTTCCTTTTAGAGATTTGTAATGATCATTATTATATTTGGATTAAAAAAAGTTTTCTAAGGCAAATTCTTTTAATTTTGCTTCACTTAGCATTTGCCTAAACTCATTTAGTAATGAAATCATCTTCTTGAATATGTATTATTGTAGCAGAATTGTCCAGTGGATTGTCAATCTCTAAACACAGCAAAGGGAAAGACAAGTGTGGCTCATGGAGGAGCCAGCAGAAGGGCATTGCTTCTGCCCTTATGCCATTGGTCAGTACTTGGTCACATGATCACCCTTGACCACAAAGGAGTCTGGGAAATGTAACCTAGTTGGTGTCCAGGAGGAAAAGGACTGCATTCCTGGGAACTACCATTTAGTTTTCACCATGAATACCTTGCAATACCATCTTTCAGAACTAGTGTGGCATAATTCAGACTCCATTCTATGCCACATGCCTTCACTTTAAGTATGTCTCAATTTTGTCCAAGTCTAGTACCTACAAGTTTCTCTTTAAGATATGTTTAGTAATGGAGTAGATAGTATTTCTGCTATTTCCTGATAAAGTAAAATAAGTGTTGTGATAGATCTTATATTCTTATTTACAACATTGAAGAATCAATATTAAACCTTAATTCAGAAGTGGAATGAATTGAGGGAGTTTGTGTGGCTCAAATGCATTTTTTTTTTCTGCTGTTTAAGGCTAACATGAGGATAGTGCTTAGAGATTTGGAAGGAATAGGTTGTTTGTGACCCATTTGGCAATCTTTCTTAAATATCAGATGTCTCAAACTAGCTTTGGACCAGTAATGGCTCACACTCAATTCATGGTTGAATTGTCTGATGAAAATTTGAAATGTTGATATCCTGGGCTCACAGCTGAAAAATGACACACATGGTTTAGTGTTTCAGCAGGCAAGAAGCAGACTGGCATGGTGGTATGAAATTTCTGAAGCCTGACTTCCTTTTTCTCCAAGGCATATAGTCAGTTACTAACCAAGTGGAGTATATCACAAGGATGCTTGAGAGTAAAATCTGGAAGTTTCTGGAAAGGAAGTACTGGGTCAAATCTATCACTGTGACATCCACAGAGGAGATATCCCAGAGCTCTGAGCCTACCATGTGAATATGGAAACTATAGTGAAAACAGTTTTACTATGAGTTGTGTTGACTATAAAGGAACCTCAATACATGTAAAATAACATGTAAAATAACATGTAAAATAACAACAACAACAAAAAGTCAGAGGTTTCTGTCAGGAAGACAGGAGCTAGTAAGATGTGCACTCAGAACAGGTTCTGGCAAATAGTAAATGTTAGCTGTTGGAGTCGTGTGTCACTGCTATTCCTGCATTTGCAGAGCTTGAGTGAAATAAGAAAACAGTTCCCTGGTTGGTTTCCCCTCTGTCAAATCTCATTCATTCTGCTTGTGTCTTCAGGAACTTCAACTTACTTCATGAGAACCCTGACACAAGTCCCCTATTCTTCATGGATTCATTCCATTGTGATTCTAAGCCAGAGCTTGTTTGGCAAGATGTTTCCTGAGAATATTTATAGTTAGCAGCTTGATTTGGAGCAGACACACGATTTAAGCTCTACAAGCAATATATATATATATATATATATATATATATATATAATTATTTTTTTCTGACTTGATTAAGTGTGTCACTGCAACAGCTACTAATCTTTGCCAACAAGAAGCATGAAAGGAGGGAGATGGCAGGAACCAGAGACGGACAGATCAAGTAAGAGACAGATCAAGTGATGAGGATGTAAGTTCTTTAATTTAGAGATGTTAATGAGGTGCTAATGTGGGTGCTGCAGGAACTATGAACATGAATGAGATCCATCTCTGTGGAGCATCTTTAGTGGACTCTGCTGTCTCCTAATGGGGATAAAGAAAGTTCAGAAATAGCAAGATACGAATTGGGAATGAAAGATGCAGGAAGCTCTATAAGGGATCCAGAAACAGACTGTAAAGATCAGAGGAGGCGGAAGCCTCTTGTTTTTTAAATCATCAAGGACAGCAACCAATAGCCCAAGAAAGAAGGAGATGAACTCTTGATCAAACAGTTATTTATTCAATATTCTGATGGCACAGTTTGTTTATTTGCTATCAAAAAGGTATGTTCAATTTGCTTATCGTTATATCTTTGCTCATCACCAAAAGGGAATCAATACACAAGTTCTATGTCTAAAGGAATTTCACTTCACATGTTTCCAGTAAGACTTTTCAGAGATGACAAAGGTGTGAAGGGGTGTAAATTCAAGGGGCAAGATTGTTACTGAAGGTGAAGCTGTGGTGCTGAGTAGCAATGGAAGATTTAGAGGCACTGGGATTGAAGAAAAAAGACAGTTTGAAGGAAAAGGGCAGGGGGCTTCTTTTCTAGATAAAACAAAGTCCCAGTGAAGACTGGAGTTGTTTCAGGGCTTGGAAATTTTTACAGATAAAAAAGCCTGTGTTCTCAAATCTGGTGAATAAATTTGCTTAAAAGATTTTTTTCCATTAAGGATATATTCTATTTAAAATATGCTACCGGCTCCATCAACCAACACTAGAGCGACTCAAGTTTTTCCTGAACACAGTGATCATGGCAAATCAACAGTGTACTCCAAATTATTGTCCCATGTGTCCCATGCAGAAATTGAAGATACTCAGTTGATATCAATTACCTATTTTAAGGAACTAAGTCAAATGACTTTGGTGTTAAACTCAATAATGTTTTGTTCTCTATTCAGTTTGTCTGTCTAGATACCTAATAATTGCTAAATGGTTATTTCAACTATGTAAAACTTCACTCTTATATAAAACTATTAGAAAACATGAATTTATTTTATGTTCCTGTTAAATTCCTTTTATTGTGATAACTACAGTCATACCATGAAAATCACAGTGTCCACACATTTCCCACTGACTGACCATTCTGGACTGTTCTATAGCTTAAGCCTTTTATCTACTTTTGTTCATTCATTTATTCAACTGGTGTAGATTCTTTACTTTGTGCCAGGTACTCTCTAAAGTATTGGAGATGAAAAAGCTTGACAAAGACACATGTGGCCATTTTTGCCACCTATCAGGTCCAATGTGGCCTTTTCTCCTGCTCTATGTCCTGGCAGTTGGATTCTTATGGACTTTATCAACAGGGCCCTGTGAGCTCTGGGAAATAGATGTACTAGAAGAAGAAAAAGTGTGTGTGGGGGGGCTTTTATCCCAGTCTCTACTCTGCCAGGTTGCTCAGTGTTGGTTGTTCTCTTCTATTTTGGGGCACAATCCCATATAGGGGTGCTTTTCATTGGCCTACCCTTTCAAGGTTCTTCTTCTAGATCCTTTAGGTGAAGAGTTGCTAAAACTAGGGGCTGGGGCTGGGGCTCAGCACTAATGCACTTGCCTGGCATGTAAGGCAGTTGTTCAATTCTCAGCACCACATATAAATAAATAAATAAAGTAAATAAAGTTCTATTAACAACTAAAAATATTTAAAAATTTGCTAAAATTAAAACAAATAACCTGATGTTATTAGATCCATGGTACTACATCCTTTTTTGTTTTCTTTATCCATTTCTTTCTTTCTTTTTTTTTTTTTTTTTTTTTTTTTTTGGTACCAGGGATTGAATCCAAGGGTGCTTAACCACTGAGTTACATCTCCAGCCATTTTTATGTTTTATTTGAGAGAGGGTCTCACTAAATTGCTTAAGGTCTCACTGAGACCCTAAGCCTGTTTCAAAACAGGCTTTGAAATTGCAATCCTCCTGCCTCAGCCTCCTGAGCCACTGGGATTACATGCGGTACAACCATACCCAGCTCCTTAACACAAATTTTAAATAGCCTCTTTCTTAAACTCCTGCTCAGATCCTCTTTGAGAATGGCCTTTGTTTCTTTTAAGAACTCTGATTGATACACCATGTTTCTTTCCTTAAGGGATTGCTACTGGTAGGTCAGAATAAATCCTGAATGAATACCTATAAATGTTAACAGTTACAACTTTACTAGGCCTCATTGGATTCAGATATTTGCAGTGGTAGCAAAATTGATAAAAATATCCCATGCACTAGCTCTTCTTCTGATACAAATGTACTCAGATTTTTCATCATTTCTAGATGCAGAGATATTTTCTGTCAATTATTCCTGTGAGATATTAATGGTTATAAATACTCTATAACTAAAAATGTCCTTTCTTTTGAGATCCAGATCAAAGACATTACAGTGGTTTACAGGACTTGGAGCTGGAGAGTAGTATAAGGCTCCTTGTATGTGTTCTAATCACCATTCCAACTCCTGTCTGTATAAACAATATCTGTTGTAAAACTCCATTTACAATCTCACATCTTTCCATGCCAGCCTGCTTGGGCATCCACATTTTGTCAGAAAACAATTAAAAATCCACATTGGTTTTACTTTCACAATCTTCTCACTTAGTTTTTTTTTCTCCCCTTGCTAAAGACAGTGAAATCTCTCTTGCTTTTCTTATGGAATTCTAACAATGTTTTGGAAGGTTTTACTACTCTCCTTGGATTTTCCCTCTCGTTTCCCTTTTACCTTTTTTAACAGATGAAGTCTTCCTAACTAAAGCCAAACACTCAAGGTAACTTTTTAAATTCTACATTTCCTGAATGACTATGAAGATAATTCAATATATATTACAAAGACCCACTATTTTTCCATATTATTCTCAATTTCCCTCTTAATATAAACCAATATCCCATTTATTATTATTTTTTAACCTTACCCTGTATGTCAAGTCAACATATTCTTTGAGCTGTGGATTGTGGTGTCTCGATTTCCTTCTTGAGAGGCTATGGGCAATTTAGAAGCCATTAGTGTATGTGTGTGAGTGGTCTGAATTGCTTCTTCCACCACATCTTTCCTTGAACTTGCTCCACTGAATTTCGTTCTCCATTGTAGAAAGCGATTACACAACTACCTCTGGTCTTTCTGAAGTTCTTCCCACCTCTTATTCTTGACTGCATCTGTGTTGAATATCTGAATAATTATATAGTTTTGATAAATTTGTTGCCCTAACTATTCACCCCATCTTTCAAGTTGTTCATGAACTTATAGGGTACCCGTGCCACTTGTGATCCTGAGACCATCATCCAACTTTTGAGCTGGTAACCAGTCATTTTTCTCAGCATCATTTTTTTTTTTTTTAGCCAGCTTTCAATCCAATCCTCCTAGAATTCAAGTATTTTTTTCCTAAAAGATACCAAATGAGTCATTTATTATTCAGTGAAAATAAAAATAGTGAAAGCCATCTTGAAGACACAGTCTACATATAATCCTGACCACATTCTATAATTGCTTTGAAATTTGGTGGATGACCAATGCTATGAAAAAGTGAAAATGAATAATTTTTCAGTTATTTCTTTTTTGATATTTAAAAAATAATTACTTTAATTAATTTAAAACCTGTTGAGATTCCTCAAACTACATATTTATTAATATAAATAACAGTGAAATGATACTCTAATGCAAATAAAGAAGTTTAAGGACACACTTTGTATTTCTTCAGGAGAACTAGAACATAGACAAGGATTCTCAAAAGGTACAATTTTATTTGACTAGTTTCATGGTGGAATGCAAAAAGCACCAACTTTAGAATTAGACTTTAACTTGAACTTTGTTTCTGTCATTTATAGCCAAAATTTCCTTTAGGGTATAAATGAATGAAAAGATTGGGTATATTGGTTTTTATAGGTTTTGGAAGAAATTTAATTCCAGCTGAAGAAATCAAGTATCAAAAAATGCATGTATCAAAACTGTGATTGTTAATTTTTCTTTAAAAATATTGATTTCTATACCCTCATTCCATGGGGGAAGAATACTTTCTCACTCCACTGAGGTTGGTCTTTTCTGTGTGACTGGCTTTGTCTTCACAGTTCTTTGATCCACAACTGAGTGTGGCCAGGTGATTGATTGGCCAATGGAGTAATGACTTGATGAAAAAATAGATCTGAGAAGTATTTGCAAGTTAGACTCTTGCATCCCTCTCACTTCTATGATAAGACCATGAGTGGGTTAGCTCATTAGTTCCAGGAAAATGAGAGTCAAATGAAGCAGAGGCATCCAGCTAAATTTCCTTGTATGGACCAAACCAAATAAGAGCTATCTGAGTGTGCCCAGACAAGATCAGGAGAATCACCAAGCTCATTCTAGTCAGACCACCCAGCTCCAAGCCAAGCCAGAGATAAGTCAACTCAGCAGATGCACATTGTCTTTTGCTACTGAGATCTTATGATGATTTTGTGTTTACAGTTATTTGGGCAATAGAAAACTGACCTCCTGAAACACCCAGTTGAAGCATCTCAGCCACAGATAGATGACAATGGTTAGCTATAGGCCATCAATGCAGTATGTCAAAGAGACTTTAAATATCAAGTCTGTCTTCCAACCTAGTGTATATTCATTCAGAACAGTGTGCCATTTTTCAATCAGATGAGCAGGATGTGTAAAAGAAATGGAATTGGGATTTGAATTTGCAAACTTTAAACATGTCCTCTTAATATCTATGTTCTAAAGAATAAAAATAAAGTAAAACTGAAAGCAGCCTTGCCACATGCTTTTAGAAGAGCCATTCATACACTCAGAAAGCAGCTCTGTGTGGGTGTCTCTAGGTCTAGACTCACTCATGCTAATTTCTACTTAATATCACAACTTAGGTGCCTCCATATTGACCCAACCATGAATTGCTCATAATTAAAGGTTTGCTGCCCTCATCTACATTCTCAATTTTCCACATATAAGTAAATACAACTATGCTTACTGTCACCCCAGTTGGAAATCTAACAATGACCTTTGATTGCTGTTTTGTTTGCAACTAACTCATGAAAATAAGTCTAGATCCACCTCTAATGTGGTCAGATAAAGTGCTGAGTCACATTCTGTCTTCCCATTCTATCATCTTAGTGGGCCATCATCCTCACTCATCTAGAACACAACAGTAGCTTCCAACAGGTCTTCTGACTCCACCCTTGCCCTGTAATTTTCTTAAAATTCAAATTGCAGAAAGTTTGTCTTCTGATTAAAATTCTTTGTGACTGTTACTACACGAAGCAGAAAACAAACACACACAGGTAAACTCCTGTCCGTAGCCCCCAAGTCCCGGAGGTTCCCATCCCTCCTCATTCAGCACACTTGGGCCACTCTGCCCTCCCGGTCAGCTCCCCAGCCACACTCTTCTCCCCTCCCCATCTGTGAGTTCACCGATCTCATGAGTGCCTCTGACCTTCACACAAATTGCCTCTGTCCAGAATATTCTTGATGTGGCAAGCCCCATGTCCTTTAGATCTTAAGGCTCCTCCGAGTGGATTTTTAAACTACACTATTTAAAGTAGATTTCTCTATTTCTCTGCTTCAAAATATTTGTCAATTTGGACTCTATTTCTTTTTATTGTTTTTTTTCCTAATCTTTTCTGTCTTTTTCCTCCACTGAGACGTAATTTCCTGGAGGTTGGGGGCTTTGTCTGTCTTATGTACCATTTTATCCCCAGTACTTCCTATATGGTTGGTGCTTAATAATTGTTAGTTCATTGAATAACAACAACAAAAAAATTTGTGTCTCTCATTTCAAGTCACTTGGACAGCTGTTGCCACTTGCAGCTTATATTAGCATTTCTCTTTACCTTTCTAACTTAAAGCTCATTTTTTCCAGCCTCGAGTTTTCCTTGTATCTTAATTGGAAGATCTTTGCTTCTGGACAACAGGGATCAAAGACGTCAGACCAAGAATGCACAAAAGCTCCCTCAGCTTTCTTAAGTGACAAGTTGAGGTCAAGCTTAACATGAGTGATATTAGACTAATCATATGAATAGAAAGCAGAGGCAGTGAGAAAAAGTGCATTATAAAAATATGATCCCCAACCATTTTGTTGAGATAAGTAAAATCTCAATGTTTACACTAAAGTTTTCCATGAGTGAACTGGAATGATGTCATAGTCTCTTGGTACAGAATATGAGAAGGTTCTAAGAACTCCATGTGGTGGGTTTCCATAGTGCCTCTCTGGAAAGGAGACAGCATGCGGTGTTGCTATACTAAGGGAGAAGTCAGGAGGAAATGGTTCCTCGTGGTTCAGTGGCAACCCATATCATTAGCTGAACTCCTGACACCTGAAGCAATTTTTTTTTCTCTGCCAAACCACACTGTTTTAATTACTGACCATGGCTCTTACATTTATCTACAGGGTTTCAACCTACAATTCAAAGTCACTGAATTTCCTTTCTGCATGTTTAAAAAATCACATACCCTCCAGCTCAATCTCTGAAACCTTGAGTCTTCAGTGAGATCCTCTTCTTTCCCAAGGCATTCCCCTACTTCCTCTTTTAGAGGAAGATTGTTCCTCCTCGGTTTGATTTTGCCAAGGTCTCAGTAGCCTCGTGCTGTGAGGACATGTCATCCAAGGAGACCACGGCAGAGTGTGATCATCAAAATTACAAGGTGCAAACACACTGCAGGCTGGCGGGGCATTTATCAGTGACACCCAGAGACCATCATGCACAGCTAATCAGCAGAACACCTAGATACAAGTTGCCCCATTGGCCACCCCAGGTGAAAATGAAACAGCTGTTTAATTTCGCATCTATGAAATGAACTTCTATCTTGAAACTTTGATATCTCTATTATCATTTATTTATTTATTTATTTATTTGTATTGTGGTTATTTGATCTTCCTTTGGTTCTTTTGTGTGTTCTAGAATTATGTTTCTCTATATGAAAAGTAAGTTTAGGGGTGCTTGGGTAAACTGAATGTCATAGGGGTGCATTTATTTTTAGGCATCTTAGAAAATATATGCATCGATATCAAATGTATTTCTTAGAACAAGATTATGCCACTTAGAACAAGATTATGCCACGGACTTGGAGTCGATTTTAATTTTCTTAAAATAAAAGAGTAAATAAAATTCAGATATGGACAAAAATTATGAATGTGTTGACTGTGAATTTGGGGAAACATGGTGATATTACCTAGTCATAGTTGATCTTGTTCTATGATAGGATCAAATAGGTTGATTAAAAAGCAACTTCCTTTAAATTTGGCCCCTTGGCAATATTTTATTTTGAATGGACCCCAATGTGAAAATCTTTGCAGTAAATTTTTTTAAATGGTAAAGTTGAAGAGTGTGGAAATAAAGGAGCAGAAATGAAAGAACAAAAGTAGGGGTGATCCTGAAATTCGAATGCTGGTTATAATAGCACACTGGGGTGCAAGGCTGGTAAGTGGAGGAAATATGATGTGGGTTCCTACTCTGCTCAAACCTGAAAACCTCCCCCAGAAAAGAGCTTTAGTTGGTCTGAGGCTGTGCAATCGCCAGCACAACGGAATGCTTTATTGCCGTCTGGAAGTGTTTATTTTCTGAACATAAATTCAGGGGACAGATTCAAGGCATGTCTAGAAATAAAGCATATCATCATGTGAGCTGAGCTGACAGGGACAATTTACTGTACCGTGCATTTGTTCTGGGCCAATAGGAGGAGAGTTGGTGATCAACATTCTAAAGGCTTGCTGTTCACTGCTGACTGTCCCTTCCCTGAACTTTGGCATGGCATGGCTTAACCCTTGAGGGACTGTACTGCAGAACCTGGAGCCCCATGAAGGGACATGTCTTCCACCTGGAGAAATCTACAGTAACTACATGTTCTACAGCCATCTGTTGGCTGCTGGTCCTATGCCCTGGGAAGGATGGGGCAGCTGAAAGCTAAGCTGTCTCCTAAAGACTTTTGTTGAGAAACCTGAAAATGGAGATTTATTGGTTAAGTTTCCATTCGATTTCACAGTAAAGAAGGGCCAAGTGTTTATGCTGATCATCTGACCAGGGCTTGCAAGATTACTGAATCTGGAGAGGATAAGAGGATGTTCTATTTCAGAGTAGGAATTCCCTAGCCCCAGGGAGATGGTTTGGAGTGGCAACCCATCTTTGTCTACATGCAAGTTATTATTGCATCTGACCCTTTCTTATTTACAAACAAGAGAACTTTACAACTATCTTATGTAGAAGCCATGAAAATCAAGTGAGCGGATGCAGATAAAATGCTGGGCTTAGTCAATACTGCATCCTGTGCTTGTTACTTGTTAATTATTATTATTTTTGTTCACACGTTGAGCTATAAAGAAAGAGCTGAAAGAGAAATTTTTGCTATTGGAGTTGTGAGTGTTCATTTACACACTACTTGTAGAAAACCTAATCTCAGCTATAGGTGGCAATGTTTAATCCATTATTAGAGTATACAGTTTTCAGATGGTTTTCAAGCCTTAAGGACTTTAGATTGGAAAAAAAAATATTCAGTTTCAAAACACCTCGAGAGATTTAATTTGAGCATGATATGTGGAGTCAAATTCAAAGTCAAGTAGCTTGCAATTACTCTGATGTGAAGCATATTAGAAAAATGAGGATAAATTAAGTTCAAGTTGGAAAAATAAATTGGCCAAAGTAAGCTTGATATACAATTGGCCTTTCATATCCATGAGTTCTACATCTGTGAATGTAACGAATCTCAGATCAAAAATATTTGGGAAAAAACTGCATCTGTACCAAACATGTACATCTTGTTTCTTGTCATTGTTTCCTAAACAGTACAGTGTAATAACTATTGACATGGCATTTGCATTGTATTATGTATTATAAATAATCTAGAGATAATTTGAACTAGATAGGAAGATTTGCATAAAAATATTATGCCATTTTACACAGGTTGGCGCATACGTGGATTTTGATGTCTAGGGCTTGGAACCAATTCCCCATGGATACCAAAGTATGCTGACTGTATTGAGGATAAAGATTTCAAATTTTTTTTCATCATAGAAATGACTAAAAGCTTAAAGTTTGAATGTGTTCAAAATAGGAGGGTGTTTTCTACCACTTCCTTTGGGGGTTCTCCTCCCTCGTTCTTCTCTCTCTTTCTGGTTCTATACTCTACAGGGAAACAAACAGGAGAGTCACACAGGCGAAAGAAGTAATCACAAGGAAGCTTTTATAAACCGAAAGGACATAAGTTATGCTCTGGCATAATTTTTCCTGAGAGACTTCTGAGCATCCAACAGAGTTACTGGGTAGACAACAGGATTTTAGATATATGGGTTTTATCTTACTTAACATTAATGTTTGCCCTTAAACATTCATTGAGAGAAAAAGGAACAGTTTAATTGAATTTTTTAAAACAAAAGCTATAACTCTTCATTGTCTATTTTAATGATTCTATAAACAAATATTTTCATGGCAAGTTGATTTGTGAGCTGAGGCTATACAGGAACCAGAGCTTTCCTTCTTTCCTTGTGCTCTCTGGTTCTCTCCCCTTTTCTTTCTTTCTCTTTTCTTTCCTTCCTTTCCTCCCTTTCTTCCTTTTCTCCTTCCTCCTTCTTTTCCTCCCTCCCTTCCTCGCTTTCTCCCCCACTCCTCTTTCTTTCTTTTCAAGGTTACCCCATCCTGATTCTTCAAAGTAAGGATGAAGGCAACCTAATTGAGACTCTAATTCTGGCGTTAGGGAGACTACTGCCAATATCTTATTGGTGACATCTGATCTAGTAATGTGTTTCTCAACTATCTACATAACTTAATAAGGCTCTTTTTAGAAACACACTAATGGGGGATTAGAAACTGGCTAAACGGCACATTCCATTTCTCTTACAGATAACTCCATATATTACTACTTCTGTTTAATAATTAATGCTCTTGTTTTTAAGATATTAACAATTTAGTCTTTGCCCTACTCAATCCACTCTCATAATGAAAAGCTCAGTGTGTCTATGGGCCTTGTATCACTTCCACACTAATTGTGATGAAATGCTCAGTGTAATGCACCAATAAATATTTGAAAATTGGGTGGAAGGAATGTGGGGAAAGCACTTTGTGCTTTTAATTGGTATGCTGAACAACGTTGGTTGCAAATGGAACTAATGCATTTGACTTTTTTTTTCTTCTTCTTATCTAGATGTGATTTAAAAATTGTGGTGTCTGAAACAACCTGGGTTGGTTATTCGCTTTAGTTAGAGTGTCTGTTTCAATGTCAGTTGCCCTTGCTTCCTTTTTCTCTTTTACCGTAAGAAACAGTTTAGTAGCAATATATTCAAAGTGGTGACTAAAGTTCATTCAGAGTCATACGGAGGTTTTCTTAAATCTGGCTCATCACGACTTCTTAGCCTTCTATGTTTTTCTTACTTTTAAGTCTCCTTTACCATTTGCCTGAGTCACTTGTGTTTTTTTGTTTTGTTTTGTTTTTAATTCATCACAAGACGGAGGGCCATTCTTTTTTCTGTGATGTCCAAGTTGTAGGCTTGTTTTTCAGTCTCACACCTGTGATACAATTTAGCTACTGTATTTAGTTCTTGTGAGAGTCCTTTTCAGGTTAGGAGAGATCTTTTAAGGGCTGCCCTGTCATTTCCAACAGAATTGTCCTGCTTGGTTTTAGTGGCTCCCTCACAGCTGTTGAAGTATTTCCTCCCAGGTCATAGTATTCTGAGAAGCCCAGGCTCTTTAGGATTTGACTGCCTATGTCTCCGGCCTCACAGGCTACTAGCAAATCACCTCCTCCCTCCTCTACCTCTTTTGTACCCCATGACCACACAAAGCTACAGCCATGATTTGGTCCTTGCCCTAGATTGCCACAATTGTTCCTTGATCTGATACTCAGATGTCATCTCCAGCCTCCTTCCCTGACAGCTTTGGGAAGAGTTTTCCCTACTCTCTGCAATCACAGAGCAACCTGCATTCTCCTATTGTGGTACCCACTGTGCTGGAAATGCCAGTTTATCTGGCTGCCTTTCTCAGTCCCCTGGGGGATGCTGGAGAGACCCTGCCTTTGAAGTTTGTATCCTCAAGACTCAGAAGAGTGTTTGGAAATCATATATATATATATATATATATATATATATATATATATATATATGGGTGGGGGAGCTGGTGTTGAGTAAACGTATCAATGAATAGGCTAAGAATGAATGAATCAATTCTCCAGAGCTAGTTCCACACCTCCAAGGTATTTCTGGATAATAGTGTCCATGGAATTGCCCACCCTAGAGATTACGGCTTTCTTTCTTCCTCTCCCTAGAATCAAGAAGAAAATTAAGCTAATGACAATTTTTCAATACTCTTAGTTTTTAGTACTGTTAGGTATTTTCAAAAAGAAAAGAAAAAAAGAATACAAGAACTTTTATTTAGAGAGCTTGATTTTCTAAAATTAATCAGGTTACTTGATATTGCATTAAAACTATTAAAACTAACACTGTCTGCTAAGGTTTTGATATTGTGTAAGAATTGACTAAGTGACCAAGACAGATGGTGAGTCTTTTGATTAGTAATAAAAGGAGGAGGGCCAGAAAAATTCGTTGAGGTAATTCCTACTTGGGATCTTTTACTTGGGTAATTCACCCTTAATTTAGGAAGACTGTTAAAATATACTTTCTGTTCAGGCTCCTCCCTGAAATTTGTAGCCCTTTGCCCTTCTTTCTCCTCTGTATACATGTGAATACTTCATATTTTTCTCTTGCCCGTTAGGAGGTTCTGTACATGGAATTTTGGGAATTTTTTTAATGTTATAGTAATGTAGTGCGGCTATCCCAGATTTCTATCAGAAGTGGCAGGCAGCCAAAAACTAGAATCATTGTTTGCAAACTCTAAATATAGAGTCAAGATTTATATGAAGAAAACAGATATGTCTTGTTATAAAACCATGAATAAGCATTGGCACAAACATAATAGTTTATTCTTCCTTGATATCGCTTATTTTAAATAGCTATCTATCTTTTACCAAGATACTGTAGAAAGATACATTATAGAAACATTTGCTTCCACTCAAAGTACCGGAGAGTTGCTCTTTTCTTATTCCAGTTAAGACTTCATTATTTTCTAGGAAGTGATGAGGGAAATAAGAGCCAAAAGGTGATTTGGTCTTTCTAAATTTCAGGTAGCCTGTGGGGTCGTTATTATTAATAATGCATCATGTTCATCTTTAGCTCATGTTGATGTGGTTTATTATTATTACTATTGTATTCGGGATCTGCTCTAACTTTGCACAAAGGTCGCCTTGATCCTGAGACTTCTTTGGCATTTATTCTACAAGATGTCACATTCCACAAAGAAAGAAGCCTCCCCCATGCCCATCTGTGCTTCTCCCGACGTCCTTCCCATCCTGCCCCTCTCCTCTGATTTCCATCCCCCTTTAATCATTTCTGCCTGGTCCACAACAAAGGGACAGCAGAGGGAAGAAAGACTTTCGGAAAGAGTTAAAAAGGATGGATGAAATTCATACAATGTACACCATATGGCCTCACATTTTCCAGATTAGGTAAACATTTCTGTTGGGGATAAATAGTTCTGTACATTGATGTAAAGAAATTGCAAGAGACAAGGGCACATTCAGCATAGTTATGCAATGGAGTAATGTTTGCTCAGGAAGAGAAATCTAAAAACCCAAGGGCAAGTAGCAGGAGGGATCTTGGTACACTCCAACTTCTGGCAAGAACGGGGTTAAAAACCATGAGTCTATGGCCAAAATAAATACTGTCTCCTCTAAGCTAAGCATTAGTAATTGTTTTCAAATGCACGTGCGCGAACGCGGGCACACACACACACACACACTGATCCACTCTTGTAAGAAAGTCCCAAGAATCCATCACCAAACTTCTCTGAAACAACTAAAGTTCTAAATTTTCTCAAAATCCATTTCTAGGTAGCCGATGCTCACAAAGAGACACTTGCAATACCTGGAAAAATTGATTCTAGGTGGGTCGTTTCCAGTGTGTGTCCCTGTATTGGGTGTAGACTGCTCTGCTCCTTGGTGAACAGCCCCAGAGCCATAGATTTCATTTGATCGTTGCAAAGGCTAACATCTGTCTGCTGTCATTTTAGTAAGATTGATGACAGGCAAGAAAGAAGAAAGGGGAGGGAGCGGAGGGAACACAGACAGGGAGAAGGAGCTTTGGGCGGGCCCCCACGGTGGTGGCCAAGGCTGCCAGGGGTCACCGCTGCAAACCTTTTGGCCGATGAGGGCTGTGGTGAGAAGCAGCCAAGGCCCCACACTGGCAGTAATTGCGCTTGGTTGTTACAGCTGATAGCTAGAACTCCAAGATACAAAGGCAGCATTTTGCACCTTATATATCTTAATAGATTACTCACATTGCAGGCAGCACCAAGCTAAATGTTATGACAGCCATAAGAATGTAGTTTACTGTTATCTTAATGTAGCTGGGCAGTGTGGGGTAAAGCTATCAAAAATATTATATTTTTTTAAAGTTTCCAAGAGAAACTAACTGATGCAGACATAGAGCTATTTTTACACAAAGCCCTGAATTTTGGCAAACACTTTTCAAACCATAATTTTAAATATATACACACATATTTCACATATGCATATGTATATGCATGGATATGCACATTTATATATGCATTTCCCCCGTTTTGCTAAATATCATTTTTCTTTCACTACTTCCTTTAAATTGTTATGTGAACACCATCCAGGGAAGACTCAATTTAGATATTTTTAAGAGATGATCCCATATTTGAAATTTGTCTAGGAAATAGTAAGCATTATTTTTGAAGGTACAAATGGCACACTTGGGGGATTTGGCATGAATGAAGAAGGACATAGACTTTCCATTAATGATGTAGTTTAAACATACTAGTCACATCCACTTCTCCGAGTACACACACCTGCTTGGAACAAGCCAGCACTTGCCTGTGAAATAAATGAAACTGGAGAGGGTTAACTCCCTTTGAAAGTGGGGAATCCAGGAAAGCACTATTTTTGTGCTGGTGTGGTCGGATGTTTGACGGGAACTTGCTGAAGCGGTGGCTACAGGGAGTTTAGACAAGTTTTGGCCGTTATCAGCAGGAGGCAGTTTCTATGAATAGAATCTAATCCAGACACATACAACACTTTCCAAGTTTGGTTGGAAAGTAAAACAACTTTGCTTTATTCAATGGGAGCCCCTAGAGCCTTAGAATTCCTTGTGACATCAAGGTGACGACATGACAGAATGACTGAGTTCCATGGGCCAATTTATGTAAGTTTTAGGACATTCCAGAAAGCAGGCTTGAAGATCATACTGTCCTGTCTGATTCAATTATTTCATAAATGAGAAATTGGATATTTTTTTTCCTGAAAATATAAATTTCTAAAATAAAATATTTTTTCCCAAATTCTTTTGAATTTAGCAAAATAAAGTTCTACTTTGAATAGATTCATATAGAGCAGAATCAGCAAGAAGCGAAAGAACAACTATTTAAAGATCAGAACAAAGTGAACACACAAGAGAGTGTCAATGGCCATTTCCACAATATGAACGAAATTATTTAAAAATGGTGAGGGCCAGTAGATTAGGCAATTGATCTCTATAGTGTTAAGAAGTCACTTTTACTTCAGTCTGGCTGAATTTTTCCATTATTTGGGGGAGTTTTTAAACATATTTAATATGTTCATGGAAGTACATATTTTTGCTTTGGTGGAGGATGGGGAATACTTCATCATAAAATATTATGCTGTAACATAGAAGCATAGAGAATTAGCTCTTCCCTTTGGATTTTTTGCAAGTGTTTTCTCAATCATTTTTCTTTTTATTCCTTTTATTATTATTTTTTTTTCTTTTTATGGTGCTGCAGATGGAATCTAGGGCCTCATGTGTGCTAAGCATGCATTCCACTGCTGAGCTATTCCCCAGCCTCTTCCTACTGGATGAGTCAGGGAAGATATACTCCACTGGGGTTGGGGAGAGGGTCTTTGGTTGAGACTGGGAGTTAATGTCAAAATCTCAGTTGATAAGGTCATCTTTAGTTTTGTTTGTTTGT
Organism: Urocitellus parryii; assembly: GCF_045843805.1. Lineage (NCBI taxonomy): Eukaryota > Metazoa > Chordata > Mammalia > Rodentia > Sciuridae > Urocitellus > Urocitellus parryii. The sequence goes on along the minus strand of NC_135542.1, from coordinate 79,659,620 downwards.
TTAATGTCAGGGTCCATGTACTCTTAAAAGGGTAAATTTAACACAATGGAAGAAAGTTAAATGTAAGAATTCTTTTCACAGCTTTGGGCAGGGTGAGGGAGCTCTGTCAATAAGGGATGGTAAAGCTTAGAAGACATAGAAGAGCAAACAACAATGACTAGGACTCATCACAGTTATAGCCATTTGTAGTAGATTAAAAGGTGGTACTCTCAAAAGATATGTCTGCTAGAACCTGCAAATGTGACCCCACTTGTAAGGAGTTTTTTAAGATGTAATTTAGTTAAGGATCTCAAGAGGAAGCATCCTGGATTGTCCAGATAGGCCCTAATCTGATGGCAAGTGACCTTATGAGGAGAAGAGAACATAGAGACAGAGGGGAGAAAAGGAGGAGGAGGCTGTTTGAAGACAGAGGCAGAGATAGGAGGTCAGGGGAGGTAGGCAGACATGGGCCAATCCTTGTCTGGAGGCCACCAGAAGCTAGAAGAGTAGATAAGGAGTAAAGTCTTTGGAGGGAACACAGATCTGCCAGCAATTTGATTTCACACTTTGGTACTGGAAGAACTTCTAGAACTGGGAGATAATATAATCCTATTATTGTAAGCCTCTTAGTTTGTGGTAATGAGTTATGGTGGCTCTGGGAAACTAATGCATCAAGGACGGGGTCTTCAGGTAGGTGTACAGTCCATCCTGCTTATAGGAAGATGCAGGAGCCACATAACAGGGAGCTTATCTCTCCTCCTGGTCTCTAATCTCCCACTGTGCCTCCCACTAAACAAAACAAGTTAGAAACATGACATTGTACCCCATGCAGGTTGTATGATTATTATGTGTCAATTTAAAAAAAATAGTACATTTTTTAAAAACAGGAAGTGGAGGAGAGTTCCAGTAAAGTGGTTCTAGAATGCCAAGGTTTTGGAACATGAAACATAGAGGGAAAAATTTTGTGTAGGAAACAGAATATCAGAAAGCAACAATAGTACAGTATGTATTCCTTCATAACAAAGCTTCTAAAAGTCAAAACTTTGCAATATCTCATTAGCAATAAAGAGGTTCAAAAAGAAAACTCAAGCTCCCAGTTATCTAGGATTTGGAGAAGACCATTATCATAAAGAGAAGCAATGGTAGATGTGAATATTGAGGGATCAAGTGAAACTCATCAAAAGACATGTGTTTTAAAAGGCTAAAAATAAAAATAATTGAAATCCTTGAGATAAATAGGAAACCTCAAGCAAACGTAGAACTTAAGAAGTTATTAACAAAGTGAATTTTTCTAGTTGCTCTGATTTTTAACGCTCTACCTCTAGTCAATTATCTGCACGTTTTAATAAATTCAGATTTATAATTGTGCCCAATCAAGTAAACATATGAGCTTCTCTATGAGTCTCAAACGTTTCATGACTAGATACTTCTGGAAGATGAGAGTTCAGGTGACTTCATCTTAGTTCAAGTGACCTGTTCCCCCTGAATTTCAGAACTTGGAGCCCACAGAGGGACAAAACCATTCCAAGTGTGGTTTCCCAACCCACACAGACACCTGGTATCATGAAATCAACTAGTCACTAAGGGAGATACAACAGGAAAATATGACTCGATGCATTATTTTCTGGAATTTATTTTTTTCTTTTACAAACTTTTATATGGAACAGTGCTTGCTATCTAGGATATGATGTCTAATTTAACAAAAAGTATACATTTTATACATTAATTTCACATTTTCTATATCAGATTTTCAAGGTAGCTCACAACAAAAAGAAAAGGGCTATTTCCACATGCTCCATCATATGAAACTGGAGAAATTTAGGTCCTCTTAAGTTTTCCTTTCGGGAACCTCACAAAAAAAATATATATATATATTAAAATGAGCAGCTTCTTTCTCTGGACCTTTATCTCAAAGGGATTTCCCCCAAAGCAATCCATTGTTCTGGCACAGGACTTTCTATTAAAGTATTGATTTTTAAAAAATTCCCCCACACAGGAGTTAATGTACTACTCTCTCACTATTTTTACTCAGTTGGTATATTAAAAAATGCATGAACTTTGGGGTCAGACAAATCTGAAATTGAATTATGACTTTGCCACTGCATAGAGGTGGCACTTGGGTCTTTATGAAGCTCAGAGTCCTTATATATAAAATAGCTGATCACAAAGGCTTGCTGCAAGGATTAAGCACAATTATGCAAGCACAGGGCTTGGCCCATTTGAGGTGCTGGTAAAAGATTAAATGCTCTGTAGGTTGCTATAAAAGTAAAAAACCCAGAAAGATGAGTGGGAACACAAGGATGTGTCTAACCGCGTTTTGTTTGGTCTTATCACTTTGGGTTCTCTGGCACTGCCCTATCTAGCTCCTTCTCCCTGTTTTTGCCATCTGTTTTCCTGCTGCTTTGTGTATCTTCATAATTTAACTCTCCTTCCAGTTCTCATCATTGTGTTTTATTTCCCACCCATCCTTTTCCCTCTTCTGGCTGTTTGGTACCCAAGAGAGAGCCCAGCAGGAGGATTTGGCCAATGTAGTCTCCCCATTTCCCTCCCCAAATTAAATGCAAGCTCTAACTTGGCAGACCAGGTTCATTTTCTCAAGCTCCACAGGACCTGTGTGGGATAAGGAGCTGGCCTGTTGCTAATTAGAATCAATGACCCCGGCCTGATTCCAAGATTTAGAAACAGACAGCGCTACCCCTCCTCATTGCCTGGTAGTAAATATCATTCCTTTTCCTCTGGCTCCCTTTCCTTCCAAACTGAATGAATCCATTTGCCCAAGCCCTGGAAGTCCATCTAATCAACTGTCTGCTAGGTGGGGTGGAGCAAACACTCTTGAGCTTTGCAGTTTGCTCAAGTTGGCTACAACAGCAATGCTTAAAGTGTGATGGATAAAAAACATGAATGATATGTAGCTCAGAGTCAGGCATTGAGCAAAAGCCAGATGAAAATATTTATCTGTGTCTTCCCTTTGGACAAGTGACACAGTTTCTGTCTCTGTCAAACGCTTTTCTCAGGTAAATTGCTCAATCTTATTAAAGAATCACTTCTGGTGGGGGCAAATTGTCAAATCCAAGACATTTATATTAATCTGGATGCATTCAGCTGTTTATAATTCTGTCATAACAGTCACTTCCTGAAAGAAATGTCTCTTCTAGGGATCTTTACAAAATATAGTAGATGAAGAAAATGCTGATGAAAAATGTATTTTATAAAAGTAAAGAATTAGTTTAAAAAAACAAAAGAGCAGGGCACATCTATCTCAGTGACACAGGTAACTATGATATGGATATTATGGGTTATCATAACTTAAATCCTTTTGGGGCAAGATATTATGTTCAAGTCACAGGACCAGTGTTCTTTCTAAAGGTTGTTTCTTACTCTTTGTTATAACAACATTTAAGGAGAAAGGTTTTCATCAAGAAAATAACCTGCCTTCCATGAGTTTGATATCACTAGAGACAGTCCCTATTGTGGACAAAGGTATTTCTGTCATAAAATTACTAAAACCTCTGCTCTTTCCTGTGGGAAGAAGCCATTTATAATGACTAAAAAAGTAAATAAAAATATATAACTGATGTTTCAGTCAGCTTTCTGTTATTGTAACAAATATATAGATAATCAACTTATAAAGCAAAAAGGTTACTGTGGCTTATAGTTTTAGAGGTTCCATTCTATTGTATGTTGGAACCATGACTTTTGGGCCTCTGGTGAGTTGGGGAGTTTGTGGGGGGACTCAGCAGCTCACCTAATGGCCATTACACAAAAGAGAGAGGAGTAAGGAGTGGAGATCCCAATATCCTCTTCCGGGGCATTCTCTCAATGACCAGAAGATCTCTTCGTAGGCTCCATCTTGTAAAGGTTTCTATCATTTCTCATTAGCACTACTCTGGGTACCAAGACTTTAATACATGGGCCTCTGGGGGTATATTCAGATTCAAACTACAGAAACTGATAAATATGAACATGGAACAAATACCTATATCCAGTTAACAAATGATGTTCCTGAAAGTACAGGGGTTAGACAAAATTAGAAGGCAGGCTAACTTGTTCTTTTATAGAAAGAAATCCTACAAATGCTCTGTGAAGAGCAACAGCTCCTTCATAACTGCTGCACCTGAACAAGTTTCTCTCTGTGGGGACACATTTGGGATTTTGTTGAATGTGGGGGTTGATGAGACTGTGAAGGGAAGCTTTAGAATGTGGAAGTACGTGGAAAGTGGAAGTGTGTGTGTGTGTGTGTGTGTGCGTGTGTGTGTTTCATCAGAACAAGGCAACCATCTCAAAAGCAACACAAAATAGAGTCAGGCAATCAGTAACAATGAAACCTACCTTCTTATAAAATAAGAAATGGAACTTTCTTAGAGCTGACTCAACTTCCCCTTTTCCACTCCCATAGTCCTACTGTAAGGAGAGTCCTGGGACATGGGAGTTACTTGTATTTATAGAACAAATGAGTGAACATGTGAATAAATGAGAGTATTCCAGGAACTTGTGGGGTGCTGCACATGTGCTAATCTATCTGACTCTCTGCAGTAGTTTCCCGCAGCTGCTGTAACAAATTATCAAAAATGTCATTGTTTTAAAAACAACAGTTTACTCTGTCATGGCTCTGGAGACTAGGAATCCAAAATGAAAGTGACATCAGACTGGACTCCTTCCAGAGGCTCGAAGGAGAAACCTTTCTTTGCTTTTCCAGTTTCCAGTGGCTCCAGGTGTCGCTTTGGCTTGTGGCTACATCACTCCAGTCCCTGTCTGGTCCTTACATGGCTTTCTCTGTGGGTCTCTCTTCTTGTCCTCAAATCTCCCTCTACCCTTCTTATAAAGGAACACTTGCATTGGGTTCAGGGTCCATCTGGAAGGATAATCCAGGATTATCTTGTTTTAAGATCCTGAATCACATCCCCAAAGTCTTTTTTCAAAAAAAAAAAAATTAAATAACATTCCCAGCTACTAAGAATGTATGAGATATCTACTAGGGAGGGTGCATACTGAGCCTACCACACATGAATTAGTTATTATGAAAATAACTTCTATTGTGCTTTGCCTCTTTTACAGATGAGAAACTTAGAGGGGATAGCAAATTATTTCCGTAGTTTCCAAGACCCACCTGAAAGCCTGGAGAAGAAAAAATAAAAATAACCCAGAGGAAAATGAATGTCCTATTTAAATTATATCCTATAAATTCTTAAAGTATGACATTCCATCTTGCAAGGCACAAACAGAAATTCTGATATAAGTAATATGTTTGATACTGTAGTATTAAAAAACAAAAAATAAAAATGCCCACACACACTTACCACAGGCTCCATAAAATCTAAACTACTTCCCCATTGTTTATGGTAATTGAAAAATATGATATTTTTTCTATGGGCACTGGGTCTTCTCTTATCTATTCTCTTGTTCCTTCTTCTTGTGTGTTTTTTTTTTTTTTTGTGAAGGAGAATTCTCTTTGCGGTTTTGATGGGAAGTCTTTAATTCATTTACTTGTTGACTTTTTTGAAACTGGAGATTGGACCCAGAGGCACTTAACCACTGAGACACATCTCTATCCCTTTTTATTTTTTATTTACAGGGTCTCACTAAGTTGCTTAGGGCCTCACTAAGTTTCTAAAGCTGGCTTTGAACTTGGGATCCTCCTGCCTCAGCCTCCTAAACTACTGAGATTATAGGTATACATCCCCCTGCCTGGCTGAGGGAAAGTCTTAATGAAAAGAGGAGAAAGTCTCAGATCTAAACACCAATAATATGTGTCATCACTAAATGTTTTATGCTTTCTTAAATATTTGCCACTCACTGTGTGCCTGGAACTATGCCAGGTAATGAGATTATATTGGTGAACAAGGCAGAATCTTGTTTAAATTTTGGTGAAGGAGAATAGCATGGAATCAGAGAACTACAAACAGCAAGAGAGCTGGACGTGGTCGTGCGTGCATGCCTGTAATCTCAGCAGCTCAGGAGGCTGAGGCAGAAGAATCACAAGTTCAAAGCCAGCCTCAGCAAAAGTGTGGGGCTAAGCAACTTGATGAGACCCTGACTATAAATAAAATATAAAATAGGGTAGGGGATGTGGCTCAGTGGGCAAGTGCCCTGAGTTCAATCGCCAATGCTAAAAAAAAAAAAAAAAAAAAAAAAAAGAAAAGAAAAAACGAGTAACCATAGCTATTGTTTTTGAGAATTTCATACCAGATACAAGTACATTGCTTATCATGTGCTAAAGAATTTAATTCTCATGAAGAAGTATTAATAATGTTCAGAATAGCTGAAATGCAGAGTAACTCACCCAGGCTTTTGGAGGCACTGAAGATGCCACCCTGAAAGTAAATTTAAAGTAATAGTCAATCAGACTAAAAAAGTGAGAAGCACATCTCAGGCAGGAGTAACCAGAGTAGTAGTATTGCAGGAATTTCAGTATTGAACAATATATATTTGGAACTGAAATTAAATAAAATATGACGAGAGCTAGGTGATGAGGGCATCAGGGGTAAAACATAAAGGAGGAGCTGTTAGGACAGATTGTCTGATTTTCCAAAGCTCATGAAATCCTTTGACTAAAAAGAATATCAAATAGAGATTTTTGTCTTTTTCTCCTCCTTCTCCTCTTCACAAGTGCTTGAGTGTCCCCCCCCCCCCCCCTCTGATCCAGGAGTACCAGGGCTCTTGAAAGCTAAGGGAGTAGGTTGATCAGAACACTCTCCTGTTCTTGGCATTGTCAGATGTGCTGTTCTTCTGGCTTGTCTACAGAAAAAGAAAAAATGGAAATGCCCCAGGCAGATTCTACCCCTCTCTCTGGCTGGTTCCTGTGATGGTTTAATGTGTCCTTATCAGTTCCACTGGCTGATTCTCTCTTGTCCACTTTTCAAAGGCTTTCTGCCCAACTTTATCTTAAGATACATGAGGTTAAGGAGTCAGCCACAAATTTCATATGTAACTCAACATATTGAAGGTTCTCCAAAAGTCCCCATTGGTAAGTGTCTCACCTTGTACCTGGAAAATTTAATTATGAATCACATCTTGCTTTTAATATATTTTTCACATTTAATTATTCTAGCATTCTTATCCAAAAAGTTGTTTCACTCTTTATTTAACACATGGGCCTAAAATATGAGCATTATGTTGAATGCGAAGAGGGCACTCAATAACTACATTTGAAATTGAGAAAGGAATTTTGTTTCTTAGGGAGTAGATAAAGCTGTACATTGCTTTTGAATTATCGGTAACACATAGCAATATATATAAAAGCTCTACTCATTCGACATTGTATATAAGTGAACTACGTTATTTTATTTATGTTATTAAGATTAATTTGTGGAGATGGTTACATGAATTACCACCCTGTTCATAATTCTTCCACTTTTTAGAATATAAAAAACAATCGCTCTAAAATGCTAAGCCATAAATGTTTCATGCTGTATTTTATATTTCAAATAACATATGATTTTTTAATATCTGGTCTTTCATGGATCAAAAATATCTAAAGATTCAGAAAAACCTGAAAAGAGATGGGGAGGACAGTTGAAGTTATTTGAGATACTTAATAAGTGGAGCAAATGAAGTTCAGGTTTATGTGAAAGAGCTTGTCAGAAAATATTATGTGCCCCAAACTGGAGAATGTAAAATTCTTACCTAATATTTCTGTTGCTTCTTTTAAAAATATTTTTTTTAGTTGTTGATGGACCTTTATTTTATTTATTTTTATGTGGTACTGAGAATTGAACCCAGTGCCTCACACATGCTGGGCAAGCGCTCTGCCACTGAGCCACAACCCCAGCCCTATTTCTGTTGCTTTTAATCCAATATTTGCAGGATGGGGAGAGAACAATGGGGGGAAAGGAAGTAAATGACTTCAGACTTTCCTGTATCTCAATTGGGAAAAGAGAGAAAAATGTGTCGTCCTCCAGGCTGTTTTCTGAGTTCAAGGGATCAACTATTATTTATTAAAAATCTTTGTTGCAAGTTTCTAAAGAAGAAGGTAAAGAAAGCATTGTCAACAGTGAGTCACAGTGACAGCAAGAAAGATGCATTTTCACTAGGTTGCTGTTGTGGAATTGCACTTTGAGCATTTGCAAATGTTTCTAGTGGATAAACAGCAATATATTTTGGAATATCAGGCTCTAGAAATTTGGTCACATCCATCCCAAGCAAGCCTAGAAGAAAATGAAATTGGTTAGCTTGAGGGCGATTATCATTTTTAAAAAAAAAATATTTATTTGTGTATACATGAAATGTGTGGAAATTCCACGTGTACCTTTGTCATTGGCCAGATTGAACCATACACTTCATATAGGGGTCCAGGAATTGGGATTTACTTTTTTTTTTTTTTTTTTTTTAAAGAGAGAGTGAGAGAGGAGAGAGAGAGAGAGAGAGAGAGAGAGAGAGAGAGAGAGAGAGAGAGAATTTTTTTAATATTTATTTTCTAGTTCTCGGCGGACACAACATCTTTGTTGGTACGTGGCGCTGAGGATCGAACCCGGGCCGCACACATGCCAGACGAGCGCGCTACCGCCTGAGCCACATTCCCAGCCCTGGGATTTACTTTTTGACTCTAGAAACACTGAGATGCTCTGTATTCCAAACCGCAAGAGATGGAACAGGGCCCATTAAAAAGGAAATAAGTGGCCAAAATCAGCCCAGCCACACTAACCAAATGCACATCCTCAGATGGAGACCCATGGTCGTCTCTTTCAGATGCTATTTTCAAAATCTTCACAAAGGACTGCGCGGTGATTATATGTATTCATGATGTGCATATCGTGTGCTCAGCTCAAAGGATATTTGAATGATGCATTGAGAATTATTCCTAAAAAAAGATTCAGCATCTGTAAACTGCTTCGTCTTTGAGAACGGGAAGGAAAAAAAAAATATGGCTTGATTTTCTTTAAAAAAAAAAATACCAACTCATAAAGCAGAGCAGCTTATGTGAGTTGGTGTTAATGCCCCATTACACACAGACACACTGAGGCATAATCACACGCATTCACGTCCACACAATCACACACACATAAACAACCATGCGGCATTGCTTCGCCCTGATTATTTCCATCTTGAAATTCACTTTTCAAATCAAGGGAGCCCTCAAGCTCCAGCTCATAGGTTTTTCCCCTTCCCCGAGCTCTCTTGGCCTCCAGAGAGAAAAATGTCTCTAAGAACAAACTCCAGGCCAAAGGCTTCCCACAATCTATGGATCAGTTCCAAGTATTTGTACGTGTAATGTGCAGGTGATGGGGCTTGTCTACACACATGTTGAAGTATGGACAACTTGGAGCTGTCGATTCTTTCTTATTCCTCACATCTGTCCTTGATGGCACACTTCAGGGAGATCACACAAGTCACATCCCAAATGTTCTCTGTCTTTACTGACCTGGAAATTCAAGGGCCGGAGGAAGTCACCTGACTTGGGGTTTCTGTGCTGGTCTGGGCTTTCAGGTCACTTGTTTCTGAGAGGCTGCTACATCATAGGAGCAGATGCTGTCTTGTGATTAGCAAGGGCCATTAGCTGGTGTGCCAGCTGAGGGGCATCTCTTGCCCCACATGAAAAGAAAAAAGAAAAGAATTTTACAGTGGAATAAAGTATACAAATCAATCTCTCCTGGACAGTTGAATATTCTTCATTTTCTAGCATATTCAAAACACTGATGGAGTGGAACATGCCTGTAGTCCCCTTGGGTCAGGAGGCTGAGAGAGGAGGATTGCAAGTTCAAAGCCAGCCTCAGCATTGTAGTGAAGCCCTAAGCAACTTAGCAACATCCTTTCTCAAAAAAAAAAAAAAAAAAAAAAAAGATTAAAAGGGCTGGTATATGGCTCAATGGTTAAGCACCTCTGGGTCCAATCCCCAGTACAAAACCAAAACAAAACACTGATGGATCATCACCCAAAGACAATCTAGTGGAGTCCCAGAGAATGTTTTCTGAGAACTTTATATTTTTGCTTAGAATTTATCCTAATATTTTTTTTTAAAGAGAGAGAGAAAAAAAATTTTAATATTTGTTTTTCAGTTTTCGGCAGACACAACATCTTTGTTTTGTATGTGGTGCTGAGGATCGAACCTGGGCCGCACGCATGCCAGGCGAGCGCGCTACTGCTTGAGCCACATCCCCAGCCCTTATCCTATTATTGACTAGGAAATATTCAGTGAGTATCTATTACTATATGCCCCAAACCATTAAGTGATATTCCACTGCAAACTTTTGATTATGAATATATGAGAAAGGGGCCTATGTCTTAATCATACTTGTTCTCAGTAGGAAGGCTGAAGTACAATAGACAATTGATCCATGTCTATGGAATACATTAATAAATGTTTGTCCCATCTCTTGCCCCTAACATTTTTAGTTTACTTAAAAGGACTAATTGCTTTTTTCTAGTTTTGTAACTCCCTTCTTATTTGCCTGAATTATTTTGTTAAATAAGTAAAGGTAGAAATGATAGATTAGAATGATAGTCCTGACTAATGGTGTTGTTCTGTGGATTCCCTCTGTGATGAGACTTGGCACCTCTCCTCAGCCGGAGATGGTACATATTGCTTCACCCCTTGAGTTTAGATTGCTCTTGTGACTCTTTGGGCCAGTGAAGTATAATGTAAATGACAGCATGATTGTTCCTTTTCTGAACATAGACTTCAAGAAACCTTGTGTCTTTTTGTTCTCTTTCTCTTGGACTCCAGTCTGTGCCATGAGAATGTTCTCTGATTCATCTTCTGGAGGGAGAGAGACCACAGGGATCAGAAACAGACCATCCAAATCAAATCTCGGCAAGGCCAGGCTGACCTCAGCTGACCCACCAGCCCCCTGCACAGGTACGAGCAAGTCAAGCTCAGATCGGTAGAGCCACCCAAGCACAACACTGACTTACAGCAAAAGTATGTATTTATAGTTTTATGCTTCTGTGGTTGTTTGTTCTAATGCATTAGTGTGACAAGAGATAATGGATATAGGTGTCCTCATATCTTCTTCCCTCCTGGCTTTTCTGTACTCTTCAGTGTCTATTAATCACACTTTCTAAAATCTGCTCCCAGGAAAACTTCTGATTTCAGTCACAATTAACAAATAAATGTTAATTAAACAGATTGCTTATTTGCTAGGAATTAATAATACAAGCATGCATTCTGACTGTGAAATGGCAGGTTTTGCATTATCTTAAAGCACTTTACTTACTCTGATAATCAGAGGGGAGAAACGCAATGTTAAAGAAAGTACAGGAGCAGCAATGGGCAATGTGCACCGTTCAACCTCCAAGACTTCTTCTGACCCTGACATATGGTAACTAATCTTCACTTTGTCTAAGAGCAATTAAGATTTCTTCATCATCCCTGCCTTATGGGAGCTTTGAATCTAAACACATCAGTAGGGGCTCAATTAAATAGAGAGGATGATAACCATAACTGTAAAGACATTGACCTATTCATAAAATTATATTTGTTCAAACCTAAAGCATGTTTTTTCAAGCTTTCCGACTCAAAGACAGTTGATCGATAAAATGGCTAACATATACGCCCTATTGACTGCACACGGCATGAATTGGACATGAATGGAATGTTGAGAAATGAAGACAACTTGTAGAAAGAAGACAAAACTTCATCTTTAGGTGGAGGATTATCTGTCACAAAAGGAAGAAAGCCAGTGAGGGAAAAACCACTTGTTCATTCATCTAGAAAATCTTCCCAGAGGAAGCAAAAATCCCTAAAATTTTGAAGCCAGAATTGTAATCCCCCAGCCAAAGAATGGTGTTATGGGGTTGTAAATAGTTGAGAATGGTGTTATGGTGTTTTGCTCAACTGTGTGTCCAATTAGCCCTTAACAAGAAAAACTGCTGCAGCACTTTGAGAATTGCAGAACTTCCAACGATCCTTTATACTTAGTAAACCTTTGTACTGTTTTAATTTCATTCCATCAATAATCACTATGGAATGAGAGGTAGGATGGAGTTTGCATAATAGAGAAGTAAAGAGGTTAGACCAGAAGGATATATTTCTTCACACAGTTTAATCACTTCCTCACTCAGTCTATCAATCAATCAGTCCATCAACCCATGTCTAGTAGGTGTGAAATAGCAGCACCCTGGAATTTGATTTCTCTGTGCCTTAAACATAAGCCCAAAGCCTGCATGTTAGTAGGTGTCTTGTGGATATTTCTTGACCTGATACAAGTGCTCCATACATGTTGACTGACTTATACCTTTCTGGGATTTCTGCCAAGAAATCAGGCAGAAGACACCTGGGCAAAGATTTTATTTGGGGTGGGGGGTGGTATTGGCGTCTCTCTTTAGAACCAAGTATTTAGGTAAAAATAACAACATGAGTTGAGAGCTCCTTTTAGGTTGTATAATTTGGCTTTTATCCAAAAGCCAGATCCAATGTAACCTATGTGTTTCTCAATTTTTCTGTCTTTATCCTTGTGGTGTTTAATGTGCATATGGAGGTCACAGACAGAGTTGTTTAGAGTAGTTTAGAGAATGGTCTGATCATTGGTTGTGATTTGTTCCAGATTTTCATAGACTCGTTTTTTTGTTGTCATATTATTTGTTTTTTTAATAACATATTTAGTCAGTGAGCTTTGTCTTCCAATTCATTTTAATTTAGCAAACTTATTTCCTGTAAACTAGCCAGGTGCCCAGTCAAATCAAATATGTGACTTGCAGAGAACTAATGGATTTTTCCATAGATGATTCATAGCTTCTTATTCCATAGTGACCCCTTCTTTACTTAATGACATTCCAAAGAACAAGGGTGGTATTCTGAAGTGCTCTACACCAAGGACAGATTTTAGGGATTAGTTGAATTACAATAGATAAGGCATTACATTTACATCCATGGTACAATGAATGAGCCATGTAGAATGAATACATTAAGCAATTTCCACACACAAAAAAATTGATAGTGCTCATATATAAATAATTGTGAGTCAATTTTTACATAAACTCTTGGCATCCAATCAGACCATGTCTCTGATTCACCATTCTGTCCAAGTTGAAAGTTTTCTAGTGTAAGCCTCACCTCTCTGCCTGGTACCTTTCTCTGGCTGTTGAAGCATGCCCAGTAGGCTATCGGGCTGGCAAGCCAATGTCTGAGTACATGCTTACCTAATGATAGACAGAAGTCGGTGCATAATAGAGTCCGGTTTTTTGGCTCTCCAGTGGGAGAGCTACACATGCTCCATACTGTCATCCAGTGGTTCCCATCAGGATTGAGTTTCAGTTGACCACAGTGATAATCTGCTCTTTAACATACACTGTGTTGGTTTCCTTACCTTTCCTGTTTTCTTCTTCCCCGATTCCTAGGCCTTTATGGGGTCATTTAGTAATTAAGTCTTTATCTCCAAGTCTACAGCCAGAGGAATTTAATCTATGCAACTCTTAGTCTGGATCCTGCTTTTGGAGAAATTGCGTCTTCAGCAAAGCCACGAATGGTTCAAAAACGTTATGGGGATTGTTGCTTCTCTTTCTGCTTAGTTTATTCCATATCTGAATTATAGAACAGCTACTATGAAACATTAAAAAGTATAATTTAAAATATCAAATTTCCCTTCCTTCCTTCTAGATCTTTTATATTTAGTTTCTGGCTTTCAGCCACTAGAACGCATGTCTTACATCCTTGAGATGATCTCAGTACCTTTCTCATTGACCTAGCAAGCTATTTTTTTCCATGATGACAAGCTAAGATCACGCCTCCTAATGACGGCTGCAAGATTGTCTTGTTAGGAGAAGGGCTAAGGTGGGATCGTCTTTAATGACAGCAAAAGCACCTCATAAAACCCGACTCCTCAGTTTTACAGGCATGAGTCTGGAATTTTAGCAGATGTAGACTTACTAAATCAGTCAGTCAAAAATTATATCAGTTGAAGTGCAATGTTCCTGGCAGTCCAAAAAACCTGAACATGTAGGTGATTTGGAGGGCATTTCGTTAACTCTTTAATTGGTCGTTTCAGTGCTAGAGGCAGGAGCTAATTGCCTGTAGGTCACTGTAGTCCTGGAGCTTAGGTAAATGTATATTGTCATATGTCACATTTTCATATGGTTCCTTTGCACAGGTTGGTAAAAATGATTGCTGCATAATTAAAATTAAGACAAGGTGGGAAAAGTGATTCAATTAAAGCCCTGAAGCCATTGCACAAATTATCTGATGTACCAAAAACTAATGAATAGTTATAACTAGTTTTTTTTTTTCTTTTGCCTCCTTGTTCTTCAATTCTACGTGCCCCATGGAGTGCCAGGAACCCTTTTCAAGTCCTCTATGGCTGGATATTGGTTGGGCAACTACTGCCAGGAGCCAGTGCATGAGAACCTCAAGCTTTTAAAATATACCTGTACAGAAACTTTGTGGATGGGGATTTTAACTGAAACTAACCAGATGAGAAATTCAGGAGGTCTCTCCATAGCCCAATATTATTCTGAAAACATCTGCTATATTTCAGTCTGCATGGAGCAAGTATTATATACCAGGGTGAGTGATGACAGTGAAAATAAATGAGATTTGTCATACCTAAAACATCCCATGTTTTACATCATTTATTTTACAAATCTTCCAAAGTGTCTCAGGAGGCATTAAATGGGGAGCATGGGTGAGAACTCTGAGATGCCACGTTTAACGACAATTTTAATTACTTGATGTTGATGTAACAACTGAATATATATTTTGCGTACACAAAATAAAGCCAAAGGAATGTTTAAAAAGCAAAAATATATGTCAGGTTATCAGTTTGTATCTCCTGAATTCTATGTATGCAGAAAATAGTATTCACATTCAGCCCTGACTTAATGCAGATACAAGAAAGAAGCAGGTTTGGTCAATAATGAATAACAACTTGGGATAAGTTTCTTGGTTGTCAGAATGCTGATATGAAATAAAAATCCTTTTGGGAATGTGTCAGAAAACTAATAACCTCTAACTACCTACAGTTACTAGCATTTATTAACATCAGTTGCCAGGAATTTGACATATATTATTTCTGTTGCTTACAACAGCTCTGGGAAGTAGCATTATCATCTCATTTTAGAGTTGCTGAAACTGAGCCTTATGAAGTTCCAACAACTTCATCGAAGTTATCTATGTATAAATGTTGGACAATTGGCTCCCATGGGGCTAGTCTTTTCATGGGTATTTACATAATGAATTACCCTGGAAATTTATGACTTAAACAATAACCACTCATGATTCTGTAAGATGACTGAGTTGAGCTGAGTTGCTCTTTTCTGTGATATTGACTAAGTCTGCATCACCTGTCCTGTGTCTTGGCTGGACTATTCAGGATGCCTCACACAGGAGAGTGGTGGGTGTGGCTGGAAGACTGAGCTAGCTGGAATGCAAAGGGTGCTGTGGGTTCTCTCCACACAGTTTTAAAATCTTCCCCTCTCATTCTGACCTTTCCATGGAGTCTCACCAACAGGGTAGTTGGACTACTTATATGGCCACTCAAAGCACCTCCCAAAAACACAAATGAGGACCTGTCAGGTCTTCTTAAGGCTTAGTCCTGAAACTGACACATCCTGCTTTTGCTACATTCTTTTGGTTAAGACAGTTCATTGACTACTTCAGCTCCAATGTTGGGGTGACTGCACAAGGACATGAATACCTGGAACTATGGTTGTCTGGGGACCATTTCTGGACATTCACCACTGTAATATATGATTCCTAAGGAGATATTTTTATTAAGTATCTGTATGGATGCTTATCTCTCCATGAGAGCAGACATGCAGATATGTACTAATATTTTTTCTCTCCCAGCCCAGTTGTTACATCTCTAGCACCTAACATATGATCTAAAATATAATAGGTGATCAATCAATATTTTTTGCATGGACCATTATTGAAAGGTTAAGAGATAATTATACTATGATTGGCATATGTTTGCAAGATAATTTTCCTGGGTATGAGTTTGGGTAGATCTGAATTAATAAAATTATATAAAATATTCCATTGGTGGATAGATATGATAGACCAGGAAGGGTCAGGCCATTCCTTGTTCTCTGAAGTGTCAATACCAGCAACAACAAGATTCAAAGTACTTAGAAAAGAACTTCACTTGAATTAATTAATTTAACTCTCTAAAACAAGTAATCAAAAAACATGGTCAAGTTAAGTACAGTCATCCTTTGGTATCTGCATGAGCCTGGTTCCAAGACCCCTGCATATACTCAAATCTGCAATTGCTCAAATCCATTCCATAAAGTGATGTAGCACTGGCATATAACCTAAGTAGTCCTCCCATATACCTTAACTAAACTTTAGACTATTTGTAACACCTAGTACCACATAAACAGTAGTTATATTTTTTCTGTTTAGGAAACAATGGCAAAAAAAACCTCTATAATCTGTATAAATTCTATACATACACAATTTTTCACCTAATATTTTCAGTTTTTTCATTGGTTAGATTCATGATTACAGACCTAGCAAATAAAGAGGGCCAACTATACTATCATTTTCCTCCTTTTATAAATAAGAAAATTAAGTCACAGAAAGGAAATAATATATGACATAGGTAGGAATTGACCTACTACACCTCCAGTCATTGTCTGTCATGACTGCATTACATTCAAAGGTGATTTTCCTGTAACTAGAAATGCAAAATGGTGTATGTCACTTTCTAGTTAGGAGAGCTGAACCAAGATGTTGTTTCATTTTGCAGGGTTTAAAGAGATATAACCTTAAAGGAGAAAGAGAAGGAAGAAAAGAAAGATGGAAGTAATGAAAGAAAAAAAGAAAAGGAAGAAAAGAAAAGAGAAGGAAAATAGAGAGAAAGAAAGAAAAATTAAAATAAAAAGCTTACAAGAAATAAGTATAGAAGTCTGGGAGGGAAGAAAAGCTGCCTCTGAAGTTGCCCCAACAATTCTCAAACAAACGTGTTCTTACCTCAAGAGGAGTCCTTTCTCGTACTCAATAGTTAGGGTCCAACACTCCTTGTACTGGAATATTGGAGATAAAAACCTGCATGCTAAACATGTGACGTTTTATTATCTGTATTTTCTTCCACCATTTTCTCATGTGTTTTGGTAAAGCTTTGTTGATAATCCAAGGCTGCCCTTGTGCTGAGAATATTCTGGACTCTGTCTATGCCTGGCTGAGGGAGATTCAGCACTAAGGAACCCCAGTGAGGAGAGCTGGGACCATCAGGAATGAGTGTGATAAAATCCTAGATGGGAGAATACAAGTTCAAGAAAACCCAAGAAAGGATACTTTTTTTTCTTCCCAGTTAATTTTCTCAGAGATAATTTAGAAAGGACAGATTTATGCATCTTTTCCAAAAATAGAAGCAGCTTAGTTGATAACACAGTGACTAACCTAATGATGTGACTTGTACAAATAAACTGTATCCATGGGCACAGGGAGGGCTAGTTCCTCATCATTTTGTGACCACTTCTGAAGCAGAAGATGTCGAAATGAAAGAAGCAGAGGACATGAGAGGAGGTGTTTTCGAGAACCTTGTCTACCCAGTGATTTCGTACATCTAGTTCAACTCATCTAATCTTAGCATTGAGCATTGCTTTTTCACGTTCCTGAGGAAAAAAGAATAATTTGCCTCTATTGCACATTTTTTTTTGAGCACTGAGAAGACTGAATGTGAATGGGATACTTCATAATCCTGGAATTGAGACTATTCTTTGAGGTCATCTCAGAGATCTTGAATACCTTGGGCTTGGTTGGTAAGTTGTGGACAGGGGCCTCATCCATTTAGGTAGGAGCAGCCATGAAAATGGAGAAATTGGACAAAAAAGTAGACTATGAAGAAGGTTGAAAATTATGGATGTAAATAATTATGAGTTGGCTTTCTCAGCTCCTTCTGCCAAAAGCAGAAATTTGCCATGAGCCAACCTGGAAGAGCTTGATTGTATAAAATCCACAGGTAAAATTCTCAGTGAAAGAAGATTAGATCTTTGTGTCCTTCTCCCACTGCTAGGGGTGCAAATTAACCCTTCCCCATCCTCATCTGAGCTTTGCCTCCTAGACTTGTAGGCCTACATCATCATTTATTCCAGCAGCTAGAGATTAGTGTAAGAAGTCATTCATGTGCAATTTATGTAAACTGAAGGTATGGAAATACATAACATCAGAGATAGAAACTGGATATGTTGGTACATGCAAAGCCTTAGATTCAAGCTTCTTCTCATTTTATACTTTTAAAAGGATAGCATGGATAATATGTTTAAACAATACATTGGTCCCCAAACAAACAATATTAGCAATCATAAATCTTTGTTCTTAAAAAATACTGATACTTTCACCCCAAACAAATATTTTGAAAATCTATTTCAGTCAACCATATTTATTGACAAGGTCCTACGGGTCTAGCCAAGTTTTAGAATAAGGAATCTAAGCACCTATAAAAAGTGTGAATATCTTACATCATTTTTCCCAGACTTTCTTTTTCTCCTTGACTTAAAAAAAAAGAAGCATCTATTTGAAAAATGAAGTTGATTCTTTTATTGCTGATGGCGACAACAGAAAAACAGGCTTCCTATCTATAGATATCTTTCAGAAATGAGTCCTTCCAGAACACTGAGATACACCCCCCCAAAAAAAAATAAGTACTAAAGGTGTGTGGAGAAGGGATAATTTAATTCTTCCTCACAGCTTTGGCACTGAAGCTAAGGTGATGGAAAGGAATTCAGAGTGACTCTGATGAGGGAATTCCAGATCTTTTGATTCACTGGGTAAAGGTCTTTGGAGAATACATTCTAATATATCAAAGCCATACACAGACAAATAAAAAAATCTAATTCCCTTATCTTGGCTGCCCTTTCCTGTGGTGTCTAAAATTCAGATATGGGAACCACTGGAAGTCTGATGTTTGTGCACTGATAGGGTGGGCCATGGGAGGGACAGGTTGCCGCAGTTTGGACACCAAGAAATAATTGCAGTTCTGTGTGACACAATAGAGGCTAAGGCAGAATTTGAAAGAACATCAATCAATTAATCCAGCAATAAATGGAAACATCTTCATGGAGAACATTCTGTGATCACAGAACCATGTCACATGCTTTTGGCAGGAAGAGAGTACAAATGTTTCTAGTTGTCAAGGCAAAACAGAAAAGTGTGAGTGTTAAATAATGGGAAATTTTGATAATCAGAATAAATGGTATAAAGAAACACATAAACATTTACCACTTCACTCCTTTTCCTCTTAGAGCACAGGAAGAGAAAGGGTGATAACCCTAAGAGAGCAGGTGACCTTTCTAGTGCCAGATCTTTCTCTCAGTCCCTTTACCGCCTCTTCAGTTCCTCCTTCTTCTTCCTTAAGCAGGAAAAGACTATACTGGATTATTTTGTAAGATTCTGTCTTTGTTGTTAGCACGTTAGTACTTGAAAGAGAGTCCTGGAGTAAATCCAGGAGGAATTCCTGAGGTCTTAATGGATGCCTGATGTTTGCAATTGAAAACCAGGATTTTCATAGCTATTGTGAGAATTCTGTATTATGGAATAATTGTCAGAAGGTCTTCCCCTGAGAGCTGTGATTCTAAAATGGGAAACTGGGGTTCAGAGAGTACACATCTGATAAAACTTTCTGGTGGTCACCATAATGAAGTAGCCGAGTGCAAAAGTGTCATTTGGCCCTGCCATCTCTGAGGCATTGACAGCAACAATTTCCCAAGGATTGTCGGGTTCTCTTTGAACCATGTTCCTTTTTCAGAAGCAATAGCTTTTGCCTGAAATTAGAGGTATGGGCTGCTTTAATAGCACTGACTCTTAGCCACTCAGCTTCAAGTCCACTCTTGAGGCTACACATTGGCTGTGTCCCTCCCTCTTACCCTCTTGATTAAACTCATATCATCCCTTACTGGAGTCTGATAAATTGAGGTATAGAGAAGAGGTTGAGATTCCTTAGACTTGCCTGGCACTTTCAGCCCCTAAGATCCAAGCTCACTGCTCAAACTGGAAAATTATTATCCTCAATTACAATGTGACTGCATAATTTGATTTTTTTAAACTAAATTTTCTGTTTTCATATTTAGAGAGAGAAATAAAAAACAAAAAGGTAACTTCTGGGAAAATAACAAATGATCACTGTCTCATGACTTCAATCCTTGTTAGTTAGACACTCTGTCAATTGACCCAATTAGACAGTACAGCCCCATTAAACCCGATGTTTTATATGTCAAGAATTATATAAATTATTTATCAAAGGTTTCATACGGCTCTTGAAACCATCCCACATTTCCTGAATATCTGTAGTTAGAATTTTATACATTTCTTTATGAATCAAGATATCAAATTGTGATAAATGTTGAGTCCACTTTCTGTCTCCCTTGGGCAGCCTTAGATTTTAATGTCCCCTGACTCCAGATGTTTATTATCAGATGTTAGGTCAAAAAAGCTTTTGAACTCATGCTACTCTGTCAATTATTTGGAGGGAGGTAAAAATACTCATGATAGCATAAAATTTGTTCTTGGTTATTTACTAACATATTTTCAAAAAATGACTTTTGGGGACCCGAAGAACCTCAATTTTATTGAAGGCCATTTATAATTTCATATTCTGAGGCCCAAATCAGGAAAGAACTCTCTCCTACTGATATTATGCTCTACTGAAAAAAAAAAACAGAAAATAAACGCATAAGTGAATAATCTCAGATATCCAAAAGTGCTATATATAAAGAAATCAATCAGAGGAACCAAGAGCCGGGAGGTGGTGTTTTACAGTGGATGGCAGAGGAGGCTTCTGCTACATTTGAGTTGAGAGGTCAGCTAGGTAAAAATGATTTGGGGGGCTGGGGATGTGGCTCAAGTGGTAGCGCACTCTCCTGGCATGCGCGGGGTGCTGGGTTTGATCCTCAGCACCACATAAAAATAAAATAAAGATGTTGTGTCCACCGAAAACTATAAAATAAATATTAAAAAATTCTCTCTCTCTCTATCCATCTATCTCTCTCTCTTTTAAAAAAAAATGATTTGGGGAAAAGAGAACGGGGCTGATATATGTCATTACTGACTTTGATCCATGAGGTCTTTTAACAAAGAAGCCTCAAGTGGACACTAGAGGTGGTCATAGGAGAGACCCTGAAGAAAGTCAGGGACACTATGAAATAGGAAGAAGAAAGGGCAGGACCTCTGAGGTAGAGTAGGAGTGATGGCAATAGTGCATGACTCCTCCCGACCCATTCCCAACCCCTTTCTCCCTTGCCTCCTTTAATGGCAGAGAGGAAAAACCCCAAACCAATTTTCTCAGCCTCCCTTACTTTAGGGATGTCATATAATTCAATTTTGGCCTAAGTGTCAAAAAGGAAGTTTTCCAGGTACTTCTAACAAAGGTCTTATGTTCCTATGGAAAATAATAAAAAAGAGAAAACAGTCAAGAATAAAGATTCTCACCCACCTGCCTTCCTTCATTCATTGACTTATTCTATTCAAAATATTAGTTGAGGGCTTACAGTGCAAAAAAAAAAAAAACAAAAAAAGAGGTTTCTAGGCTCTGGATTTAAAGCAGCAAACAAAACAAAGAGTTGCTGTTTAGAGCTTACATTCTGGTTGAGGGAGATCAAAATAAAATGAAAGAAAGACACATATATACTCATACAAACTGGAAGAATCTTAAATGTCATGAGAGATGAGGAGGAAAGAGAGAAGAGTGGATGTTATTTATTTTTATAAGCAGTTAGAAAAGTCCATAATGAGACAAAATTTTGGGGAAAAAAATCCTGAGGGAAGTAAAAGGAAGAAGTGGATCTCTAAAGAAGAGTGTTTTTGGTTTGAGGGACCAGCATATGCAGACTCTGAGGATGCTATTCAGCTGTATACTGTGGAAATTATGGAAGGAACTTTGAGGAGTCCACATTGGTGGTCCTAATCCAATTTTAGAAAGCTGACTTAGAGGAAAAACATACACTAAAATAGGACCCAAAGAAAGAAAGGAGATTTGGAAAGAAAAGATGACTTCGATTTCAGACACATTGAGTTATAGTTCTCTATTGGGACATCCAGGTATTACTATATACTCTCCAGTTGGATGTATAGGACTGGAGTCCCAAGGGATAAATTTTGGCAATGCTTACAGATTTTATAATCCTTAAAACATAAATGGAAGTTGAAACCATATGATGAACAAGATTTTTTTTTGGAAAATATGAAGAAAATAAAGAAAAGAGAGCTAAGACTGAACATTTTGTGATTTTAAATATGTCTGTCTCTCTCCAAATCAGATGGTAAACTTGGGTAGGACATAGTTGGGATCTTCTCACCTCTCTATCTCCAGAGATTAAAACAGTGCAGGTCTTTGGAAAATAAAGCCATGACATTGGTATCACACTAGATAAATTGTTGCTTTTCAAACCCCCAAATTTGACTGGCCTCTAAAGCTTTTCTTCCATATGTTTTGTTCAGGATGGAAGCAAACAAAAATGGCCTTTTGGGGGCTGGGGATGTGGCTCAAGTGGTAGCGCGTTCGCCTGGCATGTGTGGGGCGCTGGGTTCGATCCTCAGCACCATATAAAAATAAAATAAAGATGTTGTGTCCACCGAAAACTAAAAAATAAATATCAAAACTCTCTCTCTCTCTCTCTCTCTCTCTCTCTCTCTTAAAAAAATGGCCTTTCTGTTGTCCCAGATTTGGGTCATTATCAGTGTATAGAATAGAAAGATCGTGTAATCTATAAAGATAACTACATGAAAGCCAAATAATAAAGATTGTATGTGTCAGTGCTCATATTTTAATCAATGCCCCTTCAGCTCTCTGACCAGAGAAGTCTCTGGTGGCACTTGTGGATTCGGACTATCTCAGGTCAGGGCATTGTGAAGAAGCAGGTTCATCTACACTGCTTGGAGAAGAGTTGAATCATTAGTGCCAGGCTCCATCTGTGCTTGATCAGAGACTCTTCCTCTGTAGACAGGAGTATAAAAATCTTCATACCAGGTTAAATCTAGACAATGGGAAATGTATCATTCGATTACAAGGAAGAATTTAGAAGGAGTCTGTCTAAGGCAGTTTCTATATTAATCAGGATAGCCCACGTTTTCAGTTGCTCAACAGACCCAAAGTTCATTCTTTATAAAGATGGTTCCAGGCAACCTCTTTCCAATAATGGGGTAATCTAGGCTAAATTGGTGTGACTTTGCTGTCTTATAAAAACCCAAAGCTCTTTATATCACACTCACTGTGACCAAGGAGAGAAGTCACAGGGATCTCATACTTCACTCCTGTATTCTTAGCTTGGAAGTGATGCGTAAAATTTCCACTCATAATCCATTGGCCAGGAATCCTCACACAGCATGGTGTTCTGTGTGAACGGAAGAAGAGCAGAGCTATATACTTCTGAGCCCAAGTAATGTTTGTCTTCGGCTGAGAAAAAAAGATCGTGGAATTCCAATGCTTATTTAACAAATGGGAAACAAGTACCAAGATTCAGTGACTTGATCAAGATGACAGAGCTATTTAGAGACAGAACTGGACAAACCAGTTTCCTGATTCCAGGCTGAGTAAATTCAGAGGAAGCAATTCAGCTGTATAGGGTGGAAATTATGGAAGAAATTTTAAGGAGCCCTCATTCATGGTCCTAATCCAATTTCAGAAAGCTTACTTAAAGGAAACACGCACGAAAAAAAAGACCCATAGATTTGGAAATATCAGGGAGGAGGAGGCATGTTTATCTTTAAATTTTTTTATTAATGTGTAACACATATACAGAAATGTAGACAAGCCAATCATAAAGGCTAATGAATTTTCATAAAATGCACACAAGACATGGAATAGTGTCAGTATCCCAGAAGTATATACTTACTAACTTCTAAAGCTAGAACTAATCTTTCTGGATTTGAATGTTTTATGTAAATAATTGCATGACACAAACCTTTTTTTTTTTCTGGCATTTTTCTTTCAATGTTTAGTTTGTGAGATTTTGTAGAATGACTATACAACAATTGGATTCCCTATTTTACTATGAAAGGATGTTTGCATTATTTCCAGATTATAACAATTATGAATAACACTGTATAAATGGTCTTGATGTTTCTTTTGATGCATATACACATGTGTTTCTGTTAATAGGGGAAGATCTTCTTAAAATGTTCATTGACACAATTGCATAGCAGGTAGAGAGCTGCAGGAAACCTTCACTCTGGCCCTTTTGGTGAAGGCAATCTGGATAAGATGTGAAATTACGGTTTTCTTAGAAGTCAGAAAGCAGAGGATATGGAGAAACTTAAGTTAACTAAACTCCAGAAAGTGAAAAGTAAAACAATAAGAGAAATAAAAGTAAGAAAAAGATTAATGAAATCATGAAGTTTCTTATACTGCTTTTGCTTCTGATTTTCTTTGGTTCATTTTTTGGTGCTGGAGATTGAACTCGGGGCGTTTTACCACTGTGCTACATCTCCAGCCCATTTTTAAAAATTTTTATTTTGAGACAGGGTTTAAGTTACTGAAATTGGCCTTGAACTTGCAATCCTCCTTCCTCAGCCTCCCAAGTAGCTGAGATCATAGGTCTGTGCCACCACACACAGTTTTTACATTGTTTTTAAGTAACAGAATACTAGTTGATTATAAACTTCCTAATCAGAAGATTCATATTATAAACTCCAGAGCAATCACTAAACTTGTGACTCAAATAGATACATCAAAAATGTCCATTGTGTAGTTAAAAATGGAACATAAGGTAATCAAACTTTCGGAGTCAAGGGGATTGAATGACTCCAACTGAATATAAAGTTCATAAAAAGTAGAATGTAAATGGTCTGCACTAGGGTACTCTATTTGATATGAATGGTGCCCCCTGAAGTTATACAATGCACAGTCCTTTGATGCCTAGAGTGGCAAACCACAAAGCAAATCCTGACAGATCTAAAAATGAGAAGCGGACAAATATGCAATTTTATTAGGAGATTTTAACAATATTTTTGAACAGTTGATAAAACAATGAATGAAAATCAATAAAATTGTAGAAAAAACATTTACCTAATTAACATTTAGAATACTATACAAAACATTAGCAGAATATGCCTACTTTTCTCATCCACATGAAACATTCACCAAGCTACACCATATTTGGACCAGAAAAATATATACCAATAAATGTTAAATGATTAGCACCAATCAGAATATATTCTTGGGAGAGCCACTATTAAATTAGAAAGAAATAGTAATAAGATATCTATAATATTTCTAATAAAGAAAACACTTCTAAAAAACCTGAGGGTCATAAGCATGGTATTCTAGAAAATAACTAGAAAAATCAGACAATATATAAAAGTGATAATAAAAACAAATTTGACATTTGAGAACTGAAGCTAAAACAGTGCTTACAGGTGATTTTTTATTCCAAATGATTACATTAAAAAGGAAGGCTAGTTTAAAATTAATAATCTGAGTTTGAGAATGTGGGGGGGGGAATCTAACCAAAAGTGGATCAAAGGAAGGAAATAATAAATACAAGGGCAGAAATCAATGATATAGGAAAGAAATAAACAATAGCACTATGGACAAGGCCAATGTCTGTTTTTTTGAAAATATTAATAAATTGGTGAAAGCATACAGATTATTCAAGAGAAAAATAAAGTACTAGTTACTAATAAAAAATAAAAGATGTCTATTGCTGCCAATCTACAGACAATAATTAAGTTATAATCATACCATGTCCTGAATAGCATTTTACCAGCTCAATTGACAACTTACATAATATTGACATATTCTTTCCAAACAGAATTTACACAAATGTTCTTCAGTCTGGATGACTTCTATTGATTTATCTTCATATTCATTGACTGTCTTCTACCTGGTAAAATCTGCTATTGAGCATCTCTGTTGAGTTTTTCATTTCAATTATTTGACTTTTAACTCCCTATTTTAATTTGGCTCTTTTTATAATAATTTTTTCTCTTTATTAACATATATATATATATGCTTGTGTGTATCTTACTTTAGTGAGATTTGATCATCTTATTTTAACTCTTCAGATATGATGTCCTTTAGCTTGAATAATAAAAAGATAAATCACCTAATTAAAAAATGGCAAACAATTTAAATGGACATTTTCTTTTTTTTTTTTAAAGAGAGAGTGAGAGAGGAGAGAGAGAGAGAGAGAGAGAGAGAGAGAGAGAGAGAGAGAGAGAGAGAGAATTTTTAATATTTATTTTTCAGTTCTCGGTGGACACCACATCTTTGTTGGTATGTGGTGCTGAGGATCGAACCCGGGTCACATGCATACCAGGTGAGTGTGCTACCCCTTGAGCCACATCCCCAGCCCCTAAATGGACATTTTCTTAAAAAAGAAACACAATTGGTCAATAAATAAAAAGTTGTTCAATATAATTCATCATTGGAGAAATATAAATATAAATTAAAACTGTGATAATACTCCATTTTATTCCTCTTGGAGAGGACATTTTAATTCTAAGAGGTGAGGCCCATAGGCAAAGATGGCAAGAATGTGGAGCCATCAGAATGGTTCATACACAGCTGATGAAGGCATAATTTGGTAAAACCACTTTGAAATACTGTTTGGCATGGTTTCGTTGTTTTTAAGTTTCATATAAACATCCCTATGGACCACCCATTTCACTTTTAGGCATCTGCCCAGGAGAATTGTAGACACCTGTTTAGAAAATAGGCTTATTGTACGCATCTGTGTCATTTCTAAATACTAAAACCTATGTGACCCACACCCAATCAACAGAATAAACTGTCGTGCATCCCCACCAAAGAATACTCCTTGGCAATAAAAATGAACAAAATACTGACATTCACAACAAAATGTTGAATTTGTACAACATTATATTAAACAAAAAAAGTCAAATATGGAAGGTACATAACATATTACATATTGATAAAGTTAGGAACAAGTTCAACTAATTTCAGAAGAAAGCCCCACTCAGGGATGCAGTATGTTGATTAGAAAGGGACGGAAAAGGGTTCTTTTGCAGTGATTAGAACAGTCTGTGCCTTATTTTGATAGTTTTGTGGATTGAATTTGTCAAATTCGTAGAATTGAATCTTTGCCTTTTATTCTGTATAAATTACACCTCACTCAAATGTAAAGTTGAAAAGTATATGAAAACATGTAAAGCAATTTCTCTAATAACAATAAGATGCTGTAAACATATCTCCAATTACTAATTAAACAAAATATTTTATGCTAAAAAGTATCCATTGGGTGGGGTCCTATTTAGGTCTTCTCACCCTGGAATCTGAAATGGAAGTATTTTATCTTGTTTAATGTCTTGAAGATCCAGTCAGCACCATGAACAAATGAGGTGAGGTGCTGCTCAGAGACAAAAACAACTTTAATAGAAAATTTTTTTAAAAATGCAAGAAAACTCGGAAGTTTTTTTTCCCCCATTTTCCTTAAAAAATGTCCAAACAGATTTTTATCTTTCAATTTGTGAAAAGAAGGAAGTCTCTTTTCAGCTGAATCTTATTAAGGCACCAAAGCATTGTGCAGCCAGATGAGAAAGCTGTGAATCAAAGGGTTCATGACACTTGTGTCGACAACCCTCTCTCCCGGGCTCAATGTGGGAAGGGAAAGGTGGTAGAGACCCGCCTCCACATTGTACCCCATCACCCAGCCTTGCTCCTCCAGCCTCCAGTCCCACCCACGGCAGCTCAGATGTACCTTAGAACAAGGTGAAGAATGTGACTTTTTGGGGAGTCCAGTCCATCTTGATTTATAACCTCCAACTGAAGATAAAATTGGCAACTAAGATGCCTTTTTACCTTTGTGAGAGTTGAGTAGATTGAAAATCCCACACACTTCAAACTGTTTGCTGGCCTCTGTAACATCTTCCCAAGATAAAAAGGTGGCATGTATTTTGGACTTGAGTGTCTTGCTTTCATGTATATATTTCACAAATATAATTGAGCACCTACTATGACCAGCCACTGACTTAGCAGTTATATTTGCTCTGAAGGATGAATTGAGACATGGAAAAGAGATAACGATTGGGTCATTTGGAAAGCATGTCAATGGGGATCAGGGACTTCTTTCTAAATTACATAGGAAAGCAAGAAGTTGATGGAATTTCATTAATCCAATTAACATGTAGGCAGGGAATCTGTATTATGATAGCACTCTGAAATTATATTATGAAGCCTACCCAAACTGTCCATGCTACTCATTATATAAATCCTATATATTTTAATTCCTTGATAGATAATTTTACTGACTAACATATTCGAGACTAAGTTGTAACAGACAGTGTTCTGAGAGGTTTGGGTGCTTTCCATGTATTTAATGGAGACCCATCACTTTTCAGGCTGAGTGTACTTAGCCTTGCATTAGAGGCAGGTGTGATTCATCAAATGACTTTACAAAGCACCATTTCAACTATGCCCTGAATTTCATGCTCATTATAATTCAGGTATATATGGACATGTTTCCCTGGAAAGTGTCATGGTTTAGATGTGATGTTACCGCCAAAAGCTATGCATGAGACAATGTAAGAAAAGTCAGAGGTGAGGGCTGGAGTTGTAGCATAGTGGCAGAGCACGTGTCTTGCATGTGTGAGACCCTGGGTTCGATACTCTGTACCACATAAAAATAAATAAAAATAAAGATATTGTGTCCATATACAACTAAAAAAATTAATAATAATGAAAGGTCAGAGGTGAATTGATTGGAGTAGGAGAACCTTAACCTAATCAGTGGTCTAATCTACTGATGGATTAATGGGGTGGTAACTATAGGCAGGTAGGGTGTAGCTGGAGGAAGTAGGTTAGATGTTGGGAGTGTGCTTTTGGGGTTTGTATTTTGTTTCTGGTGAGCAGAGTGCTCTCTCTCTCTCTCTCTCTCTCTCTCTCTCTCTCTCTCTCTCTCTCTCTCTCTTTCTCTCTCTCTCTCTCTCCTGAACTGCTTTTCTCCACCACACCCTTCCACCATGATATTCTGCCTACCCGTGGGCCCAGAACAATGGAGTTGACCATTTATATATAGACTGATACTTCTGAAATTCTGAGCCCCAAATAAACTTTTCCTCCTGTAATTGTTCTTGTCAGCTCTTTTGGTCACAGTGATGAAAAATTCTAATGAAAACAGACATTTTATTCACATAGTCCCTAATAATTGCTAGAGAGAACAATAACTAGATGCAACAACTTGCTTTGGGACCAAGATGAAGAGAATTTAGGGAGGGAGAACCTCCCCTGACCTAACCAATGGGCAAGGAAACTACCTCATGGAAAAGAAATCAGAATACTTGAACTTGGGAGAGGGAGTGTAGCTAGTTAAAGGAGAGAATTTATTTAATTTCCATATTGTTCCAAGTCACCCCATTTTTTTTGGTCTTTGAGCCCAAATCTTAGGAACTTTATTACAACTGTGTGTTGTTGTAGCTACCAATAGCCAATCAAATGAAGGATTGTATTTTTGAGAATCGGAGGGCTCAAGCACCTCTGTTAGTAATCTACTGACAGAATATGGTTAGAGAGAGTGTGTTCTCCTCAATTCAGTGTGATATTTATTTAAGCAGAAAAGATGAAGGCCTCCAAATCATAGAGTTTATGAGTACTCCAAAATAAATACCTGTGTGCCAGGACCATTTTGTATAGCCTGAAGGAATGATGTCAGTGGATACCTGAGCAACTTTTGGGGGACCCTTTGGAGTAACATAAGACAAAAAATCTGACCCATAAGCATGAAGTGATTCCCAAAAAAAGGCCACTTATGAGAAACCTCAGGTGCTCCTTGGTTCAAAGGTGTAGCTTTGGATTCCAAAAATGTCACTGGTTCTGTTGTGATTCTGGCTGGTGTGGTCTGAGAAATGAGAACTAGACTTCCATTTAGGAGTCCCCAATGCCAGCAGGTGCCCTACGTGGCACTTGCTGCTTCTCCTGGATCCCCCACCCTTAAGCAACAGCCCAGTCCACTACAGGGGCCTCCTGGCAGCTCAGACAAGGCACTTAGCAATCACAGACATGGCACTTAGAAAAATCACTTGTCTCCCAGTTCAGACAAGGCACTTAGGAAACTGTGGGTATCTGTTTTTTTACATCTGTAAAAGGAGAGAGGTTACCCCACATACTTCCTATTTGCTGTCATTGGTTTAGACTCTGTAGAAAGAGGAAGAGGGAAAGGGAGAAGAAAGGAAGGAAACAGGGGAGGAGAGAAGGAGGAGGGATGGCAGGAAACAATAAAAAGAAGTTTCTCTTAGGCAGTTATTAGGATTAAAGACAGAAATAATGTTATATTATACATCATACAAAATATTTTCACTCTTCAATTACTTGCAGGAAAAGGTCTGTGTTAGTGTGCTTTATGGACTAAAGTGTCTTCTTCCCAAATTCAGCCCTAGCACCACACAACATAACCAGAGTTGGAAATAGGGCCACAAAGTGGTAATTAATTAAATGAGGCCACGTTTATGGGCGCTGATCCATATGACTATTTGTTGGAGACAGGGTCTTCAAAAAAAGCAATAAGTTTAAAATGAGAACAGTAGGGTGTGGGTCCTAACTAGTAAGACTGGTGTCCTTAGAAAAAGAAAAGGGGACATCAAGAATATATTCTAGCGAGACACGGTGGCACACACCTGTAATCCCAGTGGCTCAGGAGGTGAGGCAGGAAAATTGCGAGTTCAAAGCCAGCCTCAGCAATTTAGTGAGGCCCTAAGCAACTCAGCTAGACCCTGTCTCTAAATAAAATACAAAATAGGGCTGGGGATATGGCTCAGTGGTTGACTACCTCCAAGTTCAATCCCTGGGTACCACTCCCCTCCAAAAATAAAGAATGTATCCTAATTGAGAAAAGGCCACGCGAAGGCATAGAAGATATCACTCCATGGTAAGATTACATAGGACTAATTTCCTTCTTTATGAATATCTGGATTTTTACATAATAATATTCAATGATCAAAGGTAACACTGGTAATTATGTTTTTAAATGTCACTGAAATGTAAGTAAAAACTAAACCAAAACAAACACGTGCCAAAAAATAAATAAATAAAAATAAACTTCACTTGTAACTTTTTTAAGCCACCAAGATTTTTACCTGTGTGCTTCTCAGGTGTATATCTAAATATAAGTTTTTACTGACATAAAAATAATTTCACATGAAATTTTTAAGAATTAGAATTACATGACTTTAGTAATTTGAGCAAGGGTCACCTTTTTATTTTCATGTAAAAGGAAAACTGTGTCACCATCCTTAGTCACAAAAGGGAAAAAATGAAAGAGAAAAGAGGAAAATCTTTAAGGAAAAAAGAAGAACTTGCCAGTTCCAAGCTCAGAGAAATTTAATTTGTAGAGTCTGTATTTTAGTTACATTTTTCATACTTGGTCAATATAAAATATTCTCCAAAGTACAAATACTACTCAGGGCAAGCTTTGCCTCAGAGCCATATTCGTTCTACTTTGGGAAAATTACTTAGTCTCTCTCACCAGTCTTGTATAGGCAAAAAAATAATAAACATTTTAAGTCACAGATTTCAAGTCACTTCAGCATAACCATGGCTATCTTGCCTGATAGCCTCTATTCTTACAAATGACATGAATGTTGAGTTTACGGACTTTGAGAAACTGAAAATTTCCACTTTGAGGTTGGGTGATGTTTCATGGAAAGGTGATGTTGATGAGTGGACAGGACTTATATATGGGACACAGGAGGTGGTCATTCCTGATGCAAGGGAAAAACCGAACAAAGGCACACAGGTAAGAAAATGTAGGGAATTGTTTTGGGAAAAAAATGAATAATTTTGGTTTGCTAGAGCAGAAATATATAATGGAATTAGTTAGTAATTAATTTGCAATGATTCATGTGCCACTTTCCCCATTATTTCAAAGGGACTTGGCTATTACTATAAATTTTCTCCCATGTGGACATAGTAGAATGCCCCCAGCTTCCTCACCACTGCACGGCTACTATGTTATGCAGAATGTAAGTGGATATGTACAAATTTACAAAAGATCCTAGCATATCTGGGGTTCTTTTATTGAAACTAGTTACTATTATTTGCATTAATAATATTACTATGTGGCACCTGAACTCAAAATGTCACAATGGCACCATAAAACAATACCCGAATGCATTTATGCCATCTTTCATTGGAGAATCTCAAAGTGCTTTACAAACATTAATTAATTAAGGTTCCAAATTAATTATCATGCATTAATTTTTCATTGTATAGAATAGACTTTTCAGCTTCATTGATTTTTACGTGCTAATAAGCTTTCCTTGACTCTCTTCATTTTTTTTTTTCACCCTCTGTGACTAAGCAGGTATAAAAAGGAGAAGGAAAAGACTTGTGGCATTTGGGAGAGTGGAGTTTGATTTGAATTTGGACTTTTCAGCTGTCTGTGTGATTTTTTAAATGCCGGCCCTATCGTGGAGAGTGGTTTTGTGGGGGTCAGTTCTAACTTCTTTATGTGACACAGAACTGAACCAGGAGGTGCATCTGTGCTCTCCCAATGGCTGTTTTCCCTTCCTGCCTGGCATGCCAGGTTTTTAACATTTTGCTATTGCCTTGACCTAGATTCATATGGAAATAGTGATGCTGATGTCTGGACAGGACATGAACCGCTTGTGATTGTGTGGTTTTAAGTGCCTGTAAAATATGGCCTGAGTGTGTGAAAGGGGGAAAAGGCAGACAAATCAGATCTTCTCAAAGTAAAGGTTGGTTTGAATAAATGCACCTAAGGATTGGGAACTTTTCTCCAGAGACTAAATGGAAAAAAAAATTAAAATATATAAATAAAAAGCAAAGGAATGTTCTATAAGGGTAGTAGCAACCGGAGCATCTATCTTAAGGATTGGGTTCCTTCATTTGTTTTAATCATACCAACTTTAGTAGCAGATCAGGATTTGAAGATTGTATTTACAAATGGTGTTTTAGAAGATTCATTATGAAATGTGTGGCTTTTTTTTTTTTTTTAAGTGGAAGCTGAGGCCCAGCTGGTGCAGCCGGGCTGGGCTAATGGAGATTCTCCCATCTGCCTTGTGTTAGGGAGAGTGCTGACCCTGCATGTCTAGGAGCAGGTTGGGGGGTGGTATTGCTTACATGTGTGTCTGGGAGCTGAGCTGGGCCTTGACTTATGAAGGCTTCCTTTTTTAGGGTCAGATTCAGGCCAGGGAAGATTTAGCCTCCTGGCCCTGATGTACTCCACATGGCTCTCTTCTCCATCCGTACATCTTAGCCATGATGGAGCTGCCAACTCCCGCTCATTCCTTCCTGTTCTCCAAGCTGCTCAGTCCTGCTACAGGGAGCGCAGCACATTCCCCAAGTTCACACTGCTCTCTAGGAGAATTTTCTTAGACTGGTCATTCCATGGACTTTAACAGAACCAAAGTTTTAGGGATGGGCTTGTTTGCTTGGGAGTTATTGCCCATCAATGACATGGAAAGAATACTCCTTTGACTAAGGTGGATTTAAGGGAAAAAAGGTAGAAAGGAGATTGGTGTGAAACTGATCTTTTCTTAGGGGAGCCAAAGAGAGAGAAAATGCTAAATTATCTTCTGCATTCTAGAGCATTCTTTGTTGTCATTTCTTATCCATTAGACATCTTTCACAGACCAAGATTCTTAGGCATATGGGCTCTAAATGTCCCGATGCCTAACTGCTTTTGTTCATGGTGCTTGTCACAGAGAAGACTTCTCACTCCGGTCCAGCTGTGCAAATCCTAACCATCCCTCAAGCTCCAACCTCTGTCCTCAATCCTTATTGCAGTTTACCTGTCCACCCCGCCCTAGGCTCTCTTCAGCCTCTGAACTCAGGCAGCATTATTGTCTGAACTATTTGGCAATTAATCATGGACAGCCCTGCTTTGTGACATCTCCTATATTATATTATTATTAAATTCAAACAATTTAACTTTTCAGGTGCCAAAGAGCTTCCTATACTTTCTGCAGCAGGAACAAAAAGTTGTACTCTTTGTGTTTTCCTCTGTGCATGTCTCAGAGTGTGGAGCACATGCTCTCAGTGGTTACCTTTTGATTAATTTAAAATACTAGTACAAGAGGAGTCAATTATTTCAATCACTTATTTATGAAAAAAAAACCAACATTCTTTATGGAGTTACATTTGTATAATATATGTATATATAAATTCATAGATTTTTTTTATTGGATGTGGGTTTTAAAAAATGATTAATTAATCAGAGAGAGAAGAGAAATTGCTAGAAGCATACTGGATTCTGGAGTATCTCTAGGAAACCAAAGGCAGCTGGGTTTTATGTATCTTAGGGCAAAAACAGAACAGTGCAAGTAGGGCTCTTCCTGTCCCCTACTCAGGGTCTAATTTCTATTTTACTCTGCCTATTTAATTTTTAGTCACTTCATATATAAAATGACTTCCTGTGTTGCTTATGCAAGGGGACAGACAACCCCACAGTTTGAAAATTTATGCTATCTCAATTCTAGCCACACCCAGACACTGACTAGCTATTAATCAGTTCTAATTCCAAATTCCAGGGAAAGAGTCTTTTTGGCTTAAATTGGATTTAGAAGAGTATTCCAGGCCCCATAGACTATCACTGAGGGACCAGGTTACATAAAATATAGTCACAAGGGGCCCATCTTGGTAAGAGGGAGTCAACTCAAAGTGAGGGGACATTATTATCATCTAGTAATACTCTTCCAAATTTTACCAACTGCAAGTCTTAAATTGGTTTCTTCCCCTGATTTTAAAATTGAATTGATGATCTCATCATACATTGAAATGGACATATTAAAAAATCTAAACTGAGACTCTTTCTTCTCTTTCCCTTGCAAATTCTTTGGGTTCCATCTCCTAGCTGCCTTTTTCCTCCTCCTTGTGCCCCTTAATGTTGCCTTCACCCAAATCCACTCCACTTGCTACTGGGATCATTTCATTAGCCTTCGAATTGTTCTCCAGGCTTCAAATCCCACCCGTACATCCCAGTCATACTCCACATACAGATGATTTTAGAGCACAGCAGGATGGGGTTAATCTCCTTTATTAGAAAACAGAGTATATTCCCTATCATCTACATTAATTTATTTATTCAATATAAGTTAATATTTGTTGACCACTTATTATGAGTCAGAAACATCTTTAGAAAATGAAAATAAAAAGAAAATTGAGATACAAAAGGTCCCAGGGCACGTGGGACCTTGAGGGAAGGCAGACCTAACACAGTAAACTACTTTTAGATTGGAATAATTAAAAGCAAGGAAATAAACAGGTTTGTATGAGAGAGTGTGGAGAAATGAGGCCAATTTGGCTGAAGTCTTCAAGAAAATCTTTATGAGATGATATGTGGGATTTAAAATATCATAATATGGGAGAAACTAAGGCTATAAAGATGAGTACCAAGAATAGTCCAAACAGAAGGAAGAGGCATGAATCAGGTTGATTTATTCCAAAAACAGAAAGGTGGTCACTGTGGCTTGAGTGAGCAAGGGTCAGGATGGCATGGCACACGGTGAGGTCAGAGAGGCACCAAGGGCTTGGCCATTCTTCAAGCCATTATTCTTCCATGTTTAGTAGAAATCAAGAACATGGGAAGGAGTGTCTTAAGAGAGGACTCACTTTGAAAAGTTTCAATCTTTAAACACTTACTCTAGCTGCTATGGAAATGAGTTGCTGAATATCAAGAATAAATCAGTAAGATCAGCTGAGAAATAACTAATGTAGTTTATCAAGAAGATTATGGTTTAAACCATGCTGAAAGTAGAACACATTGCACTTAATGGAAAACATGTCAAGAAAGAGAGGTAAAAGGAGAAACTAAGGAGACTTCTAAATTAGACAGATATTAATATCTGTCCTAGTCAGATAATATAAATACTATAAGATGGGTAGCTTATGAACAACAAAAAAATTGTTCCCACAATTTTGGAGACTGGGAATCAACCATGAAGGCCTCAGGCCTATCAGTATCTGATGAAGGCCTGGTTTGTAGATGGTGCCTTCTTGCTGTGTCTTCACATGGGCACAGCAGCTCCTTCACACAGGAGAGCACCACTCTCATGACCTTGAACCTCTTGAAGTCCTCACCTCCTAAAATCTTTGGGATTTTAATATGAATTTCAGGAAGACACAAACATTCAAATCACAGCAGTAGCTTTTCCTAACATCAGGACAATTAGGGAAGGAACCCACTAGATGTGGAAGTTGGGGCAGGGCATGAGAAAGACTCAAACATATAAACTCAGAGATGCCTCATATATATCCAGGAAAAGATGTCAGTCTGGAAGCTAAATGTATGAGTCAGAAGAAAATTGAGAACTCAAGAATATGAACTTGAGAATAATCATCAAAGATATGACATTTATAACTTTGGTGCCCAGTGATGTCATGAATCTTTAAAACAGAGTTCAGATAGAGAAGAGAGAGGACCCTGAACTAAGGTGCCAGGCACTCTCCAATTTACCTGTTAGGTAGAGAACCAAGCAGCAGTAGGGTCTGAATGGGTCTTCCCAAGTTGTCAGTCAACCAAAAAGTTCAGTGAGCTCCTGGTCTTGAACTCCATCTATTGCCACAGCTCTTTGTATCTTGTAATGAGGAATCACTTTAGCTTCCTTCTCCTAAAGAATGCAGAAAATTGGCATTTGCACAAAAATGTATGTTTGCAGAACAAGGATAATATAAAGCTGATATCCCCAGCAGTAAGCCTCCCAACTACCCCCCAGGACAGTCTGAATGAAAAAATGATTATGTACTTAATGTCCACTGAGTACCCCAGAGAGAAAAAGAGCATACTATAATTGCAAAGTATTATTTTTACCATTATTAATACATGAATCATTCATTAGGAAAAAAAATAACTAGGAATCGGAAAGTCAGGAGATAATAGGCTGTGTTTATAATGTTGCACAGAAGGAATTGCCCACATAAATCCCCTCCCACTAGGATGTGTAGCCGATTCCCACACACTGAGTATGTTCTCATCTTAAACACAAACCCTTAGCACTAGCCATAGAGAACTACATATTTGTAGTCAAGTGAGCATCTATCTTGTGCATTTTATTTTTCCCCTTGACCTTGCCTGCCCTACAGGGCTTCTTGATCAAAGGTCCTGAGAGGGAGTTGACTTCTTTTGTGAGATTGCTTAGAAGTATACCATCCTTTCAATGGTGTGACTCCATTTTAAAAGAATGAAGGAATTTACAGGACTTTGGAAGGACTTTAAGTATACCAAGTATAAGCACCCAAATCTTGGATTATCCACCAAAATTACCCATTATAGCCTGAAAGTTTTATCATGAAGCAAAACAGGAAACACATCAACAAAATCAATTATTGATGTGCATCTGAATACATTTTTAGAAATGCAAAATAACAGACGACCCTAAATTTGATATCCATTTCCTTATTGACTAAAATATTTAGAACAAATATGACCAAATTTAACTATGCAATTTCTATCCTCATATTTGTAAAGTGGAATAATGTGTTTTCTTGGGCAGACTGTCTGGGAAGTAATGATTCAAAGCCCACATTAAATATCTATGGGACATTAAATTTGAAGGGGGTAAATTAATACTGAAACATGCAATGATGAATAAAGAAGAAGTTTATTTTTATTTATTTATTTTCTTTATGAGTAAGAAATAGACAAAAAAGGCAATTGGAATGCTAGATTCCTCTTTGCTGAGAGTACTGGGGTATTGAAAGTGGAGGGTTTGGATGGTGGAAGTTCCATGATTTTATTCAAATATCACACAGCTTTAAAATTAGATTAGCAAAACTCTTGAATACATGTAATTCTGTCCTTGAGTAGTAATGTTAGATGGTTATTCTAGCCCCGGATTATGAAGATGATTTCATTACTGAGTCCTCATTCATAGGATTGTTCTTCCTCTCTCCATGTGAGCTGTGAGTGGCAATTGGAAGGTCCACAATATTGGTAATCACGAGTGAGAGGGGCTATTAAGCAATAATCATTTCCTTTTTAATTGGCTTACAAACCACACATGAAATCAGTCTCATTTTTAACCAAAAATATTATTCCCAGCTTAACCAACCATCTTATTCACCAGACTTTTAGCCAAAACGATCTTTGGCTGCATCAAGGAATCAAATTTACTCTCAAAAAAAAAAAAAGTGTCACAGCTGAATGTGTTTAAATAGATTGTGCCCCGGCTTTAAAGGAAAACCTGAAGACAGATACAGAAATTTGGAAAGGAAAGGTACTATTGTTACTGGAATAAGAGTAAAACTTCCTCAGATAATAATTTTTATAGGAATGGCTTTATTTTTATTATTAATAAATTCAGTCTTATTATTTTGATGACATTTAAACTGAATTTCCCATATTGTGTGTGAAGGGAAACCACATTTGAGGTGTTTGAGACACCTGTTTGTTTTCCAGTGTACCTACAAGTATTCTGCTAAACTTATTCTTGACTTATATATTGACTAGCTAGCTAGACAGCAAGTCCTTTGGTCCTACCCTACCCTTCAACATTATGATTGCTTCTGAAATCTTTTAAGATTTTTAAACATCTACGCCTACAAATGACACTATGATCTTTCAAGAGCAGGTAAGTACCCCTATTCTACTCTGAACCATATCACTCTCACTCACAGGGTGAAAGTCACTCAGGGAACGTGGCAGATGGAATTTGAAACAAAATTTGGGTCAATCCTTACAGACCAGAATATATTTTGGTTCCTGTAGTTTATGCACAATATCCAGCAATGCCAAATTGTTTAATGAATGGAAACTAACAAACTAATTAATTAATTAATTAATTAATGCAAATGGACTGGTCCCAGAATTCAAAGTCTTCATCTCATTAAGATTAGTGCCCATTAATTCACAGAGCTGAGGCTCCTGCAGACAACCCTTTTCCCATAAAGGAAATTCAGCCATAAAAGATGATACTCAAGGTGTTAGCTGGGGACAAAAGCTGAGGTCAGATGCTCTGAGAGTAGCTGTTTGCCCTATAATAAAGCTTGCTCCTTCTTCTAGACTCAACTGTCTCTAATCCCAAAGTTCATTGGGAATAAAACTGGGGGGGTGGGTGGGAATCCTTCTAAGAGGTTCTTTCTTTTGTCCGTGGGGGCTGTTTCCTGTATTTAGGAGTCTTTTGTGGTCTATCAGTTTCCATCTGTAAATATCTTCCAGATTTCCTAACTGATCACTCATCTAGGACCCTGGCGGACTTCCTACAACAGATATAGATTTAGTCTTATATTTCTGGTGTCATTTTGATGGGATTTGAGGAGGAAGGAGAAGAAAGTCATTTGTTCAGTCAGCCATCTTGATTCAGAGTTGATAACCTTTTATCAGGGCAGGCACAGAGGGACAGAACTCCTGCCCCAGATCCTTTAAAAAGCAATTGTGAGAGACGTTTAGCACGTTCAGAACACTAGCAACCTGACCTACATTCTTTCAGTATATTGATTTGCAAAATCTGTCTTTCTTTACTTTCATATTTTCTGTGCTTCAATTCTTTAAGAGAAAAAAAAATAGGGAAAATAAGTTATTCGTGGCTTCAACTTTTAACTCTCCATTTTTACTTATGAGAGTATATATTTTTATTTATTAGTTCTACAAAACAGAGAACTTACACTTTCCTCTCATGAGGGATTTTTATGAATTGTTATATCATTGAAATGAGATATAGCATGTTTTTTGTCCTAGAAAAAAAAGTTGTTTAATAAGTAAACTAATCAACAAAAGGGACACAGTATCCACTCTGAAAAATGAAAGCACAAGACAAAATTGTCACTCATTTTAGTCTGAGTGTTGGTAGTAGGGGTGGCCATGTGTGTGTTTGCATGTGTGCATGCTCTTGCATATGTATGTTTAGCTCCCACACAAGACTTCAACTTAAGTTATGCCTTGATCGCATCTTTTCTCACTGAAACCCAATGTGAAGACACATGAGTAGAGGGATGGTGGCTTGTAGAAAAGATTAAGGGCTTCTGGAGGTGGAAGAGAACAGGACAGAAGGACAGGGAGAAATAAAGAAGGATCTATGATAGTGGACTCTAGTTCTTCAGTGCTAAGTATCATGACCTATATGCTGTGTGCCTTTCTTTTGAAGCAG
Organism: Urocitellus parryii; assembly: GCF_045843805.1. Taxonomy (NCBI): domain Eukaryota; kingdom Metazoa; phylum Chordata; class Mammalia; order Rodentia; family Sciuridae; genus Urocitellus; species Urocitellus parryii. The sequence goes on along the minus strand of NC_135542.1, from coordinate 79,619,779 downwards.
TCTTCCTTGATGACTTTTCTCAGTGCCCAGTGGCCTTTTGGAACTAAGCATGTATTCAGAAATCCTACAGTAATGCTTCCTCTGAGACATTCCTTCCAGGACTGCTACATGTTCCTGAATTTTCCTTCTTCTCTTTCCCCATTAACCTGCTTGAATGATTTTTGCTCTCTTTAAAAGTGACCTCTCTAGGCAGGCACAGTGGGCCATGCCTGTAATCCCAGCAGCTTTCGGGGCTCATGCAGGAGGATCATAAGTTCAAGGTCAGCTCTAGTAATTTAGTGAGGCCCTGAACAACTTAGTGAGACCCCGTTTCAAAAAAAAAAAAAATAAGGGTTAGGGATGTGGTTCAGTGGTTAAGCACCTCTGGGTTCCAATCCCTGGCAGACGGGGATCTTTAATTTCTTCTGCTTCCATATAGAATTGTCCCTGCTTATTCCTTCTCTCTCTCTCTCTCTCTCTCTCTCTCTCTCTCTCTCTCTCTCATTCATCTCATCATTTAGACTCTACTTTTAACAATAAGATTAAATACTTTTTCTGGTAAAACTATATGAACAAGAAGGAATAGTATGACTATTCAAAATCTTTGATGCTTTGAGGTTTACATTTTACTTTGACATGTTTAATCTCACTGAATTTAATGAAGTCTTTACATGCTATGTAAATAATAAGGAATTAGAAAGCAAAAAGGAGTCAGTGGCCATCGTAGGTTGCTCAGCCATTTTTTGAGTAGTGGAGGTGGGAGAGGAAGGTGATTCAACTCTAAGGCTCACACAAAACTCTTAACTCTCCTTCCATGCAGGTACTCAGGACCCAAGAGTGAAAAATGCTCAGTCCATGTCTGGGCTTTAAACTTACCAGCTGTGTGATCTGAGAAAATCCCTGGTCCACTTTGACCTTCTGTTGTTTTCCCCAAGTTCTACCAGAGCCTGTCCTGAAAGGACATGTGAGTTGTAAGGACAGCACATCTCTGTAAAAATATCAGGCACCACAGGTCTGCCGTGTTCCATAACCCCAGAAGGCACCCTTCTCAGAGAATGAAATGCTGTGGGGTGTGAGCACATGGTGTTATATTTCAATGGTATTGCACTGGAGTCCTGTGATTCCTGTGGCTTTGCAAATTGCTGTTGTATGAATTTACAAGAAAAGAAAATGAAGATTTGGATATGTGCAAGAATAAATTGTCCAAAGTCCAGATCTACACAACGTGCAAAGTCTTAACAATCGCTATGTTGTCTATTGTTTCTGCAACTTAAAACAACAAGTATTGTTATCTCACAGATGTGGGGGCTGACAGACTACCTTGGGTTGTCACATGGGGCCCCTCATGTGGTTTTAGTAGAACAACAGCTGCAACCAGAGTAATCTGAAGGCTGTTTCCTCGGCACCAGTGCTAATGTGACTGGAACAGGATTTGGCCAATTTGTCACTACTCTTCCAGTGCAGACTTTCCAAATGGAGGAACTGGACTTTATTATAGATTACTGTAGTCTCAATGTCTTCACATTTCTTGCATGGAGGCTAGCATCTCCTAGAATAGGATTTACAAGAAGCCTAAGGGGAAACTGTGCAGCTTCCTAGGATCTAGATTTGGAATCCTGGAATATCATTTCACTGCGTTCAGTTACGTAATCAAGTGATAAATGGCCCTCTCTTGAAGAGGAGGGGAGAAGTAGATTCCACTTCTCAGGGAGCCTGGAGTATAGCATAGGGAAGGGAGGAGTTGAGGGAGGTTATCTTAGAGACAAGCTACCACAATGAGCTCTCTCCCATCTCTATCCATTGGCTGATCAATGTTTCAAAGTGTGTATGTCACCACCTTGCCAATGCCCAATCTGTTACTCACACTAAAACCAAACACAACACTATTCCTTGCTCATTAGGGTTGTGAATGTGCATGTGTGTGTGCATACACATGCACACATACACTGAGCTTCATTCTTTTCCAATGAACATCATTCTTCCATCTGAACTTTTATTTTCAGATTGAATTAAGCGCTACAGAAGATAATCCTATCTATAGATTGTAGCATCAAAGACCCATATAGACAAAAAACTGATTCCTTATTCATACTTGCCTTCCTAATACTAGAAGTCATGACAAAATGTACAAGGGTGATCACAAGGAAAAAGAACATAGGCAGCTAGGTCAACATGATTATATCTAAGAAAGTAGCATGTCAGTGTGTGCAAGTATTTGTGGGTTTGTGCACATGTGTGCATGCCCATAGGAGATGCATGTGTGTATTTCATGTGCATGCACACAAATGCATGTGTAATGTATGTGTATATGTGTGTGTGTTTATCTATATGTAAATACACACACCAGACTGATCAAGGACAGTGGTCTGGGCAACAAAGCAGCATTATCTTCTTTATGTAGAATAATAAATCTTCAAAGTCTGAAGCTCTAATTCTCCCATAGGTCAATATTAGTTTTCACTGGACTTTAGAGTGGTAGGTAACTCCTGATGGCTGTACTAAAACTACTTTAAATTGTTGCCTAGTTATGGTAGTGTATTTTTGTACATGTCTAATTCTTATAATGAAACAAGGGGGATGCACTTTTCTTCTAAATACTGCGGGTAATAACCTTAATGAATTCAGGCTGTTTCTGTATTATGTGTTGGAGAAAACGCGGTGACAGCCATGAAGCTGCCAGGCATATCCTGCCAAGGAAAAGTACATAAGGAAAGTATATGGAACCACCATTAGAAAAGCCATAAGAACTCTCCATATCTCCTTAATATGGTATTAAAACGATTTTAATTGTGTGCATACACCCACAGACCTCCAAGGGTTAACTGCACACAATGTAATGAATTCAATAATGATGAGTTAAAAAAGGTCTAATTAGCAAGTAACCACTTTATTATGAAAGAAAATGGTAATGAATTTAATAGCTCAAAATCATTAACAATATTTAGTTTGCTGGTACTTGTTCTCTATTATCCTCATTAATATGAACATTTAATATGTTTTAAAATGGATTTGTAATACTTTCTGTGCCATGAGGTTACACTGACAGAAAGAGTGTAATTATTCTGCTAATTGTTATCACTGTATGTTTGTGCTCCGAATAGAAGTATATTTAGGTGTTAATACCAAAAAAAAAGTAATTAAGAAAGGGAAGATTTAAAACCTAATTAAACAAAAACTAAAAAAATAAAATAAAATAAAATCTTAGGCCACCATAAGAAAAGAATTTCTGAAGTAATTGCATTGGAAAGTTTTTTTTTTCCTTCTCTTCTTATTAATTTATTTTTTCTATTGTCCTATTGTGGTGGGGTTTTTGAAGGAGAAAATAAAGTTATCTAAATGCAAACTGGGATAAAAAGAAACAGAAGAATTTCAAGATTTATATTCTTAGAGTGAAGTTGGCTCTTCACAACATGCCTGACCATAATGGTCACTCTTAAGAGGACCCTCTGATGGTTGGCAACCAGCCTCTCACACAGGTGCCCTCTCACCTGAACTTAACCTTTTTAGCCCCATGCCTCTCTATCTCTATGATTCCCTAGGATTCTGACACATACCTTTGTGCCTTCCCCCATTGAGTGTTATTTCTTCTGAGATCCAGTGCAGTTTTCTTATTTAGGCATCCTATAGTTGCCAGAGCTGCTAAAGGTTCAAAGAGATTTCAGGCACAAATCCCCACAGACTGAAATATCACAGGGTAAAGAAGACTCATGTTGTAGGAACAATATTCAACCTTGTCAGAGACTAATGAGAGTCCCCCAGAACAAGCGAAACCATCCAGAAGCTTCTTTCCAACAAGGTTTCTGAATCAGTCCAACAAGCAGCCCAACATGTCACTGGGAGTTGTTGGTGGAACGTCTTTCTTATTCTGGGCTCCTTGAAGATAATTTGATAGACTCTTGTAATCAGGTTAACCTAATTTGTCATCTTACTGTAATTGGTTCAACCTTGCAACTTTCAAAACCGGACTACATTTAAGGCTCCCTTTGTCCTTCTGGAAATACCCCATCTTGACTCTTTCTGACTTTCACTTTGAGGGCCAATATTCCGTGAACAGGTACCCTTCTGGTCCTCTGCAAACAGCCTTGTTGTTTCAGAAGTCTTCTTTTTCACTCTTATGTGGGGATCCAGACCTTGTCCCCATGCAATGGTGACTCTGGAGGAAGTTGAGTGCTCTGGTGAATGCCCGGATATTCTGGCTTCCACTGCAGATTGCTTCTCCACCCAGCTTGCTGTTGCTTTATCTTCAGGCATTGCCAGCAACAGGATGCCCCCACCTGGTCGTTATATCACTGAGTATAAGTTTTAAAACCTTAAAAGATATAGTAGGCAGAAATTTTGTGTACTTGGGTCTATAAAGATAAGCCATAACAGGAATAACCCACATAAGTCACTTCATTCCACGAGCAGGCAAGAGACAACTGAGAGAAGAACTCTTAATAAAACAGTGACTTCCCTGACCTCCAACAGAGTATTCATACTCCTGGGCTGCCTCAAGTCAGATCTCTTCATCTCAATAGCTTTACTCACCTTTTCTCTTTGTTTGGAGAGAATTTTTAGTGTTGTTATCTGATTTTAACTGCCTTTTGATGACTAACAATCAATTTGGGGACTTAACTACTGATCAAAAGAGACACAAAGGAAAATCTTACTAATTTTGGAAAGATATGATTGAAATTGCCTGGGGTTTCATCACAACTTTTTTGAATAAGTAGCATACTTTCAATTCCTTCTCAATTTATTAGTAGTCATGTAAGGAATGGGGCTACTCATGAACCACCACACAGTTTCTGTTTTTTGAAATTCTTTTTAGGACGACAGTAAAGGTTCAGATACCATACGAGAAAACAGTAAAGATAAACTATGAAGTCTTCCATTAAGAGTATTGAGAATTTCTAAAATCCTTTCTCCTACCCACCCCCAGTCTCCCTATTTTGCTTTCCCCAACCTGCCCCAGAGGCACCGACTCCTGTCACCGCCCACCCCTCCTCCAGCATCTTCTGGTTTTGTTGTCCCACTGATATTCCCCAACCAAATTCCACACGAAACAGACGAATTTTGAGATTTCAAAGGACCTCTTTGGATTCGACTTGCAAAGTACACAGAGAGAATTTAGATTCCCAGAATCAAACAGTTCACACATATCTCGATTTTGAAAGCATTCTCTTGGATGTGTCAAATATAATATCAGGAGTTTGTAGGCTCCGATAAGAGTTGGCTCATTCACTCTTCCTCTCAGTTGCCCTATTAACACCATAACGCATTTTCTACAGAACCCAAGAATGTATGAACTCTCATTCCTGCTTTCGAGGAACAGATTTGTTCAATATGGAGTATTTAGCCAATGAACAAAGTAAATGGGAATTTGTACTTAGAGTCATCAATTACCCTGCAGCCAAACTGCTCTGCAAACCTGTCATGCAAATACCTGTACAGAAACACACAGGAGCAAACATCCCAAAGAGTTTGCTAGTAGATCTTGAAAAGATTACCCTCAATTCCCAGATTTTCTGACTGCCTCAAGGAATAAATCTCTGAAAACAGTTTTTAGTTCTCCAGACCAAGAAACCTAATTGCATATAACCTAATTGTATATAACTAAATAACAGTCTTGTCAGTCTGTGAAGTTTGTCTTTCTAACATGACAGGACTGATAGAGACACTGGACAGTATGCCCTTCTACTTTCCTTTAATTCTTATGCAACAATTTCTCATATTACCCATTATATATTTATTGGTTTTGATTCTTAACCGTGAATATAACTTATTCTATAATCTTGCTTGTTTTTACATTACCATAGATCTTGAACATAGTTCTATGCCAATAAATAAAGTTACATGTCATCGTTCTAAATGACTGGATAATATTATTAAAGCTTTTGTTGTCACTGTGGTCAATTAAAATCTGAGTTCTATTATAATCTTGCACTTTGTGGGTGGATAAATATTTCCTTGTTAAAATACATACATATATATATATATATATATATATATATATATATATGTATGTGTGTATACATACATATACATACAGAGAGATAGATAGAGAGAGAGGGGTATATTTTGGTACACACAGCAGGTTATGATTATTATTTAGTTTTACTTACTTGTTTCTTTTTTCATTACATAGCATTGCTTTTTATTCTAATTAATGTGCAGTTTTGCCAATGTTTATTTTTTATATTTTTATTCTGAAATTGTCTGAATTTCTATACAAGCCTTTTTATGCAGATGATAGACCTTTATAGATGATATACCAAATATTTCTTTTAATCAGTCATACTGATGAAGCCCTTATGATTCTTAAGTTTTATTCTCATATTCATCGGTTTTCAATGATCCTTTAAGATTTTGCCATATTGTTTAGCTATTTATTTATCATACAAATGAGAAAACTTAATAGTTGTCATCATACTTGCTATTACATTTCTGAATAAATGTAGGATGCAGAGTATCTTGATCTGTCTTTTGAACTAGGCTGCTTGATTTTGGTAAAGTCACAAACTGATTTCCTTCATTCCTTCATTCAACAGTATTCGATAAACTCGATGTTCTTTCTGCTTTTCAATCCTCATTTTTCTGAATAACATCCTAGCCTACTTATTTATTTTCGTTTAGTTTTTGAGAGAATCTATTGAATTCCCAAAATGCAAAGTGAGAATTTAGTGTTTTTAGACTACTACCTCCACCCTACCAAGCACACCCATTCCAATTCTTAAGTTACCTCGATATTTAGTGTTGATGTAATGTCATTATTCACAGTCATGGTGTCTGGTAAAGAATTACTTATGACTTTCCTTCTTATGTAAGCCCCTCAATTGATAATTAGGCCTCATTTTTATTTGTTGAGTTTTCTATGTATTTCTACCTGCCATTTGCCTCTTAGGTCCCCTCTCCATTCCTTTTCACCTTCCCTTTTGCTCTCAGAAGCTGATTGATGTGGGAAACATCAAAGACTCTCTTGTTTGTGTTTCCAGTTGGGTTCATAACATTTTAAGCACTATTGAGCGATCAGAGGGAGGAAGGAGACAGTGATTCCTGATTCTGGTTGTCAGCCTGTTGGAATGAAGCTAAGTGTTGAGCCAACTGCTATGGTGTCAGGCTATAAATCAGATGAATATTATCAGAGGACTCACCATTCTTGGTTCTGAAGATTGTTTCTCATCAGTTTTGTAAAAATTCAGTGCTGTTTCCTCTGTAGATATGTCTTCTGTCCTGTTCTATTTCTGGAGCTCCAGGTACATGTATATTTGACTGCTTGATATTGTCCCACACATCTGAGATGCTCTTTTCCATCAGTTTCATCCTTTTGTATAATTTCTAGCAGCCTGTCTTCAAGTTGACTGATATTTCATTTTACATGTCCTGTTATGTGCCCTCTGACCTGGCTAGACTTCAGTTACTTATGAAATGAATTTACAATATCACATGTGGATTTTGTTATTTCTAGAATTTCAGTTTGTTTGTTTTGTAGTTTCGACTTTTATGCTAAAGATGCCTCATCTGTTTATATAGTTATTCACTTTTTATACTGAATCCTTTCACTTATTTAACATCACTATTTCAAAGGCTGTTTCCAAACTGCTCCAACTTGTAAGTTTGATTGTAATGACCAGAGTCTTATGACTAAGTTTCTTCATGGGGTTTTCTTTCTTTTGTCTTTTTCTCCTCCTCCTCCTCCTCCTCCTCCTCCTCTTCCTCCTCCTATTTTTTGTTTTGTTTTGTTTTCTTAAGTACCAGGATTGAACCCAGGGGTGCTTAACCTCTGAGCCACATCCCCAACCCTTTTTATTTTCTATTTTATTTTGATACAGCTGCTTAGGGGCTTGCTAAGTTGTTGAGTTTGGCTTCAATCTTGTGATCCTCCTGCCTCAGCCTCCTGTCCTGCAGGGATTCCAGCCACTGAGCCCAGCTTCCTCATGGGTTTCTTAAGTATTGATCATACTGTAAAACCTTTTGTATAGCAGAATAATGGAGATGGAAATGAATAGTATTTACCCTCAAAGAAAGACACCCCTCTTTTTCTCTGAGGCCACTAGTGTAGAAGGTTACACCCACTTTAGTTCATCTGGATCTGGTTTTCTTACAATCTTAGTTAGATGCAGTGCATTAGTGATTCCTCATGACTTGGGGGAAGAAAAAGGGTATTTCCCCCCACAGGGCTTGAGATCTAGGTACCTGTAAGACTGTGGAGATCTGATTATGCTTTACAACTGGGCTCCCAGCTTCTCATTTCATGGGCGTTTTCTTTTACTTTTGGATGTCATCACTTCAGATTTTTGAGTTTTCTCTGCTTTCCATTCCCTCCACTCCATTTTTTTCTGGTCTTTAGGAGATCAAATTTTGTCTATCTGCCCTCCTTCTTCAGAGACCAACACAGTGAGTGGGGCAGGTTGTCGCACACCTGTAATCCCAGCAGTTTGGGAGGCTGAGGCAGGAAGATCAAGAGTTCAAAGCCAGCCTCAGCAAAAGCAAGGCACTAAGAACCCAGAGAGACCCTGTCTCTAAATAAAATACAAAATAGGGCTGGGAATGCGACTCAGTGGTCCAGTGCCCCAGAGTTCAATCTCCAGTACCATAAACAAAACAAAACAAAAAAACGGTGCAATCTGTGAAAGCCCCATGTGCCTCTCTGACTTCTCACTACTCCCCTGCCTCATCTTGAGCTTTTGAGAGCATCTGCAGACCAAGGTTGTGCAGCGCATTGGGCTGGTCTCCCCCAGTATCAGTCTTCCACAGGAGGGTGCTTTGCATTAGGACAATGGCCCATGCACCTCAGTGGGGATTTACCTCATTGATCTTACAGTGGACTTACAATTCCCTTGCCTTCTGGGAAGGTCTGTGGGAAAAAGCTTGTATTAGTTAATTTTATGTGTCAACTTGACTGGAACACAGAGTACCCAGGTATTTGGTTAAACATTATTCTGGGTGTATCTGTGAGGGTGTTTCCGGATAAGATTAAAATTTGAATCAGTAAACTGATCAAACAGATGGTCCATCCAATCCATTGGAGGGCTGAATACAACAAAAGGCCAGATAAGGGTGAATTCAATCTTACTGCGGGTGACAGCTAGGACACCAGTTCTCTCATGCCCTAAAGCTAGGACTTGATGATCAGCACTCCTGGTTTTCAGGCCTTCAGACCCAGACAGGTAGCATAACATTGGCATCCCCTGGTTCTCCAACTTACATAGAGCAGAACATGGGAGCTACACGTCTCCTTGATCACATGAGTAAATTTCTGCAACAAATCTCTTCATATACATATTTCTGTTTCTCTGGAGAACCTTTTATAAATGGTGGCAGATACTCTCTAGCCTGGCTCCTCAATATCTGAATATGATTTTAGTCTCACCATAACAGAGTGACTACTGAAATCTCCATTCTTCCTTTAAGCTATTTTCTATTTGGCTCCTTAGTCTACTGACTAAAGCAATTTATGAATAGCTGAATAATAACCTTAAGAGTGAATCTGGGATCAAGCTGGAGCTCTCTTTTCTCAACCTTCTTATATTTATGGGATCTGACCACTGAAGTCCTGGATACTTTGACAGCCTTGACTTTCAACTTTTTGTCTTCGTATCGTTGTAAAATTGCCAAAGTCTAAACTGGTTCTCTGTCATCTAGCCCCCGTCTCAGGCAGACCTTGCAGACTCCCGCCTAGAATCAACTACCTGCATATGTGCAGAACATCTGGGTTCCTCTCACAGTGATTCCCTTCTTTTTGGAATATTGGTTCCCCAAGTCCTGGTCTCTGTATTTGCAGTTCTCTGGTGTATTTAAATCAGTTTTTTCCTTCATAAACTCTAGTTATTCTGAGCTGGAGTTGTCTCATGCCTGTCATATTCCTGCATGTTAGGCAGAAGGTGGGTTCCCCAGTTCCAGGCTAGACCTTTGTTTTATGGATGTGCTGAACGTCACTGTCATCTTATGTTTTCCTCTTGCTTTGAATCCCTTCTTTCCTATATTGCATATGCTCCTTTTGTTTTGATTTATTTCTTTGATTTAATGAAATACATTCCATAAAGGATGTTTATGATTTGGGTGTGGTGTGTGCGTGCGTGCGTGCATGCATGCATGCATGCCTGTGCCTGCGAGCTTGTATTTGGGAAGGGTGGCCTTCCAGGTGACTGGAAATGCCTTTATTTTACCATCATAGCTCTTTTGGAATATAGAATTATAGGCGTGAAATCTGGTTTTTCTTTTCTTTTAAATATTTTCTTTTTATGGTTTTCCAGCTTCCAGATTTGCTTTTAAGAGGACCGTGTCACTCTAATTCCTGATCTTATTATGCCATCCATTATTCTTTCTGGAAACATTTAGGATTTTTCTATTTGTCTTTATGGATCAATAACATCATTGAAGAGAGACCCTTGTGTGATGGTGTTCTTATTACTAAAATTTTGCATACTATGTGATTCATCGCTATCCTCAGTCTGGAAATATTTTCTCTTCAACATTTCTTTTCTCTTTGAGAGTACTATCACGTGGGTACTGAGCTTCCAGATTTTTCGACCTTTTCCCCCCATGTCTTAACCTTCTTCCTGCATTTAATTTCTTCTAAGCAGTTTATTTTTTTCTCCACTTTTTCTGATTTTTTAATAAATTTCAGCTAACATATTTCAGTCTCCAACAGTACTTTCTTCTTAGGATGTTTGTTCTTCTAGCAGTTTATTATTTCATAGATTCAGTATCTTCTCCTATGTCTCAGAGGATGTTAATTATAGCTGTTTTTGTATTTTCCTCTAATATCTATATTATCTTTGTTTTTCTTATGTTTTTTTTCTGTATTTTGTGTTATTTCTTTGGGTATCTTTCATGCTTAAGCTGGTTTTTGAACCCCTATGCCTGATCTTAGAGCATCCATAAGTTTTAAAAGAAAAATGCTAAAATGTTGACAGGAAACCTGTTTTCTTTCTCTTTTCATAAATCCAGTAACACACTGTTTTCATTATTATAGTTTTAGAATACCTTTTACTATTCTTCCTTTAATTTTTAATTGGTGCATTTTAATTATACATGATGGTGGGGTATATTGTTACATGTTTGTACAGGCATACAAGAACAGTATAATTTGATCTTTGTTCACCAGTATTATTATTCTTTTTAAAAATAATTTTGCCTCTTATCTGTACTTAGTCCAGAAGAACTTTTTTAAAATTTACTAATTTAAACTTGATTTAAACTATATACACACACATACATATATACATATATAAAAGCAAACTAGAGTACTGAGTTGATTATATAACACAATTCTATTTATATATTGTATGTTCCCATGCTCTTATTGCTAGCTTTTTTTTTTCATTTTGGTGTATTAAATAACTTATTGAAGACAGAGAATTGTTTGGCTTATTGAATTCTTAACTTATTAACCTCATAAAACAAGTTGACATCATGGGGAGTGGAAAAGAGGCCAAATATCAAGCTCAGTGGGAAAGACTAATTTTTCACAATGATTAGATACAATCACATGGATCAAACTGAGAGATTCACCTTGGAGGTTCACGCCTCTTCAGATGGCAATGTCATTCCAAGCCTGCATTGGCTCATCTCTCTTCCTATCATCATTACAACCAACAACTCAGAATAAGCAGCATGTCCAGAGATGGAGTTGGCACCATGGGACCTCTCTGTGCAGGTGCTATTCCTCAGGACAGTAACCTTTTGACTTGGCTTACATGTAAGGGATCCTGGTGTACTGCAATATGCAGCAGATCCAGTTGGTCCGGACTTGTAGTTCCATTTGGAGCATGGGTTGATTTGAACTTGTACATCAAGTATGTTTGCTCAGACTTTCAGGTGTACACCCTAATTAGTTATCAATAAATGGATAAGGACACATAGCCCGCCCTTTCTTTCTTTCTTTCTTCCTTCCTTCTTTCCTTCCTTCCTTCCTTCCTTCCTTCCTTTTTTTCTTTCTTTCTTAAATATAGACTTTATTTGTAGAGCAGTCTTAGGTTAACAGAAAAATCAAGTAGAAGGTGCAGCTATTTCCTATACATCCTTTGTCCTCACACAGCCTCCCCTAGGTCAGCCTCCCCTAGGTCAGCCTCCCCCAGCAGAGGGGTACATTTGTTACACTCAGTGAACCTACATCCACATGTAGCTATCACTTAGGGAATATGCAATTCTTGATGTTGCATATTCTATGGATTTGGTTAAATTTGGAATGACATGTATCCTTCATTGCAGTATTTTATAGAATACTTGCACTTCCTTGAAACTCCTCTGTGCTCTGCATAGACTGTTTTCTGATAAATATTGAGCAGATTTTAAGTTACAAATCTGACATGCTCTAATCACACAGCAAGAAAATCAAATACTTTGAGAGGGAATATAAGTCTTCAATCAGGAGAATGTTTACTAAAACAAATGGGGCGACTATCCACAGAGCAAAAGATACTGTCCAAGGAGCAAAGGCGCGTGGGGCGGGGGGTGGGGAATTCAAAGCAGTTGGAAAGAGAAAGGAGACAAATGCTGTAAGGATGGCTCTCAGAGTTGGGTGTGGGTGGCAGTCACCTCAGTTTCTTCAAGAAAACCTCTAGACAACACCGTCCCAACTATATACCTCCATCTACTCCATGGAGTGCCACTCAGTATTCCTCGGAATGAATATAAGCCTCATCAAACCCTTCCTTTCTGGCTAGATACAAACTTTAAGTGTATCTCTAGCTATGTATACATAGCTCAGAATTCTGGCTGGCAAAGGTCATTTTATTTCAGAGCTTTAATTTAAATTCCCTTTTCACCCAGTTCTTCGAAAAGAAAGTATTTAGGCAGAGTTTTTGTTGTGGTTGCTGTTGTTGTTTGGGCTTTATTTTTCAGCAGAGCTGTTGCATAACACAATTGGTTTTGCATGCTTCGTGGGAAAGCAGGCCACCTTCCCTCATAAAGGGTGAGGGCACTGACGTGCCTCCCAATCACTTGGTTCTATTGTTCTAAGCAGTCCTTTCAGTGTTTTTGGCAGGCTCAGGCTTCTGTGCTTCATGGCCTTATTTTATTATTGTGTAGAGGGGAGTGCAGTGTGATTATCCATTCTTCCTTCAGGCAGAGCAAGCCATCTGGAATGTTTATGAAACCCGCCGGCTGATCAAGAGGCTAGAACTCTGGCGATATACATGGACGTGGGTTGTTCTACATCATCACGGCTTTGTTCCTCTGATGATGTAGCATGCAGAGAGGGCCACGCTAATGGATTTAGAGCACTTCGCAGTGGAGGTGCCATGAGCTGAATGGAGGAAGAGATATTTTTGGCCTCTGGGTAATTGACTGAAGGATGGTAGAAAAATGTTTCATGTAAAGCAAGAAGGCTTCAAAACTTTTAACTGTTTAATTTGGGGTGGTAGAAGGGCAGGTGATCAGCAAGAGGTTTGAGGAGAGGCCTTTGAAGCCCAAATCTTTGCGATGAGGTCATGCCCCCCTAAGCCTGTCTGACGCTCTGTGTAAAAAGATCAGTCAAGCTTGTCCAGAAATAAAATGCTACTATTCTAATTTTAAAATTTAGGCATTTCCCAGCCTACACTAAGCAGTACTTATATTTCTTTCCTTTTATTAGTGTCACTGCAAAGAAAGAGGAACATTCTTCCTTTGCTATAAATTTTGGTCTGTAATTGTTGAACATATTTTTTGCAGGAAGGCAAACTTTGTCTCTTCATGCTTTCCATGTTTGTAAAATGAGTGTTTGTGGAGCTGGGAAGAATAATTTATAATGAGGGTTTGGGCTTCTTTTCAATTTAATTTGGATTTTACACTGAGTCAACTTTTCAGTCAATTATAGAACTATGATTAGTTACCAGTCACTTAAATAAGCACCTTTTAAAAATAGACCTATAAAAATGATACAGGGACTAATCACTGATGTGAGCAAATCTTGTGCAGGGCCACCCGTACCATAATAAGAGGAAAGGAAAGATGGGTGAGCAAATAAAACCTGTATTTGGCTAAATTGCAAGATATGTTAGTTACCCAACCTACTGAATAAATCTGCTCTGGCCCAGGCTATATCAGTGCACAGGATCTGCCATTGAGAACACCGTGAATAAATCCCAGATGACAGAAATGAGTAACTTCTCTTAATATGAAGATGAATATCTCAGGTGGAGGAGCTCTGTGTAAAGCATCTTGTCTGAGTTTACAATTTGTGCTCATTGATCTAGAGACAGGTAAATATATATGTTTAAATGTGGTCGTACCATCAGACCTGTGGTTATATGCACACATATATGTAATCACATCTACCACTCTGTGTGTATACATTATATAGATCAACATAAGTGTGTGTTTCTTTGTATTCATCTTCTCATATTCATATTTTTATCTCTAGTCAAATTATGGGCATCTCATCCACTCCACCAGAAGTCACAGCCACATTAATATTACAGAGGGAGACAAATTCCATCAGACACCAATGTCTCCATATCAGTTGTCTATTGTTGCAATAAGGTGCAATAATCACCACCATTCTGCACTGGTCTGGCTTAATACAATAGTTATGTATCACTCACTAGGCAATGGGTCTATCAGGCAGCTCTGGGCTGTTAGGCTCACTCATGCCTCTGACATCATCTTCAGGTCAGTTGGGTGGCTTCACATACTTCGCTGGTTCTTTTGCATGTCTGGGGTCTTGGGTGGGAAACCTGAGCTAATTTGGTTTGCTCCTCATGGTCTCTCTTCTTGCAGCCCACTAGAGTAGACTTATTCTGATAGTGAAAAAGACAGAGAACAGGGATCCTGAGGTTCAGCCTCTGAAGTGGCATGTTATCTTTCCTGCCATATTCCACTGGGCAAGTCCCCCAAACTAGCCTAGATGGAAGAGATAGGCAAGTGGATACCACTTTGTGATAGAAAATCTGTAAAGTCAAGTTATTGAATATAAGAACTCAGAGACAGCCAATCCCTCTCTGCAGCTCAGACAGAATGGGAAACAGAATGAATGCTCTTGTCTACTTGCTGTTACTCTAACATCCTTAGCTCTGTCCCTTCTAAATGAAATAACAATGTGAAATGTTTGTCCTCACGTCTCTATAAACCATCTACAATGGCAAATATTATTGTTTTCAAAACAACATCCAACCTATATATTGAGTCATCACAGAATCTTTTCCTTACCCTTGACAGTGTGATTTCAAGGCATTAAGCCTTCTTATACTAAGATTCCATCATTTTCCTGTGAAAGTTGAGACACTTCTCGATTAGCAGTCCTCTTCTGGATTTTTTCCAGGCCTTTCTAACTTTGCCCACCATTCTTCCTCCTCCATGGAATATGTAGAGTGGCACTGATTAGGAATATTGTGTACATAAAAATAAACAACCAACCTCAAAGTGAGTTGTGAACTATTGCAATCTGGCTAAATCTGCGACTGTATATTTGAACTGACAGCAGTGTACCAATTATCCAATTAACATGTAAGCCCATATATCTGTTTCATACTCAGCGGTGAAGTTCAGCCAACATTCAGTTTATTTTGACTCAATTAAACTCTTTAATTTCAGCTTGATTTTTCTGGAGAGGTGCTCACATAGCTTCCCTTTTCAAAGCTCTACCTAACCTGTTGCTCTTTCTTGACTTTCTTTTCTTATGTGTGGTAACTGTCAAATATTTATTGAGTGCTTTGACATTCGTGTACAAGGCCAGAAGATTAAGAGTTCTATAGTTCAAGAATAGAATAAGGGTTGGGTGTGGTTGTGCACACCTGTAATCCCAGCAACTTGGGAAGCCAAGACAGGAGGATCATAAGTTCCAAATAAAAAATAAGAAGGGCTGAGGATATGGCTCTAGGTACAATCCCTCATACAAAATAAAAAAAGAAAAATAGTCGAGTTAGGAATAATCCATATGACTTGTGTTCACTGACCTCACAGGAGTAGATACGTGGAATGAAGGAGAAGAAAGAGAGAGGAAGACACACATGCATACTGTTGGATACTAGATCTCTGTAATACTGTGTTATAAGTGAAGATAAAGTCTAGCCCCAAGCAGGCCCAGTAATAGAGCTTGGCCAGAAGCTACAGTTCTTGATACAACATGGTGGTGGTTGCTAGGATTACTCTGTTTCAGCTCCTCTGGTGACCTAAGACTCTAACAGTGAAAGATATCAGACTTGAGACTTCAATCTTGTCATGGCAACCCACCCCTGCTCCTCCAACTCAGACACTCCTACAAAGAGGGGCCAGTGTGCTTCTGACTTTAAATAAAAAGATGCAGTTCACAGACCCCTCAAGTTCCAATGACTTCAGTGGCAAGAACGTCCCATGATGGGGAAACTGGCCCCTCCCTTTGGCCCTGGCTCTTCCTCCATTGGTGAGACAGTGGGGTGAGTGCCTTAGTCAGTACCTCCTCTCTCATGTGAATGGAGAGAGCAGGGTTTTCTCTTGCAATATGACCTCTTGGGGCATCTTCTGAGTATAAGTCTTTGGCCTCTCAGCTGAGCTAATTGTGGCAGAGGTGAAAAATAAGGACAGATCAGCAGAAAGAGGAAAACCACCCGGACTTGGAACGATTTGAGAGAAAGAACTCTGTCAGTGTAATATGTCTAAAGAAATCAGGTCACTATTGGGGAACAAGATTTGAGTATTTGTGTTAATGAGTCTGCATTTGTTTGATAGCTCTTCAACTTTGAGGGTCTTGTGTCACTAGAGTTTCAATATCATCCAACAAATTCCATCACTTCCTTCACTTCTCTGGTGAAGAAACGGAGGCTCATAGAGGCAAGGCAACTTTCCCAAGCCACACGGTGGAGATCTGAGGCCATTGCCCTGTGACTGTGAAGGCTGAACACTCTTAACTGTCCTGTGGAGCCAGAGTCCTCCTCCTTCTCCTTTGGTTCATTTTTTTGTAGAGTTCTGAGTCACTTGTCTTGCATCTCTGGTATTCTCTTCACCAATGTGTGTGTGTGTGTGTGTGTGTGTGTGTGTGTGTGTGTGCCTGTGGTGTCAGTCTACCTGCACTTATTAAACTTGACAAAATGTGTCACCGGCTGAATTTGGAACAATGTCTCACCTTTGTTTCCTATTTTGTAATACATGAATATTGGTCTCCAAAATCTGTAGGTCATTTCTCACATTGTAAACTTTTCTCAATTTTCTTTTGTTAATGAAACCAGCCACTTACCCAAATAACAGTAATATTTAATTTTTACTTCCATAAAGTCTGAAGAATCCATCCAGAATCCCTGTTGGAGGAATTTATCTATGATTTCAGCCTCACAGATGTGTCTCTCCTCTGCCTATCCTAAAAACCTACTACTAGTCAAGCACAGTGCTAAATACATGAAGCAGACTCCTGCCCTCAAAGAGGTTATAGATCTCACTAGATGCACAGCAAGGCAAGCAGAACTGGGTTTGACTGAATATGCAAATGGTTTGCCAACAAACTACATGCTATTACTTTTCTGACATGGAAAGTGATTCGAATCTACAATAATAACAGACCCAAACAATGGGGCCAGCTGATCATGGACTGAAACCTTCAAAATCATAAGCCAGAATAACCCTCTTTATTTATAAGTTGATTATCTCAGGTAATTTATAATAATAATAATAATAATAACTAACACAGGTCAGTAAAGCTGACTAACGCAGTAAGCACTAAATTCAAGAATAAAAACTTTTCAGCCAATGTAAGAAAAGGTATTGTTAGTTATCAGCCAAAGCCAGAAGGGTTTGTTTGGAACCCAACAATGAGTTGTCCAACATCTACATAGTGAGCAAGCAAGGATCAGGTAAAAGAATGCATGACAAAGAGAAGCCATAACAGCCGAGCACTTGGAATCTCTGTCTTTATGTATTAATTTATGACATAGTAAACCAATGTTTTTGCTTCTAAGGAACCAGAATTTCATAATGAAAAACTGTTGATTACTTGCCCAATTAATGAGGGAGTCTTCTAATGCTGCAAATCTCTGTTAAATAGCAAGGAGTATTCTACTTTGGAAAAGGTGAATCTACAGAAAAAAAAGTTGAAAGATAGAACTCTGGAGCTTTGCATTCTAATTAAGCATATATTTACTTCCCAGACATCTCCCTCTTTCTCTACCCTCTCCCATTTTTACCCTGGCCTGCAGTAAGTACTCTCTAAGTATAGATGCTGTGTGTGTGGAACTGCAATGAAAAATTAAGAGAGACTGACTTCTTTTTCAGGAGCAGTTAATTATTACAGAACATTAGGTTTCCCCTGCTGATCACTATAGGCAGGAAAGATTTAGAGGAGGAGCTCATGTTCTATATCAAGGACAGCCAGATAAATACTATTGATCCGAACTTGTTTGTGGCAATGGGGCATCCACTTGCTGGTTAGATTAACCCCAGGTGTGTATTCCTTCTGTCTATAGGATTTAACCCGACTCATGTTTTCTATGTAAAGGTGGTTATTAAGCCAAGAATTAGTGACTTCTAATGGCTCATAACCTCTTCACTAGGAATTATAAAAAGTTTCCTCTGGCTTGAGAGTGTTTTTGTCAGGATTGAAAAAAATCAGTGTTGAAGGGCTTCTAAACAATCTCATTGGAAATTTCCCTTGGAACAGACAAAGCTATCTCTTTTAAGCTATGTTAATTAGCCAAAAGAAGGAAAGTTGAGTCGAAGCCAAGAGCACGGAAGTTTCACCCAGGAAAAAAAGTTTGGAAGTACGACACATGGATTAGTCGGACATCATAGTAATTGCTTATGTACATTCCATGGTTGACGACTATGTTTCTTCTAAAAAATATGAAGAAATAAACATTGGAAAAGGACAGGATCTATACGGAATTTTACCTATAGAAGCATAAAGGGCTGTGCAGTGGCAATTCTATGGTGGCAGATCTAGACAAACAATCTTGCTGCATACCTGTCTAAGCCCATCTTGTGTTGCTATTCCAAAATACAAGGGGCTGGTTGCTTTATTAGGAAAGAGCTTTACTGAGCTCACAGTTCTAGAGGTTTCAGAGCATGGCACCAGTACCTGCTTGGCTCCAGTGAGGGCCTCATGGATGATGGCGTCACGGAGGTGGCACCATGAATGGAGCAGTCAGCAGCACCTGTGGAAGAGTGACATAGGGAGTCTCTAGGTTTGCTGCTAACAGCCCATTCTCACAAGAAAGAATCCAGTCCCATGAGACATGACCCACCAATTCATTCATGAAGATAGAGCCCTGACGACCTAATTACCTCCCACTAGGCTCCACCTAGGACTCACCACTTGCAAACCACCACACTGGTGACCCAGCTCCAGTACGTGAAACTTTGGCCAACAAGTCACACATATCCAAACCAAGTATGCTGGTATGGATATTTTCAAGGTGTCCCTAAACCATCAGTCCTAAAACAGATTGAAGATGTACCTGTCGTTCTGGATCATTCTGAGCTTCTCAAAGAGCCAACCCAAAGTGATGAGGAAGCCAGAGAAGCAAATCTCAGGGAGAAACAATTTCTTTAAAGAGGTAGAGCTGTGATCATGATGGAAATCTTGAGGCTGGATGTGACCTACCTTAGCTTGTGTACCTAAAGGATGGACCGTTCTGCCTCCTCTTCAGACCAACCATGAAACTGCAGAGATTAAAAAGAAAAAAAAACATTTATATTATTTTTACAGGCAAATAAAATTCAAAAGATATGGATCTCTGAACAGATTCTATAGTCATCAATAAACTTCAGGGTGAGCTGCCTATATTTCCTCTCACCACTGAATTCAATCTGCTGTGAAAAATTTTCACTGTCTCCAAGTCATCATGAAAACATCCTCAGCTAATTGAGACATTCCCAAACAATTAAGATAACCAGATGCGTCTGTTATTTGTAATTACCTGAACATGCATTCCTTTCTTTGAGAAGAGTTCCATTTTTTGAGCTTTTTGAACTACTCCAGATAATGAAAATGAAGATTACTGTGTGTGCATTTTTCACTTGGCCTAATTTTGACATGGAATTACCTCTTTCCAAAATTAAGCAGCAAAACTGGAAACATGTGTGCAAGAAAGAGCTTTTTTCACTTTGCTTTGTCCTGAAATAATAGTTTCTCTTTTTATACCAATCACATCTCAGACAGTTTCTGAGATTTAAGTTAAGCCAGATTCGAATGTAAAAGATGGAAACCCATAGTTATGGGAAAAAATAAAGTTTATAATTGCCACTCATGACCTGCCACATTTAATCTTTAATATTCATTCTGAGTCTGGAATACTGTATGAAGTTTTTGTCATGTAAGTACAGTAGGTTTTCCATGTAATTGGTAACTACAACCATAACTATTTCTTTAACTATTACTAGCCTTCACTATTTTCCTTACTACTCTTGATAATGATATGTGATTTCTCCAGATGGAAATCTTCATTAGTGCTTTAGACTTTTATTAGGACATTTTGTTTTTGACTTGAATAACATGCAATTGATCGGAATGATTTAAAACTTTAACCCAACAATAATTCTGCATTTTCAGTTCTCCAATGATAAAATTCCTTATAAATTTTTCAGAATAGACCTGCAATTCCATCTATGTCTTGTTACAACTCTGCATTTGTCTTCACTATATTTACAAATTAGTCTTATATTAACTTTTATTATAATCACCTCAAACAATTATTTAGCTTGCATTATAATTTGAAGTTTTGTGTGTCCAATCTGAAGACAATGCCTGCCCTATTCTCATTTTTATTCCCTACCTATAAATCTAGCCCTTGCATGTGGTAGGTGCTCAGTAAATATTTTATTTGCTTTCATTGAAAAAGGTCTTATCTCTTCCTGATGTACTCTTGCCTTCCAGAAAATACTGTAAATTCAGTATTAAACAACTTTGGATTCTCGGGGGTTGGAGTGTTATATTCACCATGAATGATTGGAATATTCTTCTCCTACCCTAGTGGTGGAACTGATATCACTCTATGTCATACTATGAAGACAAAACTTTTTGCTTGGAAGATCAAAATAGGAAAAATGTCTCTATATATGGACAAAGACATCAGGAGACATGTGACATGGGAGAAAGGAACAGAACCTAAAAATGAAGGAGAAGGTAGAAGAGACAGAGAAGTTAAGAAAGAAGAGCACACAGAAGAAAAACAAACATTTTTCTTATAAATTGCATCTCTTGATAATGAACATTAATATTTCATTAAAAGTAAAGGATGAGTTATATTTATGCATCAATTGCTAAAACATTTTCCATTTTGATGAGTCCTTCTGAGCTAGTATAGAATGCTTTCTATTCTTATTCAAGTGACCTTTTATCATTATGATTAGCTGTAACTTAATTAGATTCCTCCTTCTTATTGTACAATTACTGTCAAAGAATAGGGACTCCAGGTCAACTTTCCACAACTGAAACTCATTATTTTTGTTAACTGCCCCTCTGTATTTTGTTGTTTGAAAAAACAGAAATTGCAACCATGTATATTCTACTTTCCATAGTTATTCTGTTATTCTGTAATTTTATGACTATGGACAAGTCATTTATTCTGTCAGAAGCTGTACTTTTATTTATTTTTATTTTTTATTTGATAGTATTTTATTTTGGTGTATCAGAGATTGACTACATGGGCACTTAACTGCTGAGTCACATCCTCATCCATTTTACTTTTTATTTTGATACAGGGTCTCACTAACTTGCTTTGGGCCTCACTAAATTGCTGAGGCTGGCTTTGAATTTTTAATTCTCCTGACTCAGCCTCCTGAGCTGCTGGGATTACAAGCATGTAGCACCATGCCCCACAAGAAGATATATTTTTGTTTTTAAAGTGAGAATAATAGTACCTAATGATGTATGTGTAGCAAGTATTCTATGTTAAATTTCACTTCTAAAACTTTTATTCATGGAAAAGAAAATCTTATATAGTACTGGAGCAAAATGAAGAAAACTTGCATTGGAAAATAAACATTACCATAAGATTTCATTGTGGTCTCAAATTCTTTTTTGTATTACATTTTACCTAAGTATGTGAAAATGTGATTATAATTCTTATATTGTGAGGTATCTAAACAAAGCTTCACATTATATACAAATAAAAATATGTAGCCAAAACTCTTCAAAAAAATTTAATGTGACAGATGATGTTTTGTTATTTTGCTAAAACTAAATGATCTATGTGAATTTAATTGTATAAAAAAGAACATATAGTCGTTTATTTCACTTCCTGTCAACTTGAGTATTCGTAAAGTCGAGCCCGATGGATCATTCCTTAAATCACAGCCATCACTGTAATAATTTTCCTTTTTAAAAAATAATTAGTTTAAGCCACAACTCATGGTTTTCATGGACTCATTTGTGTGGCAGTCCAGCCTCCCCTCAAAATGAACTAAAAGTGACTTTGAAGCATGATTTAATGAAAAAATGTTCATTGTCTATTTCTGTGTAATCCTCACAAACCTCTGTAAATTGTGTGTACAAAGATAGATTTTTCACAGACACCCACGAGCAACATGGATGGGATTTGCTGCTTTCCTTGGATTTCCTGGCGTTAGGTATGATTATACCACTGTGTGATGTGCCCTGTGATCATTTAATTATTCAATCATAATTCTTTACTTGAACTATAAAACCTGGGTAATTTTTTTTACCATGTTCTGTGATGTCACTTACTGTTCATTTGATACAAAAACCCCATTTATATATTAAGTCTGCTCTGTTCTTTTCTCATTAGCCTGTGACAATTAATGTGGAACATTATTCCACCACACTGTCATTTTCATGATGTCAAAACATTCTGGATTTATTAAATAAATTATGAAGCTAAAATTCTAGTCTGTGAAAATATCTTTCAATTATAGCTGATCAGTGTAAAAGAGAAGTTTTGTCTTCATAATTAGTAAAAGAATCCAACAAGAGTACAATAGCAGACACATGATGATCGCTGTCTCATTAACAGTAGGACATGATCACCTAACGCATTTCTGGCTGGATGTGATCATTTGGTACCAATGTGTAAACTCACATATAATCCTCAGCAGTGAAATCATGTGGCCGTTCCCAGGCACAAGATGGCTTTCTAGATGGTTCAGAATGTGTTCATTCCTTTTGTATTTTAAACATTGCAATCGATCTGAAAATTTTCATTGAAAACCTAAGATGTTCAAACTAAAAACCTGCCATAGGGATCTCACTCACTTTTCACAGACTCCCGTGGGTGAACAGACATAGCAAACAAATACATCCAACACGGATATTCATTGGCTGTCCATTGGAGAGTACACAATAAGTTTGTAATGTTGTATTCTATGGGTGCTTTCCTTTTTGTGATTCTTATTGATTTATTGTATTATTACTGAGGTGAGCATTTGATTATATCTGC
This sequence comes from Urocitellus parryii, assembly GCF_045843805.1. Taxonomy (NCBI): domain Eukaryota; kingdom Metazoa; phylum Chordata; class Mammalia; order Rodentia; family Sciuridae; genus Urocitellus; species Urocitellus parryii. The sequence goes on along the minus strand of NC_135542.1, from coordinate 79,596,539 downwards.
TTTAAGAATTTTCTTTTTTTTCCTTTTTTTTAAGATGGAATGCATTTGCTTATAAACAATTCTAGATTGCGTGCTTCCCACAAATTTATGTTACAGACATATTTTGCTGATTTAAGGATCGTGTTGCTTTTAAGATCTGTCATCAGTATATATTTGGTTGTGTGCATCTATTTGTGTGAAAAGCAGAATCAACAGCTTTTGTGCTTTAAGAATTTTCTAAACTAATATTATTATGGCCTTGCCCAACATCAAGGACATCAAGGTCTTATTGGGCTATTTTTTTTCTGTGAGTCAGAAGTGAGGCCAAACTACTTCAAGAGGAGTTTGTCCTTGTTGGTGGCTCCTGAAACCTTCTTCCAAAGGAAGGAAAGATGGGTCTTCAATTCAGTCAAGCATCCTTGCCAGACTCTTTTAATGCTTATAGAATATGTGTCAGCTTGAGAAGCTGCTGGGTCTAATGTTTCTTCATGAATATGAAGCAAGGAAGAGTGACACACTGCACCCTGTTGGGGTGTCCAAATGTGAGTTCTTTGCCTCTCTAGATATATCAGAAGAAAAACATCAATGGAGAAATTCCCAAAGGACTGGAATTCATCCATTCTTTAAGAATAAGTTCTCTGAAGCTTTTCTTTTTTACTACTTACGAAAGATGTCCTTCATGCACACAATATACTACCATGAATAAGTGCAGATTTTGATGACATCAAGAGAGAAAACACAAATAAGATGGTAAATTGAAACACTGTAGTAATTAATAATTCATAATCTCACCAACTCTGTTCAAAATGGTAGATAGTATTATGTCCATTTCCAGGGGAAGAAACTGAAGCTCCAAGAGGCTAAGTCACAATTTACTGAGGGGTAAATACCTCCATAATTGTTAGTGCCACATGCTCCTTTTCTCTGTCCACTGTCTCTCATCATTTCAAACCATTTTAGCTTTACAAGGAGATTGATCAAAGAAGAGTGCAGCATTACTTGAGAGCAGGAATTGTACAGGAGAGAATGGCTGGGTCACACCTCTTGCAGAGAAAGATATGGATTTGATTCCTTTTCACTTCTCAATCTAGATCTATAAAGGGAAGCTCTGGATATAGTCTAGATTCATGCAAGGGAGGGTTGAAATTCGTTCAACTGGTTTTGCCTTTCTAAAGATGATAAAAACATTGAGTTGACATTGAGAAACCATGGTAGGAAAAAAAAGTGCAAACATGTGCAAAAAAAAGAGACAATTCAGAGTGTGACTTTAGAAAAAAACCTCTGATAGTACATATCTTGGGTACAAACAGAATTCAAGCAAAACCAAGGGAAGGGCTGCTTGTCATTTAATATATCTGAAATATCCACCCCCACCCCGCCCCGTCACTTTCAATCCCTTCTAAAGTACTGATGATATGTTGGTACTCTTCTACATCATTTATACGTGTTTCCTCATTTAATCCTCATAACGACCCTATGAGTAGACAGTATCGTTGTCATCTTTTCACACATAGGGAGACTGGGACCTTGAGAGTCTATGTAAGTGGCCCTAGATTGTTCATTGTACCATGGGGCACACTTGGTGCTCAGTCCCAGATGGTTGTCCCCCAGAGTACATCTTGGCACCAGAACAATCTGCTTTCTCCTTCCTTCCCACTTCTCATGGCCATCTCCACTTGGCCTTTATTATGAAGTTGGTTGTTGGTTGTAGGCTTACCAACCACTGTGATGATGGGAGACAAGAAGGACCACCACTCTTTCCCACTCTCCGATCTTCCACTGGGAAGGGTAATGTATTCTCACTCATTAGAGATTGATATTTATCATAGATCCACACATGCCAGCCATCTCTTCACACTGTCCAATCTCCAATGCCTTTGATAAAATTCCATAGGAAAGCCATTATGTAGCTCTGAAGTATAACAAGAGGAAAGCAGCAATGGTGACACAGGGGACACACGGTGCTTACTCTGAGGTCATTACTAGAATAAATCCATTACCAGGACGAAGCCATTCATTTCTCTCAACAATGCTTTGAGATAGGTGTTATTGTTACCATCATTGGACAAATAATCAAAGACAGGCCAGAGAGCTTGCAAAATAGTCTTATTCTAGGGCCTATCATTGCTGCAATTATATGGGGAAAATCTTGATGATATGCACTGGAAATATCTCCAGGATACATAAAGAACTCAAAAAAACTTAACAACGAAAAAAACAAATAACCCAATCAATAAATGGGCTAAGGAACTGAACAGACACTTAACAAAAGAATAAATATGATCAGTCAACAAGAGTCGCGACCCCTCACCAGCAAAGGAAACACGACACAGGATTCTTCTTTCAGCAGTTTACTCAGGACCTTTGAATCATGATGAGAAAACAGGAACAAGAGAGCGAGCGGTCGGTCTGCCCTAGCTTAAGTACCCAGCCCCGCCAATGAATTAGCACCACATGGAAAAGTCTAATAGGTACAGCGCAGCGGAAGCAGGCCAGAGCCCAGCCCACAGCCTTACAAGGAGTTGTTTACTTCTAACAACTCTAACCGCTAACGAAGCGGAAGCAGAGACCAGCGCCATATTCAGGGTGCGGTCGCTGGCTCCCAACAGTTCCCCCTTTTTGTTTTACAAGCAACAGGTAAAAGTAGAGGTCCTATCTCCATTGGGCAAAAGTGGCCGTAAATAATGGCACACTCCTGAGGGGGCCCTCCCCAGGCGAGTCACCATTCCGACCGATGCCTTTTTCATGGAGGTGGGGCGTCGACATCAAACCCACATGCAATAGGACATGCTTTTCTTGGGACTCAAACCTAGAGCTCCCAAGTGCAGTGCCTTGCCTCGCACCCTGTGCTGTGTCGATCACTTGAGCATGGTGAGCCATGCTTGAGGGGACTGTCCTGCCTCTAAAGCGGCAAAGGCTTGTATGAGCATAAGATTCTGCACCCGCTGCTGCTTGCGCATACGAACCAGACACCACAGGCACTATCCAATGGCAAGTACCAGGACCACAGCCAGTGCACCCATGCCTGCCCATTGCTTCAAGAAACTAAAAGACTTAAACAACCATGATATTACATATTTCACGGGAGCAATATGGACTCACGTCTTGTTTACTCTAACAATTTCTTGTAGTCCATCCATGGGCAATAAACACCCATGAGTGAGTACTTGACTCAAAATGTCCACTTGGTCTTGTAGTAGATCTACCCACTGGTTTAGAAGCACAATGCCACGATGTAGATGTTGATTCATCATAGTCTGAGTCTCCATGGCTGTTGCAGCAGTACCCGCAAGCTTGTTCACAGCATCAGCAGTAGGCACAGCAGTAGCGAGAGCCGCGGCGGCAGTGGCCCCCGCAACAGCAGAAGCTGCAACGGCTGCCACAAAGGCTGCAGTTATACCAAAGTCTCCCTTGTTTCTTTGCAATAATACAGGCAAATTATCATCATCAATAGACACAGGTAAAGGCAAGTAGGAGGGCACACGTACTACCACAACAGAGTCCTCCAAAGAGGCATTCCAGCATTGTATAAGTACTACAGGGCAACAACGCCGGTTGTTGAGGAATAGAAGCATTGGCTCTCAATACCTTAGCAGGAAAAACACCCTTGATTACAGTAGCATTACCATTTGAGTCCCGGGAACCATCACTATCAAACCAGCCCAAAGATTGATTGGTTAACATAATACAAGGTATGGAATCAGAGTAATTAACATGTACAGAGAAACACAATGTGTCAAATAATGAAACAGTAGAAAAGTTATCAATAGCTGCTACAGTATCCATAGGCAAGGTCGACCAATCCATGGTGGCAAAGCCATTAGTAGTGAAGAAAAATGGGAGTACACCAGCCTGAGAAGTAACGGGCAATGGATATGGCCACATCTTTACCACCGCCCAGAGGAGTCGTTCTGCAGTCCAGACGACCTCATGTCTGATCACCATCAAGAGAAGCATCAAGCACCTCATCTTGTTCATCTTCATTCTTCCTTCCTGACAGAGCTTGAAGAACTTTCCGCACGAGGCGCTCTGGCACCCACAACGGTTCCGTTCAGTCCTGTGGGAAAACACAGAACCTCGTGCCCATGCCAGCACGGGATCAGGCCCATACCATTGTCCAGAAAGTACATCTTTCCACTTAACGTGCCCAAAGTTCGGGGCAGAGGGCAAACAGTGCCTAGTCGCAGCAGAGCTCCCTTGGATGTCCAGATTCAAAAAATTAATAGTGAATAGAGCCAAGGAGAGGCGCTCTTTCGGGGTGTGGCCTAAGCCAATTCCCCCTTTTTGTTTTATTAACATCTCTTTTAGAGTCTTATGAGTGCACTCTACAATACCCTGACCTTGTGGATTGTAGGGTAAACCATGGATAAGCTGGATACCCATCTGGTTGCAAAAGGAAGAAAATTGTCGTCCAGTATACAATCTGCCGAGCGTCAGCACAGGAGATAGTAAAGCGCTTCTGAAGTGCTAGTGCATTAATATGAAATTTACTATGAAAGTTTCTAGCTTGATCTAAGGAGGAAATAGGGAACACCCAAGAAGGATGAGCAGCAAGATCAGCTTGGGCATTGCCAGCAGAAAGAGCACCTGGTAAACCTGTGTGGGCTCGAATATGCAAGGGGTAAAAACAGGCGGAGCGATTCCAAATCAATGTTTGAAGATGGAGAAAAAGGGAAGACATTACTCCTGATGTGTGTATGGGACCCACTGCTTCCAACACCTTTAAAGCTTGAACTACATAAACAGAACCTGAGATTAGATTAAAAGGAAACGGACATTGTTCAAATACTTTTATGACAATTTGCAGCTCCACCCATTGTGGATTGCCAGGAGCAAACTGATGTTGGATAGGAGGTTGATCATTTACCACATAGGCTCCAATACCAGTTTTAGATCCATCTGTAAAGATATTTGCAGCTCCTGGGATAGGCGTAGAAGAAGTGATTTTAGGGAAAATGATAGGATGTTCCTTAACAAATGTAATAAGAGGATGTGAAGGATAGTGATTATCTATTTCTCCTAGAAAAGAGGATCGTAATATAGCCCAATTATCCAGGTTAGCACACAAAACTTGAATTTGTTGACACGTATAAGGGACAATCACAGACGTTGGAGGAAAACCAAAAAATTGTATACTTTGTTGTATCCCTAACATAGCTAAGAAAGCAACTGCATCAGGATAATACTCAGGGATTTTCCAGGGGATATACATGGATGTATCCACAACAAAGGACCATCTTGCCACAAAACTCCAGTAGGTTGCCGTACAGTGGCGAGCACACATAATTGAAGAGGCTTATCCTCTTGAAGCCTGCAAAGGCTGGCATGTTGTATAGCCTCTTCCACTTTAAGCAACGCTAACCTGGCTTCCTCAGTAAGATGTCGAGGGGAAGTAAGATATGAATCACCTTTAAGAATTTCATACAAGGGTTTTAATTCAACATTGGGAATATGTAAGTAGCCCCTAATCCAATTTATGTCACCCAATAATTTTTGAAAATTATTTAACGTATGCAAATCATCAGTCCCAAGAGCTACCCCCTGGGGTGCAATAGCCTCACAAAAGACACCGGCACCAAGATAATCAATAGAGTCTCCTGTCTGCACTCCACCAGGTGAAATAAGCAAACCCTTCAATTGTAGCAAATGCACCAAATCAGTGTAAGCTGCTCCACCTGAGTAAGAGTGAAAGCAGCATCTACACCATAAGTGCAAACGGATTCTGCCAAAGTTTTAATTATTTTAAAATCTAAAGGCTCATGGTATCTTCCCCTATTAGTGTCCTGAAAAACCGGGTACGCTAGTCCCATGTCTGTATTAACTGTTCTCCAAACTTGTGTATGAAAAGTTCTCCCGGAGCCTTGGACTCCCCCCACATATGGGGGCGGTGCAACAGGCACTGCATCTTCTTCTAAATTCTCAACCTCCTCTTCAGAATTAGATTTATCAAAATTAGATTTATCCCCCTTCTCACGGTAGGCTTTGATGCTTTGTGTCTCCCTTTTTTTCCTTTTCCTTTTTATCTTACGTAGTTGCTGTAACAATATATCAAGGTCCTCAGAACTCGCCGAGCCACTTGTGTCCTCGGGTGTTTTTAGTTCGGTCAAGTCTGGATAGAGCTTTCTCCTGTTTTTATTTTCAGGCTCTTTTGCCTTTTCACAACTCTTACTCTTAATACTCTCTGCCACTTCGCTATATGACCCCTCAGATTTTTCCTCATGTAGTTGTTCAAGAACGGCCTGACCCTCACCCACAGCTTCCTGGCATTTACCGTCTGCTATACATCCTCTAACCAATTTCCAAAGTGGTATAACGCCACCCTCTAAAGTACCTTGCTCATAAGCGAAATCCAGATCTTTCCCTAATTTGTCCCAGCTGGGAATCGTAAGACTCCCTGAAAAAGCAAACCAAGGAGCCGCTATATCAGCTTCTCTTAAAAACATCTGCAAAGTACTCTGCTCCACCTTAAGTCCTTTTGAACATAGCAGCCCATCCAGGGCCAACAAAATTGGGCTTGAAGAGGTAACACCCATAATGTTTTCAAAGGTATAAAGAAAGTGAAAGTACAAAAGCCCCGCTCTCTCTTTATCTACAGAGGAGCGTCCCGCTATTTGCTTGCGGATTCCCACTTTACCTGCAAACTTACCAGTGCACCACCCTGACTGCTGAAAGTTCTGGATCCTGGGTTCGAGGAATATTCTTCCCCACTAGGGCTACCAACTGTCGTGACCCCTCACCAGCAAAGGAAACACGACACAGGATTCTTCTTTCAGCAGTTTACTCAGGACCTTTGAATCATGATGAGAAAACAGGAACAAGAGAGCGAGCGGTCGGTCTGCCCTAGCTTAAGTACCCAGCCCCGCCAATGAACTAGCACCACGTGGAGAAGTCTAATAGGTACAGCGCAGCGGAAACAGGCCAGAGCCCAGCCCACAGCCTTACAAGGAGTTGTTTACTTCTAACAACTCTAACCGCTAACGAAGCGGAAGCAGAGACCAGCGCCATATTCAGGGTGCGGTCGCTGGCTCCCAACAAACAAGTATTTGAAAAAACGCTCAACATCCCTAGCAGTTAAAGAAATTAAATTAAAACTACACTGAGATTTTATTTCACTCTACTCAGAATGGCGATCATCAAGAATTCAAGCAACAGTAAATGTTGCTGAGGATGTGGGGGGAAAGGCACACTCATACATCTCTGGTGGGACAACAAATTGTTACAGAATAGAGATTCCTCAGAAAACTTGGAATGGAACCATCATTTGACTTAGTTATCCCACTCTTCAGTTTATACATAAAGGATACCATAATGACTTTCCACATCAATGTTTATGGCAGCTCAATACCAATAGCTAAACTATGGAACCAACTTATGTGCCCTTCAACAGATGAATGGATAAAGAAAATGTGGTATTTATACACAATAGAATATTACTCAGCTATAAAGAAGAATGAAATTATGGCATTTTCTGGTAAATGGATTGAACTGGAGAATATCATCCTAAGTGAAATACACTAACCCTCCCAAATAAAGGCCAAATGTTTTCTCTGATATGCTGATGCTAATTCACAATAAGGCAGGAGGGGTTAGGGAAGAATAGAAGTATTTTGGATGAGACAAAGGGGTGTGAAGGAAAAGAAGGGGGAATGTGAATAGGAAAGACAGTAGAATGAATTGGGCATTACTATCCTATATGCATATATGATTACACCACTAATGTAATTCTACATTATATACAATAAAAAGAAGAAGTCTCTCTCTCTCTCTCTCTCTCTCTCTATATGTATATATATATATATATATATATATATATATATATATATATATCAACATACATTCTATATCAAGTACAACTAATTAGAAAACATAAAAATATTTTTAAAAAATAGATAAATTTTAAAAATAAGGATATTAGCCAGGTATAGTAGTATATGCCAGGTACTTGGGAGGCTGAGGCAGGAGGATCACAAGGTGGATGTCAACTTCAGAAACTTAGCAAGACCCCATCTCAAAGCAAACAATAAATACATAAGGGCTGAGACTGTAGCTTAGTGGTAGAACGCCCCTAAGTTCGATTCCCATGACCACATAAATAATATCATGTAGGTGCACTTAAACTCTTAATCTCTTTTACGAGGCTTTCTTCCCCCCTGTGAGAACATGGATTCATTATTCTGAGCAACTTCCTTCTAGAGAACATTTGGAAGACAACCTGTTCATAATTTGGGGGTCCTCATTCCAGGACATCGTCATTGAAGCCTTGTATTGTGTGTTCTGTTTTATTATCACCAGAGCACTGTGATGTTTAGTCTCTCTCACTGCAACAGGGAAACCTCAGAGCCATGGGCTTGTCCTTGGCCAGTTTTGAGCAGGGGTCTCTGCAAAGAAAAGCATGTGCTGTACTCCACCATCCCTGTTTCTTTTTTTCCATTTTCTTTTTGACCCTTTGACAGTTGCAAAACAATAAGATAAAACAAAGTATACAGTAAGTGTTGGAGGCGGGGGATAAAGTTTACCATAATTCTTTACTGTATATGCAGTATCTGAAACTGAAATTGGCTTCTCTAAACAACAGCTGTGATGGAAGAGGCAGCTGTTTTGAAGCAAAAAAAAATGACTTTGGACTAGGAATCAGGGGGTCCAAGGCTGAGTCCTGGATCTGCCCTAGCTTTGTGATGCAGCCATTAGACTCCTTGGTGGTCAGTTGCATCATCTGCAGAATGGGAATAATTCTGTCCCACAGGATAAAATATTACATATCTATATGTAGAAACCATGAGTCTGTTCATAAAGAACCACTTTATAAACTACTGAGTGAATAAGAGCTCTTAAAATTGTTAAGTAAAGTTGTAAGAGTTGCAAACTCTAATGGGTTGGGTTAGAAGAAAGTATTTCTCTAAATAAAAGATTCAAATGCATTTGGCCCCTCCTCGGCCTTTTCCTCTTCTTCTTCTTCAAAAACCTCATATAAAAATGAAGCCCAGTAAGTGCATGTAAAGCTTTTCAAAGCTTTAGGCACAGGTTGGGAGAAAAGACAAATTGTTGGTAATGCCATAAAAAGCTACAGAGCAATAAAATTGCATCGTGACGATACCAAGAAAACATCTGCTTCTTAAAGATGCTCACCAGCATGAGGGCTCAGTTTAAGGCATCTCCTTTCAGAACAAATGCACAGAACAGCAGTGAGAGGAACTCTGGGCAAGAGCAGCAAGATGATAAAGCCCACAGAACAATCCAGGTATCTGGAGAGATTAGAGAAAATGGATAATTCATTGAAACCATTGCCAAGATGGAGAGTAATTATAATCCACAAAAATTTCAAAGTTAAACAAGCAAAGGAAGGAGAAGAGTTATTTAATTTGATCCGGAAGATGATGTAAAAATGAGAGAAAAGAAAATTTGGGGAAATGATTTTTGGTAATTAGATAATTGGCGTGAAGAATTCCTAAAGGACTCCAAAGATTTTGATAGGGGCAGAGTGTCTGCCGAGCACTGACATACGATCCATTAAAAAATCTTCAGCTACAGGTTCCCATCCCTATTGCAAGAAAGAACTCTCTGGTCTCAGAAACTTCACTGGATATAAAGGTCAATGGATTTGGTTTCCTTCCTGGCTTCCTTTTGCATTGCCAGAGATCAACCCCAGGGCCTGGCATATAATAGGCAATTGCCCTACTACAGAGCAACATCCACAGCCCTGGACTTGATCATTCTTATGATCATTTGTAAACCTACATATGAAATAAGAAGTCAGTTTTCCAGGAAAAAAAAATGTTTGAGAATCCTCAAGCCTCATACTCGTGAATGGAGACCCAAATATATGATAGCTGAGAGCCATCATCTTCTCGGCTCTAGAAAATATTTATTCAGTCATTTAACCAATGTTTGCTAAGCACCTAGTAGGATCCATGTAGAGTGCTAAGCACTTCACTTATATCATGAAATACAGCAACTCTAATTTCTCTACCATTTCCTATGTTTCCACTAATTAAATCTTTTGTCATATTTATCTACTATCAAAAAGTAACAGCAAGCTTCATGAGGGTAATGATAAAGACAGACAGGGCTTCTCCAGCACAGCAGCCAGCCCCTGCCCTGACTTTATGTATGACTACTAAATATATGTTCAACATGATGCCAAGAAGAGGGACAAGTGGCAAGATGTTTGAGTTCTAGAAAAAATTTATTCTTACTACCTCAAAACGTCATGAACTCCCAATGTCTCTTAGATTCCCAAACATGTCATGTCATAATATTCATCTAAAAATGTAAATGCATTTTTTTCCTTGGATAAATAGTCATCAAATCCTTAAGGAGCAAACAGCGTCAAAGTCAAATATGTACAATGGAGACAATCCCAAGGCTATTCAGGTACAGACATATCTAAATAATGAAAGACAGAGTCATTAGCCAAGCTGACTTCAGGTGTGTTAGTTAAATCCTCATGACATCTAAGTAAGGACAGAAAATGTTGATAGATTTCCCTGTTCCTCCTTTCCTTATTTTTATGTGCGCAAGACTTCTTTATTTCTAACAGTAGATCAACTGTAAGCATCTGTAATATGGTAAATACCAGAAAAGAGACATCATTAATTCTGTCTTTTAGTCTAGAAAAGACCAGCTAAAGAGAAGTTTATTTCATTAGTACTTTCCGCTCTATGCCAAATACCTACACATGTTCTCGTCAGTGTGTGCTTTAAATTACTTACTGAAATGGATATTTGTCTTTACAAAGAAATAATGGTTTCCTCGTGTCTCTCAGTAACAGGAAAAATTTCCATCCTTACTCGGGTAAGATTAAAAAGCTAATCAGCGCTGTGGTCTCTTTGAGTCTGCAGATGTGCACTCCTGAAATCCACAGTGGATTTGGATTACCTGATGATATTTGAACTGCCCCTTCAGCTCTGCTTGTTCGTTTGTTTAACACTTTGTTCAGCTTTATTTTTAAGTGACTCTGACAGCTCCTAACTAAGGAACAACATGCTCCGGCTAGCTGTTTGGGCCAAGGGGTTTAATGATTTAAAAATTATCTCATTCACTTTGGTTTTAATGTAGAAATGTCTGCAGATGGGAGGAGGGCCAAATTAAGAGCAAAGGGTGTCTATTCTGGAAGCTGGGCCAATGTTTGCAGAGAGCTATGGGCTTCCCTGAGAAGAGTTTAGCACCTTCAGCCACCTACCCCCGCCCCATTAAAGAGAGGGGATATTTGGATTATAGTCATCCATTTACATATATTTGAAAAGCTAACTCTTCTGGGGGAAGCATAACCCACGTCAAATTCTTCCTTTCAATCCCTAGTACTCACTGTGATGCCTGGCACACAGTAGGCATGTAAAGAAAAAAAAAAAAATCCAAGGATGAAATTCTTTTTCTCACTGCCTTGCTAATTGGCCGAGGTCAGATCTCTGACAGGAACTTGATGTCCTGCGCATCGCTGTAGGTCCTCAACCAAGACTCGCTGAGTGATTGAAAGACCAACCTGTTTCTCATTCTACTGGATGCCAAGCCATAGAGGAGAAGTAAACAGACTTAACAGGAGATGAAAGAAGGATTGCTGAGCCACAGTGAGAGGTTAGAGAACATGCATTTGTGGCAGAGACAATCAGCATGTTTTCAAAAATATCTCTAACAAAACTTGGCAGCCTGGGAGACAGAGAGAAAGTGAGAGAGAGTAAAGCAAGAAGGGAAAAAAGTGAAAGAAAAAAAGAGAAACCCAAGTCATTAAAACAAACAAACAAAAACAAACAAACAAACAAAAGCAGATGGCAGTGGTCAGGGGTTCCCGGGTGGGGCTTTGTGCAATAGATGGAGTCACAAACTCCCTGTCCTTTCTCTATTTATCCTTATGGTATCCTGGCTGATCAACAGGCTTCTTTTAGAATAACTTTTCTAGAGTTGGACAAACTCAGAGTATCCAAAAGCAGCCCTGCATTTGACCATGACTCCTGATCTGAAACAGGCCTTCATCTTCAGTTTAGTTTAAGTTTAGCTTTTCTGTCTCCCCACCTCTCCTCACTTCTGTTTTCTTTCTCATATTCAGGAATACCATACCATTTTATAATGAAAACCAAAATATTTTTGGAGAAGTGAGGGAAAAGGTAGCTACAATGGTTACATCCAGGGCTGCTGTTTGACGATGGTAGGTTTTCCTCCAGAAAAACACATTCAAAATTATATCTTATGACTTGCATTAATATAACGTAATCTGGGCTATCATATAATCCAGGCCAGATTCAATATAGCAGAACATGCACATTGTTTTTCCTTCTGACTTAAAAGAAATTCAAACAGCTTTGAGGGTCCCTAATATCACACACCCTGGACCTACTGCCTGCTGTGCCTGGTGGAGAAGACAGCTCCAATTGCCTCAGGCTTAGAAGTACAAGGGGTCTGTTCTGGGGACAGTCACTCCGTAGGTTTAGAGTTCTGTTAATGAAAGTTACACTCACGTGGAATCTTGATTCCCTGAGACTCAGCTTCTGGCCCATTCAAAAAGTAATGAAGTACCTGAGCTATTATAATCATCAACTTTGAATAAACAAGAAAAAGACACGTGGGAGCAGGCCTCGTTGTCATAGACAGAGGATTGGTGTGGGGTAGGCTGCGTGGAAGGCACATGCAGATTCCAAAAGGCTTTGTTGAAAATTCCTTCAGTGGCAGGCTGTAGGGGAGGGAGGTTTGTTGATGGCCAGGACTCTGCTTCTCTAAGTCTCCCTAAGAGTGAGGTAAGGGTGCTGGCCTACAGTGTCACTAGGGAAGACATCTAGCTAAATAGTGAGCTGGTTAGGGAACCAGCTTGGTGGCAGTGACATTAGGTAATTTGGGTTTTTGTCAAAAAAAAACATGAGCATGAGAGCTTCTTCATTTCCCTATCATGAAAGGTGGTGACCTTAGCATGGATTATTTTAGTGTGGAGTCTCCATCCTGTGATACATCTATAATGAGATTTGACTTGCTACTCACATCTGAACAGTCTTCCATCCTTAGGTCACTTCTATTGGTGACTCCTTTTGTACGATATGTTAGTTTACCTCTCCAATTTAGATGCAAACATCTGGGAAAAAATCTATCTTAGATCTAATCGTAAATAAGTCATCACAGACTCCAAATCCCTCATTTATTTTTTTTCCTTTTTTTAAATCTTTAATCAATCAATAATACTAAAGTACTATCCATATATGTACATTGAATAAAATGATCAAATCAAGCTAATTAACAAATGCTACTTCACATACTTATTTTTTGTGATATAAAATATTAAAATTTTCTATCAATTATGAAATACACAATAGATTATGATCAACTCAAGTCACCATGTAGTACAATAGATCTCAAAAGCCAGTCATTCTATGTAATCAAAACTTTGTACCCTTTGGCATCTCCCTGATTGCCCTGAACCACTCTGCTCTTTGGTAACCACTCTTCTGTTTTTCACTGTAAGACGGATTTTTCAAGAATCCACGTGAAAGTGAGATCCTGTCTATTTAGGAAACCCCGAAGCTAGTTTGTAGTAAAGCCGTCATGCTTCAGACTCACATCCTTTGGGTCCTAGCTTCTTATGTTAAGACTTTGTTAGAAATTTTATATTTTTCATCTTTGAAAGCCTCCTCACAGCTTTGGAACTGTTACCTAACCAATATCCTCCTCTTTCTTCCATGAAATTCTATTGCAATTATTCCATTACATTATTCTTCCTCACTTCCATCAGCCAATATTCCAAGACTTTCCATTGGTTTCCAAAATTATACCCAACATAAAATGTCCATAATCCCTTCAATTCCTATGGCGTTGATATTGATGCACTTCTTCCAAACTTTTACTTCTACAGTTCTGGGCTCATCTTTTCTTAAGACTGAACTAAATTCAATAATCCATATTGTAGAGTATCTGTGTCTTGCTACAACTGCTGTGTCTTTTCTCTGCTCTTTCCCCTGCCTCTGACTTTTGCCTTTATCATGGTAGCGGTGGCCTCAACTTCACCTCAGGTTGTCCCTCTTTGTAATGGTTAATTTGAATTGTGAACCTGACTGGAGTAACAGATGCCTATGATTAAGAGGCTTATGGGTGTGTCAATGAGGGTGTGTCTATGAATGATTGGCATGTAGAATAGCCAACTGAAATGGAGACCCTCTCTAAGTGTGGGCAGCACCGCCCAATCGGATGATGGCTTGGATGGAATAAAAATTGGAAGAACAAGGAAGCATCAGTAAATCCAATCTTCATCATTCTTGAATGAGTTCTTGATTGCTACTTCGATAGTCTGAGGATATAGAGTCTTGCTTCTTAACTCTTCCAAAGCGGACTCTGCCAGTGATTCTCCAGAAGCCTTTGGTGTCCCACTGGAGTGTTGCACTGTTCAGCTACTGGTTCTTCCAGTCCTCCAGCTTGCGACAGCCATTGGACTATCCAGCTTCTGGTTGTGTAGGTCAACCTAATGAATCTCCTTTTTATAATTATACTTCCTGTTGATTCTGTTCCTTTAAAGAATCCTGACTAGATACACATTTCTTCACTCTGCCTTCAGCTTCAGAAGCCTTCCCTGGGTCCCAAGACTCTACAGCAGGCACTTCCTAACTGTCCTTTCTCACACACTAGACTCACTCTTTAGAGATCCTGCAATCTTGCCAAACCTCCACTATTAGTTGCCCACCATTTGTTAGCTAGTCATTGACTCCTAAGTGCCGAGCTTTACTGGATAAATTCATGAGAAAGTTCCCATTGAGTCTGCTCTGCTCTTGTTCCCTAACCTCACTTTTAGACATCTTATGGCTCAGGATCTCAGGATCTTATGCCTCTTTGAACTTTATATCCATTTCCTCTCAAGAAAAAAAAAAGATGTTCTAACATTTTTTCCTACGTTTTTGATGCCTCATCTCAGCCGTGCCGTCCTCACTCTGAGCAGATGACCTTCCTTCCTACTTCACTGAAAAAGCAGAGGCCATCTGGTACAACCTCCCTAATCTCTCCTCCTCTCCATCTGTCACCATGCTTCACTTCTGAAACTTTCTCTGGTATCTTCATCTTTCCTTCCCTTCCCTCCTGTTTCTATCTCCTTTCCAAAAAAAAAAAAAATCTGAGCTTTAAAAAATAATAGAACTAAGCTAGACTTGACATGAGCTGTATGTCTAGCTGTGGTGACATTTAGAAGTAAATATCTCATGTGCTGTATCAGGAAACCAGGAACTGCTGAGTTAGCAATGCTTCCTCCCTCTCCTGAGGTCACCAGCACCACTGGGCTCTTGGTCCCCTACTGCATGATTTCTCCTGAAGCTACAGAAGGTACCTCTTCCTTCTTCAGTCATGCCAGGTTTTTCTCTAAATGTTTTTGCTTGCATAAACATACACAAGAGCTGCCGATTTTCCAAACAAAATTATTTTCATCTTTTATAATCAGTAAGCTATCTGGTTATTTTTCCCTTTACATTAAAAAAAAAAAGCTATGTACACTCTCTGTTTCTATTTATTGATGTTTGTAATTCACAGAAAATTATCTCAAGGCTCCAAATCCTGATGATGAAGTTGAAACGGAATTTTCTCATTCTTCCCTAACTTTGCCCTCTATGTAGTATTTTGAACTATCTTTAATGACCCCTACCTCCTTTTTGTATTTTCTTTTACCTTTGGTTCTGTAGACTGGCAGTATCCCATTTTTTTTCCTCCATTTTTTAAGTTTTCTTTTTCTTTCTCTCTCTCTGTTGTTTTCTAACCCTGAAATATAATCACTCCTTGAAGGTCCACCTTTATCCCCTTCCCTTGAGCCCTCTTCTCTTGCTATCATTTATACCCTTGCCTTCAAGTATTATTTCTAGACTAGTGGGTTCAAAAATTACACCCCTCACCTTCCCATTAGACACAGTCTTGAATTTACAAAAAAGTATCAACCAAATATTTGTAGCTGGTTACAACACTGGCTTCTTAGTATAAACTTAAAATATGGTATAAAATAGAATGTATTGGATTATCTGTCCCCAAATTCTGCCCTTCTTCTTGCCTTTCCTCTTTATTCTCTTACTCCTGACTCAAGAAACTATGAATCCACTTTTAAATTCCCTTTTTTTCTTTAACCATCATAACTGAACTGTGACCAAATCCCTTCCATCTGTGGCTTCCAAGATATAGGTATCTGGTAGCAATAAAGAGCTAGAATCTTAGGACCCTATCTAACACTCCTCTTAAAAGAGTGTCATTTACCATCTTTTCCTACAATTCTGATGGTTAGAAGTTCATCCCTGTGTGAAGCAGTACATTTCATTTGATAGAATGTTCTCATTTTCTCTTTATCAGAGTGAGAAATTTTTTTTAACTTGCCTAAGAGTTTCCATGAGTTAGTATTAAAAATTGTCAAATATTCTTCTGCATTAGTCAAGATATATGTATTTTGTCTCCTTTACTTATTAATATTGTGAAATACATTAATTTATATTAAAATATTAAACTAATTTTGCAAATGTGTAATAATTTCCCTTTGAAATAATACTAGATTTTATTACTGGGGTATTTTTTAGGTATTTTTATGCCAATGATCATGAGGGATATTATTCTCTAGTTTCTTTTTATAATAGTATTTTTATCTGTTGCTATTATTAGAGTAATATTTATCCAATATAATGAGCTAGGAAGTGTGACTTCATCCTCTATTTTCTGAAATAGTTTTTAGATAGACTTATTTATTTTCCCTTAAGTATTTCAAAGAATTTACCAGTGCAAGTCATTTGAGTTTGGAAATCATAAATAAATATGATTCTTCTTCAGCTTTGCTTCTTTTTATTTTTTCTTGTGTTAATTCTGATAATATGCTTTATAGAATGTGTTATTTTCATTTTCTTGTTGAATTTATGGTCCAAAGTCTTTTTCAATCTTTCCTTCCAATATCTTAATATTTGTAGGAACTCTAGTTTTGTCTTGCAAATCTATCTTCTCTTTTTTACTTCATAAATCTAAGTATTTATCAAATTCATTGCTCTTTTAATAGGCCAGTTTTAAATTTTTTTAAATTTCTTTTTGCTTTCATGTTTTCTTTTTCTTTTATTTTTACTCTAAACTGTACTATTTCCTTCCTGCTACTTCATTTGGCTCTATTTTGTTCTTTTTCTTAAGTTTAATTGTTCTTTTCCTTAACAGATAATTTATATCTTTCTTGTTTTCTAATTTAAACACTCTGAGCAAAAAATTCCCCCCATTTACTACTTTAGATGCATCCAATATGTTTGATATGTTGTGCTTTATTTCATTCACAATATTTTCTAGTTTCCCTTGTAATGCTTTCTTAAGTTACTTAAAAATATGTTTTTCTCAATTCTTGTGGATTTTTTAATATTTTTCCAAAATTTAAATACTATTTTAAGTCTCCTATAACTGAATAACATATTCAGCATCCTCAGATATTCATGGAATGTTCTTTTGTGGTACAGTTTATGACAAATCTTGAGTAAATAATTCATATGTGTATGAAAAAAATGTCAATTAGTTCATATTAGTTGATACATTTTGCCATCTACTTCTTTTATTAAATGAAGAAGAGGCACTGAAACTTCAATTAGGGCTGTGGATTTGTTTCTTACTGTAGTTTTGTGATTTTATATTTCATATATTTAAAAGATCTGTTATAATAGTTAATACATATAGGAGTCTTAAGACATTTTAATGAATTAACCACTTAAGAAACATCCTTTTTTATTCCTTGACTACTCTTGAAGTATTTTTCATACAGATACTCCTGTTTCCCTTAAAGTAATAATAGCATAATATGACTTTTTATGACTTTTAAATTTTATTCTCTCTCCATTTGTATGGTTGATATCTATTTCCTGTACATGGCATAGCATTGTGTTTAGCTTTGGTCATCTAATCTGTCAAACTGTGTATTATAATCATAGTGCCAAGCCGTTTATATTTAGTGTAATTATTGGTGTAACTTTGTGCTATTTTTGCATTTTGTATCATCTGGTTTTTGTTCCCTTTTCCCCTTTTCCTGATCTCTTTTTCTATACATCCACATAATTTTTAGTATTCTATTCTTTCTTTAACTTTTTAGCTATATCTACTTATTTCATTTTTTAATTGGTGGATATTCTAGAGTTTTAACTTATTAAAGTCTACATTTGACTACTAAGTACATTAAAGTGTTCTCACTTGAATATAAATACATTGCCACAAAAAAATTTATTTTTTTTCCAAGAATTTTATGTATACACATCTAGAGTTCTCAAGTTACTCTTATTTTTGCATCAGTTGGTAAATTATGTTTTAAATAATAATAATAATAAGAGAAATAATAATAAATAATAATAATAAGAGAAAAGGTCTTTTGTATTTACTTATATTTTTTTAAAATCTTTTTTCACTGTTTCCCATAGATTTGAATTTCTATCTTGTATTATTTTTTCTTTCATATAAAAATTCCTTTAACACACTTGTATTTTAAGTTTGATGATGATGGATTTTTTATGGAAAAAATCCTTCTTAAATCTCCATTTTTAAAGACACTTTTGCTGGATGTAGAGGGTTTTTTAGCAGTTCTATTCTCTCTCTTTTTTAACTTACATATTGCTCTCTATTATTTTCGAATTCCATTTCTTACAAAAATTTAGTCTTTATTTTTATCTTTGACCTCGTGTAGTTAATATATTTTTTCAGGTTGTTTTTAAGATTTTTTTCTTTATTGGTTTAAAACTATTTTGTTGCAATGTGTCTTGGTGTTGTTTTATTTGTGTTTATCTTTCTTGGAATCATTGAACTTCTTAGAACTTTGAGTTTAAATTGTTTACACCAATTTTAGATAATCTTGTATTATCTCTTCAAAGTTTTTTTTTTCTGATTCTCCTTTTGGATTCTACTACCATTTATATCAAACACTTAAAAATGGTCTGCAGATTACTGATTACAATTTGTAGGTTTTCCTTGGCTGTTTTTCCTTTCACATGTAGTTTTTCTTTTGTTATGTCATCAAATTTATGATCTCTTTTTCTTTAGTGATTAATCCGATATGAAACTCATCTCGTAATTTTTTATACCCAATATTATGTGCTATGACTTTAGAACTTCTATTTTATTCTATTTTATATCTTCTACTTTTCCTCAACATATTTGTATTTTCCTTTAAATACTAAAATATATTCAGAAAGCTGATTTGCAATCTTTGTCTGATGATTTCATCATTTCCATAATCGTAGAGTCTGCTTCTATTTAATGAGTTCTATCCTGATTTTTGGTCAGGTTTTCCTGCTTCTTCATGTTTAGTGATTTCTTCCTGAGTGCTGAAAATTATCAGTGCTATTTCTTTGTAGTGTATGGATTTTGAAGTCTTCTTTTAAAGCATGTTTATTTATTTATTTCTTCTTTTTTCTTTTGTATCAGTTTGATTTTTTTTTTCAAGGTAGTATGTGTTTAAGCTCTTTCATGACCAATCTAAATAAAACTTTTCCTTAGGGGTAGCTTATGGCCTGGCTCTTGTGAGGTCTCTGCTGTGTTCATTATTCAAGACCTTTTAATATTGTACCCCAAACTTCCATTCCAATACTATCAGCTGTTGCTCTTCCAATGTGAATCAATCAGGTCCCTTGCTTTGCTTATTCTGGTGATTCCCTTTGTCTACAATTGCATATTTTTTCTCTACCTATTTAAGTTATATCCTTTATTCTACTCATGGGTTATACATCACCACCTTCATGGAGCATTCATTAATCATCTACATGAGAATTGGTTTATTTTTCTTCTGAGCTGCTAATTTTCTTGATTTGGCTCTAATTTGTTAAATTTTGCATAGTAACTACTTGTAGCCAAATCATTTCACCTATTCTCAGCCTTAGCTTTCTTTTCTGTAAAATGGGAGAACAGAGTGTCTAGATTTCTCAGGTAACTTGTAAGTTGTGTCTGTGAAAATGAAGTGGAATCCTGTCTATGCAAAAGTGCCATTGTTTTTTTGTTGTTGTTGTTGTTTTTTGTTATTACTGTTCTGGTGATGGTCATGTCAACCTTATAATCCTGAAATCTGCTTGGGAGCCAACAACAGGTTGTTTTTAGCATTTTGTAACTATTTTGGCCTTCATCTTCAGATATCACTAGTCTTTCATCTGTCCACTCTGAATCTTCCAGGTCATGTCAATTCAGTTATTCTCTATATATGAAAAAATGTAAACAAACATAATTGCCTACATAATATCTCCCAACACGGATTCCTCAAGAATTTTGATATGTTAGATGAACTATGTTTTAATTTATTTAGACACTTATCTTAATAAGTTTAAACTTTTCTGGTAGATGATGTGGGTTAATGGTTGAATGACCCAAAGCTATCAGGGTATATTCCTTTGTTAAGTGCTTGTTGGGTCTCCAATAGCATGTTAGGTACTCTAGGCCAAATAATAATACTAACACTGGCTGGGAGTACGTACTGGACTAGCCACTGTGCTCAAGGCTTTTATACACATGAACATGAATTTAATCCTCTAAGAAATAGGTGGTTACAATTTTATCCCCATTTCTTGCATAATGAAATCAAGGCTTAGGGAATGTTAAGTAATCTGCCCAAGATGAGACTCTCAATCCTGGCTGCACATTAGAATCACTCGGGGAGCTTTTAATAAATTACCATATCCCTTTGTACCCTATACCACTTAAATCAGAATCTCTAGGGGTGCAATCCAGGCATCCATATTTTAAAATATCTTCCCAGGTGATCCTAATACACAACTGGGATTGAGAACCACTGCTCCAGAGCATCTCTGCTCTCCTTCATAAGCGCATGTAAGTTTCTACCCAATCCAACCTTATGTACTAATTAGATAGATACACAGGGATGAAACAATAAAGAACCAATACAAAGGAACCAGGAGGTTACCAAAGTAAACACTGAATTACATAGCCTACTGTAAGAGCAGCAGAATTGGAGAGAATGTAATTCAATTATAATTCCTAAGTGCGAAAGGGTTTGAATATAAAGGACGACCAAATGCTTTCTCCCTAGCAGAACAGGAGAGGCTTTTAAATTGCAGACGAGATCATGCCTAGTCTAAGGAAGGGTTTCTGCATTCAGCTGGACTGAGGGGCATAGGTTGTCTTCAAGACTCTTAACATAGGGTGTTTTAAAAATGATTCTAGTCAAAGGCAGGGCCTCAGACCGAGTGACCCCTCACAGCCTCTCTCAGCCCAGGAATTTTGTGACATGCATTGGAATGCAGACAGCTCATCACTGTGAGGAAAATGAAACAGCCATTGTGTCTTACTAACTCAGGCTGCTTGCCTCCTCCAGCCATCTCCACAAAGTTACCCTAAGCCATCAGAGCACATTGCAGTTCTGGTCCTCAACAGTAAAATCCTGAGAACAATAGTGCAGTATCTGAGAATAGCAGAATAACTTACTCTATCCAGTGCTCATCAAAGCAAAACCATCTGTTTAAACATTCGACATTATTACAAGTTTGCACCCCATCAGAATAAATAAGTTAAGCCAGAGAGGCTGCGTAATCCGTGCCCCATAAACGAGTTGACAGAAAAGGGTTCAAAATGAACGGTAGGGATTCAGGCATGTTGGGGATGCATCCAGCCCACTGGGAGTGATGGAGAAACCAAAGGAGGTGCTCTGTGAATAAAAAATTATCAGCACTGTGGACATCCTGCAAAGAGCCGGCAAGAGTGTGAGGCTTCATGATGCTCACCTTCGCCAGCACTGACCCTATCATCACTGAGTCCTTGGCACCCTCCATCTCTCTCTGCCATCCTCTCCCCTATAAAAGCTGGCCACCTAGTGCCAAATGTGCTAAGAACACACAGGAAGGGTGGCAATGACTGCAGAAGGAAAGCGTGGGAGGCAGAAGATGAGGAATATGTATAGGAAATGACTGTAGACACATCTGATCAAAATGTAAAATCTGACATTTATCTGTTTGCAATGCTGCAGAAAGGTGGTCTTGCCAACCATGGATGGGCCAGGAAGCAGTGGTTTTTCTATTAAGGGTAAATAAAATGAGGGTAAAATTTTAAGTTGAGAAATTTTTCTGTTGCTAGAAGGCAAATTACTACATGCAATAGTACAAAAGAACAGGGGTAAACAATACAATATGCTGTGAATTGCGAATGCATGTGTGGTAATGTCATGAATATATTAACTTCCTTCATTGTCAAGGCAAGTGACAGAGGCTGCCTGAAATTCAGAGAGGAGCCGGCTGTCACTCTGCAGCTCAGACAGTTGGAGTCACATCTCTCCTAATAACAAAGTCTATTCTGTTTACATTTGACATGGTGAGCAAGAAGTGGTGGGTTGCTTTTTTTTTTTTATATAAGGAAATGAATGAAAGCTTGAATGAATGAAGGAGTGAATGAATAGATGGAGCCTCTTCACCCAGTCCTTCTTCAAGCTATCAGTCTTCCCTATTTGGATAAAAACAAATCATCTCTGACAGGAGCACATTTAGATGAATTTTTTAATATTCCTGGCAATGGGTTGTATTTATTTATTTTAACTATGTCAACATACTGAATATTTCTGAATCTAGGTCCCAGTGGTGTTTAATAAAAGAAACCTGAACAGCACTACAGTGTCAGAATCGTGGAGGGAGGAGGCTCCAGATGAACTAATGAACAGAAGGGACTTAAGGCTGATGCCAGCGAGGGTTGGTGACAGGTTAACATTAGTTCTGCTTGGGTTGGGGGTGGGGGTCTGGTTATCTCAATGCTCCCCCATTCTAGGGCATAACTGAGGCAAGGAGGTAAATATCCCATTGTGTTTAATAGCAGGATCCTGAGAAATGTTCTCAGAGTGAGGGAGGAAAAAGAGCCGGAGGCAGATTATTAGGTTGGAATTAAAATGCAGACGAGATTCATTAAATTGTTGACCCTCCTCCCCACTCCAAAAAAAAAAAAATCAGGTTGCCATCTTAAATTGACAGCATTAGAGAGGAATTATGTGCGCTGATTAATAAGTGAATGTTTTTACCATTATGATCGCGGCACCTGCTAGTTATGTCGACATTGAAGAGGCTCTCAAACTACAGTGTTTCCAATAATAGAGGTACCATGAGCTGAAAGTTGTGCACAAGTGTCAGTGCAGGGACACATCATTTTCTTACACAGTTGTGATGTTTAAAAATATTGCCGCTATTCCTCTTGCCAGTCTCTTCTGCGCCCTCCCCCCCTCCCATTCTTACCTGCACATTGTGCGCAAAAGCACATCGTTTACTCCCATCAGTAAAGTGAAAGGGAATTTAGAGTCAAATCAGAAAATGCCAAAGAGAGTGAATTCCAGAGCAAGACAAGCATGCAACTCACCATTTAGAACCACATGATATAAAGTGATTTGAAAACATGTGTTATTCTTTCCAGGTTCCAAGAAAAATGGCAATTTTATCCAATTTGGGTGTTTGCCAAAGGTGCCATTTCACCAAATGTAGCTACGGTCATAAAAAAGGAAGCTTCAGAGTAGATTAACTGGCTTTGCTGTACTATAATGGTGCTTTAAATGAGCAATTTGAGACAATTAACCTGGAACAGGCACTTCTGAGTGCTTTATCCCTTTAACAGTTTTGGTTCTTCAAACAAGAACAGAGAAAATGAAAATTGGCTCCTTCCCATCGTAGAATCTTCTGTATAACTTTGTGAATATGCATATGATCCATAAGGAGCGTGTAATGGGAAATCTAAACTATGTAATTTGAAGATGTAATACTCCATCAACCAAATAAAATCATTTAAAAAATTAATGGGTATTTATGTGGCTGACTTAAGATAAAACTGTGCTCCATCTTTTAGTAATACTTACTAGCTCTTCCCTTGGATACAAAACACATATTTTTCATCTATGTATTTATTATTTACTGTAATGTATGGGAGGGGAATCATTTGGAATTACATGGAATTATTAAAGTATTAAAATGCTTTCCCACACTATCTGGAGATACTATTCTCTCGTTATATTTAAAAATAGCTAGTCAGAAGAGAACAAAATAGAATCAATCTTTCTAATCAAAAGGAAGGAAGAGTTCTAAGAATGTATTTAGATGAATATCTAATTTGAAACCAAATAAGAAATATTTGAGTGCCTACTACGTGCATGAAATTATGACAGATAATATGCAGATGATTAATCGTAGCTATTATGATTTTGAACGTACTATTCTGAAAAGGATGATACAGACATGGTGCAGAGGAGGGAGCAGAGTCAGAGAGATAAGAGTCTTTTACACTGATTGAGGTGCCCTCTTTGTCTTGTGGGGGTAAACCAAACTAAAGAGAATGGTCCTAGGGAAAACTAGTGTTAAAAAAAAAAATCATTGCTGGGAGATTTGGAATTCTTAATAGAAATTCCCAGAAGCCAGAGGCATCTTTGTAATATGGAAATGGGAGAAAAGAAAACACATATTTCTGCCTGGGAATTGAACTTTCCTTAATGATGTGTGACCCTTGCTTCAGACACTTGAGGTTTAAGCCCCTCCCCCAAGAAGATGGGCAAGTCTCTGTGCTGCACAGTATTGGAGACAGCAAGCCCCGAGCCTGGAAGAATGATCTCTCAACTTACACAAACAAAGTCAACAAACATCTTGTGTCCTGGAAAAAGTAAATAAAAGTAATTTTAAATTTCAGAAATGTATTTTTCCACATTGCTAAATCTAGTATTTCTTTTTCAGACTTGATCTCATTTGATATTTCTGCAACATTTGCCATGGCTGATCACTCTTTTTTGGAACCTTCTACACTCAGCTTTCTGAATATCCCATTCTTCCTGCTTTAGTGGGTGATACTTAGATTTCTCTCTTGGAGTTTTCTCTTCTTCTTGATCTCTAACTTCTGCAAATGCTCCATCTCAGTGCTGCAAATCTCCTTTGTCTTCAAGCATTCCCCAAGCCCCCAAGTCTCTAAACTTGACCTCTCCTAGAGCCCTGGATGCATGTCTCTCACTGCCAACACAGTACCTCCTCTTAATTTGAATACAAACCCACATATATTTATTTATTATTTACTGCAAACTATGGGAAGAAAAAAATCATTTGGAATTCTACGTAATTACTACAGTATCAAAATGCTTTCACCAGAGGAGATGCTGTTCTCTCATTAAATATCTAATACGGGGTCTCAAAATGAACAAGGGCAAATATAACTGAACCCAACCATGCTTCTCATAACCTTTTCATCTTAGAAAATATTGCTACCTACTCTCAGTTATTTGAGATGAAAACCTCCCAGCTAGATTTTCATCCCTTAGAGTCCTGTTTTTGTTCTGAATATGGAAAGATAAGAAGCCAAGATTATTCTTTGCATAAGGAGAATGTGAAATATGACCCATACTGTTGTGGTTTGGTGTCCCTGTGTTAATGCAGGAATTTTTGGAGATTAAGTGACTGGATTATGAAAGATGGAACCTAATCAGTCCATCCTAATTTGGCAGATGGATCATAGTTTGAGGAGGTGGGTCACTGGGTGTGTGCTCTGGAAGGATTCATCTTCCCTGTGCCTCTCCTGATTCCCTCCTGCATCCTGGCCACCATGGGGTGAGCTGATTTCTTCTATACTCCCCTTCGGCCATAATTTTGTGACTCACCTTGGAGCCTCAGAGCAATGGACTAGGCTTTCCATGGACTGAGACCTCTGAAAACATAAGCCCCAAGTAAACCTTTCCTCTTCTAAGTTGTTCTTGGGTATATTGGTTGCAGTTGTGCAGCTGATTAAATACCTGCCTTGCAGGTTATTCTTGTTCCTCCTCCCCTAAAGAGTTGCTTAACCCACCCACCGATCTGACAAATAATTGTTGGGCATGATGCATATGGTAGGTTCAGATCTTGATGTATTAGACACATCTTGCTCTCAAGTGTTTAGAATTGCAATATCTGAAGAGACAACAGTATGCATTGCAAATTCAAGGGCTAGCAAGAACACTCATGAATCTTCCAATTAACTTAAAAAAAAATCCAGCTCCTACCCAAATTAATACCTTAAAGATAATGGTTGATCTCTAGTTGTAATCCCCTCAGGTTCTAAAGCCTGGGAACTGAGGGTTTACCTTCCAGTTTGTAAAATCACTTGGAGGAAAGTGGAGGTGACCAAAAGTTTGTAGTCTAACTGCTTAGTTTAGATAAGCAGGGAAGACGTAGTGGCTCAACTGACTGACACTTTCCAGATTATGAGGTCAGCAAGGTAGGGTGGAGTTTTCTTTCTTCTTCCCCTGGTACTCCTATAAATTCTAATTTATTTCCTTCTCATCTTCTACATTTCTCAACATTCAATGAGTACTTATTTGCATGGACCTGGGTGCAAGAGATAAAGCTTCCTTTAGGACAGATTCTCTAGTCTGTAGAAGGTGAAAAGTCTAAGCAAGGGAGAAGATCAAGGGAAAAACTTGCAAAACCAGGGCTCAGATGCTTGGAGTGGAGTTGAGGACACAAGTTGGCAGTGTGGACTGTGCCACCTGGTGGGTTCAAGGCAGGTCTATGAACAGAAGAAAACAACGTTCGTTCTCCACTCCAGACAGTGTGGAAAATAAGGGCAAAGGCCAGAAGGTGCAAAGCAGCAGATTCTAAGCATTCACCACTTGAAAGGCATGTTCACAGGAAAGAAGACCATGTGGTCACAGTGATCAGTATGGTAGGCCAAAGAACTTGGCCTTTATCATATATAAGTGGGGAAGCTTGTGAGTTTTTCATGGAAAATATAATGCAATTAGATTGGCAGTTATGCAGATTATCATGACAGCTGTGTGCAGGTGAACTGGACATGATTAGTAGGCGCTAGTCTTTCTCACAATTGACAGAGATGAGCCAAACCTGGGACTGGTTAGCATTTTTACATACATAATAGGCCTTCTTCGTATTTGTCTGTTTGCTTTGAGGCCTTTGAATGTTTTCACATTATTAGCTTGCTCATCAGATTTAAAAGTCCGTAGCCTTTTACTTATGGTTTGATTTTTTAAGCAAGTGGCCTAACCTGTTTGGATTTACTTATTATAAAATGAATAAAAGAAAATAGTACCTGTTAGAAAGTTTTGGAGAGATTTAAATTCTTCTACATGTGAAAGATTTAGCCATGGTACACCTATCTTGCACAATTAAACATAAATGATTATTGATATTATTTTAACAAAACAAAGAGGCTAATAAGTAAGCACACTTTTCAACATCCAGGGCTAGGAATATGACTGTCATTATATTTTTCAAGTCACCTGATATCTTAGTACTACAGTAGTAGTACTGAGGAGAAAAAAAAATTGATACATTATTAGCATTGTAAAATCTCCATCTTAATGCTCAGCCCTGAGCTGGGAGAAAAAGTCCCCACTGAAATTTTTAAATGCTGTTAATAATGATGTGCAATTCTGCATTGGCTTGATCATGACTTCAACCTTGAATTACAGGGAGACAGGTCTTATGTTATGGGCACACTCAAAGTCATCAAATGACTGCCCCTAGGAGTTGTTCAAGTCAGATATCTTCTTATAAGGCATCTTGCCATTTCTTCCTATTCCAGAAGTTTATTCTGAAGTATGTTTTCCCATAATAACAACTCTATCTTTTTTTAAAAAAATGCTTACTGCAGCAGTCATGATATTGTGCTGTCTATCTATTCATTTAGATCTCATTATCATCCAGTGGTAAGATTACATAGGTAAAGGACCTTTACTATTCCCATTTTACAGATGAGAAACTGAGACACAATAGAAATTCTGATGCCCTACCATCTGACTCCAAGTGCCTCACTAAAAGAATGTTAGACTCATCTACTGGTTCTTCAAAATTCATACATTATTCCTTTTATGGATTAATTGAATAAAGCATGGTTGACTTTCCTTTGAGCATCTAGACAACCATTTGCACTTTATAAAAAACCCACTTAGTTAAAACAGATAGTGTGCTTTAAAAACACCAGAATGTAGCCAAATATCAAAATTAGAGGTATTCATATGCTAAGTTGACCCACCCCTTAACCTATTAATTACTAAAACAGAGGAAAACAGCACCTTTTCAAGTTTTTTCCCCCCTTTCAGAGTAATTGGATTCAAACTCACATCTGTAGCATTAAACCAGTGTTTTCAACCTTTTTTTTTTCCTCCTCCCAATTGTTTAACCTCCATCTACATCTCTGGCATAAATTTAAGCCTTTATTTGTGAATATTCGGATAAGCACTTTGCCTCCAACGGTATTGTTCAGGGCCCGGCATCATTGTTACAGCTGTAATTGTAACTATCAAGACACAGTTCTTTGTAATTAGAAAGTCAAGATGGTATTCAGCAGTATGGCAGCACAGACTTACATTTGTTAGGCTATTAGAAAAAAATGTTTACAGAGAAAACAGTGTCATTGTTTAGTGCTCTTAATTGACCATCTGCCTGGTAAAGAAATGTCCAAAGAAGGATAAATAAGACTATAGTACACTTATTTATTTATTTTCTTTGTGCAGTGAGGAAATTAGGAAAAGCAACAGCGGAGGCAAACTCGATAAGACATTGCTAAATCAGGCTGCAAGTGAAATCATGCCAGGAATACCGTTTCTTTCTTTCTTTCTTCCTTTCTTTCTTTATTCTTCTCCTTATTTTTTTTTAATTGCTTTCAGTGTGGAGACAAAGACCCATGGCCTCCTCAAAGTGTGTTTAAGAGAAATCTCTTGGATGATCCTGGAGCTCCTGGTATAGGGTTCTGGCCTCCCTTTGCCTTATTCTATTCCTTTGCCAATCCTCCTTGCTTTGGCAAACACTGGTCTCTAACCACCCTGCTTTGTTCTCCAGTGCACAGTTTCTGCAGATTAATGCTCCCTTCCCCGTGTTTTTGCTTAAACAACTCTATATCCCTGTCCCTCCTCCCCTCCAGCTATATAAATCTCATCCATCCTTCCAGTGTTGGCTCATGTATCTCTCCCCCACCTCCATTCCATGTCTTTTTCTGACCATCCAGGAAGATGAAACTCTCTCCCTGCTCTGAACTTCTGTAGCAGTTATTATTTTCCCATCCACTTGGCAGTGGAGGGTAACCTGCCTGGTGATGTTCTTCTGTCATGCTGGAACTGTTATTCAAATTCAGCCTTGCCATTTGCATCCTCATATGCTCTTGTTTTGACTCTCCCCTTAGATTGTAAAGTTCTCTTCCTAAAATCACATCTTATTCTTCTTTGAATTTCCCCCAAAATGCCCATCACTTTTTCCTATGTCTCTTTTCTTCTTTACTTGATCCAAAACAACAGACTAGCACTTGGGGTCCTAGGAAATGTCTATCATTCATCTTTTGACAAAGCCAAACAAACCCAAGCTGATTTGACCCTCAACACATGAATTCTCTTCCATAAACATACCGGGCACCTATTTCAAGCCAACTTTTTGGGAAGCATTGGGTATGCAGGGAAGGATCAGCTGTGGCCCCTAGTCCAGAGCAACATACCTTTAGGGGATGAATGGATGCTGATAAAATCACATGTTGGGGAGATGCAGGACATACAGCAAGATCAGACAGTATGCCTCTTGGAATTTGGTTCAAAGTAATAAGAGTTAATTTGTCACCAAAATCCCAGGATCACATTAACGGGCCTGTTCTGTTGTGTCACACTGGTGCACATCTTGTAGAAAAGGCTACATCAGTGTTCTTGCCAGGAGCAAAAACAATATGTGGCACCCAGGACAGAGCTGCTCCCAGATTCCGTAATTTGGGTCCTATTGCATGTCCAAAAAGCAAAGAGCAGCTGGTCTTGAGAAGATTATCTGTCGTGCTATGTGGATGTCCTTCTGTCCAGAGTCTGAATTGAGTTTCCTCCAAAGACTGTGAGTGACCAGGCTTATGTTCAGAGACCTGTCTCTTCCAGGATCACAGATGGAAACCCCCATTACAGCCATGCACAGATTCACCACAATATGGAAACCCCTCAAGCAGAATTGGAACCAAAACACAAAATATGACCTGACCCAATACCAGCCTCAAATTTTTATGAATAATGTTTATTTCCTCATTGTACTTTCCTTTTTCCTTTTTCTTTTTTTAAATATTTTTTTTTTAGTTGTTGCTGGACCTTTATTTTATTTATTTATTTAAATGTGGTGCTGAGAATCAAACCCCGTGTCTCACACATGCCAGGCAAGTGCTTTACCGTTGTGCCACAAACCCAGCCCCTCACTGTAGTTTTCTAGAGACAACATATGCCTGGTTGCCTAGAAGATACACTTCAAGACTCCTGCAAACATCTTTGTAACACCTTTTCTGTCTCTTCCTTTCCACCTCAGTTATTCTCAGAGCATTTTATATAGCATGCCTTTATTTATTTATATATTTATTTTTATGCAGTGCTGAGGATGGAACCCAGTGCCTTACGCATGCTAGGCAAGCACTCTGCCACTGAGCTACAGTCCCAGCCCACCTGATGCATTTTCTAATGTTTCATGGATAATACTTCTACCAGTACTAGCCTTATAGCTGAACTGAACACACCTTGTGCCTAAGAATTACTGTTGCAAATAGGTTTATATTTTCCTGTTGCTCCATTATCATAAAAAGGGGCAAAGACCAAAGAGCTTTTGCTCTTGCTGTTATGGCTTCTTGAAATGTTCTTCCCAGGATTTTCTCATAGCTCCTTTATTTTATGTATCTCCTTAAATTCTGCCTTCTCATTTAGTTCTTTTGAACTTCCCTACATGAAGGGCAGCCCTCACCCCAAACAACCCTAACTCATCAAATGTTACATACCCTGGCTTAAATTGTGTCCATATCTGAGATCATCAAGGTGGTGTTTATTCTCACTCCTCGCCAAACATACACACACACTGTAATATTTTCAAGGAATGTCACAGGGACTCAACAAACATACATTTAATAAAGCATCACATTTTTAGAGATTCCTGGAACCCTTACAGTGATTACACAGAGGAAAGAGTTCTACAGAATTCTTGAGTTTTGATATCCATGTCCCATCATCAGGTTTAGAGCCCACATTGGTCATTTAGCAACTGTGAGACCATGAGAAAGTTTCACTTCCTAAGCCTGCTTGCTGAACCTCAAAGTAGAGATAATAATACTGACCTCTTTAGAGTCATGGTGAGGAAGGGATAAGTTTTATAAAGGTTTGTGTCCACAGGGGAAGATATCCAGCATACATAGATTATTTTTCTACCTTCATTTGCTGTTTTCTTCCTTCCTCCCTCTCCTAATCTCTTTCTCACACTGTTCTTTATTTTCTCCTTCCATTCCTTTCTTAAAAAGAAAAATGCTTTCTTTTTCTTCTTTTCCTCTATTCCTTCAAATCCTTCATAATAGGAGTGGAAAACAACCCAAGAACTCTTCTTCAATGTGTTCCTCAGTAGCCTTTCAAAGTAGACACACATACATACACACCCTGCTTCTGTTCCTAACTTTTCAGAAGATTTGAACTGAACCATTAACTCATTCAACATATCTTGAAAAATACAGTTGCCTTTTAATTTTCACTGTTTTTTTTTCTGAAAATTTTTTCAGACCCATAATTTTTCTTAGCCATTTAAGAACGCTCTAAGAACCTTATCCATAGTAGAACCCTCCTTTGGGGCATTCACAACAGGAGCTACTTCTGGGCAGGAGCTGTTCTCTTTTTCATTCTTTTGTGCCACATCAGAATAGATAGTTTAAATGTTTGTATGAAATCAGAACCTTCACTTGCATTCAGGTAGAGACTGCCATTGCTTTTGACATTAGAGAAATTTAACACAAGAGTTTTTCAGTATTATATTAATCCTAGCCCAGCTCTTATTTCATTGGGCAATGAAAAGGCATAAACATAATTCCTAATATTTTAGGATTGGAAAACTGAAGCAAATTGAGGCAACAGATTGGCTCATACTGAAATATAGTAGGAAAAACCTTAATGCCTGGAATAGAGTAGATACTGGCTTTAATCGGGGTTATAGAGAAAATCAGCTGCACTGCACCATCTTAACCAAATTGGAGAGGCTTTGTTAGTCTCACATAGCAAGAAATAAGTGATGGATTATCCAGAACTAGTACTGTGGCTTAATACAATCTTAGTGATGTCTGCAGCAGTTCCCATAATTCTCTGTGATCTGGGTAGAAGGAGGGAGTAGAAGACATAGTGTAAAAAAACTACTGCTTGTAACATTTAGCCAGAATGGGGTCCTATGGCTACCCTAGCCGTGATGGGGGCTGGGAATGAAGCACTTTTACTACAGCCTCTGTAATAGGCTGACATAAAAGGCCGTTGTTGGAGTAGATAGTGAGCTCATCTATTGACAGTACCTACAACAAAAATAATGGGACATAAATAATTGAGAATAAATGAGGTAACATTTGGAAAAAAATGAGCTCTGCACTTGCTAGAGCTAAAAGATCACATATGCCTACTTTATTATTTTATCAGAAAGAAAAATTCTGATGAGTGGGTAGGAGATTCTTTTTAAGATCATTTAGAAAGTTCAAATCCCAGATTGAAACCTAGGTCAGCAAACTGTGGGCCACACCCCTTTTTCCAGGACAATAGCAGCCACCTGCTGGTCACATATTTCTCTTTTATCATGGCAAGGTATTTCTGAGGTGGAAGAAGTAGGAGATCAGAGCTGGTTCCATAAAAAGCCAAAAGAACCCCATCTCCCTTGTTACACTTATTACAGAACTTTCTGCTTTGGCCATTAGAAAAAAGAAAGAATGAAATGAAAATAGTAGGACATATTGGAGTTCTGAAAATTAAGTCATTTTCAGTTTACTCAACTAGTAACAAATTAAGTCAAGATTTTTTGTTTGTTTGTTTGTTTGTTTATTGCAGTGCTGGGGATTGAACCAAAGGGTTTTGCACATACAAGGCAAATGTGTACTGCTGAGTTATGCTCCCAGCCTCTCCCCTTTTGTTAAATTAAGGATTTAAATTCAAAAGTTTTGCAACACACAAACACTAAACAGCCAAAACATCCTCCCAAAAAACAACATCGTAGTTCAAAGAACATTACCATATATGAAACATAATTAGAGGATTTCTGTTACCTCGTTTTAATGTCAGTTAATCAGATTTTATAATTCACTTATTATTATTGAAACATCTGTTTTACTGTTATAGACCAACGTTATTTATTTAAACCTATTATTATTATCATCACCACCACCACCACCATCATCATCATCATCATCATTTAACCAGGACTTATTCTTTTCTAAACAAACTGAAAGAGTGATGTCATACAAATAACCCCACATTGGACAACAACTATGCCTTTCACAGATGAAAGAAACTATTTATCTGTGGACTCTTAGCCTGAGTGTCCTATAGATCTAAGAGACTTGGATAGAAAAAGAAGCTCCATTTATTTCCTCCCACTATTACTCCATTCCCATCTTATCAGCATTAGAGAGAAGTAGTCAAATTCATGCCTAAAGATGCCAAGTCCAAAATAGACTGACTATAGAGGTATGCCCTCTTAAACTGCAAAGCTTGTGTGCATTACTCTAGAACATGCCCTGATTAGCAGGGTTTTTGTGGGACCTTACATTTTGTGTTTCTGTTAAGTTCCTAGATGATGCTGATGCTCCTGGTCCTCAGACCATTTAAGGATTCCAGTTTTTCTCTCTCATCATATCTGGAGTAGCAAGCACCTAATCTACCACTGCTACAGCTGGGGATCTGGTCCAGGACTGACTTGTGAGAGAAAACTCCTTGATCTCCCAATGGATGTGTTATTATTAAACCTGCTGAGTGGGTCCAGTTTGTTATCATTCTTTTAGTAAAATGATAACACTGAAATTAACATGAGGGCCACTGGCAAAGGAAAGGACATGCTTCATTAGATAGTAAGCCAGAAGAAAAATCATCAGCAAGTGTTAGAGAGATCACCGCAAGTGCCCAGAGCTCTGTCAGTGGGCCTGGCCTGAAGATTTCCTGAAGGAAAAACCCAGATGTGGTGCCCTCTTCCACTGCCAACCTCCAGGTACACAACAGCAGTATAATACACTCTTCTTTCCAGTGGTCCCTATCTAGTCAAGATGGTTACTTCACTCTTACTTCAGGCAGATGTCTGTCCCCTACCATGTGATTTTGTTCACTTGAATCCTTAATCCTCTAGTCCTGATCTTATCTACATCTCTTCCACCCTGAGTGAGATTCCACTATTTGCAAGAAGTCCTAAGTTCCTAAACAGTTTACTATTAGATCCTCAAAACTATCACAGAGCTGCAAAATCAGCTCCTGCTACATGTTTGTGAAATCAATGGACAGTGAATTAATGACAAGGAGGAGCCATGCTCTGACACCCACAACATGTGAACCAATTGACTCTTCATTCTCTCCTCATCCCTGCAAAGTGTTTCACTAAATTGAAGAAAAGAGAAATAATTTTAAAAGCAAGATGGATTCTGTATAACTTTTCCACAAGTATCACTGGAATGAATAAAAGTTAAAGGACCCTGCCAAGAAGCTCTGGCACTAACATTTACAAAGCCTCTAACATTGATAGATTTGTTCCCTTTGTTTGAGGCATTACATCAAACCATGGACATCGTTTCATTCAACTCCTTTAAGAATCCTAGGAGACAGGTGCTATTACACCATTAGTATGCTTGAAGGAATCTGTAGGTCATACAGAACTCATTGCAATTAGAACACAGATTCCAAAACAGGGCCGTTTACACACATGCTCTGCGTGCTTTATCAGTGAGTCTTATCCACTGCTTTCTGTCCCCCCAGCATTCCACATGCAAACTGCATTACCCTTATAGATAGATAATACTCCAAAGGGAAATGAAGAAAGGAGGGAAGAAATGAATGAATAGCTTTCTAGAAGGCTTGTGTACAAGTGATACCATACAATTTAATATCCCAATAAAAGCATCTGTCCCATTCACTTTGGGGTTTCAACAGAAGTTGAAATTTCTGTCCACTTAATCATCAGGTTCTAATGTATCCCCAAAGAGTTTTCAGACCTGGCAGCTGTATGCAAATAACCAAAGGGGTATTTTATCCTGCCAGGGAATTTGATGCCTCTTCTGAGGAGATGAAGATAACCTATAACCATGTCTGAATCAAGACCAAAAGAGATAGTGAAATCAATAAAGATGAAGCAATTCTGACATTCTCAGAGGTCTTTAATACTTGTCTCTGGAAGCCTGGCTGGAGGCTGAAGGCTAGAGGCTGAATAAAACAGCAGTCCCAGGATGCAGTTCTCACCGTAGCCTTTGCTCTTCTGTTCTCTGTTCAGGCAATGCTCTTCCTCTGCATTCCCACCAGGATCTGATTGACTTCTCTCTGCACTGTGGTACACGGTCCAGTCTCACCTCATCCAAAGCCCTTCCAGGATCTAAAAGAAGCCCCTCTGTTGCTTTATTGCATCCTACAATCTTGTTTTATATTTTTTCTTCAAGGCAGTAATTATCCCCTGAAATATTAAGTAAGCATTGATATATAAATCCTATCTCCCCTACCCTAGAATCTCAGATCTTGGAAGCAGATCTGTGTCAGTGTTGATCCCTTCTAAATTCCCGAACCCAGATTAGTGGTTAGTGTGTATGGGATGCTTCCCAAATATCCACTAAATAAATGAATTCATCAGCACCAAACATCTTAAGCAAGTTGCCAACCATCCTACCTTTGTGCTGTATCTCAACAAGATCAACTACCACAGCACCCACCTACTGAAGGTAACACTATCGTACTTCTGTCCAAGAAGCATCTGGCTTCCTTCCAGACAGACCTTGCTTCTTCCCTCCACCTCATCTCATCTTGAATTTAAGATGGTATCCATCTCTCCAGGACCATCAGCATTTTCATGGGGTAGATTAGATTTAGGGAAATGTTCTGATATGCACAAAAGTGTGCATTAGGAGTGGGGAAGGATCTTCCTTACTTCTCTGGGTGATGGCATAAGATCTTTATTAGGTCAGCGCCTCGCATGAACCACAAGCTTCTTAGGGAGCTAATCTGCCTAGCTCATCCTGTCACCCTTCGACTTAGTGCCACTCAGTAATGATGTGTTCTGGCTGTCATCACTGTCGTCCCTGTGCAGTAAGAGCAGCTGCCTCCTTCCGCCTTCATTGTGCGGAGTCCACTCAGCATCCTCACTTGGAATTGTCTGGTAATTGCTTCTGAGAACCCAGGAAGGACTCACCCCTCCTGACTTCCAGATGGACCTGCATGAGAGTTAGTAACAAATACTACTTCTGATTTTCATGTGAGGATAAACTTGATATCACAACCACCACCACAATCTGGTTGCATCGTTTGGGAAAGGTTGTGAGATTTATATACTTGTATAGTCGAAACCACTTTCACACAATGAGATACTGACCTCCCCCAAATCTCTTTTATCCTACAATAGATCTTGTTTTAAAGGTACCTGCCCATATTTATTGTAGATGACAGACTAATAAAATGAAGTCATTTTAATAAACGCCGTATCAGAATATCCCATCTTCTAATGTGGCAATGTGAAATTTCACCACTGGAGGAAGCATTTAACATTCTGACTATTTTAATACTTTTAATAAATATTTGCAATTCCTATGATAAAGCATCCCAGTAGAAAATGCATTTCCTCCGAAATTTATGTGGCTGCTGGCAGGTGGCCATTTTCTAATTTTCTGTCTCACTTACATACATTTATTACAGATTTCTAAGTACCCCTTTTTGCTCTTTGGCTACAAGCATGCTGTTTCTTTGGAGTAGGAATGTGTGTGGTTAAAACTGAGGGTGGTAAACAAGAGCTTCTGGTTTGCAAATTTGAGGGTTGGTCCTATCCCCTTGGGGGGTCCTTCAACATCTATTTTATTCAACCCTACAATACATTTTGCATCCAATCTTCATGATCTCCATGGAACTTGAGAATCCTCTCTCAGTTCCACAATGCTGGGAAAGGCTGGGGGCAGGCATATTTTGATCTATTAAGCCTTGAGCTTACTAATGGAATGCTGCAGAATTTGTGAAATATTTCTTAGAGTAATAAGATTTAGGGAGAGAGAGAGTAATATCCAGGTTAAGTAAACTATATTTCAAGTTCAAAGCAAAGGGTGTTAAGACATTTCTGTCGTAAATCTTCTTGTAGAATTTTTTAAAAACTAACTTCTTAAAGTGTATCATCAACTGTTATTGTGTATTTCCGACCTTGGTTAGACATGATGTAAAATTAGTAAATGTACCTCAAATACCCTGGTACTTCCTGTTTTCTTCCTTCTGACATGTTCAAAATCTGCATGCTTGATTGCTCTTAAAGTTATGGTCCAACCAGAAGAGAAATCAGAGTCTTTTTCAGGCATTGCCTTTCTATGCTACCCCAAGGCCTTCTGGGCCTGTATGTTCAATGTCTCTTTAGTCATTTTTTTCCTTCAAGTCCCACTGACACTGTCCTGGAATACTTACTAATTGTCACTAATGAGCACAGTCATTCATGAATCATTTCATCAAGGCATTATCTCATCTAAGCCATCTGACCATCCCATGAGCCAGATAATATCATCCCCAATTACAGACAAAAGGAGAGACAGAAAGTCACAGTGTTTTTTGTTCCAGGTCACCACTGAGGAAGTCTTAGCGCTGAGATATGAAACCTGACAGTCTGACCCCAGAAATGAGACTGAACCATGAGGCTCTTCACCAGCAAGAATTATAAAAACTTGGTCACTCTTCTTCCGGCTTCTTCATCTCATCTTGGCTGTTCCTCTTCACATTTCTGTCACAGCCTGCTTACAAAACTATGTGCTCATATTACAACCCGCAAAACCTCTGGTGGCAACTCTATGCCCACCATTTATTCATGTGGCCATTTGTTTATCATTGATTGCTTTATTTCATTCATTCAACAAATATTTGCAGGCCACACGTAATTTATCAGGTGGAGTCTAGCACTGAGGTTGTGGTAAAGATGAAAATCATCCCAAGTCTTGTCCAGTGGATAATAGGTGTGGAGATAATGATATAAATAAACTAGAGTAGTGTTGAATGCTGTGGAGAAAGATAAAGCAGAGGAAAAGGTAGGGATGGAAGATATATTTAGACAAGATAATTAGGAAAAGGCTCTACAATGAATAACATTTATATGTAGACCCAAGCAATGGGAGGGAAGATGATTCTAGGCCAAGAAAGTGGCTAATTCATCATGGAAGGAGGATAGCCAGTCCAGGGTGCTTAAAGCAGGGCTATGCTGAGCCTGCTCAGGAGTAGCATGGTGGCCAGGATACCTGGAGGAGGAGACAGTCCTGAGACCACACAGGCTTGGAAGCCTGATAGACCACATTTGGAGTGATATTGCTCTCCCTTTCACTTATGTCGCTGTATTTCAAACATCTTCTGAAAATAGGTTTTTCTTGTCAACAATGCACTCCTTGGTAAATCCAAAATGGAGCATTCTTCTAGCCACTTCTCAACATGATGAAGACTAAGGCCCTTCTTTGTCTTCTAAAACCTTTACATCCCTAAGGCCTCTCCAATGCCACTGCCTGAGTCAATGTTGCTCTTATGGCTGGCCTTGCTACAGCTCCCTCCTCCTCCTCCTCCAGTGGAAGAGGCCTCCTATGGGAAACTTAGGGTCAGGCAACCTCAGATCAAACCTCACCACACACCTCAGGGATGGCGTTCCCTAGAGTTAGTAAAGACATTTTTTTCCAAATTTCAGTTTGGTCTTGCTGATTTTAAATACAGTACTATAGGAACAATTTCTTACAATTTACAGTGGAATAAATTACGAAGATAATGTGAAATTATCTTCACAGATAGTGAAAATACAATAAGTTCAGTTTTAAATTTTTTAAAGGGATGTCATATCCCATTTTCCTTCTGATATGCCCTAGTATATGATATGCCCTAGTATTATGAGTCAGGTGCCTTGCTTTCCTGGAATAGACTTCAAGCATCTTGAAAGCAAGAACCATATACAGTTCATCTTAATTGTTTCTTCAGTAAATGCTAATAAAATGATTTGAAAGAACCTTTTAACCTAAATCACTAGTTTATATACTTCATTTAAAACAATTAGGATACAAATGAGTGAAGAATTTTGAAAAATCTAAACATAAATAATTTTTTTTCCTTATAGCCATATTGAAATAATTTAGGTTTAGAAAATTTAACACATGGAAAGTATCTCTATGACCTGAGGCAGGGGTTGGGGGGCAGGGAAGAATTTTTCAATGCAACATAAAAAGTAATAAATTTAGAGAAAACTTGATAAATTCAATTAAGATTATTCAATTCTAAATAATCAAATTAAGATTTAAAATTTTGGTCCTTTGAGTGTGAGTAAAATGGCAAGGTACAAATTAAAAGAAGATATTTGCAATATTTTATCAGGAAAGATTTTGTGTCTAAAATGTGCATAAATTGTCTACTAACAAACTTTAAAAGACACAAGCATACAGAAAAATAAGTGAAATAGGATAAACTAGAAATTTTATAGAAAATAAGACAAATTCAGAAATTATAGAAATTTTAGCTTTTATGTCTTCGGAGATGTGTGCATGGATCTTCACAGAAACATTGATTATCAGAGCAAAAACCTGGGAACAACCCTAATGTTTTCCAACTGGATCATTAAGTATTATGGAGTGAATTTTATCCACCCAAATCCATTCGCTGAAGCCCAAACACTCAATGTGACTGCATTTGGATGCCTTTAAGGAGGTAAGACCAATGTTCTTATAAGAAGTAGAATAGGTTGCGCACAGAAGAAAGGGCACGCAAGAGCTAGGGAATAAGGCAGTTGTCTGCAAGCTAGGAAAAGAGACCTCACCAGGAACCAGGCCTCTCTGTACCTGGATCTTGAACTTCTAGCTGCCAGCTTGTGAGAAAATAAATTTCTGTTTTTGAAGCAACTTAATTTGTGGTATTTTGTTATGGAAGCCCTAGAAGATAATTTCATACATAAATCATTTATGGTATATGCCTTTATTTTATATATATATATATATATATATATATATATATATATATACACACACACACACACACACACACACACACACATACATAATAGAACAATGAATAAACAGTGAATAAAAAACAGCTATACCCAACAAGGGAATGAATCTTAGAAAATTTACTGATAAAATAAGGTTATAAGAGACTATATTCAATACTACACAATTTGTATAGACCTTAAAAACAAAAAATATATACATTATATTGTATTGGGGGATATATTCATATGGACGGAGACTTTTAAAAAAAAAACAGAATTATGAACGTAAAATTCAGCATGCTGGGAAGACTGGGAAGCAAGATGATGAAGATTCTCACGCAGAAGCCATGAAATTAGAAATGTTCTATTTTTTAAGTCAGATAATGAGTTTATAAATATTCATTGTGTTATTATGTTCCAAATTTGTTTATAGAGAAAAACGATATTGTTCTTAAGAACCAACTGTTATCTTTTAGATACCAGAAACGGTGAGGTTTTGTTTTTGTTTTTGTTTTTTATATTGGGGGTGACCTTTCCCCCATAGGCAATTGTCTTTGGCCATTGGGTCCGCTATAACAAAACATCAAAAACTAGGCGACTTAAAACAACCAAAATTTATTTCTCAGGGTATTAGAGGCCGGGATGTTCAAGATTAAGTTTCAGTGTCTTGTGAGGCTCTGCTTTATGTTTCATAGGTGAAGTCTTGTCATTGTGACTTTACCTGTGAAAGAGGCAAGGGACCTTTCCCAAACCTCTTCTCGAGAGGGCAAATTAATGGGTAGAAAATTAATTATGATGAAAGCACCATCCCTGTGATCTCATTGACATCCAATGGTCTCCCCTTTTCATA
Source organism: Urocitellus parryii (assembly GCF_045843805.1). Taxonomy (NCBI): domain Eukaryota; kingdom Metazoa; phylum Chordata; class Mammalia; order Rodentia; family Sciuridae; genus Urocitellus; species Urocitellus parryii. The sequence goes on along the minus strand of NC_135542.1, from coordinate 79,555,898 downwards.
TTATCACCATGGTGATTAGGATTTAACATATATATTTTGAGGAGGACTCAAGACCATAGCAGTAAACATGGCTTCCATTTTTTTTAATTGCAGTTACTTTCTTCTCCCTTTCTTTGATAGCTTTGACCCTTTTCTTTCCATATAACTCCCTCCTTTATACATTTTAAAATTGGGGAAATAAGCCAATTTCGTTAAATTTTTGTTATAAAAAATATCCTACTAATATATCAGGTATGTGAGAGTATAATACTCAGAATTGATTCCAGTGTAAAATTAATTCTCAGTTACTTATAATATTTAATTTGTGTATGCAAAATACCCCAGTCACTGAGAAGATAATTGGCTTTTCTCTGAAGTCTCTCAGCCTACATATTAATTTCCTCTTCTCTCTCAGACCCATACACTCATCAGAACTCATTGGTATTATCTGTGTGTACTTAGAGGAGTTTCAATGCCAATAAGTTTGTCAAACATCATCATATCTGGTCTGTTGGGCAGAATTTGTTTATGTTATCCCAATTCTACAACGTTGAACAATTGCCTTCCAACACTTTGTGGATTCTTTTCTATTTTACAGGTCATGTTGGCTGTTGAAAGTTAAGGACTTCTTTGAAATAGCTACATTAAAATATTAGAGCATAGTCTTCAGCTGCCAATTGAGCACAGTTTTGTGATCTCTCATATTTTTTCTTTAAATTTACATTCTAAATTTTTTTTAATAAATTAGTATATTCCTTATACAGTTGGAAGATCACGGCACATACAGAGTAGGCAAAGTAGAGGTTTCAAAGTAATTTTCAGACTGATGTATATTTTGATAAGAGATGGGGCTGTTGCTGGGATGGGTTGTGATAGCTTCATCCACTAAAAAATAGCATTTTGGTGATAGTTCATTGCCACTTTTCCCATCCTAAAATCTTCAAAACAAACTGTCAATCTTACCACATGGAACGTCTCACGACAGTCACTGACACATTTGGCTTTCATCAGAAAATTTTGTGCAAGATATCCCCAAAGCAGGTTGGGCTGTTGGATTATTACTATCATTTTATGCCTTTCTTGAGAAAATGTGTTAACTATGAAATATGATTTCAGCATTAAACATTCAGAGTAACACCCATCACCAGCTTGGAAAACTTGATGATTGAAAGTTAAGTTTCTTCTCCCAAACACCAATCCATTTCTTTGGCTGTCTGTGTCTGAGGGGGAAACTGAGGAAATGAAGGAATATTCATCTCACCAGAGGGATCCTAAGAAGAAGATTTTCTCTTGCAGATGATGCTAAAACTTCAGCTGCATCTATTTCTCTTTTAAAATGGAGTTCCCCCTAGGCCTTCATTGAGTGAAGTTCATTTTCCTTCTGATGCTAAGTCAGTACATCCCCAAATCAGATTTCTGTGTCCTTCCTATCTTTGGTGGAATTAGTATCATCAAAAGAAAACCCAGAGACATCAACTGACACAAGTAGGTATGTCACTTAAAAAGCAGTATGTCACTTAAAAAGTCACCTGACATTGAGGCCCACCCACAGGAGCTCCAGGAGAGGGGCTGGTACCCTCTCCTAGAGACTTTACCAAGAGATGCTGGGAAAGTAGGTTAAGCGGGTCCTACCCACTCTCCTAATTGTCCTAGTGACAGTGTTGTTGTCACTCTGGCACAGTGGTCTGGGTTGTACTTGGCATTTTGATATATCTATGCTCAAAGAACCACCACTTTGACTCTCAGATTTACAAATCTTGGCATTTGGCTTGAGGCCTACGTTTCCCGTGGAAGCACTTACGTGCTATTGTGCAATATTGGGTTAGGTGGCGATTGGAGTTTCTCCTTCCTTGAAAATTGACTGCCATCATTTTGGGGGTCCCAGCAGGCCTTTTATGTTCTCTTGTAATGAATTTCCATTTAATTTTTACTTTTGTTGGGTGGACTGGAATCCATAAATATAAATGGGAGGGCTGCTGGCCATTATGGGAGCTGTAATTCAGTCCACCGGAGGCTCTGATAAAATGTACACTGTTAGAACCCGATTCCTACAGCTTACGTTTATCAGAAACCTTCTATCGAATTACAACCTGGTAATGTCTATTTTCTCATGCATTTCCCTATCTGTCATGATAACAAAATCATGCTAATCCATTCCGATGATGATGATTATTATTTTTTTGGTGACACCGAAGCTGAATAGCCCCTCCAGCCAGACTCTTACATCAAAGTGCTTCTTTCTTATTATGCCTCTTAAGAACAAAACTGTATTCCACTCTTTGGCACACTCTAATCTTTCCATGTCTATTACAATACTTCATTAATTTGCCTACCTCGTTGCTTTGTAGCTTTGAAGAAGGGAAGAAGTGGAAAACACTTGAATTCACAGTAACCTCTGGCAGGGTCTGCTCTTCCAAATATTTCAGCTATTTCCTCCCTGCTGGCTCTCTCTCACATGTCTGAGTTCCTGTGAGGAGCAGATAGGAATCCATGCCCTCCCACCTTAGGCATCATAAATATCTTTCAGATAATAGATAATTCACCCGATTGTACGCGTTCCTCTGCACTTAAGAGATTCTCAGTGTGAAGAGAAAAATGCATTTTGATTTGAGGCATTCCTAGGTTTTATAGGGATGCTAAATTATATCCCTATCATGGTGGGGGAACTAAAAACTTTTCCCATTATTGAATGTCAGCTTTATCTCTTTCCTTTTTTCCTTCCCCAACCTCAAAAGAAACATCTGCAAAGCTATTCAACCCAATGAAGAGCAATATTCCCCTGACTGTACCCCATGTTTCTGACAAGTGTGTGGGCATGTGCATGTATACAGTAAGGGAACATTATTTACTTTAAATCTTTGAAAGGAAATGTAAACCTCTGAACAAAGCAGTCCAGTCCATTTTGGTATGCTCTAAAGATTAACAAATGTGTCCTTACATTGATCCTACATCTGCCAGGGTCAAATATACTGGGCTTAATTTTGCCCTCTGAGGAGACCTGACAGTTGTATCTTTTTCTGCAAGACATTTTTTCTCCAAATTTGATGATTTTTATCAGACTTATCCTATGTCTCCTCTACATGGCCCCCTTATATTTTCCTTCTATGACATGAATTCTGGAGCCAGTTCTCATAGCATCTTATCTATTGGGATCACTTCACAGTATCGAAGATTTAAATGTGGTCTTAGGTTGGTTTCCTCTGAAGCAACCTGAGTCAAAATCTTGGTGTACATGATTTATTTGGGAGACAATCTCAGAAAGTTCAAGTGAGGAAGAGTGGAAAGTTGGAGAAGGAAGAAATTTAATAAAATATGTGCGAATGAGCAGATTACTACTGTGGGCAATGGGACTCCATTGCACTGGGCACCCGTGCATAACCACATGAACACACCTCAAAATCATTCCATGGGTATTGGGGAGGCTAAGGTGTATATCTACCAATATCCTTCCTCTGATTTGGAGAAGGGTGCACCTGGGTATGTAAATACCTAGCACATCTTTGTGTCTTGACATATAAAAAAAAAATCATAAAGGTGGTGAGAAATCTCCACAAGAGAAGAGATTGAGAGTCTTTTTGAGGTGGAGGACTGTGAGCCTGCTGCAAGCTTGTGCACCTGGGCATCAGGGGCCTTCTGGTGAGCTGAAGGGTTATAGGGCAGACTCTCAGGGAGGGCTACTGTAGAGTGCAGCCTGGTAACCTATATAAGCTGGTGGAATCTGTCCAGGTAAAAAGCAAATAAGGAAGGCTGAGCCTGTGGGAATCACAGAGTTTATGTCCTACCCAGAAGCATTATAATCTAAAATAATAATAATGGTAATAATTCAGAGACTATGCCAGGTAAACCAAATATGTCTGTCAGCTTGCAACCCTTGCAATAATGGAAGGAGGCACAGTCACAAATTTCAGTGCATGTCCTACCTAAATGAGGCTGTCCTCCTCAGCTCCAGCCAATTGTTCAAAAGATGATATTTGCTAGATGATGATTTTTCCCCATGAGACTCTAAAACTCCAGATTTTATAGAAAATATCTTGTTTTTTTTAAACACAATGTAAACTGAAGTTGCTTGGGCTTTGTGAAGCCCTTCTTGGGGTGTCCACCTCCCATGCACAGCCTCTTTGTCACAGAAACTACAGCACAGGGACGGTGGGAGCTCAGGACCTCAGAAGCATGTAAGTGGCTCCTTTGTGCCTCTCCGGGTACACTTGTTTCACTAGTGTAAGCTTATTCCACAGAAGTCCCATTTCTGAAAGAGCTAACACAAAAACAGATTAAGGACATGCAATGACAGCAGAAGTCGGGCAGTCTCTTTCATTAAATAAATTTCATTTATTTTGAGCTTAACACTACCTTTGGGGTGGAGTTTGGGGGGGGCTGTGTTCCAAAATAGGTGAATAGATTTTTACCCTATTAATGTAACCCAGGTTAAAGCTGCATTGCTTTGCAGCAAGAAAATTTAAGGTAGAGCTTTGATCTCTTTCCTATTAAAATAAAGTAATGCATTATCCTGACCTCAAAAAAGTAGTCTTAATTAGGGGCCTTGAATGAGATAATTGACCTTGACATTGCCTTCAGCTCAAGGCACAAAGCTGTTATCAAAATGACTTATCGAGAAGTAAGACATGCTGCAATAAGGACCATTTATTTAATAATTCTACATTTCAGAATTTTAAACTCCCAGAATCTTTATGCCACAAGGACAAACACTAGCTTTGTAGTGTCCAATAAGGAGACAGCACTGTGTTGAAGTGAAATCTATGTTAAGATTATGCTTCGGTAAGAAATATAGGCTTTGTTTAATATGCATATTTTTATATTTTTGACCTAATTGTTTGCATCTTAACAAAATTATCTGATTATGAAATGTCTCTTCTGTGTATTGCAGGATATCTTTTTAAGCATCAGCATAAAGATTAGAAACAAAGAAGCACAGAAAGAACACAGGAGTCAAGAGATGTCCTCCTTGGTTCCTATTTCAGTACCAGCCATGTGGCCAAGGGGGGAAAAAAAAATTTGTAGAATCATCTTTAAACTCCTTAAAGCTTTATTATCTCATAAGGTTAATATAATTATTGTCCTACTTCATCCTTTGACCTTTCTTCGTTTCATCTTTTGCCTAAAAATCAAGCTATGATCAATTCCTCTTACCTAGGCAAACTCTGGGTAAAATTATAAAGATGAAAAACTCCTTTGTAGTTTCTAAGACCTTCTTTCTGGTTCTTATTTCTAAAGTCCATGAGCTGAGTTTTCCTTAGCATCCCAAGCCCACATTCCACTTTGTTTCATGATTAAACTCTTACTCTCTGACCCAGCTATGTTCTCTCTCCAAATCTCCAATCTACTCTACCCCCCACCCCCTAGTAAAAGTTAACCTGTTACTGTTCCCTGTTACATTTGCATCTATTTCTGGTTGAAGAGTTAAGGTTCCACTCTTTTTGTTAGAGAAATTTGAGAAATAAGTATCCAAATGGGAGGAATCTTAGAATGCTAGTAAAGAATGATTTTTACTATCCCTCTAGGCCAAGAAATGGGATATATACACAGTGTGGAAACCCCAGTCTCAATTTTAGTACAGATTATAGACACCGGCTGTTATAGGGCCAGGAAAAGAGTTCAGATCTGTACATGTCACATGCAAACACTAAGCATTATTAGATGACTGCCTAGTAGACTAGTGGCACAGAAATGGATGTAGTAGTGTTTGCCCTTTAGGAATTCATAGGCTAATGGAAGAGATGAAAGGAGGTATAGATTGACAGGTGGGTCTAGGAAGATGGTGTCCAATTCAAGATAATAGACCTTATTTTGCTTTTCAACACCCTTTCAGATAACATCCATCCACAATAATCCAACCTGAACATGTGGTACATTTTTTTCAAATCTTTGTCTTCTAATAAATCATCTTTCTTTTCCACCTCTTAATTTCTTATCCTTGGTGCCAAATCACTACCATTGCTTTGGTGGTTCCCTCCTCCTCCAACTCACATACCACAGTACTTATCTCAGATTTGAACTCCTCAAAGTCATTCCTGGATCTTCCTTGTACCCACCAAAGACCTAAAGACATTTCTCCAGCTGCTTTTTGCCCGTGGGCTTGATTTCAGTGTACCTGACCTGTTGCCTCATGCCCCAGTAATAAAGATAGACCAAAACATCCTCCGAAAATCCATAAGATAAAATATTTCATGAAAACAGAAGAATTGGAAATATCTCCCTCCAGGAGGTACTATTTCCTCTGGTCTCCAAGAGTGAGCTGAAACCTGACAGGAAGAGAAGGGAGTTATTTAAGCAGAGAGTTCAACATGCCAAAAGAATCCAGGGAGGCTTGACAAGTTTGGGATGTTTGGAGGAGAACAAGATGTTTCATGAAGTTACATCTGCATCCACCTGAACTGTCTCGTGCCTGTTTCATAACTGGATATTGACACCCACATAAAAAGGGCAAGGTTTATTTGTCTCTTTAGGCCTAGAGTGCATACTCCACAATGTACATATGGAAATGATAGAAACGGCCTTGAAGAAGAGAAAGTTTTAGAAAGAGCCTTGCTATTTTTCTATACCATTCAGTATAAGAGTTAATGGTAGAAACAACTATATAGCTATCTAGGCCCTCAAACCTTTATTTTCTTGATCCTGAAAGCTAACACATATTCTCTCTCTCTCTCTCTCTCTCTCTCTCTCTCTCTCACACACACACACACACACACACACACACACACACACATACACACACACACACACACACACACACACACACACACACACATACACACACCCTTCCCTGCACTCTCCACTTACCACCTGGCTCCAAGTCAGCCCCTCTTATTTTACATTTGGCCCTGAGATTTCCCCTTTACAATAGATGGGGCCCATCTTTGTGATTTTAACTCCTCCCCACCAGGAGGTAGAGATTTATCTTGACAAACCCTTTGGAATTGCTAGGGGAATATTAATAAAATTTGAGCGTGCATCCCACAGCAGTGAAGAGAATCCCTGAGAAGTTTGAAAGCTTCCGTGGGAGATTAGAGGTGGCTGGGAGCAAATGTGCTCCCGGGTAGTGAGCTCCCAGCGCGGATCTCTCACTATCCAGGAATCTCTAATTACTAATACAGTACATGAACAGTATGATATGTCCTTACAATTGCAGACGCCTTTTCAAAGATAATCTTTAATAGTTTATTTGACAACCTGTAAAATTATAGAAAATTATTAGTCTTGGGAATTACAAAAATCCCTGTAGTACAGTCAAACAATAAAATTATAATTACCTGTGGGTAATTGAAATTTAACTGTTTTTTTATTGTATATTACACATCAATAGCAACAGAAGTTCAAGAGGTTTTTTTCTTCTTTCCTTTTTTGTTACAGAACCTGAGAAAATGGACAGCATTGTTGGGGGCTTGTGAGTTCCTGTCACAGTACTGAGCTTGAACAATTTCGATTAAAGCCCCATGTTTGAGACTGTCATTAGACCTGCATTAAATTACATATCTGGAGTGTTAAAAAATAAAGAGCACAGTAGCTTTTTCTCAGCTACCTAAGGTAGGTAGTTAAGGCCCTGATTATCTTTAAAGGTCTATTTTTTCCCCTTTACTGAAAATCCTTGTTTCTTTCATTAAACATAAAACACATTTAAGAATACTAAACTGTGCAGACAGGAATATTAGGGATGGCATATTCCAAAGTACTTTTGTTCTGTATTCATGGCTCAGGGTTGACTTCTGCATTGTATAATGTGATTTTTTTTTTTTATTATTTAGCTCTTGCATGGGTGAACTAAACAGGACTGGCATTGTTTGGGTCCTCTAACTCCCTGGGTGTTAGATAAAGTGTATACTTTCCTTCCTCCTCTTCTTCCTTCCACTGCCCCCTCCACTACCCACCCAGAAAAAAAAAAAAAAAACTAAAAAAACAAAACATGTAAGTGTCTTCCAACCAAAGCAAGATGCTGGCATTTAAATTGTGTCCCATGGCTTCTCCTTGGAATGACAAAGAAGGTCTCAGTCCTCTGTTTCCTTTGTTTAAAAGAAACTCCTCCGGGTTCCTCCCTGCTGGAAGACTGGTTTAACTGAGTGGGAAGAAAGTAATGGACCCATATAGGGTTAAAAAAAAAGGGGGGGGAGGGAGGGTCACTGGCAAAAGGACTGGTTTCTGTTCAAAAATCATCTCCAAGATTTGCTGCCTCTCCTTGCCCAGCTCCCTCGTCTGACCCTGTCTCAGAGTCCCACCATTTCCTGTCTTCCAACATCACTGCAAGGACTTTGGAGAACCATGGACCTCAGGACAGCCTTTTGAAGCCTTTATCCAGAGGTAACAGCTTCAGGCCAAGTGGTCTGACCCAGTTCCTCTCTGTGGTTTGGAGAGCAATGAGAATTTAAATCTGCTTTTATTTCACCCGGTACTGTCTGATTTTTCACCTCTTTGTCTGAAAATAAAGAAACAGGGTCAAAGTATGTTGAATGTTCAGGACTGATATAAGAAAATTCGCCAGCAGGCTAGTGCCAGCCTTTTTCTGTGAATAGTCTGAGGGGTCTGGTGTGGGAGGACAGGAGGCCTTCATCTCCCATGGCCATTGCTGGTGATTTCATGACACATGAGGCAGAAGGAGGAGCTGCTCTTTCTAGACTTTTGCCTTAATTATATTAAGGAAGCTGGGAGAGAGAGAAGATGAAAGAAAATGAAGTTCAGAAACAACAGCAGCTCATTTTTTTCTCGTGTCCTCCTTCATGAATTTATTAAAATATGTGATGGAAAAACTGAAGTGAACACACACACACACACACACACACACACACACTTTTTTCTTTCTTTCTTTCTTTTTTTTTTGATAGGATATCATCAAGATTTCCGATCTGCCATGACTGAATGATATTCTACCAAATTCAAATACTGAAACTTTAACTTTCAGTGTGATGGTATTTGGAGATGGACCTTCAGGAGGTAATTAGGTTTATATGATTAATGAGAGTGGTGTCCTGATGCTGGATTTAGTGTCCTTACAAGAAGAGACACCGAAGAGCTTGTTCATTCCTCCATTGCATGTGTGTGCAAAGAAGAGCACACACAGCAAGATAGTAGCCATATGGAAGCCAAGAAAAACTTCCCAAGTGTCCAACCATGCATGCCAGCCCCCTAATCTCTGACTTCCAGTCTTCAGAACGGTAAGAAAATAGGCTTCTGCTGTTTCACTGCCCGGTCTATTGTAGTTTGTTATGGCAGCCCGAGTAGACTAATGCACCATCTGATAGCTGAGGTCATAGCTTCATTAATGTTAAGAGTCAATGTTGAAAAGCAATCATAGTTAGAGCATTTCTTTTGAGAAAAAGTTAGTCTTAAAATTAATCCAATATAATGATTTCATGAAGCCCCCAAAAGCACCAAATAATATCTTCTCTCCAAAGGTAGGTGAGAAATTTGGTATACCATTGAATCCCTGTTGTGAAGTGATGAAAAGCTAACAGATTACCCTCATGCAGTTCACTGTGGATAATGTCCCCCTACGGATTGAGGGAAACTCAGCAGTCTGGGGCACCATCAAGTCACACTTTTGTAAAATATTCATTTGGTAGGATCTTTTCAAACACCACCCAGTTCCCTTCTGGTTTACCCATTAGTCATCGTTCTTTTCCCATTGGAACCCAAGTTCCACGTAGCTGAGAATTCAATCCTGTTTATCACTTTTACTCTCATGGCTCTCCACGGGTCTCCAACTTCAAACAGACTCCAGCCGTGGGTGTTCCTGCCCCTTCCAGCTTCCTTCTTCCTGGTCCTTTCTCTTCCACCAACTCCCCGCCTCACTTCCCCCCAGCCACCATGATGGCTCTTCATGCTCACACCCATCCTGCATTTGTCCACTTTTTTAAAAAAATTATTATTGATTTCTCGTCTTCCCTTTTCAGAGAGGAGAAGACTACTCTTCTAAAACTCACTTCCTTTCAAAGCAGGCAGTTGGCTCCTTAGTCTGCTTTATTTTTTCCTCATAATATTTGTCACCATTTAGAAAGAGATTTTAGCACTGATAAATTTGGCTCTCAATATTTGTTGAACAGGTAGAATTTAAAGCAAGTGAAAAGCATCCCAGAATGAGAATCGGGTGTAGAGGTCAAAGTTACTCCCTGTGGTCCCCAGGGTCATTCACAGAAACCGTCTGCAAGAAGGGCTTATCAAGGTGGGGGGGATAATGAATCACTGATGAATTATTTTGATTTTTACATAGGCATTTGTCATTTCTCATTTCTAAAATGGAAACAGGTGATCTATGCAGCGTTAAATATTCTGCATTGGGTCCAACAGTTCAACATTACATTGAGGAGATAAATGTGGAAACTATCAAATCCATAATAAGGTAAAACCTGGTTTCCACCAATTTAATCTCTATTAAAAGCCTCATAAACCACATTTTGGTAAGAGGGACTAATATCTAACTCACAGCTATGCCCAGCTTCTAACTCAATTGGCATATGTTTCTTCATATTCCTCTTTAGAAAGTCAATGGTTTATGAAATTATCCAAATATCTGAATCCCTCCCTAGCCAGAAAGAGTCGCTAAATGCAAAAGAATTTAAATTGCCCACACTCCATAATCTCCTCCGACTCTCTCCCCACCCCTGTGGGCAAGCTTTAATTTTCGGAAAGGAAATACATGTAAAAGAGTGAATTTTGGGTGGGTGGCTCCATGATTTTGATTCAATGCCCTGAATTTCCTGAATTTAATTCAAACTGTTGAAAGGTAAGGCTTAAAAATAGTTCAATGCTAGTCTTCCCACACTGTCCTCAAACCTTCCTTAATTCCTCTTTCTACTTTCGGAGACATGAGTGTGGAAGCCTTTCCTCATTTAGCAGAGGTCCCCACTTGTCGGATCCTGTAAAGAGGCAAGTGGGGTGCTTTTAAGACAAAACTCTAGAAAGACTTTTTTTTTTTTTCTGAAGACTCCTCAGAATCCTTCTTGTGCTCAAGATGCCAACCTCAATTGGGGGTGTTAGGGCCAAAGGTCACTAGACCCAAAAGATATATCCATCTGGACAGTGTCCTTTGTGCAATGCAGCTAAAGGCTCTTATCTGGTGGGAGGTTTGAGATGTGTCAAAAGAAAGACAAAGTTCCAGCTTCTGGCTTTCTGAAAGAGTCTCATCTCTCGCTGTCTGCTTTAAAATGGCCATCTTCTTCCAGCACTCCTACACCACTTGGGAATCTCTTCAAGGCTTTGCAATGTGTACCATGCAGAGGTCAAAGTCTCTCCCCTGTGTTCATATCCTACCCGGCAACAAATTCCTAAGGAATCAAGGTTAGACATGAAGTGGATTTTCCTTCAGTCTGCAGGGGACCTCAGCCTATTTTAAGTTTCACGCACTTGTTAAGTATTCCTGACTGAAATCAGAGGCCTAGTTGACAAGAGTCTTTGAAGATCCCTTCCAGTTCTAGGAATCCGGGTTTTAGCTCCGTCCCAGACAGTTCTTATAGTGAAAAAGTGAAACTTCTGTTCTATCTAATTCAGTCTTCTGCACATTTGCTACTGTTTTTTAGAAGCCAGAGGCGATTTACAAGAGAACTTGCAAAGCCATTTTGCCTGAACAAATTCTCCATCTGGTGATTCTCTGAACATTATTTTATGTTTCTTAAAGGAAGAAATGAGGAATGGACTTAGAGGGCCTCACGTTGATGTCTACCTGCCAAGAGACCTTCCTCTGCCTACTCTCCAGGAACATTTGTACATTTACATTGAAAAACACTCTTTGGGCATAATTTCTCACTATTTCTTTGTTCCCAGGCTTCTTAGGTCAGCAAAGTTGCCACTTGGGGCCCTATCCACATATATGTATTAGAATAGCTGAGATAGGAGAAATCTGAAAAATAAAATAAAATAAAAAGGAAGGCTCTGCTTTTTTAGTTCAAGAAACACACACATAAGTTTGAGTGTTTTTAGTCAGTTGGGTGGTATCTGAGAACAGTGCTGCTGTTGAGACATCTCACATCACCTCTTCAGGAAAATAATGAGTGTACGGAGCTTCTTGGCATTCAAATAGAAAAACAGGGTCTGCAGTTGTGGTCAGGTGGGGGATATGAGACCTAGAGGGCTCTGTTACTCTTTCTGAATACTTGAAATTTCCCAAACCTCCTCTCACAAAGTCACACCTTTGCCTCCCTCTCTCATAGCCACATGGTCCTGACAGTTTGCTTTGACCCTGTTGATTTCTCTGCTTTCCCCCAATCTCCTAAAGCCAGATGTGCTTCCCATCTGAAGATGGCTTTTCCTCCTTCACGTGCTGATTGCATCATTTTCTGTTTCTGTCCCCTTTCCTAGAGATAGCATCTCCTGGTCAACCTGGTTTGCTTTCCAGCCATCTGTGCCTAGGAAAAGAGAATGGGCCCTGATTCTGGCCTCTTCTCAGACATCCCTTTCTTAAGGCCACATTCTTGTTCTCATTCAGCTGATCTTCTTTGTGTTTCCACTCTTTAATTTGTCATTCCCCCTCTGTGACCCTGGCTGCTGTTTGACTTTGAATCTGGCCTTCTCTTTTACTGGCCTCCCACACTGTTAACGCTGGGGGCAAATATCTGGGCCAGGCTCATGTCGAAAGAGAGCCAGGGAGAAGAAAAAAGACGGATTAGATTACAAAAGGGTGTAAGGTTCACGGGGCTCAGGAAGTTGGAAATGCGGCACGCTGCCTTAGATGAGGAAGGAGTCCAAGTGCACTCATTCACTTATACATGCATCATTTCTTCATCAATTCAACACCTCCCTGGAATAAACACTCTGCCTCTCAGTTGTCAGTCATTTCAATGACACTTATCGAGCAAGACAAGAACCTAGAATATGCCATCTAGTGTCCTTGGCACTCAGGAGACAACAGTGACTAAAATAAAGTTCCTGGTCTCATGCAACTTACTTGTTAGAGAAGTATTTTGAGGGGAGACATACATATTCTTTTAGGGATTGGTGAATTCTACAAAGACAAATGAAGCAAGGAGAATAGAGAAAGGTATGGGAAGAGAAGTTCCATCATTAGGTGCAACGACAGGGAAAGCCTCTGTCACTAACATGTCATTTGCATCAAGAAAATGTGGAAATGGATATCTAGAGGAGAGCCTTAGATAAAGGGAACAGGGAATCAGAAACCCTCAAGCAGAACAGCACTTGTCATATTAGAAAATAGCAAAAGTTGGAGTCATCTAATAGGTCTATTTCCTATGAGCACCCATAGATTTTTGCATTTCACCAAAAATAATGCCCACATAATTATAAGCACTTATTTAGTCCTTATATTTCCCTCAAGGCAACATGAGATATAAAGCAGAGAATATGACTGCTTGGTTTACCCCCACATTCTGGTACTTCTTCAATATCTACTATATCTCAGGTACACCATAAATAGTAATCAAATGAATGAGTGGATGTCTGAATAAACTGCCCTATAAAATGAGATAATGCACATAAATCTTTTGGCTCAGTGCCAGACACATACTATACATTGAATGGATTTCAGAGACAATATGTTGCTGCTGATGCAGGTGATGATGATGAACCCAGGAAAAAAACACTTTGTTCTGAAGATGGAAAGACAGCTCTGGTCTGTGTTAGCCTAGCCTATGCAACAAAGGGGTCACTTTGATGCTTCTTCTTGCATTTGGCTTGTTCTCTGTATGACTCCAGTGATAGTAAGAAACGTGTCTACAATGACATAGACAGGTACAGTTTCTCTCAGTATCTGTGACGGATTGGTTCCAGGACCCCTGTGAATACTAAAATCCAAGGATGTTTGAGTCTCTTACATAAAATGATACAGTATTTGAATAGAACCTACCTACTCCCTCATGCATATTTCAAATCATTTCTAGATTGCATATATTACCTAATAATATGTAAATGCTAGATAAATAAGAGTTATATTGTGTTGTTTAGGAAAGAATGACAAGAAAATAAAATCTAAGTCGCTACAGATGCAATTTTTTTAAAAAAATATATTTTTAATTTGAAGTTGGTTGAATTCACAGAGATGGAACCCTCTAATAGGGAAGACCAACTAGAATAACACCCTAAGAAGGCAGAATTATTTGACTCTTCATTGGCTACGCCCTTCTGAACAAGGAGCAAAGTCTTCAAAGGGGAAAGAGTTGAAGGATGTAAAATGAAGATTACTGTCTCACTGAAGGATTAATAAAGAAGAACAAAGCTACTTGATGTAAGATCCATTCTTGGTCAGGTAGAGAATTAATAGATATTGTTTCAAAGGTCCAACCATCACAACTTTAAAAGTGTCACAAGAACAGAAGTCCCACTATTGACATACAGGAGGATTTGCATCTTAGAACCAGAGACAAGGTCATGGAACATTTTGGGTCTGACTGTTAACAAATCAAGAAGTGATGATCAAATTGTGGGTATGTGGCAAGTTAGAGTTAGGAAGCACTGAAGAAGTTATTGCACAAAGCTCCATAAATCTTCATTTTGTAGGTAAAGGGGTCCTGTTATTGGGCTGAAATGTCTTCCAGGTTCACCACAGCATAGCAAGGTATAAGACCAGATCTTCTGTCCCTAAGATCCATGATTCTTCAATCAATATCAGTAATCCCATGACTAGTATCCTACTTCCATTCTTACACTTTTATAACTGACTCTGCACCTAATAGCAAAGTGATCTTTGAAAACTGATTCTGATTGCAATTAAGATCCAAATTCCCTTAGTGATCTATAAAATATCTGAGCATATGTTGATGCCTGGCTCATAGTAGACATCAATAAATATTTGTTGAACAATAAATCAACGGATGAACTTATTCTTCCTCCTAGTAAGATTAACAATCGGTCGATCATGGTAAATCTGCAGGAATATTCATTTAATTTAAACATTTAATAAATATTTCTTCTAACATTAATGCATATGAGGCCATGAAAACTGACTAAATGTAGGGTGCCTGAATTCAACAATCAGATCCCAGTAATTTATTTAAACCTCATTGTCTAATAAATGGCACATTCTCTGGCTCAGCCTAATTAAGTCCGGATACTAATGATTTTGATGACTGCATAGAAAGAAAGTTTATAAAATCTAAAAGACAGGAAGGTGGGAGGCGTAATAAATATAACAATCAACATTCAAAATTGTTCTGACAGGCTGGAATTCTGACCAAATACCAATAAGACGAAATTTAATAGGGATAAATGCAATGTCCTGCAAAAAAAAAAGTTCAAATAATTAATAGTATAAATACTGAATGGAAAGACTTGGCTTGGCAGAAATTCATGTAAAAAAAGATCTAGAGGATTTAACTGACCACACTTTAATAAGACCCATCAGTGTAAGACAGGTGTTTCAAAAAATAATGTTCATAGCTTGCACTGACGGAGGTCCTTTTTCTAAATCACAGCCAGTAATTGTCTTCCTAAGCTCTGTACCTTAGGCCACATCTGGAATATTTTGTTCAGTTCTTGGGCCATTATTTTAAGAGGGAACACTTAATCCAGAGAAAGAAAACTAAGAGAGGGAAAGTTTGGAAAGCAAATCATGTTCCAAAGGCTTGAAATACAAGATCATAATAATATTTTTAAGTTCTGCAAGACATTAGAAGGGATACATTTTTGCTGTTCTAGAAGTCAAAGCTTAGAATCATGGCTGTAAGTGGGTAGTAAATATCCTGATGACAAATTTTTGAATCAGTGAATGAATGATGTCAGGGAGGAAGGGAGCTTTTATTGCACGAGGGAGAAAAATTATGTGTACCTGGAACAGTTTCACAAAAGAAATAGCCACCTGAATGAATTGGAACACATAATATGCTACAAGAGGTTGTTGCAACAACATAACAGCAGAGAACAGAACCCCAAAAGTCAGAGATGCTGAGTGATCCCCTGGGATCACTATCCTCTACCTTTAAACTAAACAAGGTGCTCCATGCTCATCTCACTCATTATCCAAGATGGTCAACCCAAAGTTCCCTTTAGTCCCATAGCCAACAAATTCTCTATTTATGTGAGTATGTGTGTATGTGTGTGTAGTAGTAGTAGTAGTATAATAAGTGACCTTAGAATTGAAATTGTTTCCTAAAGAACTTGAATTATTGTCCCCAAAATTAAAGAGTCAAATGCTATTCTGGAATCACAAAAGGGAAAAGAAAACTGCCTTCTTTGGTGATAATATATAAATCTCAACACGATAAGAAGAATGAAAGTGTTGAGGCAGTGTTGCACGATGCAGTCTTAAGATGTCATCATGGCTCTTAGTTACCATCTTCTTCTGGACAATTGCAGGAGTCAAGATCTGGCTGATGAGTGGGTTGGTAAGAAGGCCATTGCCCCTTGTTCCATGCTTGCATGGCTTCTACTGCTTAGTCAAAGCTATCAAAGGAGCTTTATCAAAGCTCCTTTGTCAAAGGAGAAAAGAAGGGATGTCTTATACAAATATGACACTCTTTCTTATTTTTTCCTGGTGCTGAGAACAGTGACTAGTACTCAGGAAGTATTAAGTGAGTATTTATTAGAAGGAAGGAAGCAGGGAAGGAAGGAAGGAAGACTTGCTGAAGACAGAATGAGAAGTCTGTACAAATAAGCTGTCACCAATCAAAACTAATTTCTTGCATGACTTGCCTTTTCATCTTTGATCAAATGTGATGACAGTCAGTCCTTCCATTTTTCCATTCCTCATGGTTTTTTCAGTCTAAAATTTTCAGCTGAAAAGACCAAATCAAAGTTATCCATCTAAAATCTTCTATTGACTTCAAGAAACACCAACTGGAAACATGCAAGCAACGTTTGGCCCTGAGAATATTTAATCTATGAAATAACTCTTAATTCTACAGAATTTTCTGTGAAATTGTGGCCTTTTGGATTAACCTATAACTGAATCCCAAAAGGCATATCATCTCTTTTTCGGGACAAATGCTGAAAATAATTATATGAAATGTTTTCATCTTACAGAAGAAGATAATAACACATTGAGCTGGCTCCACCTCCTCTTCTTCTCAACCATGTTTCCTTTCTACCATATTTTCTGGAATTGCACCAGCCAGGGCAGGAGAACAAGCATAAAGTGTATATTGCTGAAGCATGAAGAGCAGGTGTATGGAAGGTAAATCAGGAGGTCCACTCACCTGGACTAGAAAATTCAACATTTCTCCTCCCCTAAACATTCTTCCTATGTCTGGTTCATCCAGAAAGCTATCTTATCTTAAAATAACCTCTGAACTCCCACAGCATTTAGATCATTGCTTTAATTTTTATGTGTTGTGTAGCTTCTCTAATTAACTCTTCATTCATATGTATTATTTTCATAGTTACACTAAGAGCTAGTACCGTGCTCTGTTCATTGCTCATCCTTGTGCTTTCCCTTCCCCTTGCCCCTCCATGTTTTCATGCATATCAAGTGGTCCTTGCTGTGATGGGAAAAGAGTCAGAGATGTTTCTTCTAAATAGTTTTTTAATATTAGTTCAAGGTGTTTTTTAAATTCATGATAAGGCTACCCATAAAAATAATTACATATGTGGATTCTTTCTATGGGAGAAACAAACATGTTTAAATACAAGTGAATATCAGGAACCTATTTTAAGGAAATGATGCATGAGTGACAAAACAGGCGACAATTTTTGTTCAGATTCTATCTCAAAAATCATTCCCCAGTCTGTTCTCTGACAATTCCTAATGCTTCTCACCACATTATACCTCGTGGAAACTTCTCATACCTATCTCAAAGCCACCTATGAAGAGAGTTAGGGCAAGTCTTATGATTCTCATTTGTGGTCTGAGGGTCCTGAGTTTCTCAGTGTTATATGGTCAGCCATGTCCATGCACCTGACACTGACTGTATGCCCTTGACCCAAATCCCAAGGAGGTAACCATAAAATAATGAGAATGATTATCTCACAGGTTCATTTATTAGTGTATCAGAATATCTGCAGCCATGTGAGGGATTATTTCTCTTTTAGAAGAATCAATGATGTTGATGTTGTACTGATTTTGTATGCATGCTTTTTTTTTTTTACAGTTTCAGTTGGCCACACATTTTGCAGGTAGCACATCTTTACCTTCTGAGAGATAATATGATAATATTTAAAGACGTTGTAAATCAGAAATCCATTCAAGCTCTTTTTTGTTCTTTTTCTCTTAAGGGAAGCAATCACAAAGATCCAAGAGCCAATTTTGGGAAGGTTTTTTTGTGTCCTTAAGGTTTCTTCTCCACATCAGGTGACAAGGTTATTATTGAACATTTCCCCAAATAACTTGTTTTTCCTTTTACATGTAACTTTTAATCTATCTGGAGTTCATTTCTATAAATGCTATAAAGTATTTGATTCTTTATAAGACCTTCTACTTAACAGCTGGTCCATGATTCATTTATTTGTATTGGCCCATATATATAATACATTAAGTTTCCATGTGTGTATGGCTCTGTCTCGAACAATGTATCCTGTTTCACAATTATATTTGTCCCTTCCTAATTTAGGAACACAAAGCTGTTTTTCTTGCAGTGGCTTTGAATTCTTCATATCTCATTGACAAGTCCCCACTTGCTATTTTCTTTTTCAAAGTTGACCTAACTTTTAATGGATTGCTGTTATTCATTCTTACATGTGATTTTTTTATTTGTTAAGTTTCTAAAAACAAGTCCAACTGATTGTATAAGAATTGTTTGAAAATTATCAGATAATTTGACTAGAAGTAGTGATTTTACAGTTAGGCCATGTTACTTATAATGATGGAATATACATTAATTGGTTCTTCTTTTACTTTCTTGAATATTTTTAAAATTATCTCTATAGAACCCTTTTACATTTTTGTTAATGTGGTATCCAAATAATGTAGAAGTTTTATTTTCATTGCCAATAGAATATTCTTTTTTTTCCTATTATATAGCTAATTGATTTTTTTGTATAGACATGAAATGTCATTAGTCTTAGTATTGTCTTCTGTCAAGCAAACTAGTCTAATTTTTTTCTTACTATAGTTTTAATATTTGCTTTGTTTTATTTAATTTTCTAGGAATATTAATAAAGTTTGATTTTTCTCTCCTAATCTT
Source organism: Urocitellus parryii (assembly GCF_045843805.1). Lineage (NCBI taxonomy): Eukaryota > Metazoa > Chordata > Mammalia > Rodentia > Sciuridae > Urocitellus > Urocitellus parryii. The sequence goes on along the minus strand of NC_135542.1, from coordinate 79,536,912 downwards.
ATACATTTTGTTTATTGTCTTATAGAATTATAAAGATGTACCATATTATATTGTACAATAATGGGAATATTTTCTTTCTGATCATAAAGTGAATTTACCTAAGGTTTCTCCTTTAAATATGTTTTACATAGGTTTTTATTACTTCATATGTCCAAAGTTAAGGAAATACTTTCCCAAGTTTTTTGAGATTTTGTTTCTTAGTCATCATAGGTATCGAAGTTGATCAAATGATTTATTCTGTTAAAATTCTGTGGTGGTTTTCTTTTAATAAATGTATAAGTGAATTATAGATTATCCAATATTAAACCATCCTTGAATTCCTTTAATCAACCATTGTTCATCATATGTTTTAATATGCATTTTTAATCCACTATTAACATAAATTTAATGTTATACTTAAGAAAGGCTCATCTAATGCCATGGGTCTTGGTGTATGCCTGTAATCCCAGAGGCTCAGGAGTCTGAGGCAGGAAAATCACAAGTTCAAAGCTAGCCTCAGCAATTTTGCCAGGCCCTAAGCAACTTATGGAGGCTCTAAGCAACTTAATGAGTCCCTGTCTCAAAATTTTACAAAAAAAGGGGCTGGGGACCTGGGAATGTGGTCTAGTAGTTGAACACCCCTTGGTTTAATCTCTGGTACAAAAAGAAAAAAAAGATGTCTTATCTATGCAAAAAATCAAGTAGTGGAGATATGCTTTCTGTAACGATCATATTTAATTGAGTTAAAATCTTTCTAGTACCATGAGTGAGACGTTTCTCAGTGTTCTGATGCAATTATTGGCTTTCTCCCTTTCCCTACCTTTGGTAGCAACTGTTATATAGCAGAAGTGATATATTTTTTGAAAGTTCCATTGAACAAGTAAATTAGGTTATTTTAATATTATGAACATCTACTTATGGAAATACATCACAGAGTTAAGTAATAGTTTAAAGGTAAAGAAAATACTGTAAAATTAGGCTAAATATAATGACTATATGAAGGATTTAAACAAATTAATGATAAAAAAGCAAAAAAAGAACCAATTGTGAAGCAAATAATAAATATGAATACATAATTATCAAAAGAAAAAAAGTAAATGATAGCAGCTAAAGGAAAATATGTTCAAATTCACCAGTAATGAAATAAGTGAAGGCAAAATAAGGAGATTGCTCTATAGCCCTGCTAGTTACAAAAATTAGAGCTGTGCTCTTACTGGGAGGGACACTGCTATATTAATGAGAGCCATCTAGCAGTACTTTGTCATAGTTGTATAGCCATGATCCAGCAATACAACACACTGAAATTCCATAATGGGATATGTTTTTGGATGTTAACTGTAGAATTTGTGTTTAATAATTGAAAACTACTCGGTAATACATAAAAGAGATAAATACGGAAAAATAGTAGATTCACACTTTGGAATTCTGTGGAGCAGTTAGAAACACCTAAGTGAATAATACACATATAGTAATTATGAATGGATCTTAAAAAGTTTAAGGTAAAAGAAAACCAGAAACACAATTAAGGCAACAACACAATGCCATTCACATAAACTAAAATACACATACACATACAGCATACTTTACATTGTTAAATACAGTTTCATGTTAAAGTATTAAATATGTTGGAAAAGTTGTTTTGAACTCAAGGAAGATGAGAATGGAGAACAAAACTAAGAATGAAGACATACCTTCCTACATAAATTCGTACAACCAATAGGACTTCTCATGAACCTATGGCTCTTGCACCAGAAACTGTGAAATATGATTACTCAAACCTTCTTGACCTGAGACAAAATGAAATAAAACCTACAGAAGTGTCTGTGAGAGCTCAAAGGATGTCAGGGAAGAGAAAATGAAAGTGTTAGAAGATCCAGGAGGAGTCTCCTCCATCTACATCTCTCCTTTTCTTTCTCTTCTCTCTCAGCAGCTAGTGGTTTTTCTATTCCATGTGCATGGCAAGAGCTCCATTTGGATAACTCCATGTGTTTACCCTCCTTCTTTCAAAAGACCAGCCCAGACTGACTTTTAGGGAAAAATAATTACAAGTTAAGTCTGAGGAATATGGTAGATAACACATTTCAGTTATATTAAACTGAATATAAGACAAGTTTTCTTTCATGAGAAATCCAATTATCAAACTGTTCAAATTACATTCACACACTCCTAAAAGAGTTTTTAAAATCATATTTTCTTAATTGTAAAAATTCTGGGCTTCATTTTCTTTTTGTCATCCACAATTTTTTTCATTCTTCCCCTTTTCTCCTCCTTCTTCTTTCTTTTCCTTCTCCATCCATCCCACCCCCTGCCACTTCTCCTTCATTCATAGATTTGCTATCAAAATATTCAAAAAGGAGTTTGGCTGATTTGATCACCATTTAACAATTGACTTTTAGAGAAAAGGAGTTTCAAAATGAATTTTCCTTGGTAATATGGCAGTGCATTTTCATTGTTTCCATGAAGATTTTTACTTAGCCTTCCCCAGTTCAGTTGGAAAGATGTGAGATTCTGTCTTTCAAAAGCTCTGAAAGCTACAAGTCTCCATCTCAGTTAACCAATGGAAATGAAAAGAACATTCCTCAATGATGTTTATTAACCCCATTTCTGAGCTAAACAGGACATTTAAGTAGAAACATGATCAGCAAGGATGCCATGATGTTTTCACTTTCCTGCCCTCCACAAAGATGCTAGGTTTGGAGACATAATGCTTCCTGAGTGTTGGATGAGTCCATCTCACTCATGGATCACTTCAAGTGAGGAAGTCTTGTGGAGTGTAGAGATAATAGAGACACATGATGAGCACTTTAAAATTCAGAAAGCCATTCAAAAACACCCACCATGTAATTAAGCTGTTTATTTTTATTTTCAGTCTATTAGAGTTGGTGAATATTTTCACTTTAACGCCAGGATGTCAGTGGGACCACAGGGTAGGGTAAGAGGGTTTTTACAGCCACCAGCATTGTGACTGAAAAGGATCTGCTTGCTAAGGGCTCCACATTCTTGAAATTAAATAAATGATTATTTACATCTTTGTTTTCACAAAGATAATGAATTGTTCACTGGCTACTGACTTGTCCCTCTGCCTCCATTCTCTTAGCAGGGGCTTATAAAGTTAAGTTTGGTTTCCTGTAAATTGTGTTATTAAATCACAGACAAAGCTCCTTTTCAAGAGCTTGTTGGGTAGTTGTAAAGACAGCCCTAGGGCTCTCTCTGTGAGCTCCAGAAAAGAACTGGTGAGAGGTTTCACAGCTAGTTGCTTTTCCTCTCTTAAAATACAACATTGTTTTAAAAACTAAATTTGTTTAGTTATGTATGTATGTATTTGCTCTGAAAAGGACCCTGTCATGTTGAAAATCCATCCACACATCTTCTTATTCATCTGATGGCTCAAGGTATAACTTTAAGTAGTCTATTGATAGGAGAATAAAAATTCTAGTTTCCCCTCTGAATATGCAAAGCCAAGCCACTTCCTCCTAAGAGTTCTCAGAAGCAGCTCCATCAGAAGCCACTCAAAAAATCCCCTTCAATTGTCATAAAATGTAATTCTGATATTAATGCCACCACCTTCCTTATCTAACCCAGGCTTCCCACCCCCACACATCAAACCCTGTCTTTCTAACAAGTAGAGAGTTTCCCTTCAGGTCAAGTTCATTCTTGCTTCTAAACTTTCATTCTTTGCTATGCCACTCTTATCTAACACTTTGCTCAAAAGCATTCTATTTTCACTTAAACAAGAAGGAAACAAACAAGCCCGTCTTCTCTGATTACTTGTGCCAGACTGCCATTGATAGAAGGTCATAAAATATGGCCTTTACCTAATTCCTGGCCTTGTTCTCGAGTTATTTTCTCTGTGAGCACATTCTATATGCTAATCACGGCAGGGAATCTGTTGACTATTGCTTGATTTTTTTTTTTTAACTTGCCTACTGCCTAAGGAATAGCTGATGAAACAGAAGACATTTGACAAATATCTTTTACCTCAATAATCAGCTAATTGGTATGGTCATTGCTTTAATTATTAGGTTATTTATCCCATAATTAACTCTTTCATTTTAGGAATTTGAATATCTGGATTAGAAAATAGGGACTAATCAGTTTATATCATATTTGTCCCTGTGGCTAGTAACTCTTACCTTTTTTTCCATGTGAATTCTGGTAATGTAAAGAATATCCATATTTTTTGTTTTAAGACATTTCAAACATATACAGAGACTAGACTAAAAAAATATTGAGGCTTAATTATGCTTCAACAACTATAAACATCAACTATAAAGGGCAGGCTGAGCATTCTATAAATTTTTATACATACCAACTAATCAAATCCTCAGTACACCCCTGTGATGTGATATAATTATTATCATCCCAATTTTCTGAATGCATATGGAGGTAAGTACTTTGCATTAAAAACCACAGCAATTTTAGGTGGTCGAAGGCAAACTCGAACAAAACTTTTTGGTTTAGAAGCTGTGCCCTAAATCTCCATCCTATATCATCTTTTCACCTTGTCTTCCTTATAAACACTGGCATTATGACATATCTGCTTCAAACTTTTAAAACTAAGTATTTCCCCTTGTAGGGATTTGGCTTGATATCCCTGCAGCTATCCTAAGTTGAAAGTGCTACGGTTCCCAGAGTAACCCTGGTGGGTTTTCCCTGCAAATTTTTCCAATATAATATAAACAGACAAAATTATTACTGTGTGAAGCTGTAAAACTGAGCCCTGATTCCACTATTAGTTTGAGATAAACCAGGTATTTTGCATCTTGGATGAAGTTACTTTTGTCCTGAACAGTATATAGACCCCTACTTCTGACTCAAAAGGAGGGATCCATCTATTTTTGCTTCTATCCAGGACCAGGTTTCTGTTAGTTAAGTCCTCGGTAAATTGCGCTGTGTGCAACCTGGCTCTCTTGCCTCTTTTCTTGAGTCTCATGGAACCACAGCACGGAACCTTGTAGGCTGGAACTAGGTTTCTCCAAACCACTCCCAAATACCTTTGTAGCCCCGTTCCATGGATGTTCTCCTTTGGAATGATAATTCTTATGAATTCAAATTATATCAAGCCTACGTGGTTTCGTGCTTTCACTAAAGATTTGTGTTCCATTATCTTTTGAGTTTTTAACATATTATTTAAATATGGATCCTTTAGCCATTGCCTTGATTTTACTTGATGTATTCTCATGATCTGTCTCCAATGGCATATGTACCCTTTGTTCCTCATTTCTGCCCCATGGAAAATATAGCATGAATTTCTTGCTCATGGGCCTTTGTGGTGATTATAGATTTTTTTTTTTTTTAGTAAGAAACCATGGTACAGTGAATATTTTTACATTGTCTGCTTTACCTCATGTATTTGACTTATTTTCAGAAATATAGCATAAGGGGAGAATTACTGGGGCATAGGTTATGAGATTTGGTCAAGTGACTTTCCAAATTGGTTGTACCAGCTCACATGTTCACTCTACTGATTGTTGGATTTCCTATTTCTCTACTTCATTATAAAGGTTGTTGCTCCCAGACCTTCTATTTTTGTCAATCCCATGAGTGTAAAATTGTCTCATTATTTAATATTTGCATTTCATGATTACTTATGGAAGCTGAGAACCTTTTTATAGGATTCATAGTCATTCAGATTTCCTCCTCTGTAATATGTCATTTCTGTTCTTTGCTCATCTTTCTTTTGTGCCATTTTAAAATCAATTTTTAAAAGTTACTCATGATTGATATTAAACTGTTTGCTATTAAATATTTAAATTTCTTATTTCCTGCTCAGTTGCTTTTTTACTTCATATTTAGTTTATTCTATAATACAGATATTTTCAAAGTATATGTGGTTAAGTCTATCAATTGTTTCTGTTATGGTAAGGACAATTCAGTATATTCTAGCATATTCACAAATATGTGCAACCACCACTGTGGTGCATTTGAGAACATTTCAATCACCTCAAAAAGATACCTGGACCATTTAGTTATGAATACTTTAGGCCCCCTCATCTTTCTCATCACTAAGAAACCACTAATCCACTTTCTGTCTCAATATATTTATCTCTTTTGGATTTTCAGATGAATTGACTGATAGAATACATCATCTTCAATGACTGGCTTCTTTTTCATAGCATACATATTATTAAGGTCCATCCATGTGGTGACACATATCAGTACTTCATTCCTTTTTATGGTTTAATAATATTCTACTGTACAAAAAAATAATTATATTTCCATTTGTCTCTTGATTACCATTTTCATTATTTCTAAGTTCTGGCTAATATGAATGATTCTGCTATCAACATTCATTTATAAGTTTTTATGTGAACCTGTTTTTATTTCTTTGGGGCATGTTTTATAGCTAGGAGTGGGATTTCTGGGTCACATGGTAATGATTTGAGGAACTTCTGGGGTTTTTCTCCAAAATGACTGCTTCATTTTACTTTGTCACTTGCAGTATGTGAGAGTTCTGATTTCTCACATGCTTACTTCCTTCAGTTAACTCTCTGACTTTTGATTCTAGCCATCCTAAATAATGTGAAGTGGAATCTCACTGTAGTTACTTTCATGATTAAGAGTATTTAAAATCTTTTCATAGGTTTATTTGGCCATTTGTAAATTTTCCTTGGGAAAATATCTATTCAGATCATTTGCCTATTTTTTAATATTGAGTTATTTGTTTATTATTGAATTGTGAAAGTTATTTTAAAGAAATCCTGGGCTGAAATCCCTTATCAGATACATGTTTTGCAAATATTCTCGTTCATTCTGTGGGATGTCCCTTAAATGATGGCCTTTGAGTGCACAAATTTTTTATTCTGATGAAGTTCAATTTAACTAATTTTTTCTTTTGTTGCTTGTGCCTTGGGTTGTCAAATCTAAGAATCCTTCACCAAATACAAGGTAAGGAAGATTTACTGATATAATCAAAGGATGCATAGTTTTAGCTTTTACATTTAGGTCATTGATCCACTTTGAATTAATCTTTTGAGTCAATTTTGAGTGAATCTTTATGTACAGTATGAGGTAATCATCCAACTGCCCTATTTTCTACATAGCTATCATTTGTCTCACATCATTAGTTGATAAAAATGTTGGCACTCCTTTTGAGTATCAGTTGAAAAGAAGTACAGGCTTCTTTCTGCACTCTCAATGATAGACTCAGTTATGTCTATCCTTGAGCTGCTAATCACACTACCTGGAATACTATTACATTATGGTAGGTTTTGAAACTCTACATCTTTTTACTTTGCTTTTCTTTGTTAAAATTGTCATAGAGTTGCAGGGTCTCTTGAAATTTTATAATCAGCTTTGCAATTTCTATAAAGTAGTCATCTGGGATCCTGGTGGGGATCATGTTGAATAGTAACTCAGCTTGGGGGGCATTGTCACTGTGTTGCTACTGACAAATATACTATGCATATTTTACATTTTATATGCTATTGGCCCAACAGTATACCTTATATACATATTATTTTATGAAATGGCTTTTTAAATAACTTAATAAGAAAATACATATTTTTGCTTTTATAATTATTATTATTATTATTTTTAAGTGTGCCTTTGGCTTTTCATATGAAACTTAGCATCTGGATCACTTGCTTTCAGACTGAGGAATTTCCAGAATATTTCTTTAAAGGTGAGTTTTTCTTTGACTAGGAGATATCTTAATTGGTAAGTTTTGTTTCTTTGAGCACTTTATATATGTGTGTGTGTTTGTGTGTGTATGTGTGTGTGTGTGTGTGTGTGTGTATAATCTTATTGCCTTCTGGTTTCTAATGTTTCTTTTGAGGCATCAACTGTACATTTTATTGGGGTTCCTTTGTAAGCTACATATCATTTTCCTTTTCAGAGTTTTCTTCTTGTCTTTGATTTCCAGTGTTCTTATTTGATGCGTCTCTTTGGGTTTATTCTACTTTGAACTTACTGAGCTCCTGTGTCTGTACATTAACATTTCTCAGTATGTGGAAATTTTTCAGTCATCATTTCTTCTAAAAATGTCCCACTGCTTTCTTTTCCTATTCATTGTGTGTGTTTTGCTGTGTTAAATGATGTTCCACTTTTCTTAAGGCTTTCTTTATTTTTCTTCATTTTTTTTTCTGCTTCTATAATCTCCATTGAAATCTCCATTTCCATGGTAGTCAATTTTTAATTTCAATAAACAAAATACCTGACAAGAACTATTTAAAGGAGGAAAGATTTATTTGGGCTCATAATTTCAGAGGTCTCAGTCCATGGTTGCGCTGAAGTGAAGCAGAATATCATGGTGGTAGGGCATGGTGGAGCAAAGCTGCTCAGTTCATGGAATCTGGAAGGGAGAGAAAAAGAGATAAAGGGAAAGCAGGAGGGACTAGGTATAGATATAGTCCAGGGCCACACCCCTGAGACCTACTTCCTCCAGCTATGCTTACCTGCTTACTACTCAGCAGTCCATTCAAATTATTTATCCATCAAATGGATTAACCCAATCATGAGGTTATAGCCTTAATCACTGCCTAAAAGCCCCAACTCTAGATCTTTTTTTTGGTCTAGATCTTGTATTGGGGGCTATGCTTCCAAAATATGAGCTTTTGAGACATTCCAGATTCAAATCATAACTTTCCACCCTAACCCCCTATCTTCAAGATCACTTATTCTTCTTCTGCTGGTTCAAATGTACTGTGAAGCCCTTGTAGTGAGAGTCATAATTTCTACTTTTTGAAAGAATTTGTCTTTATTGATCTTATCTACTTGATGTACTATTGTAATTATTCCTTTCTTTACTTCTTTTTATTATATTTTCCTTCAGTTCTGTGAACATTTTTAGAATGACTAATTTTTTTAATTCTGTATATTTGACATCTGTTCTCTCTTATAGGTAGTTTCTGTTGCCTTATTTTTTTTTCCAGTGTGTGGGTCATACTTCTTGTTTATTTGCAGGATACATGCTTTTTGTTGTTGTTGTTTGTTATTTTGTTGTGTTTTGTTTGTTGTTATTGTTGTTGTTAAGAACTAGACATTTTAGATTACATATTATAACAAATTGTCATACTGCCTCTCTCCAGGTCTTGTTATTATGTTTTTCTTGTCTGTATAATAACTGTGTTATTTCAGTGTGGTTTATTTCTTCCCACCCAAAATTTATCATCAGATGTTATTCTTTAGGAACCCACAGCAATGAGTACCCACAGTCACCCAGGGATAACACTGCAGTTGATAGAACTCTCTTGTTCTCTTTCCCAGACCACACTCAGTTGTTAAATTCCACTAATGGTCAAATGATTATTGTTTTCAGTAATGTCCTGAGGTACGATATTGTTCTATAAACTAATATATTTAAATTCTGGCCCCTCATGTATAATAGATTCTGAGATCATATTTGATTTTTATTCTGATCCATGGAAGACTCTCCAGTTACATTATTCCCTGGCTCTTCTCTGCAAACTATTTGGTTTACCCCTTTAGCTTGTAACTTGAATCATCTCCCAATTGTCTTCCACCAGAACCTCTACTGTTCTTGAGAGTGTCACAGGCTTGATTTTCTTCACTCAAAGTTGAAAAAAAAAAAAAAAAACCGACAAGTTTTCATGGAAAGAGATTAAAAGCTATCTGTTTTAAGGCCTGTTTCTCTTCCCAGGCAAAATCTCTGAACCAGGGATTTGCAAGTTGGGATGAGACAACAGCAAGCTTCTTTCTGAGTGACACCCTCCCTCTAGGAGCCAAGATTCCCATGCAGAAGACCGAGATCCTTGTAGCTTGCCTCTCCTGATGCAGAACCAGAAAGGGAACCCCTGCTTCTCAAGTGCACTTGCTCAGGACTTGATCTCAGAAACAGAAGACTTAGACAGAATGAGAAATGCTGATATTCTGTTTCTCCTAGGAAGAAAGCCCTATCACTTGGTGCTAGAGGGAGAGAGAACCCTTTGCTTTGGGCACCAGTCTGGAGTGGGTTCTGCACCTCACCTCACGTGTGGAATGAGGGACAGAGTGGGTGGTCTTGGCTAAAATCTCTCAGACTTCCACTTTTCTTAAATTTTCATAGATATCCCAGAGTAGGTGTTGCTTCATGTGCTGTTCACCTATAGGCCAATTTCTAGAGCCTTTGTTTTCTATAGTTTTCATCATTTCACTGTGAAGCAGGCCAGTATAGGCCCCGGTGCTATCATGCTGTCATGTTAATCTTCTAGCCCAAGTTAATATGTTTGATTTATAGTTTTCTTAGAAACTTCAGAGTTTGAGTTGGAGAGTATTTATTTTATTTTGTTTTTTTGTTCTCCTCTTCCTCCTCCTCCTTCTAATGAGGTCTGAGTGACCTCCAACTCCCATGTTATTGAAGAGTATTGATAAGGTAAAATATGTGCTTAACACTAGATGCAGACAATTGAGTGAATTGACCTGGTTGATAATTAATCAATTAAATCAAACTAGTTTCATTGAATTTGCCTCTTTCAAAATAAAATCACATTTTCTGAGCTACGTAGTTATCTTATGACATGGCTCATAGCATTTTTCACTAATACCTTAACTACCTAGTAATTATTCACCACTTACATTCTAAAGTGGATATAATTGGGAGATAGGAAGTAATAAAAACTGGTCTTGAGCAGTCAAAAAAGATGCATAAAATTTTGGTGTATTAAACCTTATGCCATATTTCACAGATGATATGTCAGATATTCACCGCTATTTTAGAAAAAGTTTGGCTCAGTGTGATTTTCCATTCCAAAGGTGATAGGCACATTGAAAGGAAAAGAGGTCTAGGGAAGACACACTGTTAGATGCGATGAATAGAGCACATGAGAAAATTTAAATGAACAAATACAGAAAAAAGACAGCCATCTATACACTGAAAATCCTGACTACATCACAGAATTGATTAAAACACAGAGTGATTGATTTTGTGAATTATTAAAGAACATTGAGTATACTCCAAGGAAATTCGGTCACTTAACAAATATTTCCATCACAAATAGTTAAATTAAGACAAATTAGTGTTGGGGGGGGCTTTCATTACCTGAGGCAGTTCATCTTTCCATAATTGCTGTGACATGAGGCTAATCTCTATAGGGGGATAGTCATAGGATGCGTATTTTGAAACAAACCAAGTGACTTATTGGATGGATGCTAGATGAATATTTGTGGAATGAGTGAGTTAATGAGGCAATCTATTAGTTAATGTAAGTACTATTGAGTTATTTTGATATCCGGAGTCTAACAGATCTGACTTTAGGTAGATCTTGATAATCACAAGGGATACAGTATGTTGCATATGCCATGAACATGTACAAGTTATAAAACTCAACCATCACCAATATCATAATTCTAAGTTTTGATGCTTTCAGAAGTTTTTGACTATGAGTTTCCACATTTTTTCTGAATTCTTTTCATCTGTGGTCAGCATAAACAGTTGGATTTGTTTTTGCGGACTTAGTCTTTTTTTTTTTTTCTTATTATAACAAGAAAAGGCTTATCGTGTACTATGTTAAATAGAAAAATTAAGCTATGGCCAAGTGGCTAATCCAAGCCACTGAGGATATAATCTGCTTTCAACCATACATTTGAGTTTGACTTTCTTGAGCCAGAAGGTGGACTGCATATGAGCTCAGATATTGGGGATACAAAACTATCACAATAGTTTTCAAAGAGTTAGAAAGAGGTTAAGGGCAGAAAACAGAACAGTAGACCAAAAAACCAGTCCACTACCATTAGGCCAAATGAAGAGCAGGTCCATGGGTACAAATAGTCCAGGAGTGAGGAACAGTGTGGGGAAGCTCAAGGTCCAGGAGTCTGGAGAGATTCCCTGAAGAGGTAGTGTGAGCCAAACCCCTACTTCCTCTGTGCCTACTGTCGAATTGACTATCATCTTTCATGTATCTAAGGCTGGAGCAATAAAAAACCATGGAGTTCTACACATGATATGTCTAATATTTAAAGATTAAAATTAATTTAATGAACTGTTGAAATGACCTTCTTCTCCTCCATTGAAAATCATGCATTTACTATGATCCAAGAGCCCAAGTCTGAATTTAGAATTCTTGGATTCCTGAAAGTTCCACACAGATGATAGTGTAGAGAGGGCTGGCTCCTGACCCTTACCACCCCACCCCTACTGTATTCTTCACTATGAGGAGCCCCAGTGTGCTTATGGGGATGCCCAAGTGCCCAAACTAAGTACACCACACTCCCTTGTAGAACGTGAGTTGGGTGGTTCACCTGGAGCCACTGTGGGACACTTAATATCCTGATATCTAGTGTACCCTCTAAAAGGAAATTTTGCTTTTAGGGCCTCCCAGATTTTTCCTTTGGAGAGAGAAACATAAGCAAAGAGAGCTTCAACAGTAATGTGCAGAAACAAGCATAATTCTTCTTCCTCATACCTAAGGAAATTCTGGCTCTAAGTAATAATTTTAAGTCTTCCAGTCATCCTTAATTCTTCATATCCTTTCAAATCCATCCATGCTGACTTAACTTGGACTCCTCAACTTTACCTAAACTGAAAAAGAGAGGATTACACTAAATTTATTTTTAAAAAATGTTTCTCTCTTTTTATTCTTTAACTTTTCTCCAAGGAGAATTGTTAAGATGTATACAAAATTTTAAATTCCTCTTTTTTTACTATGTATTAATTTTCAAAACATCTCTTATCACTTAATTAATTAATTAATTAATTTGTTTGTTTGTTTGTTTGTTTATATTAGAGATTGAACTCAAGGGTACTTAACCATTGAGCAACCTCCCCAGCCCTTTCTTAATTTTATTTTGAGACAGGTCTCTCTAAATTGCTTACAGCCTTGCTAAATTGCTGAGATCGGCTTTGAAATTGCAATCCTCTTGCCTCAGCTTACCACGTTGCTAGGATTACAGGTATGCACCACCATACCTGGCTTATTTCTTTAAAAAATTTTTATTATATGTGTGCTTCTTTTTTTAAGTGTTTTTATTAGTACATTGTAGTTACGGGTTCATTGTGACAAACTCAATAATGCTTGGAAAATAATTTGTTCCATTTCAGTGCCCAGTACTTATTATTTTTCTCCCCTCCTCTCCCCTTATTTCCTTTCCTCTACTCAACTGGTCTTCATTCTATTTATTTATTATTATGTTAATTGCTGTTTTATAAATATACATAAATGTGAAATTCACTATTGTATATTCATAGGTGTACATAGCATAATTTGGTTAATTTCATTCCACAGTTCCTCCATTTTTCATCCGTCCTTCCTTCCCCTCTGTGCTCTTCTTCTATTCGTTGATACACCTTATTTTTACATTGGAATTTTTTTTTTCTTATTTTGCTCTAATTTCTGCATGTAAGAGAAAACATTCAACCCTTGACTTTCTGAGTCTTGCTTATTTCATTTACCATGATGTTCTCCTGTTCCATTCATTCACCAGCTAATGCCATAATTTCTTCTTCTTTATGGCTAAGTAAAATTCCATAGGGTGTATATACCACATTTTTTAATCCACTCATCTGTTAACAGACACCTGGGCTGGTTCCATAACTTGGCTATTGTGAATTGTGCTGCGATAAACATTGATGAGCCTGTATCACTATGTTGACTTTAGTTCTCATCATATGGTGATTCCATTCCTAGTTTTTTTAGGAATCTCCATACTGCTTTATAGAATTGTTGTACTAAATTGCAGTCCCACTAACCATGTGTGAATGTGTCTTTTTCTGCACATTTTCATTTATCACTATTTATATTTATATTTATATTCTTAATGATCGCCATTCTAACTGGAGTGAGATGAAATCTCAATATAGTTCTGATTTATATTTCCTTGATTGCTAGGGATGTTGGACATCTTTTTCATATTTTTGTTGGACATTTGCATTTCCTTTTGTGTGTGTGTGTGTGTGACCAGGGATTGAACTCAAGGGCTTTCAACAACTGAGCCACATCCCCAGCCCTATTTTGTATTTTATTTAGAGACAGGGTCTCACTGAGTTGCTTAGTGCCTTGCTATTGCTGAGGCTGGTTTGAACTCAAGATCCTCCTGCCTCAGCCTCTGTAGCCTCTGGGATTCCAGTCACATGCCACCACACCTGGCTGCATTTCTTTTTTATGAGAGATGTTTATTTAGTTCTTTCGTATATTTATTGACTGTAATATTCGTTTTTATTTTGTTTTGGTGTTAAGCTTTTGTTTCTTAATATATTCTGATATTAGCCCCCTCTTAAAGGAGTAGCTGTCAAAGATTTTGTGCTCTCTCTTTCTTCTCTTAATTGTGTCCTTTGCTATGCAGAAGCTTTTTAACTTGGTGCTATCCCACTTATTGATTGTTGGCATTATTTCTTGAAGTTTATCTGTCCCAAAATTTGGATTATGGAGCCTTTGTTTTCATTTAGCTGTTACAAAGTTTCTGGTCTAATTTCTTGGTCTTTGATTTACCTTGATTTGACTTTTTTGTAGGGTGAAATGGATCTAAGTTTCATTCTTTCACATATGGGTATCCAGTTTTCCCAGCATCATAAAAAGGCTGTCTTTTCTCCAACAGATATTTTTGGCAACTTTGTCAAGTATCAGACAGCTGCAGCTATAGGCTTGTCTTTTTGTCTTCTACTCTATTCTATTGGACTTCATGTCAGTTTTGATGCCAGCACCATGCTGGTTTTGTTACTGTAGTTCTGTAGTATATTCTGAGATCAGATATTTTGATGCCTCTAGCATCATTCTTCTTGCTCAGTATTGTTTTGGCTCTTCTGAGTCTTATTCTTTCAGATGAATTTAAGGACCGTTTTTCCCTAGTCCTATGAAGAATGTTATTGGTACTTTGATGGGATTGCATTGACTCTGTATAATACTTTTGGTTATGTGGTCATTTTGACAATATCAATTCTGATTATCCAAGAACATGGGAAGCCTTTCAATATTTTAAGGTTTTCTCCAATTTCATTATTCAGCATCCTCCAGTTTCCATTGTACAGGTCTTTTACCTCTTTGGTTAGATTTATTCTCAACAATTTTATATTCTTTTATTTTTGAGGTTATTATGAGTGAAATCACTTTTCTGATTTCTTTTTTAGCAGATTCATCATTGGGGCTATAGAAAAGCTATTGATTTTTGTATGTTGATCTTGTACCCTGCTACTTTGCTGAATTTATCAGCTCTAGCAGTCTTCTGGTGGGGCGTATTGGGTATTTTTTATTTCATATTAATAAGCTGCAACAACTATAGAATTGTTTTATAGGAAGTTCTTTGGAGTTAAAAGCTGTTGTATTCATGTATATATTTTTTATTTTACTTTTTTTGTTTTTTATTTGCTTTATTTTTTGTTGTTTGTTTGTTTATTGCCTCATTTCATAGCTCTGGGCCTCACACAGTAGATGCTCCATAAACATTTGTTGAATATTTAGCAGTCATGAGTCAAAGATTAAGAGACTATATAAAAATTTCTAAGAAGCACAGCAAAAAGCAAGCACTGAAGGATGCACTTCAGTCTTTCCCCGTTTTCATGGCAAGAGTGTGACAACTTGGAA
This sequence comes from Urocitellus parryii, assembly GCF_045843805.1. NCBI lineage: Eukaryota > Metazoa > Chordata > Mammalia > Rodentia > Sciuridae > Urocitellus > Urocitellus parryii. Next base: position 79,521,481 of record NC_135542.1, on the reverse strand, counting down.
TGAACTGAAACAAATTATTTATTGCCTGTGAATTTCACTTTTGTAGGGAAGCGTGCTTGGAGCATTGAGAGCAGTTTGGAAGAGACTCAAGGTGAAGAGAGCTGGTCATCACAAGCAAACACAGAGGGGCCATTCCGTGGGTAGAATGCTCATCCACAGTGGTAACACGGGAGGCCAGCAGATTGAGTTGTCAGTTAGCTTGGGCCTCGGCTATATAGAGGAATGAGAGTGAAAGAGGTCAGTTCTCCCCAGGGCAAACTGGGAAAGAAGATATCATTTTGAATGTCAGCTCTTTTGCAGCTTAATTATTAGGCACTTCCTGTGTGTCTACATTCACAGGAGCTGTGTTTTATACCATAAGCATGTTGTTGCTTAGGAGAAAAAAAAAAACAGAGACAATAGAACCCCCCAATTAATGAGAGCTGGTTTATGAAGGAAATTGCATCCAGGACTTGGAAATTAAATAAAATTTAATGAGATGGTGGGGAGATAAAAGAGTAATCCAAGTGGAAGCTGTGCATAGTGTAAGGAGTTTCAAGTAAGTGTTTCAAGGGGGAGGGAGCTAATAGATTCAGCCACTGAAAGCAGAGGCTGCCATAGGAAGCATACATGGATGGAAGGGATTGGTAGTGCATCGTGATGGCTTTGACCTCCTTATTCAAACTTAGCACAGTGTCTCATTTTGGCACCCTGACAGATTTGATACCTATTTAATCTAATGATTAAACACATCATATTTATGTCCTAAGGGTTTGTTAAATACTAAGTCATTCATGCTTCATAACAAACCATATAAAGTCTTTCAGAATCCCCATTGCATTAATGTGGAAATAGATACAGAGAGGTCAAGTAATCAGCCTTACACAGCAAGCACAGCATGCTGCCTCGCAAACCAGAAGGTGCATATGGTTCTCAGTTACTTTTGCTTGCTGACTGGTACCTGAAAACCTTCCTCTTGCAGCTCCTCCATTCTTGTAGCTTGAAACTGACTCATTGTGTGGGGATGGAAACAAATCCCCTAGGTGAGGTACATTACTCTGAAGTTTTCAGTGCCATCCTTGGTCAGGGCAGATGGTGACCCAAGAGTGCACTGAATGGACTGTAGGGACAGCTGCCATCAGGGAAACATGGGCAGGTGTACAGCGGTACATAGTACCGAGCTCACCTCATATCTGAGGTGGGTGCTGACCTGAGAGTAGGAAATCAGAAACAATTATAAGCTTTCAAACAAAGGAGGGGCCTAAGGACAGTTTAGAGAAAGCAGCCAGTTTGTGCATTGCATAAAGAGCCAAGGCTTTGGGGGTAGTAGGCTTGAATTAGCCAAAATAAAGGGAGAACCAGGAGAAGGTGATGGGAAACCAAGGAAAGTGATTTATTACCTAATTTAGGGATCAGCTGAACTAGAACTGAGTCTAAACCAATAGAAACCATATATGATCTATGAATCTTGGATCTGAGTTGCATTTGCTTCTTTGGGGCAGACTTTCTGGTCTGAGCCTTCTGTCTTCACAGCTATCCATCCATGGGGAGAGAGAGGGTGACTACACAGAACTCTTTGATTCTTCCTAGAAATTGAAGGTGAAGTTCAAGTCACTCTGTAAGCAAGTAGCCTCTTGATCATGCAGCTAGTTTGCTGAAATGCATCCTCAGCTATCTTAGAGCAACGCTTGGTTCTAACACACGTTTTGGTAAGTATTTATTCAAATCATAGTATAATTAAAACAGTCTTATTCGTTGGAAGGGCATAAGCGTTTCTTTTTCTATTTTTGATTAGTCTTTAATATTTCCCCCTTGTTTTTCTCCTCCTTAGTCTGTTGTCCACCCAAATTCTCTTGTATAGATATAAAAAAGTGAAAATTCTGCCTTAGTAGGTCTTAGTTCATTCTTTTCCAAAATAGCCCAGCAACCTAAATAAAGGTGAACATTGTTTTCTGTATTTCCAAAGTGAGTTCTAGATCTTAGTGCTCTGAGCATTAGTGTATGTGTGTGTGTGTGTGTGTGTGTGTGTGTGTATACACATACTAATAAACTATATAAACTAATATATGTAATAGTTTATATACTTTATTAGTTTATATATACAAATATATATATATATATATATATATATATATATATATATATATATATATATATATATTTTAAATCAGGGTTAGACTTACTCAGTACAGGTTTTTTGCTTGTATTCTTAGCTAAAACTCTGTTCTAAAATGGACCTTTGGAAGTTCAGTATCCACCATATATTACAAGGGACATCAGCATAGCAAAAGGCCTCTGTTACATGTCTATAATGTTCTATGCCTCCTCACACATATCTCAATGGAGCAATCACAGATTTATTAAATTTTTTTTTTTTTGGCAAAATTGTGCACTGTCCTTAATCAGGATACAGAATCACTTCTACAGGAGAAAGACTGAGCGTCACTTTCTGTCCACTCACTGCCCACTCAAACTCACCCCAGTATCGAAACCTTGCACAGAAGAATAGAAGTATAAAAATACCATGGGGCCTTCACTTCTTGCACACAAGCTGCACACATAAAGTCTATGGATGACATGGTCTGCTAAGTTTCCTTCTCTAGAACTAAGTGCTTATTAACAAAGGAAGACTAGTTGAATGTAGATCATATTTATCAAGTAATGCTGCTGCAGAGAGAGACCAAGCTAAAGATGCCAGGGGCATCTTTCCCCAGATAGTTATGTGCACAAACTATTTTGCTAGAATCCCAGTTTTAAATTGGTTGAAAATCACTTGGCTGACCATTCTATCAGGACGGAAAGTTACCAGAAATCTGGTTGAAGAGCATTAGTTGTTTTTTTTAATTTTATTTTAAAGTTGAGAGGGTATTTGTTTTAAATACAGTTAATTGGCTTAGTTGTTTCCGTTTGGAATAAATATAAAACAGCATATAAAATTTAGCATTGGTTCCAGAAGTCCTCCAATGGGTGGCAAAACTATCTCCTGAGCTGGGGTATATTTGCTATATTTGGCCCACTAAATTAGTATTATTATAAGTTGCAATTGTTAAAATTCTGAATAATGTGAGTTCTATTAGATGATGCCAATTATTTTTTTCTCTAATAGTTACATAGTTTCCCATGTAAAATTAATTGAAAAAATAATTTCAAAGAAATAAAGGACTTTACAATTTTTTGAAGTTCTCATCTAAGGATATCTACTCTGGGGACACTGTCCAATTGGTGCATAGGCTAAGGTGGAGGTGTCCTTGAAATTCATGTAACTATTGCCTCAAAATTAAACTCTATTTTCTTCTTGGGAACTTGGAAATTTGCAACTTAAAGTCCTTGGAGCAATAATAATTTTAAGAGATATTACATTTTATGTCACTCACACGAGTTCCATGTTGGGATTGAAAGAATCCTCTCTTCTGGAGCCACTCATGGGCTTTAACATGCTCGTGGATACTATGACTCCCCATGAGAAAAGATTTTTCTCACATTTATTTGATTCCAGAAGCCTTTGCAGTATGATATTTTGAAAGACCACTACCCCATGAAACATAGTTTGGTAAATGTTGACTTTCTGTGATTTTTCTTTTTTCTTCTTGATAGGAGGAAAAGTAGTGAATAAGAAAATGGGTAGGAGAAGACAAGCAGGGTGTCAGGGAAATACATCAGAGAGGGTTAGTGAATGACTCGGGCAACTAACTTCACTTGTTTTCTGCTTTTGCCCAAAGGCCTATTCTGCAATTAGGCTCAAAGAGTTATCCACAAAGGCCACTTCTTATCATCAGAGCTCATGCCAACCAGAACCGCTGATATTCTTCACAGAGGCTCTTTTCGATTTGTAGTAGAGGAAGCAATGGGATGTGGGCCAGATTCGATTTCCCTGCACTCATAAGCCATCTTCCTTAAGGCTGCAAGAACAGCTCATGAATAGCTAGGAGCCAAATTTGGCCCATTTAAAATATTATTGCATTGTCCACCATAATGATGGTAATAACCTTGTAATGAGTGTGCATAGAGCTGGGCCCTGTACAAAACCCAGGAGGAGCCACACTCCATGCCTGTGCATAGTGAATACCAAAGAAGCCTTCCTGTCCCCATCCAGGGGCAGTCACTGCTGAAAAGGTAGGTGATCACTTTCTTTCTGACATTCTGGCCTCTGGCCATGAATATTGAGAGCTGTTCTCCTCTGAGGCTACTCATTTCCTTCTCCAAAAGACTTTAATGCTTACGGTAAGTATACTACCTTGTAACCCATGCGACCTTAAATAATGTCAGCTGCCCATTCCATAAAGTATTCCTCAAAAAAGGTCAGATTCAATACCTAATATTGATGTAAGGGCTTCAGCTAATTCCACTGCATATAGAAATCCATCTACAGATTTCTTTTTCTACATATAGAGAGGCTTGCATTCACTCACCTAAATGCTTCTGTCATCTGGCAGGCACACTCAGAAACTATTTCTTCATTTTTAAAAAATCTTTGTCATTTTTTTTTAAAGAATTGGCAAGTAGACAATTGATCAATCAACTTTATTTTGTAGGAAGGATTTAGAAGGACTTTTAAGAGACAAAACCTGTATAAAATAATATCTAGCAAAAAAAATGTTTGGAGAAATTGAAACTTAAAGAAAGGATGAAAATGGAAGAGTAAGACAGAGATATAAATGACACAATGAGAGACAGAACGGCTGGCCTCTGAGCCAGGAAGTTAATATTAAGCAGATGCTGTTCTAGGATATGGTAAGAGATGTAAAGCAGTCATGAACAAGTTAATTGGCCCAATTTGAATTTCATAGGTAGGATTACCAAGTTGAGCATCTCAATGCTGTATTGCTGGGAACACCTTTCTGCCATCTCCATTCTAGTGGTAATCCTTTATCCAATCACTAAATGAGACAGATAAGGGACCAGTTGTTTCAGCAAAACTAAAAAATTTCATACTTTCCCTCCCTCCCTGTCCCTCCCTTCCTCCCTCTCTTTCTCCCCAAGCCCAGTGTTAATATTCAGGTGCAGAGCTGAAGAAGTTGACTGAAAAGAGATGTGATAGATATAAAATCAATCACTTAGACATTTCCTTAAGTCTCACTTTGTTTCCGAAGGCCAGGCTTGCTCAGAAATATTCTGCATGATAGAGACAAAAATTCAGTAATTGAGATATTTGCAAAGTGACTGCTTTCAAATGCATGGTGCATGAAATGTTCTGAATTCCTGGAAAGTCCTCACCCATTCGGGCCTATTTGAAAGAGATACATAGCAGGTCTTAGTTTGGGCGACAATGCCAAAAGTCTGGATCTTAAGGTCATCTAGAAATTATTAGTGCTCCTGAAAATGGTGTGATTTTGCCATCCTGAATCTGTCTGTGGTTCCTTCCTAAATTTTGCTGGATGCTTTAGCATGGCGGCTGTCAATAATTTACCCCAGCTGATTGAGTTCATAGTAGTCTACTTTGTGAAGGTAGGACATTCAGATTATAAATGAGAGACTGAGTCATAGAGCAGGACAGTACAGCATGAAGATTTTTCCTTCCTCCATTGCCTTGCTGATCCACAGCAGTATATCAGCTGGGAGCTGCAGTATGTGACTAGTGAGCCAATGGGAATCTGCTCTCTGGATTTCACAATGCTCTTTTTTTTACTAAGGTCTGGCCTAATAACAGGGTGTCACACAATGTAACATGACACACCCAGAGCAAAGGAGAGGTGTCTAAAAAATTGCAGAGCTTCCATCAGCCCAGACCCTTTATTTTTTCACACACACACAAAAAAAACAGACACAAATCAAAAGATATTTTGAGGAAAGATTTTTTTTTTTAAACATGGAGCACTGACTTCCCAGGACTTTTGAGGGTCTTGTTTGTCTTCCTCCTGGATGCTTTTGGAAGCTACCTCTTTCAGTTCACCTAGAGTTGATCTCATTAATAAAAGAATGACTTTACAGAAAAGAGTTTCTAAAATTATACTCTGACTCAGAATTGCAAGTTGGCTTTTTCAGCCCGAAGATAAATTTCTTAAGCATTAAGCTTACTTTATCAAGCATTATACCTGACATCCTCTCATAAATGTTGCATATATTTCAACTTATTTTAATAGTGTGTGGGCTTGGTTTATAATATTCTCATGCTGTTACTAAAGTTGACTCTTCTCAGCCCTATATTAGTTGAAAGAATGCTTGCCCCTCCCAAAATAGCATTCAACTTAAAATAACATCAGTCAAGTTTCCTTTTGGTTGTTGTTGTTATTGTTGCTTATCAGGCATTTTGTTTATGAGAACCAGCAATGCAATCATTGTATTACTTTTATGGGAGTGCAAACATATTTTGGCAAGGATACTATTGGAAACACTTCTTATACACCCCCCCCCATGTTCACATGGGACTCAGCATCATAATCTGGTCAGGTAGGCAATGGAGTGCATTGCTTACAGGGGTCAAGGACATTCAGGTTGGGGCAAAACTGTCACAATGTTACTTTGTGAAGATACAAAGAGCAAGATGACTAGAGTGACCAGTCTTCAGCTAGTGACATTTTCTAGGGGCTTACCTTTACTGAGTCACACAATGCAGGCCTGAGCTTTAGAGTGAATTTGCAGAAACACGGGCTCAAGGTTATGATGGAACTGGCAGATCAGTCAACTCAAACAAATGATCAAGACAGTGAGAAACCATGAACTTTAGTGTAGGGCTAAATTGATGAGCCTCCTCCATCCAAATGGCAGTTTGGTTCATAAAAATAAAAATAAAAAGCAGAAATTAATACATTGTACAATGAATTTACAGGTCCTAAAATAAGTTAATATGGTCAATTGGTGGTTGTATGTTAATAAAACTTGAAAGAATTAAGAAGTAGTACCAGCATATTGAGATTACCTCATAGCAAGTAAAAGAGTTCTAGACTTGTGGCCTAAATGCCTGTGACCTTATTAAAAACAATGTTAATAACAATATCGGGCACTAAGTGTGTGTCACATCTGCTCCTAAGGGCTTTACATTAGCTATCACTTTAACTATTTCATTTCAGGCTTGCCACATACAAGCTAGACAGGCTTAGTCTTATGGTTTAGATGTGAGGTGTTCCTCCAAAGCTCATGCACGAGACAGTGCAGTAAGACTTAGAGGTGATATGATTGGGTTATGATGGCCTTAATCCAGTCAGTGAATTAATCTCCTGATGCGAATTTATTGAGACATGACTGTGGTGTGTGGCTAGATGAGGTGGGTCTCTAGGGTGTGCCTTTGGGGTTAATACTTTGTCCTTATTGAACAGAGCTGGCATTCTCTCTGTGTGTCTCTCTCTGTTTCCTAGTGACATGTTTCCAGATGCTTCCCTCCGTCACATTCTTCTGCCATGAGGTCATGCCTCATTTCAAGCCCCAAGGAATGGAGTTGGCCATCTATGGACTGAGACTTCTAAAACAGTGAGTCTCCTACTAAACTTTTTAAATTGTTCTTATTATCTTATTAGGTCTTTTGGTCACAGTAGCAAAAAAAAAAAAAAAGGAATTAGGTTGAGGTAAAGGCATGAAATATATAAATGGACACCAAAAAAAAAAAAAAACACCTCAATAATCAAATAATAACTTAATGAAATATTTTTAAAACTCAAAAATAAGCAAAAATCCATGATGAACAAATTATCAGAATTTTAAGTAAAAATAGGCTATTGCTGATTCTCTAGGACTCTGTATGACCCTTTGTTATTGTGCAAAGAAACAGTAATTTACAACCAACCCAGTTTCTGGGTCTATGGGGCCACTTTGTACCTAAAGGATAGGTTTATAAGGGTTGACAGTGGAGTTGAACAGATTGGACAGTAGAGAGCTTTAAATGTTTTCATACATTTTGGATTGTACAACTTTTATGAACTTTTTCTTTGTTCGCTGGTTAAAAATCTGTGAAGATATTTTATAAATGTGTATGGGATACACACTTTTCTTTTTTGCTTCAGGCTCAAAAATGTCTTGCCACCACACTGGAGGTAGATGTTTTCATTGTGCTCTTAAAAATGAAGACTCTGATTTTCCAGAGAGATTAATATAATCGACTAAGCTCACAAGCCAGGCAGTGGCAGAGTCCAGTTTTGAACAAGTAGTTTGACTCAAAAATCCACCCTTCTAATCACTCTGCTTTCTTGGAAATTATAACACTCCATTATCCAGAAAATTCAAGCATCCAACATATCTTCAGTCTGGATAAACCAGTTATTAGTATAGTGTTGCTCAACTACATCCTAAACAATTTTAATTTCTAACAGAAATTGTTCTAGGAAAGAAATTAAACCCTTTATACAGTAGAGTTTCTCAGGGATCTACCAAAATTACTGTAAGACAGGTGTGAATATTGTGTTTGAGGATATCACTATTAAACAAATATTTGATTAGCAGTATTTCAAAACAGAGTTCATGCATTATCTGCCTGTGGAATGCCAAAGAGGTATTTTGGAAACATTAACATCTTCTGGCTGTTTTGCTGCAGAACACACCACCTTGGCCAAGCACAGGTTTCTTTGCAGGGTGAAATCTGAGGGACCCAAACATTAAGCCATATGTCAAAATAATATTTTGCTTATTTTAAAGGTTGACAGAAGCCCATATCTGAAACATGCAAATTTATATACTCCAGCATAGCATAAAGTTAATGTTTGTTTGGCTTCTGCAAGATAGTTTTTCACCTGGTAAAAACTGTTTTCTTTGAGCTAGAATGGTTATGTGTAAGAGTTTCTTCTACTTTGTTGAAGTGAACAAGCAGACTCTGAACAAAAGCGCAGTATAATATGGATGATATCTGGGTTGATGATAAGGAGGACAAGGAGGAGGAGAATGACTTTGTATCTCTAAAAACTTTAAGCATGGTTCCTGGTGGTGAAGAAACCTTCACACCAGCATCTCAGAACTCCAGTTCTAAGCCTCCCTAAGTCTTGCTACAAATCTCAAAACAGAGAAAAAATGGGCACTTATCTTCTCTTTTCTAATCTCTTTTATTTTGCTGCTTTGTGTTTAAGGCTATAAATTTATTCTCATTTTAATTGCCATCATTCTTTGATTCATTCATATGTTCAACAAAACTCTCTAAGATCTTACACATACCAGATGCTCCAGAAACAAAGACAAAATTAGCAGTTCCTGCCCTCAGGAAGTTTATGATCTTGTCATCAAGAAGTAGCTATGTTGACAAGTATTTGTAATGACAATAATGTACTTGTGAACCAAATGAGATGGGGTCACTTCATAGACTGAGGAAGGTCTTGGGGGCTATGGAAGATTTACAAAAGGGGACAACATTTAAGCTCAGTTCAAAAACAAGTTTGTCAACTGAATAATGTTAGGGCCTTCCAGACAAGTGCACAGGCAGAGAGACCAAGGAGAGATGGCATGTTTCTGGAATAAGTAGCTAGTATTGCTGCACCGTAAGAGATGATGGAGAAAGATTGGGAAATGAGATGGCAAAGCTAGACAGAAACCAAAGTCTGATAGGTTTGCATGTCGCCATTGACGAGAGCTTAGCTTTTACCATGGAGAAAAAGGACAACTACTGAAGGATGTTTCCACGAGAGTGGTAAGATCAGATCCTAATGGTGGAAGCCCATTTAGATATTATATAGAGCATAAATCATAAAGATCAATACAAGTATTGATGATCTAGGAATTTTTCTTTCCTTCTTTTACAGGGCCTCTGTTTTTCTTCCTTAAATTGTTTCACCATGAAAGAATGTGGATCAGATTGTTTCAGACATTTGATGCGGTTCGATATATCAAAATACGTGCTTGCAAATCATGTCTGATAATCTTATAAATATTTTCAGTTTTTATCTATTTTTCCATATGCAGAACAGTACAGTAGAACCAAGCTCATTTTGATACTTTCACTATATCAAGAAAATAAACGTGAGCGTGCTGCTAAGAGGCCAGCCATGTGCATGTGGCCACACAGAGGGAAGTGTGTTTGTTGCTGCAAATATGAGAGCTTCTATTGCATTCATAATTCTCTGAGGATTCCGCATTGGAATGCATACTCTCAAAAATTTATATTTAAGGTAGACGTCTTCAATGGGCAGTAAATAGCCTTGATCTTCCTGCAACCAGCAGTTGGTCCTGTTTGCTGACTACGTGGATCTTCTTATGTCTTTTCAAAGAGGCTCTGACAGTTTCCAACATACTTATCAACACAGGTTCAAAGTATGATTTCTCCAGATGCACGTACAGTATAGTAAGATGAGATAGCACAGCAAAGACAACCATTCATTACTACCCTGGTCATTATAGCAGTTTACTGAAAAGGAAAAAAAAAAATCTCTCCTTTTTTTTTCTCTTCAAAATAATACTATTCTAGGAGCCTATTCTAGAAGAAAATCCTAATGCAAAGGCTGTCTTAATAATGCTGAACCCAGAAGAATTTGGCATAAATAAGACATGGAGTTAGCTGACATGAGATATTACGTTTATTCCATTGTTGGCGAGGACAAAACTGGGCTGCCATTGTCACAGGTGAAAAGTGTCTTGGAAAGTCTGCTCTGGTGCTTGTTAGATAAGGGGCTGCCTTAGTCTGAATAACCTGAACAAGATTTATACACATCACTGAAATGGACTCGTGTTTACGGTCCGTCCTTGCTCACCAGGATTAACAGCGCAAGGGCAGCCTGAGAGGCATCACGCAAGGAAACCCCGAATAACCTTCAGGGAAGTGCTGGGAGACTGTTGAGAAGAAACAGAATTTCTGAATCTACTCTTTGGCTTGTGGCAGGTTGCAAGCCTTCTCTGCACAAAGACCTGCAGCTGCTGTTAAATCCTGAGTGGGAACCCCATTATCAATTGGGGAAGCTTTCTATACAAATGGTTAAGATGTGTTAAAGAAACTAGAGTTCTGTTACCCTCTCTGCATATAGTAAGATGCTTTACAAATTAAAAAAAAAAATCCCAGCATCAAATGATGGTCCTTAGTGTGGAGTTTTTAAATACACCAATGTGCCACAATCGTAATGAAAGAAAGCCTTTTTGGAAAGTTGGAATTCATACCCGCTCAGTGTATGTTTTTACTGCACGCGAAGACCCTCTCTTGCATGCTCTCACTCGGGGACAATTCAGCTCGAGCCCGTGCTCCTAGGGACTGAGACATTTTCAAGTCCCTTTATGATCTATGCAGAAATTATCTCTTCTTCCAAACCATCAAATGTAGTGCGTGGGTGCCATGGCTGCCTTCCAGTGAGATGAAAGGCTCTCATGACTTGGCATCCAGTCTTTCCCTGGGCTCTTCAGTAATGGCATTTCACTTAATACAATATGCCCCTAACTGAGTTTTAGTGATTTCAAATGAATTTAGTCTCCTTATCAATATCCTCTATTTGGTAGTGTGTTTGCTCTTCAGTGCGCTGTGCCAATAAATCCAGCACAAGGGCTGCCTCCTTCCCTCTCAATTGTCTGGCTTCTCTCTATGAAAGCAAACACCCGGCAGCAGAAAAAAAAAAAAAAAAAAAAGAGTCTCTTTAAAAACTTGTCTCTATCATAAATGTAAATATCAATAAACTCAGGAGGTTGGCAGGGGCAGGCTCTCATGGATTTGGCCGTGTGGTTGGCTGTTTTACAAGCAAGAGGCCGGAATCCTAGGAAGTCCAAGTAGCTTGCTTATGGTCCTAAAAGGACTTGTAGGAATTTTAAAACAGAAAAACTGTTGGTCTGTTCAGGAACAAAGCTCAGTGAGTCCCATTACAAGGCAAAACAACCCAATCCAGGGAGAAAAGAGAATAAATCTTACAGGGGTTAACTTTAGATTCTCCATGAAGTAAAAGCACAAAAATTGGGGTGCAATTGATATAAAATATTTTTGTGTTTTCCAAACTGTAAACTCTTTTCACTCCGTTTTTTAAAAATACTTTAAAATTATTTAATTATTTTAATTACATTTGAGCATGTCTTCTTCTCATATTTTATATATATACATTATATATAATATATATATTATATATATATATAATATATATATTATATATATATATATAGTTTGTAGATCTTTATTTTATTTATTTATATGCGGTGCTGAGATTCGAACCCAGTGCCTCACACATGCTAAGCAAGCACTCTGCCACTGAGCCCCAGCCCCCGTTTTTTCTTTTTTTAAATTTAAACTTCTTTTTTGAGATGTTATAGATTCATATGCAGTTGTGAGAAATAGTATAGCAAGAATACATCTACCATTTTCTTACTCTTCCTCAAAGCTGACATCTTAAACTTAATATATTATGACAACCAGGAGTTTGACTTGATTCAGTCAAGATACAGATGTCTCCCATTAATACAAGTATCTCTCATATGGCTTTCATAGCTATGCCATCTGACCTCCCATCTCCTCCTCTCCTTAGCACTGGAAACCAATATTTTTTTTTCCATTTTTTTAAACCATTTGAACATTCCATTTTTTAAAATTATATCATTTCAAGAAAATTAATAACATGGAATCATAAGATTGGATTTTTCACTTTGCTTATTTCTCTGGAGATCTATCTCAGTTGTTGCAGACATCAGTGGTCTACTATTGTATTGCTAACCAGAGTTCCAGGGTGTGATACACCAGTTTGTTTAACCATTCAGTGTGGAACTATTGCAGATGAAGCCACTTGAAAACTTTTGTATACGGATTTATGTGTAGTTGTGTTCATGTTTCTGTTACATAAATGTTCAGGAGTATAATTGGTGAATTCCACTATTTTAAGAATCTGCCAACCCATTTTTCAGAGTGGCTATACCATTTTACATTTTCATTCTCAATGTGTGAATGATTCAGTTTCTCCAACCTCTCCAGAATTTATTGTTACTATTTTTTTTTTTAGTTACTTTGATAGGTATGCAGCAATATCTCACTGTGGTTTAATTTGCATTTCCTCAATGATTAATGATGTTAAACATGTTTTCAATCTTTATATCCTTTCTCTATTTTTGCCCATTCTTAATGGGAGCATTTTTTTCAACATTGAGTTTTAAGAGTTCTTCAAATATTCTAGATAATAATTCCTAGTCATATTAGTAGTTTATAGACATTTTCTCTTGATCTATATCTTGTATTTTCATCCTTTTAATAGGTTTTATTCACAGAAGAAAAAATTTGTATTTTTGATGAAGTCTAATTAATCAATATTTGCTCATATGGCTTATGATTTTGTTGTCAAGTAAAAAAACTCTAACCTAAAGAAAGGGTTTTTTTGCAATTTTTTATTTAAAGTTTTATATTTATATATTTTACTTTTAGTTCTATCACAATTTTTAGTTACATTTTTGAATAAGGAATGAGATTGGTCAAGATTAATTCTTTTGATAGTGCATGTCCATTATCTTAGCACCAGTTGTTGAAAAGTCTATGATGCCTCTATTAAAAGGTTTTGTGCTTGTGCAAAAATCAGTTCAGCATCTTCATATGGGTCTATTTTGGGGGCTCTCTATTCTATCCCCTTTCTAATTCCACAGCTATTGTTTATTATAGCTATACAACAAATCTTAGAATCAGGTAGAATGATTTATTGCACACTGTAATCTTTTTCAAAATTATTTAGCTATTCTAGGTTGTGAAACTTCCTTTTGGTCTCCATCATTTCAGACAAACTATTTCATCATCCAGATACTTTTGTCATTGTTGTTCAGGTAAAGTGTCATTTTGCTCTTGATGCTATCAAGTTTTTTTTTCTTTGTCTTTAGTTTTCAGGAGTTTTATTATGATGCACGTACTTTGGTGTGAATACCTAGGGGTTTATTGTATGTGAAATTTGCTTAGCTTTTAAATTTTTTAAGTTGCCAAATTTAGGAAATCTTTGGCCATTTTTTCTTTAATAAGTGCTTTGTTTGTTTGCTTGCTTGTTTTTGTAGTGCTGGGTATTGAACCCAGGGAGAATCTACCACTGAGCTACATGCCAGTCCTTCTTATTTCTATTTTTTTTTTTTTTTAATTTTGAAACAGTCATACCAAGTTGTCCAGGCTGGCCTTGAACTTGTGATCCTCCAGCCTCATCCTCCCAAGAAGCTAGGATTATAGGAGTGCACCACTGCATCTTGCTTTTTGAGAGGTTCTTAACCTTACCCTCTTTCTCCTCTGCTCCCAAAACTCTAATGATATGAGCATTAATATTTCGTTACATTCCTTCTACTCATCCCCCCAGACTCTGTTCATTTTTCTTTTCAGTCTATTTTCTCTTCATTGTTCAGCTTTGGCCATCTGTACTACTCTCCTTTTTAGTCCATGGAATTCCTGATTCCTTTCTTTCTGTTTTTGAGTCTACTTAATGAGTTTTTTTATTTCAGTTATTATATTTTTAACTTCTAAAATTTCCAACTGCTTGTTCTTTTTATGTTCCCTTTATTTGTAATTGCTCATTGAAGTATTTGTAAAATGACTGCCTTAAAATCTTTGTCAAGCAATTCTAAAATCTCATTCCTCTCACTGATGGCATCCATTCATTGTCTTTGCCCCATCAGTTTATTATCTTAGTTTCTTGATATTAGAAGTGATTCTCAGTTGAACCTTTGTCATTTTGACAAAATGTCATATGTCATGAGTCCAGATTTTACTGAAACCTTCTATTTTAGCAAACTTCCTTTGACACTACTCTAGGAGGAGAATGGGAGTATCCCTCATTATGTCAGATCTAGGCTCCCCAGTCCCCATCTTTGGACACCAAACATAGCACTGTTCTTTATTACTATGGGGAATGGGCAAGATCTCCAGCTCCCTAGTAGACCTCCATTGCTACCTTCCTGTCTGAGCATCTCTTTACTGCCTCCCACTGGGCTGCTGAATGAAATTCATTTCTTTCCACCTCACCTGATCTGAAACCTCCCAGTGGGAAATGGGGAGTGATTGGTGGGTCTTCTTACTTCCAGTTAAGTGTGGAGCTCCAGACCACATAGGGTCCATTGATACTGCTTAGGAGATATCCATCCTGCTAGTGGGAATGACAGCTTGCATTCCTGACTTGGCTACTGCTGACATGGGTGGGGTGGAGCCATGGCTTATTTGTCTACATTTCTCTCTGAGACTCTTCTTATGTTTGTTTTATATATATCTTCAAGTTTTAGTAGCACTTAGTGGAAAGAATAGAGGAAAATATCTTCACTCCCAGAAGCTAAAGTTCCACTTCATTGTACCACTGTTCTTGAGGTTTAGACTTAAGCATGGCTTCCTATGGTTATGATTTAGAGTCTATTTCCAATGAAGCATATTTCCCATTCAAAGTCTTTTATGATACCTGATTCTCCCAAAAGGTAAGTTAATTTTATTTTATTTTCTGTCATGCAAACCACATGTCACATACTCTGGTATATTAGTCCATTTTTTCTGTAACTGAATCCCTAAGTCTGGATAACTTTATTTTATTTTAGCACATAGTTTATTTTAGCACATAGTTCTGAAGGTCCAAAGTTGAGGGCATGCATCTTGTGATGGTCTTTTTACTGGTAGAGTCCAAAGCATCACAGGGCATCATGCAGCAAGAGAAGGGAATAGGCATGTGTATCTCTTCTGCTGTGTCTACTTAAAAATTCACCTAATATTCAGTCACAGAGGTTCCACTCTAAAGACATTAACCTGTTCACCTCCTAAAAGCCTCACCTCTACACATGATACTTTGATTAAATTTCTAAGCTCTTTCCAGCCTACACTAGAGATTAAACCATATTCAAACCAGAGCATCTAGGAAGAGTAACAGTTCAACCACTAAGATCTACTCACATCTGAGGACTAATTAATTGATCAGAATAGTTAATAGGGTTAAAAATTATTTTGAACAGGAGAATCTAAGTGGGCTATAGGACTAGCTAATAAAGCATTTTTAATGCAAATTTTATAATATTTAGTGAAACCAAAAAAATAATTTGAAATTAAAGTTTAACTAAAAGCAAAATGACAGTGCTGATGTAAACATTAGGCAAGTATTTTCATGGTTTATTCCTTCCCCATCATCAGAGGTAGAATTTGGAATAGCCCTAGTTTACTTTGGTATAGAAGGAGAACTACCAGGAAGCTTCACATCATTAAGAAGTTCTTTGCAGCATCATTTGCAGTTAGAGAATGCCTTCGCCTTCTACAAATGCTGGAGAGAGAGCATGCATTCAAGGAGGTGTAGTTGCAGAAGGAAATGTCTGCCCACAACAAGAGTTGGAATAGTTTTAAAGAATAAAAGTTAAAAGCAACAATGCAACAGTGACACAGTTATAGGCATTAAAAAGAAAAATTCAGAGATCATTCAACAGAGAAATCAAAATAACCTCCACTGATAGTGGCTTGCAAATTCCTGGGAAATTTCAGGGGGAAAAAAAAACAGAAAAAAAAATAAAAATAATTTTTTTTTATTTATTTATTTTATTTTATTATTGGTCGTTCAAAACATTACATAGTTCTTAATACATCATATTACACGGTTTGATTCAAAATTTTTAAAAATTATAAAACCCTATCCTGATTCAGTGACCCACTTACCTTAGGTTACACATTTAAAAGTCCAGGACTCCATCCATTCTCTAGTACTTTCTGTATCCTGTTAGTGTTTAATCAAAATTTTGGCAGCATATTATTTATTTTTGAAAGAGAGTTCTATTTGTAATTTAGTGTCAAGTCTATGACCTCATACTGCACTAAAATGTTTATTTAATTTTTATACCTAAAAAATCCCCTGCAACTTTCAGGAGAAAGCATTCTCCTAAAAATAGTTTTGTTTTGTTGGGTTGTTAACCAAAGACATATCTATACTTCATTTGAAAAAAAAAATGCTAGATTTTTATTGTTTATGAGGATAATTTTCTAATCTACCAGAGTTATTTTTGTTGTTGTTGTTTTAGGTCAGAAATAGGGAGATTTTAAATAAAAATAAAAGGCTGAGACCAGGGACTAGTGATTGGTAATTTAGCATTTAAATGCTAATGACAACAGTATGGTCTGCAGAAAGAAAAACCCAGGGCTGGGGATGTGGCTCAAGTGGTAGCGCACTGGCCTGGCATGCATGTGGCCCAGATTCCATCCTCAGCACCACATACAAACAAAGATGTTGTGAAAACTAAAGAATAAATATTAAAAAACTTTCTCTCTCTTAAAAAAAACAACCCATCCTTGGTCCCCTCTTGCTGATTCTGTTTAATTCTCATCACTACATTCTTTAGGTATCACCTGAAAATCCTCACCAGCTTCTCCTCGTTGACATTGATACTTACCCTGTAGACATGTCTTTCTTTTGGGTCCTCATCTCATCGTCATGACTTTTTCCCCCTTCCTGAAAAATCTATCTTTGCCTTCCCCATGTTTCTTTCTGTTTCAATATTTTTAAAATTCTTTTTTATTTTGTGTTTTAATAGATAATATATTTTCATGGTTCAAAGACCAAAACCATATCATGTGCTATATACTGACAAGATTCCTTTCCCCTCCTTATTTTCATTTTTTCCCTGCCACTATATGTGATCGCCTTCATGGATTTTGTATTTGTCTTGTATTTTTTTTTTCAGATGCAAGCAAATAAATGTGTGTTCTACTTTTTAAAACTCTCTTCCACAAAGAATGTTACACATTATAAACTGTCCTGATCCATGCTCTTTTACATCACCATATGTTATGGTTTAGATGTGAGGTGTCCCCCAAAAGCTCATGCATGAGACAATGCAAGAAAGTTCAGAGAAGAAATTATCAGGTTATGAGAGCTTTAACCCAACCAGTGAATTAATTGAGTGGAAACTAAAGGCAGGTGGGGTGGGGCAGGAGGCAGTGGGGCATTAGGGGCGTGGCTTTGGGGTATATAATTTTATCTGGCAAATGGAGTGTCTCTGCTTTCTGATCATCATGTGAGCTGCTTCCCTCTGCCACTCTCTTCCCCCATGATGTTCTGTCACATCTTGAGCTCCAAGGAATGGAGCCAGCCTTCTATGGACTAAGAATTCTGAAACTGTGAGTCCTCAAATAAATGCTTCCTCATCTACAGTTGTTCTGGTCAGATATTTTAGTCACAGCAGCAAAAAAGCTGACTAAAACTCTACATTCTCTGGTCATCTTCCTATATTACTATAGCTTTTCAATAGCTACATAACAATTCATTTTTTGTGATAACTCTTGTTTAGCCATTCCCCTAATGATAAATAATTATTTCATATCCAATTCATTATTATTCTAAATATCACTAAAATTGATAGCATACGTCATTTTGGACATGTGAGGATATGCAATTGAACAGTAGGTCCAATGGCTCTCTTCTACTTCTTCTATCATCCCCAACTTGTCACTCTTAATAAAACTCTAGGCTCAGTTTATCTCTGTTATCTAAATCCATCTCTTTTTATATTTTGTGTTCTAGAATCTACCTAAGCAGCTTCTGTCTCAGATTGTCAACTACTTTCTAGATATTGCAACCCCATGCTCCATTGACTCTGTTGGAGTTCAGAAATAAATGTCACTGTAAATCATGATGCTTTCACATGCTAAGCACTTTGAATTAAAGGATATTGGAAGGCTTTAGAACCAAGATCTTTCCAACCTTCCCTTTTTTTCTCCTTCCCCCAATCACAGGGAGGAGCTCTCTTGATTTCCCATATTTGACTGAAGGAAGTTCTACAAGAAATGTAATTGTCTTGGATTCCCTTCCTAACATGACATTGGCCAGGCAAGATTAACTCACAGGAAAGAAGACTAAAGGGACTCCACCTATTTGCACTAAGTACATCATCTCTTCTACTGAGGACAGCTCCTGGAAGACTTTGCAATAATCATATCAATTTTCTACAGCAGTTCTGCCAGTCACCACCCCCAGATTTTTGCCATCCTCCCCAAAGCCAGAGGATCTTTGTCCAGGGCCATTGTCTGTTCCTCAGGACAGTTAGTTAATTTCTCCTAAATCTCAGTCACTACCCCACTGAAATTGTCTTTAGGGGCTTTATTTCCCTCTTCCCTGTGGAAAAGGTATTTGAGTTTTAACCATCTATGAGTTTTATATTTTTATATGGCTCCTACTTATATGTACAGGTTAATAAATTTGTATATTTTTTCTCCTGTTAATCTGTCTATTGCCAATTTATTTCATTAAGCAGGAAGACTTACATCTCCAGAGTGGGGAGGGAGAGATTCCCTTTACCTTTTAGTACCCCAAATTAGTCATTTATCTAATTGAATTCATCCTCTTCTTTTTTTTTTTTAAAATTATCAAACCTGGTGCTTCTCCTTTTGTTGTACATTTACCTATTATGTATGTGTTTTAAAAGTTTCTTCTAATTTTGTTCTTCCTTTATACTGGGGATTGAACCTAGGGGCATACTACCATTAAGCTCCATCCCTCCATCCCAGCCTGATTGATTGATTGATTGATTTAGAGACTGATCTGACTAATTTGCTGTGGCTAATCTTGAACTTGTGATCCTCCTACTTCAGCCTTCCAAATCCATGGGATTATAGGCATGTACCACCATGCTTGGCTCTTCTTCTTCTTTCTTAAACACAAACTTTAGTTGGTTGTTTAAATTCCCCATTTTTTCTCCAAATCTTTCTTCATTTTATCTCCAACCTACTCTGGTACAGCATGAAATCTGAGGGGCGGGTTCATAGGGGAATAAAGCAGGCTGATGCTTTACAAGTCTGCAAGAACTAAAATGTGATGATTTCACATTTTATAAATTAGATGTCTCCCAGTTACTAGGAGTTTAGAAATGAATATCCTTGAAAAACGAATTTATTTTCATACAGAGTACTCAATCAGATGACCACTACTAAATTGAAAGGTTTTGCCTTTTTATCTTATGTTGGCTCTTATGTCATTTATTAACTTTAAAACATAAATTTAACTTCTGATTATCTAATGATAGACCCATTATCTTACACTTATGAAATACTATGAAATAAATAATTGATATGGAATTAATTGGTTGACTTAAATTATAGAGCTACTAGGTAGACTTATCATTGGCAATGTTAATTAACTTTCAAGAAAACTAAATTCTGGCCATAGTGTTGAGTTCTGTCTGTTTATATTTTATTCTATTTTACTTATAGTTCCAAATAACTAAGCTTGATATCTTTTAAAAATATAATAACTTTTGACTAAATTAACTTATTTTTCTTATGTAGACATAGCCTTTGTTCAATATCAGAGGCATATCTAGGACTTAGGGAAGGACATCACCAGGATGATCTTGATCAATTTTTCCAACTTGAAACAATGTACACCCATGTTGCAATTTTGTAAAAGTCTGATCTCCTTCATCACTTGCTCTTTGCCAGGTTAATTTTAAAAGTATCAACTATCAGGGGGGTAAAATCATAACACAAATATCCAAAGTTATAGGCCAAGTTTTGCTGAATAAAACTGTCTGATATATTTATTTCAAGAATGGAATATAAAAATCAAACATAAATTGATGGAGAAGAGTAGACTGAAGAGGTTTAAACAACGTTCAAGCTTTCTCTAGTCAGTTTGTAGCT
Source organism: Urocitellus parryii (assembly GCF_045843805.1). Taxonomy (NCBI): domain Eukaryota; kingdom Metazoa; phylum Chordata; class Mammalia; order Rodentia; family Sciuridae; genus Urocitellus; species Urocitellus parryii. The sequence goes on along the minus strand of NC_135542.1, from coordinate 79,501,092 downwards.
ATCTAAGAGAATCAGCCAACTAGATCTGAATTTTGAAAACAGGGCCATTCTGATAAAAAAGGCTTTTATGAGTGTATGATTTTGTGATTTTTTTATTTCAACGTGATTCCAAGATGTACAGTTGTGACAGCAATAAAACTTCCACCAGGAACAAGTAAATCAGCAATATGTTTAACACAGTTTCCTTTTTATTATTCAATATCAGAGGAACTAGCTGGTTGTCACTAGTAAGAAAATTACATGTTCCCAGCAGTTTTGACAACACAGAAGGGTATATGTGTATGTATATATGTGTACACACAAACACACACACACACACACACACACACACACACACATAGAGGTTTGGAAAGTCATTCACATGTGGAAAAATCAAGCATTTTATCAATCAGCAAATACTTAAGTTTGATCTCTTTCACTTAAAAAAAAATCCCCAAATATACCATGTGGTGAAATTAATTAGGCAAAAGCATACACGTGATAAACACATGCACAAACACCCACTGATTCTTGTGTTTATTTATTTTTTAATTTATTGTAGGCTGACCGGTTTTCAACTTAAAAACATAGTTCAAGTTACACCTGATATAAAAGTAGTGATAACTCTTCCACAATAACAGTGCAAATAATTACAAGATTATATATTAGGTACTCGATAAAAATATACTAAATCAGTTCTCATGGAGGCCAGTTACCATGAAGGAAATAACACTGCCACAATTTTTAAGTGACAGTGCTTGGCAAACCAGCCATAATTTGCTTGAGTTAGTACTGTAAGCAATAGATTTAGAGTATTATGAAAATATATGCTTTGTTAAGTGCTGTGAAATATGCTGGATAATTCCAAACATATCTTTTACTGAACTAATGAATCAAAATGGAGCTTCCATGTTCTCTGTAATCAGTATGTGGAAAAATGTGTATGGAAATACAGATTAAAAGTACATGCTGCATCCTTTTGGGAGATAATGACTGTTAGCAGTGTTCAGTTTCATAGATAAAGAACCTCAATTTGGCAGTTCAAGACCATTTCTAATTTGGTAAGGAGCCTAAAAATATGGTTTGGAAGAGTGAAGAGACTAGGCTGGACCTGGAATGATATTTAAGTGGAATTTGTAACCTGTTTAGGGTTTGCAAAATTATGCTAAATTTTTAAATTCCAGAGGTCCTGATCTTTTGAATGACATTTTTGTGTGTGTATGCTTTCTATGCCCTCTTTTTTTCTTCCACACTTGAATCCTGGAAGACATATAGAAGAATATTCTTTCTTACTTTGAAAGAGCTGAAAAAATAATATGTGATTGCATATTAATTGAAAAATACATGTTAATTGGAAAAAATAGAAAAATAACAGAAAAATGAAATAAGGTAATACAAATTGTCTTCAAATGTACTACCTAGATGAAAACCTAAGTATTTACGCATACTACAAAATACATATGAACAAATGTGCACACGTACATGCAACAATTTTTTGAAAATAAAATCAAATAACATAAAATTTCTAATTTTATATAAAATATATAGTTTTCCCCATAATATGGTAGGAAATAATTATTTTCTAGTATGTGGATCCATGGTTTCTGGTGGAAATATGATATACAGATATGCTACTATGTATCCTTTAGCAACTCCACATTAGTAGTTTGAAATCAGCCATGGTGGGATCATTTCATTATAGCAAAGCCACAAGCCCTACAAAACCAATGCCTGTGTTATTATCTTGTTGATTACCAAGACTTAATAAAACAATGGAGAAAATATTAACGTTATATCTATAGTGGTTACATTATGAATAATGCTAAATACTGAGCAAATAATTCTTCCACTGTTCAAGAAATCAATTATCCTATGTAGCAAAGAAATTGCTCATCTCAGTCAGTGACATTCTGAATGTTGTTCTACTTTTTTCTTTTGTCTTAACTCATTAACATTAAATTTAAGCAAAAATCTGCAAGGTTTAGTTGTTAAAATTTGTCAACACACTATCACCTCATACACTCACATGCTCATCATCACTGAGTACCAATAGTTCTAAAAATCATTCACTCATTGGCAGGTTAAAAGGATAAAGTTATTTCTGAGTTATTTTTCACATACTTACTGGATATAAGAATTTCTTTTTTGTCAAATTATTTGCTTCTATGATTAGTATATATTTCTTTTTTGATGAAAATGTTTATTTTATTAATTGACAAGAGCTATTTTGGTAGTAAGGAGAGCAACCCCTTTCCTGAATACTTGATGAAAATAAATTTCTCCCAGTTTCCTGATTGGTATTTGTCATAGTTTGGATCTGAAGTGGTCCCCAAAGTCATGTGGCCTGTGGTGCTATTGGGAGGTGGTGGAGCCTAAAGGGGGTAGGAAAAAGGGTCATTGGAGGTGTGCCTGTGAAGGGATATGGGAACCCCATCTGATTCCCCTCTCTTTTCTCTCTGTTTTCCCTTTTTTTCTTCTTCTTCTTTCTTTTTTTCCTCCCCAGCCTCCATGAATTTCCTTTACCAGGCTATTCCACCATGAAGTATTGCCTTGCCACAGGTCCAAAAGCAGTGGAACCCTCTAATCATGAACTGAAACCTATGAAACCATACACCAAAATAAATCTTTCCTCCTTTTAATTGTTTATCTCAGGTATTTTGTCACAGTGATGGAAAGCTGACTAATACAATATTTAATGTTGATGGTATTTTTTTATATGAAGGTTCTGCCTTTGGGAATAGGTAGACAATGTCAAAATTCCACAAGTAGTACAATATTAACCTAGGATTTATTTTAAAATATATATTTTAGTATTCATTTTTCTAATCTCATTTAGGAATACTTTCCTGGTTATTCTTCAATTTTTCCATTTTCATTAGCCAAATTCATACTTTGATTTGAATCAATTTAGGGAAGGCTTATTAGTTCCCATTGATTTATCTGCTAATTTTGACACAGATGAAACCATGAACTTAATATCTGCTAGGGCACATGTCAACCTGCCTTCTTCTCTTCCAATATATTTTAGTGATTCCCTATTATTTCTTTTTCTAGTTCTATACAGAATATTTTATTAGTCTATAAAACAAAATAAACAAATAGTACTTTAAGATCCCAGTAAACTTTTTATTTGGTACTAGGGATTGAGCCCAGGGTCACTTGACCACTGAGCTACACCCCCAGTTATTTTTTTTAATTTTTTTATTTTTGTTCTTGCTAATTTTCTGAGTCTGGCCTTGAAATTGCCATCCTCTGGGCTTAGCCTCCCCAGTTGCTGACATTACAGGTGTTGTGTCATTGGGTTTGGCCAATATACTATTCTTTAAATATATCAGATTGTCATTCTTGCAATACTGAGATTAGTCAACTAGAATACTGATGAATAAATATCTTTGTCAGGTTTTTATTTGTACATAAAAACTATCACCACAAATTTCTATTGAATATACTCCATGCAGGAATCTTTACATAGTGGTAAAAAAAAAAAAAAAACAACCCAGCATCCTCTTAAAAGGCTTAATTCTAGGGAAGAAAGATTAAAATATTTTAATAATAATATAATATGTAGGACTATAAGAAAAACAAGATAATTGGCTAAAAAGTGATGGCGGGGAAAAGGATTTTGCCTTGCTCAGGAAGCATATGTGAATTACTAGATGGGAAAGTCACTTTCATTGTTTTTAGAGTCAGTCTAGGGTTCTACATAAAGCTAAAGGCTGGGTTCCTAGAGATAGGGCCAACTGCTATTGTTTAAGATGAAAATTATGTCTATTCATTAAAACAAATGCTACTAGAAGCATATCTTCCAAAATATTGAAAAAGGTGTGCAAGGTTGTATGTTCAAGAATGTATACTACACATAATCTGAATAATAAATATTTGAAGATGATCTAGAATTCATCATAGAAAAATTATTAAATAAATTAGCATATATTACATAGTTTTTATATGTAAATATAAATATGTTTAAAACTGATATATCTGGTCAAATTGGAATATGTATGCATAATATGAAATAATTTTTAAAGTTATAAAACAGTAATTATATATTTTTTGTGTCATTTATCATTGCCTTATACATATATATATAGGTATGTATGTAGTTGCAATACTGTATATGTATAAGGAAATATATATACCATAATAATGTATAAATATATATATATATATATGTGTGTGTGTGTGTTTGTGTGTGTATATACACACACATAAAAACATATGTGCATTTTCTTATGTTCTACTTAACTCTTATGAGTTTTGTAAAATACCAACCAAACCATTTTGTGGATGCATCTTTTAAGTGACAGAGGGTTAAGTGGAGAATATACAGATTTAATTATTTTAGATTTGTGCATTGTATTTGTTTGGTTAGAGGAACACAGGCTAATTTTTCACATGTAATGTTTGCAATACAGATTTCAATGTTCAGAATGAGAGCATTTGGAAAATTATCTGGGGCTTAGGATATAGTTGTGGTAGAGTGCTTACCTAGCATGCATGAGGCCCTGGGTTCCATCCCTAGCACTATAGGAAAATAAATAAATCCAATATCCTATTTCTCTTTCTTAACTTTGTAATGTTGATTCATCTCTCAATTGCCTGGAATAGGTCTCCAATAAGTTTTTAAATAAATTTTAAGAAGTAAAATGAATTCTAAATTTATCCTTCCATATATATTCAAGAATGGCTTTTTTTACATATTAATATAAACTTGAAGTGTTATTCACATTTTCATCACAAATGTTTCCCTAAAGATTTTGGTAGACTATTAAATCTCAGGGCCTCATGGTGTTCAATAACGTGAAGGAGAAGTCTCGGGCCAGACTTAATTTTGTTTATCTGTAGGTAACTTGTTTATTCCCACTTGAATGTTTTCAGGTTTTGAAGGTTTTAACTGAAACTTTAGCCATAATGATTCCAAGTGTGATAATTTATCTTGATTATTGCATCTGTTGTATTTTTTCTCTCCCTCCCTCTCTCTCTCTCTCTCTCCCCCTTCTTGCTTTTCCCCTCCAACACAAATGTATATTCCAATTATGTTATCTTTTTCTATGGACTTCTCTCATAATTTTTCTTTCCCAACCATTCTGGGGGAACTTCAGAAGATTGCCCTCTCTATACAACTTAAATTTTGTTCTTTAATTTCCACAGTGCAGATTTTAATTTTACTGTTGTTAATTGTAGTTTACATATTTATCCTCTCTTATGTTACCTATCCCATTAACTTATCTTGCCTTTTATAATTCAGCATGATTTTCACATGACTCTTTATTTTTCCCCCTCCAGATTGACATAAATCACATATTCTTGTATGTTGTCTGAATACCAAGCAGTATTTGAACATTTCCCACTGATTCTCAAATTGAAAGTAATATAGGCACCTTGTATTTTCCCAGGAGTTGGTATGTATGGCTTGCTTCAGCACCACTTGTACTTAAGGGTCACTACGATTCCATTTTCAATCTGTGTCTATAGAGCAGATTTTAAGCACAATTCTCCAAACTGAGTTAGGATTGTGTTATGGTTTTTTGGATATGAGGTGTCCCCCCAGAGCTCCTGTTTTAATGTTGAATGTTCAGATGTGAAATGTTTGGATGGTGAGAGCTGTAACCTAATCTGCCTATCCTAGTTTGAGTGAAGGAGGTGGTAACTATAGGCAGGTGGGGCATGGCTGGAGGAGGTGCCTCACTGTGGGTATGCCTGGGAAAGGTGCACCTACCCTGTGGCTCCTCCTCCCTCTGTCTCTGTTTTCTGGCTGCCATGATGGGAGTAACACTTCCATAACAAAAAGAGTAAAACACCCTTTTGCCATAATGTTATGCCTCACCATGGGCCAAGCTGGACTAAACCTCTGGAACCATGAGGAATCTCCAAAAATCTCTGGAACTTCCCTCCCCTAATTTGGTCTTTTTGGGTATTTGGGTCACAACAATCAATGAAAGGTGACTAACACAGCTATTTCTAGCATTCATTACATGACTCACGGACATGCACCAGTTTAAGTTTGAATAACCTACAGTTTATCAATATGTCCCACCAAAACATCCTTCTGTCATTGCTCCCATTCACAGCACTAAATTTATTGTGGTTATACTTCAAAGATAGAGTGGATGGCCATCAGAATCTCCAAATTCTTACCCTTTTGTTTTGTGAATCACAAGGGAAATTTAAAGATGGAAGAGGAAAGACATAATTCAAGTTTCTCAAAATAATTTATGCTCCAAAATTTTCTTAGGGCAGGAATGAGAGGCATCTCTTCTTCAAAGGCAGGCAATGCCAGAGAAATTATTTCTATCCTTTCTTTTAAGCCAATAGGATCCCTTGTTTTAGCACCATATGATAACTGTGAATTGTGCCATTTCAATCAACTGCATGAATTTTGCAAGTTATGTGATATTTTCCCAACCTTTGACCTGAGCTTCACTGTCAGTTATTGGCGCTTTTGTGCATTTTCATCGTTTTGTGGACCTTGATGGGTACTTTATTGCAATTTGGGGAGAGACTCTATGAGGAAATTCTAATAAATTCTGTGTTAGTCTATTCTTTTCTCATATTAATTATTCTGAAATACTCAATAAATATTTCCAAGGTAAAATACTATAAAAGAAATTAAATTAATAAAACCTTTCTTCTCCTCTGTTCAAATGACATAATCAAATATTTTTCATGAACTCTCTCCTACACCAGTGTAAATCTACAAGACTAATGCACAGGCATCGAGTTTGAAATTATATTGTTGAAGAAATTATATTGTTGAAGTTTTCCAGTGTTTTTTCCAGCCTCCAAGAATATATTTTTTCTGACTACTCTCAATATATCGAGAACTGAAGAAAACTGTTGATGTACACACACTTTATGGTCATTTTAAATTAAATATAATGATTAAGTATATGAATAAAATTAAGAATTCAACTGATGTCTTAGAGAACATTATTTTCAAATTCTTTGTTGAATATTTCTCTTATTTTTGCAGTCTACAACTAATGTAAATAACCCAAATAATTAATTACTGCAACCATGGAATTGCTGGAAGAAGATAACAATTTATGTATATGTGAGTTTAAACAAAACAGTCATTCTTTCTTTAAAATGACCTTTGTATTTCATAAAAGGACCACTCTTCAGGTATGATAGCTAATACAGCATTACAGATGACAATGATGAAAGAAAAATTATGCTTATTTATGGTAAGCATCGACTCCATATGCCAAGCAATCTGATCTCCCACTTATTGGTTTTATGATCTTGGTCATCCAACATTTCTGAATCTTGTCTTCTTAATGGTAAATATTAGTAATATTTGCACATAATTTCCTGAATTATATTGAGAAATAAATGATATACTGTAAATGCTCTATACACATCAAATCCTCATGAAAATATACACTAAAATTTGAACTATGTAGTTACATTTAGCACGTGATTAGTAACTATCGGAAATGTCATTTTCAACTATGAAAGACAACCAAGATAGAAATAATTGTACATATATTTATTATGGGCCATTGCAATTGTTGATAGTTCTTAAGCTGCTCAAATGGTGCTTAATACCCAGTTAGTAAGCCAAGTAAACTCAGTTTCTGACTTAAATGGACTGTGAATGAAGGTATAAAGAATGGTTACACTTACACATTTAAATAATTGCAGGACTTCAGTTAGATGGGAAATACTTTGGGCTCATTAATAAGGCCTGGTTCAAATAACATTATGAAAGAATCCCTGAAACACTAGTTTAATTTCATTTTTTTTCCCCAAGCATATATTACCATGGTCTGCTGAAGAGTGATCGTGCTCTAGAAAGCTTGAAAAGGAGGCTACAACATGGATAGAAGACTGAGAAGACTGGAGAGAATTTCTACTTCTTTAAGCCCTATAATCTTTGAAGCTGTGAGCAATTTATCATCTATAGGCTCAGCTTTGCGGCAGACTATGCAGAAAATTCTGACTATGGTACCCTGAGCAGTTCCATTCATGGCTGAGCTTCCCCTCAGACCTGACTTTATTCTGAGAACAATAATAGAAGTGGAAGTTAAGTGTTCATACCTGCCATGACTCAGGGCCACACATCCAGAATCTGGGTCTTTGTCCTCTCTGGCAGATAGTAAATGCCCCTCACACCAGCTCCATTAGTGTCTGCTCAACACCCTTCCAGCCTAAACAATGGTGCCTGTGGAGCCAATGTGTCCTTCTAGTGTCATGGTCAGGGTTACCTATAGATATGAATGAGTAAGATTAAATCAGCAGACTGTTTGGGGAAAAGAGTTCACCAGATCACAAAGTCATCTTTGCAAATGTGTGATGGGAAATATTTGTGTATATGACTCTGTGCCTATGACATTATAAAACTGTCATTTATGATGTGAAAAATCTATTTTTTGTAGTATTTTGTTGTTCTGCTTTTCTCTAAAACTATGGATTGCTTTTGTCTCGTATCAAAGATAATTCTAGGTGTTTGAAGCCTCCACATTCCATATGTAAATATACACGTGTGTGTGTTGTATGTCATTATATTTATGTGCATGTAGTTATTCCTTTTCAGTTGCATAATGGGAAGGACATGGAAACTAGAATCAACCTACTTTGAATATAACTGTTAGCTCTGTTACTTTCAAGTTGTTTCACTTCTAGTCTCTCAGAAACTCAGCTTTCTCACCTTTAAAATAAGCATAATGCTATATATCTCCTAGGGTTGTAAAGGTTGAAGGAGACAATCTCTTGCTCCTAGCATGGTAGCTCACATACAGAAGATTGTCAATACATGCAAATTCTGGTCCTTCTCTCCATGACAATAAAAATGGTCCCTGTATGGATAGGGCCTGGGGAGATTCATACAGAGGACTCATCTCTTCTCACAAAGAAAAGGGTCTCTGGTATTAATCAGAGGCACCTAATCTAGGCCATAAAGACTATAATATAATACGGGGAATTCACTAAGGAAACTGTATTCAGCACTAACTCTCATCTGTCAAAATATCAACAGAAAGAGAGAAATTCTGGTATTAGTTAAGCATGGGGTTTGGATTTAGGGAATGGGGTCAATCATTTCTAGGGATTATTTAACCAAGGATGTCTTTAATGTTATGGTTTAGCTATTAAGCATCCCCCAAAAGCTCATGTGTGAAACAGTGCAAGAATATTCAGAGGTGAAGACTGGGTTAGAAAGCCATAACCCAATCAGTGAATTAATCCCCTGATTGGAATTAACTGAGTGGAAACTGTAGGTTGGTAAGGCATGGCTGGAGAAGGTGGGTCATTGGGAGTGTGTTTGGGGGGCATACATTTGATGAGCTGAGTTCAGTCTCTCCCTCCTTCCGGGTGCGATGTCTTGACAGGCTTTCTTCCACCACATTCTTCTGCCATGATGTTTGGCCTCACTTCCGACCCTGAGGAACAACGGAGCCAGCTGTCTATGAACTGAGACCTCGGAAACCATGAGCCCCCAAATAAGCTATTCTTCCTTTAAATTTGTTCTTGTTAGGTCTTTTGGTCACAGCAGTGAAAAAGCTGACAAAAACATTTAGGATACTTTTGAGTTAACAAATGTAACATTGTTTTAGACAAAGAAATGTCTTCTCTGGCTTATATCTGTGTGCTCTACCCAGAAGTTCAGCCTTTAGATGCACAATCTAAGAGCTAATATTCTTCTTTGTGTTCTTTGGTTAAAACAGTTGAATCAATTTTCCCTCCACTGCTGGACGTGGAACTCTGCTATTATGCCTACTCAACTCAAGGACACAGGGCCAAGTCTCCCTGTACTGCTCTTTTTCAGTAAAAAATAAACACAGGACTGTGGCTGGAGGCTCTGAAGACATCTGACCAAAACGTTTCATATTTGGTGCCCAAAAAATTCTCATTGACTTGAAGTCAGACAATAGGAAACCTTGTCTAAACATCCACTCCATGAGGAAAGCAGAGATAATAATGTGTTGTTTTGTTTTTTTTTTTTTTTTTTCACCACTGAAGATGCTCAAATATCTAAAGGTGAGGAAATACAGACAGGGTCCCAGTGGTGTGGCAGGCAGGGTCCTTAGCAACAGCAAGGGTCAAAGCAACAGTGACCCAAACCAGAATGTGAGAGCTGCCCACTTCTGTTTATAAAAATCTTGCCTTCACCACACATTTGTGCAGAACATACAGCATTGGAGAATCCTCAGAGCAACCCAGAGAGGTCGACAGATGAAACCATGAAGATTTTACAAATGGAGGTCAATGATGTTCCACAGGTCACATAAGCAGTGAAACCCTGGTTGAGTCTGGGCATGTGTTCTGGGTTTCCATAGTTAAACACTTGGAATAGGAAAAATAAGCATCTTTAAGGGAGAGGGGTGGGAGACCAAACATAAAATTCTTCTTTTATATCTGGCAGAGTAGGTGAGAGAAGAAATTGATGCTTATAGAAATTTTATATATTGATATTCATTAAATATTTCCGGATTCTTTCTATGTTTAAGGATTGGTCTTGTTGTACAAGAATAAACCTTGCTCACAGGAAGTAGACAGTTTAGTCAAAAGAAATAAGACATTTCAAATATAATTTTAAAAACTTTAAGTGCTGTATTTTAAGAATAGAATGAATTGTGGGTTCCCTCACCCAGAATCTTCATGGGACAAAAAAAAAAAAAAAAAAAGGCATTTGAATCAAGAGAACCATTGAAACTTTATTGGTGAGCCCAGGTCTGAACTAGACTTTGAAGGATTCATGGGTGAAATGAATTTAAATCCTTGGCATGAGAGAAAAACTCAAACCCTAAGTACTGAAGACATTATTTCAGGAATTGTCAGCACAAAGGGTTATACATATATTTATCATTAGAAGAAAACACTTTTGTCACAGAGTTGTTATTAGTCTCAATATATTTTTAAAAAAGTATTCAAAAGAAATTGTATAGGGCTGAAGTAGAGCTCACTGGTAGAATATGTGCTTAGAATACATACACATGGTTCTGGGTTCAATCCCCAGCAACATAACTCAAAAAAGAAAGAACTTTCCATAATGTATTGCTTTACCTGTTATGTCACATATATGAATTTCTCTTTCCATTCGACATTATAGAGCCATCTTTCAAAATGTGATCACTAATTACAAAAATAATATTTATAACTTGAATTCATAGACAAACAAAAATATGATTGTATACACATATATATGTGTGAAATTATTGATCTAGCTAAATTTATTATATTGAAATTAAATTTTTTTACTTTGTAGGTCCAGGTAAGGTCACATGGCCATATTATTTATTATAAATTTATTCACACATTTCACCAACATTAATATGAGCAGAAATCACTTGAACTGAATAATTCCATAACATATCCAGAAATATTGAAATGACTATTACATAATCACTTTCTTTCTTCATCACAAATTTATCATTTATTATTCTTCTTTTTCTCTAAGTCACTTTACCTGTGGTAAATTATTGGTTACAGAACTGATGGATAAGAATCGTATTTAGACAGTTAACCTTCTTAAGTAATGCCCTGCCCATTTATGATATTTTTCTTATATAATACCTTTTAACTATGATGTTGGCATGTCTATAGAAAGAAAGGGAAATATAGAATAATGATAATTAGATAATTTGGGTTCCACATCCAAATTACATATTTGAAGGTGACATTTAAACTTGTAATATCTAATTATTTCATTTCTTTGATTTAATTTTCATGTATGGATTTAAGACAGAAAAAAAGCTGAAAAAAATCATTTAACTACTTTTATAAAAAATTTAGGTATTTTTTCTTATTGAACCCAGAGGTGCTCTACAACTGGACTACATCCCCAGTTCTTTTTATTTATTTATTTATTTATTTTTAAATTTTGAGACAGGATCTTGCTAAATTGCTGAGGGTCATACTAAGTTGTTCAGGGCACCTCAAACTTTCAAATTCACCTCCTGAGTTGCGGGATTACCAGTGTATGCCACCATACCTAGGAAAAGAATTTATTTTCTTAATGAAATGTGCACTAGTTGTTGCAATTTTCATCTTCTCGCTGATAGAGTGGTGAAAAAATTATGCTAAATTCCTGTTGACTTTGGTGTTGCCAAACACCATCCTACTTTCTATCTCCAAAATACATTATAGCCAACCATTGGTATCTGCAGGGTGTTGGTTCCACAAGGTCACAAAAATCCACCCACCAATGCTTAAGACCCTTTTATAAAATTGCATATACCCATGCAATCCTTCAGGATACTTTAAGTCATCTCTAGATTACTTATAATATCTAATACATTATAAATGCTATTTAAATAGTTGTACTTTATTGTTTAGGGAATACGGACAAGGGAAAAATTCTGTACATGTTCAGTACAGATGTGATTTTTGTCTGAATATTTTTGATGTGCAGTTGGTTCAATCTGCAGATGTAAAACCCACAAAGGGCTATCTGTAAGATGGAAATTAAAATATTTAAAATCAATTTAGTTTAGTTTGGTCCCTTAGCTTATTATTATTAGTTTATTTAGATAGTGCTTTATCTATTAAAGTATTTAGATATCATGAGGTTCTCATGAGCAGCTAAATAAATAAGCTTTATTTTTATGACTGTTTTTCACGGCCATGAAATATTTTGGCTGATCATTCGATTTAGGTCAATTTCATGTTCTCTCTTGATTTCATACCATCTTTTGGATAATGCATACTCGCAGGCCTCCAGCTCACCTCCGTCTTGTGTCTTTTCAGTCAACAGGGAAACCTGTACACCTGGTCTGTTCTCACATTTGTTTTCATGCTATAGAGAGATGGAGCCATTCATGGCAAATCAATGCTATAAAAATTATAGACTGTTATAAAAGTTTCATGGCAAATAGCTGTTTAACACCACAAAGAAGTTAGGTTAAAATTGTTTCAAACTCTAAAATTAGTTACATTTTAAGCTAACTGCATATGCTTTTATTGTCTCTGATCTAAAATATAATCCCAGGAGGTTGTGAAAAGCATGCAAATTACAGAAAGCTAATTTGCTCCAACAGCGTCGCCTCCCATGCAGTTGGGAGGTCTATTAGAAATAGTGTATTCTCTGTTATTTGCATATTAATAGCACCTGCTGAAATACTTTGGGATTTACTTCCACTGCCAGCAGAGGGACAGAACTAAAATATATAAAATTCCTTTCATTTCACTATGTTAGGCTCTAAAACATTCAGGATGGACTAAGAATTCTGAATTAATAGCAGAAACTAGTATGTTCATATTGCATATGGTATCTGAATACATTTTTCTTCGTGATAAAATGTCACTTGTTTAGGAGGCTGCAAACAAGGTGACTACAAGCCTGCCAACAAAAGTTTCTCCTTCTTGAAGAAAACAAAACAAGTCTTTCAAAATGCACGGAATAAGAATATTGTTTCTTTATGTTTATTCTCTGAGCAACTATAAAGTTTAGCAAAAAAAAAAAAACTCAGATACACAGATTTAAAAATTACATGCAAACACTTAGATTCTCAGTATACTACAGACTGCAAATGTTAGTTATTTTTAAGCAATTAAATGTGTTTTTCCCCAGTAGCGACTTGAAGATTTTTCTCCAAAATCAACTTTAGTTTTTCTTTGATCATGAATTCCCTTCTTGCTTCTTTTCCTCCAATACAAAATGAAAAGAGATCTTATAGGAGTCTAGAGTTTATGACATTTTGAAAGAAAGAATAGCTTCTTCTTTTCTTTAGAGAAGATAAAAAAATGCTTTTGGTTTCTACATCTTACCTTTAGAATATGAATACCAAAAAAGAAAAAAAATTCAAATGACTACCTAAAAAGGAAAAAATTCAAATGCTGCACTATAAAGATGATAACCACAAAAAATGAACCTAATCAAACACACCCTTTAGTATACAGAAGTACTTCTATGCTTGTCTTCTGTTGTTCCATCTAAGTAGAATATCCTCCACATCTTATCCACTTAATGTAGCTGTAGCTATCTATAACTCAGACCTGATCTCAAAGTTTGGGTTGGAAAAAATAACTGGATAATTCAGACAAAAATGATATACTAGGAAAGCGTCACATCTGCTAAGGTTCAGTCAATGGCTGTTGCTAACTGCAAAGAAGGCTGAGAAATGTGTTCTAATATTTTGTGCAGGAAAAAAGGAAACGTGTTCCATGTACAATCTTTGCTGGAAGTATTTCTGGAGAAATGTATATGATAACAAAGTTAGGATTGCTAACTATGAAGCTTAAGTCAGCAAGATGACCCTATAAGAGTCTGGATAGGACATATTTTATGTTTTGGGGCCTTGTAATCTCTGAGTCTCTTCCAAGTATTCCTGTTGCTATTGTTTAAAACGTCTTTAAATGTAAAGTCGTTCTTAACTCCAGAGTCTTATGAGAACTGACTGCTAGTCAGATATGGGCTGAGGAGTACAATGTTAGTCTTTGCTCTAGAGGAGACAGGTTGGTTTATATGTGTAGTTAGTACAGTGGTGGATGTTCACCATATTCATAAAAATAAGTCAATTTCAAAGTTTTTGCAAATCACCTAAAACAAACAGAATAGTGTAGGTGTGATGGTGTGGAGGTGGCTTGTCACCCAAGGGTTCATGTGTTGGAAGCTAGATCCCCATTGTGAGGATGTTAGAAGGTGGAAGAACTTTTAGAAGATGGATCATAGCAGGAGGCCCTCAGGTCATTGAGCACCACTGCCTTTAGAAAGGAATAAGGTAGTTCTGGGGGGACCTTAAATTAGTCCTCAAGAGAGGTACTGTTACATGAGTGAGGATGATCCCTGCGGCATTTTCTGTCTTGTCATGGATTCTCTCCCTTCCATAGTGCTCCTGCTGTTAGGATGCCATCTGCCGTGGGGTTCTCACTAGAATAGGGCCAATGCCAATGTCGTGCCCTTGAAGCTCCAGAACAGTGAGTTTAATAAATCTCTTTTGCTTATAAGTTATCCAACCTCAGTATTGTGTTATATTAACAGAAAATGGACTAATATATATGTATATATGAAAACCAAAACTCGGTAAATTAAAGTCAACAAAATAAATCAACTTTTATCTTTTTGCAAAGAAGATAAATGTCATGATTAGTATATACTGATGTTTTGGAATGGTTTACTGAAATTAAATTTTTATAGGAGAAAAAAAGATACTTTTGGTATAACCACTGGAATAATTATTAGTAGTATTGTAACTATTCAGGTATGCCAGCTACCCTAACATACAAATAATTATAAATTGACTATAAAATTCAACAGTCATTTTGAGGAAAAAAAAAATAAGATTGGTAGCATACCAAAAGCTAGCAGATAAACCAAATACTATAAGGATAAAGGGAAATTTTTTGAATATTTTGGTCTCTTTAAAAATACACACTTTTAAATTTAATAGAATTGGAAGAAAACATATAGAAAAACTTTAGCAGATTTGGGTACATAAAATGAAAAATTCTGCACACAGAATAAAGCATAAACAAAATGAAGTTATTTGGAGCACATATATATTAAAAGATTAGTATAAATTATCAGAGAAATTAGAGAAAGTCTAATAAAATATGGAACAAAATATGTAGTTTGCCAAGCATAAAGATTATACATAACCAATGAAGTTTTGGAAGAAAACTTCATTAGTTATGTATAAAATCATAAAATCAAGTGCCCTTGATTTACAAAAAAATTCAATGTTGATAGGAACAATCTCACAATTCGGCCAGTTAGCACTAATAAAATTCCAAAGGCTCTGTGCTAGTCCATCAGGCTGCTATATAAAAATCCCATAAACTCAATGTCATATAAACAACAGAAACTTATATTTTTACTATTTTAGAAGCTGGGAGGTCCAAGATGAACATGCTGGCGGATTTAGCCTGGAGTAGAGGGCCCATTCCTCAAAGTCGGTGCCTTCTCACCCATGCAGTAGAGGGACAAGGGGCTCCCTCAGGCCTCTTTTAAGAGGACACTAATCCCATTCATGAGGACTCTGGCCTGTTGATCCTACATAGCTCCTAAAGGTCTGGCTATTAATATTATCGCACTCACCTCTATGCATCAACATATGACACATGAACTGAGGGACTAAGGACACAAGCACTGAGGCCAGAGTGGCGTTCTCCCCAGTAGGACTGAAGCCACTCACCTGGCTTTCATCTTGGCTCTAGATTTCACACCAGCTCTCTCATTAGGGATTCCAAACTCCTTGGTGTTCAGTCTTCTCAGCTCCTGCTCTTCTCACAGGATATTTCTCTCCGTGTTACATCATCCAGAAAACTGCAGCAAGCAAAGAGCCTTATCAACCTCAATGCTATTTCCCCTTCTGCCTGAGCCATGGGGACTGGAGGCAGGACTGCAGCTATGAGCATCATCTTCTCAACCTTCAGGATGTGGAAGATGATTTCTGTGATTTTACAATATTTGTAGCACCTTTGAACAAATACATGAAGAGGTTTCTAGTACCTTCTATCTAGATTTAGTTGGTAAGCTCCTCTGAAGGAGGCTCTCATCTTTTGTTTCTCCAGAAAAATAGATAGATAGATAGATAGATAATTGATTGATGACAGATTAGCTAATAGAAAAAAGATGATTGATAAATACATGATAGATAATAGAGATAGGTGATACATTGATAGATGGTAGATGATAGATAGTTTCTAAGAGATTCAATTCTTCCTAGTGGCATGCTTGACTCACCCCTGTAGATTTTCCAAATCTTAAGTCTGGAAGAAATTCCAGAGTTCATCTCCTACAATGGTTCTCAAATGTATGCATAAGAATTTTCTGGGAGTAGATAAACAAGCTGTGGTACATTAAGACAGTGGAATATTATTCAGTGCTAAGAAGCTATAAAAAGACAGAGGAAACTTTAATGCCTATTACTAAGTGAAAGAGACCCATCTAAGAAGACTAAATACTACAAAATTCTGAATACATAACATTCTGGAAAAGGTATGACGATGAAGAACACTAAAAAGGTCAGTGATTGCCAGGGGTTAGGGAGTGGGGAGGGATGAATAAGTGGAACCCAGGATCTTAAGGCAGTGATACTCTTCTAAATGAAACTACAAATGGTAGGTACAAGTCATTATAAATGTATCCAAACCCAAAGGATCTGGAGAACCAAGAGTGAACCCTAATATAAAGTATAGACTGCCAGGTGTGAGGGCACACGCCTCTAATACCAGCCGCTTAGGAGGCTAAAATAGGAGGATCTCAAGTTAGGCCAGCCTGAACAACTTATTGAGACCCTATCTCAAAATATAAAAATGGCTGGGATGTGGCTCAGTGGTCGAGCACCCTTGGGTTCAATCTCCAATACCCAAAACAGGAACAAACGAACAATAACAAAATACCTTTAGACTAGAAGGATGATGATGTGTCAGTGTCCAGCCGCTATAACAAAGATCCTTCTCTGGCAGAGGATGTTGACAACTGGGAACTAAGGCATGTGCAGGGCAGGCAGTGTAAAGCCCAGAGACACTGCAAAACCCAGAGACACTGCAAAGCCCAGAGACTTTATACTGGACTTTCTGTCTTTTTTTTTTTTTTTTTTGTGAACCAAAAACTGCTCTAAAAAATAAAATCAATTAAAAAAAACCTAGGGATCTAAGGGGCTTATTGAAATTGCAGATTCCTGGCACATATTGCAGTATAATATGTCAGAATCTCTGGGAATGGATCCCCAAAAGCTCCTTAGAGGACAAGCTCTCTGTGTGCTTCAACCCAGGGACACTCAACCACTGAGCCTCATCCTCAGCCCATTTTTATTTTTTTATTTACAGAAATAATTCTTTAAATTTTTAAACTTATTTTTATTTTTTATTAGGGGTCTCCTCCTAATAAAAATTTGATTAGGTCCTCACTAAGTTGCTGAGGCTGGCCTTGAACTTGCATCCTCCTGCCTCAGCCTCCCAAATTCCTGGGATTACAGGTCTGTGTCACCATACTGGGCTCTTTCATCTCTTCCAAAGGACATTTGTGGGTGGGAAGGTTGAGGTCCTCAGCCAGACTGTTGGCAGATGACTCAGATTGCAAAACTCTCACACAAGATCAATGGCAAGGGTCCTCACAGGTGAATTCCCTACCACTAACCCCATTTCTTGAATTATTCCCATCTCTTTCTTTAGACTTTTAAACTCCCATCTTTGCTTGCTTGTTTCTTAGTCCTGTGGGCAATGCTCCCTCTCCCAGAGCATTAGCCATTTTAAAGTAAAGAGTCAGAGGTGACCTTTTGGGTGTAGAGTCTCTTTTTGCTTGGGGTCCCTAAGCTCCTCTGAAGTGAGGAGCCTTGCTGGCCCCTCCAGGAGGATGCAGCACTTGGTCCTTAAGAGCCAAAGGCTTTTCACCCAGAGAATCATGCGCCCCGCACAGTCAGGCTTGCGGAGCTGGCCCGTTTCTCTGGGGCAGCCATGAGAAGCTGGCAATTTTTATTTATTGTCTGCAGTTCGTGGCAGCCTGTATTTCACCACCTGCGCATCTAAAAAAGAAGGGGAAGAAAAGCACACCAATATTCTCAAAATGTTTATATTCAAGGAATGTGTGTTTCAGAGAGGGAGGTCGGGATGCGTGTATTTTTATTGTGTGTGAAAGAATCCTTAGTAGCGGTGCAGCTGGAAAAATAATGGAAGCACAGGGTACTGTCTTTTGTGACAAAGTTTCCTCTGGTAAGTTACAATTATAACGTAGAAAATGATACCTTAGACGGCAACTCATTTGTGAATCCTGGGAAATGGCTGTTCAATGATTCCTCATCAGGACGGCAGAACCTGATCTGTAAAAATTTGGGCCTCAGCGGGAGGCTGTTTGCAAAGAGTGATTTGCATTTCAATTGGGAGTCCAGCACAACCTTTAAATCTGGCTGCCACACTCTCACAATGGAATTTTTCTTCTTCTTTTTTTTTTTCCTTTTCTATCTTTCTTTCTTTTTTTTCCCCCCCTCTCCTTCTTGGTATACGCAAAAAAAAAGAGAAAGGAATGTTACCATACATCAGTTCCACAATCATGTACAATAAGATACAGGAAGTTACAAGAAAGAAAAAGTGTGGTACTGACAGTTCGATTCTCTACCAATGAGCAATTATATCACATTTTTACTACTGCAGAGGAAATATTCCTTGTACCGGAGCTGTCTCCACACCATTCCTTGGTCCAGATGTACCACATCTCTTTCCTCTTTTTTTTTTTTTCTCCAAAATTTCAAACAGCAAATTTGATTTTGCTTGATGAAGAAAAGAGTGAAGCACACAAAAGTAAACCAGCAACACGAAAACTTCTATTTATTGGAATCAGTGTCCGCTAGGGCCCCTTGTTGTTGGACAGCTAGGGCTTCCTCCATTCCCTTCCCTGGCAGTGCCTTTCAACAGTAACCGCTTGTCAGGTTCTTAACTTTCCTTTCCTTGCTAAGTGCAGTGGTATACACCTGTAATCCCAGTGGAGGCTGAGGCAGGAGGATCATGAGTTCAAAGCCAGCCTCAGTAAAAGTGAAGCACCAAGCAACTCAGTTAGACCCTGTCTCTAAATAAAATACTAAATGCCTCTAGGATGTGGCTCAGTGGTTGAGTGCCCCTGTCAATCCGGGGTAAATGTTCCTTTCCTTCAGATTGTTTGGATGAGCTCTGCTATGAACCCTGGGCTGCTCTATTACCAGAACAGAAAGGGATGATCACCCAGGTCCTGCACCCACTACTTTCAAGGAGGTGACACACTTCTTCCAGAAACACAGGGATTTCCAGGAAGGGGTGAAGTAGAAACGAGTGATTTTCCACACTATGTTTATTACATTGCATTATTACATTAGTTTGCTCTAACTTTAAACTTTGTACAACCTTCCTCTATCATTGCTAAGGAGTCGAACTACATACTAGCAAGTTCATCTCCCAGTCCCCATCTCTGGATGGCTTTGCCAGTGGTCCCCAGGCTGCCATATCTGATGAGCATGACCTTCTTGGTGCACATCTGACATTCCGACATACTCAACCTCCCGGATGATCACTCGCTGTTCCTTGAAATATTTGGAGTTTTGTTTTTTCACTTGCAGAACTCTGCTCTCTGAGGCTTCTCTTGGATTCTTGAGCTCTTTCTTATTCCTTTGCATACTGCTTCTCTGCTGATTTCTAAATGTCGGCATCTCCTGGAGCCAGTGTTTGGACATATTGACATCATGTGTACCTCACTGCCGGAGCTCTTTTTTCCAAGTCTTCTAGCTTTATATACCATTTATACACTGACTGATCCCACCTTTAGTCCAACCTCTTTCCAGATGTCCACTTGAATTAGCCTCTAGTTCCCGCTGCTCAACTTCCTCACCTTAGTGAGGTCTAAACTTCCCCACCATAGTTTAGCTTCATCATTTTTTTAAGTATCGGGGTTCAGGAGGATGGGGAGGGCTGGATCAGTGAGGAGAATACCTAAAAGTCTCTGATATCTCTCTTTTCACCATTTCTCACATCTGATAGTAGTTCCTGTTTCTCTGGACTACTACTCTGTCTTGAGAGTCATATTCCTTCTGTCCCTCTCTCATTCTTATGGTTCCTAAAAATGTACCAAACTCGAGCCTACCCCAGGGACTTTGCGCACTCCAAGCACTTTTCTTAGAATGCTCTTCCTCTGAATGGCTATCCTGTTTTCAGAGGCTGCATCCCAAACTGGCACTGAAGAGACAATTTCCCAAAAACTTTATATTCAAAATAGCAGCTTTCCCTCCCCTTGTCTGTCCCCTGACACTCTTACTCCCGTTTATTCTACATTAGATGTATCACAACCAGATGTTATGTATTTATACACTATTGATTTGTATACTGCCCATTTACATGCTAGTGTGTCATGAGGGCAAGAACCTGGTTTATATTGTTTTGTACTAAGAACCTAGCACCTAATATAGCCCCTGACACATAATAGGGACTCAATAATTATCTCTTCAATGTTAAATGAATTTTAAAATCATTTTGGTTTCTGTTCATAATGTCTTTGGAATAATCTGTTTGTGTCTCATTTTAATTTAAGAAGGTTTCTCTCTCTCTCTCTCTCTCTCTCTCTCTCTCTCTCTCTCTCTCTCTCTCTCTCTCTCTCTCTCTCTCTTTGTACTGGGAACCAGGGGTTCAACTCAGGGGTGCTCTACCACTGAGATACATCTTAGCTCTTTTTTATTTTGATACAAGTTCTCGCTAAAATGCCCAGACTGATCTGGAACTTGCAATCCTCCTACCTCAGTTTCCCAAATTAGTGGGATTCCTGGTGTGTGCCACCATGCCTGGCAAGAAGTTCTTTTAAATATTTGCTTAAAATCTGCATAACAATGACAGTTAATAAACTTAAATCCAAAATATACTTGCTACTTTTATTCTCCTCCATGATATCTTTTAAAATTATTTATTTATTTTAATTTGTTATACATGATGGCAGAATGCCATCACATTACACATTCAGAGCACAATTTTTCAAGTCACTGATTGTACACACAGTATTTTCACACCACTCGTGTCTTCATACATGTACTTAGGGTAATGATGTCTATTATACCCCCATCATTCCTACCTCTTGTCCTCTGCTTTGCCCTCCATCCCCTTTGCCCTATCTAAAGTTCCTCCATTCCTCCCATGCCCCTCCACCATCACCATTATGAATCAGCATCCTCATGTGAAAGAAAACATACCATGGAAAAAATCACTCGTTTCTACTTCACCCCTTCCTGTATTTTTTTGCTTCACTTAGCATTATATTCTCCAACTTCATCCATATACCTACAAATGCCATGATTTTATTCTCTTTTAATGCTGAGTAATGTTCCATTGTGTATATATTCCAAAGTTTCCCTATCCATTCATCTATTGAATGGCATCTAAGTTGGTTCCATAGTTTACCTATTGTGAATTATGCTGCCATAAACATTGATGTGGCTCTGTCCCTGTAGTATGCTGTTTTTAAGTCCTTTGGGTATAAACCAAGGAGTGGGATAGCAGGGTCAAATGATGGTTCCATTACAAGTTTTCCAAGGAATCTCTTTACTGCTTTTCAGATTAGCTGCACCAATTTGCTCTCCTTCCAGCAATGTATGAGTGTACCTTTTTCTCCACATCCTCACCAACACTTATTGTTGTTTGTATTCTTGATAGCTGTCATTCTGACTGGAGTGAGATGAAATCTTAAAGTAGTTTTGATTTGCATTTCTCTAATTGCTAGAGATGTTGAACATTTTTTTTTGTCATGTTTGTTGATTGATTGCATACCCTCTTCTGAGAAGTGTATGTTCAGTTCCTTGGCCCATTTATTGATGAGGTTATTTGAAAATAAACCTCTATCTCTTACCATGCACAAAACTCAACTCAAAGTGGATCAAGGACCTAGGAATTAAACCAGAGACTTTGCATGTAATGAAAGAAAAAGTAGGCCCAATTCTCCATCATGTCAGATTAGGCCCCAGCTTTCTTAATAAAAGTTCTGTAGTGCAAGAATTAAAACCAAGAATCAATAAATGGGATGGATTAAAACTAAAAAGATTCTTCTCAGCAAAAGAAAAAATCAGTGAGGTGAATAGACAGCACACAGAATGGGAGCAAATCTTTACCACTGCACATCAGATAGAGCACTAATCTCTAGAATATATAAAGCACTCAAAAATCCTAACTCCTTCATGACATCTTTATTTCTTTTTTGTTGCTGTTTGGTTTGATTTGGTTGTTGTTGTTGTTGTTTATTTGTTTGTTTTATTTATTTATTTACTTTTGGGCACTGGGGATTGAATTCAGTGGCACTTAACCACTGAACCACATCCTCATCCCTATTTTGTATTTTATTTAGAGACCAGATCTCACTGAGTTGGTTAGTGCCTCACTGTTGCTGAGGCTGGCTTTGAACTCAAAATCTTCCTGCCTCAGGCTCTTGAGCTGAGTTGCTGGGTTACAGGTGTGAGCCATGGTGCCTATTTGTCTGTTTTGTATCTGGGATTGAACAGAGGGGCACTTAACCACTGAGCCACATCTCGTGTCCTTTTTAAAATTATTTTGAGACAGAATCTCCCTCAGTTGCTAGAGCTTCACTAAGTTGTGGGGCTGGCTTTGAATTTGTGATCCTTTGAACTTGCGATCCTCCTGCCTCAGCCTCCAGAGCCACTGGGATCACAGGTATGCCCCACCATGCTCAGCACAAGGTCTCTGTTCTTAAATTCTTTATTCCAATCATTTTAGTTTTGTCCCTCAAATGGAGTATCTTGGTTCAGTAAATATTTTGCAGAATATTCCAATTCTTTGTTAAAATTTAAATGTAATTATTTTATTATAGATAATATATAATAGCTAGCAGCTCCAATAAATACAAACTATTTCCTAGATTACAGCCCTATGCACAAACTGCTATCTCCAGGGACTGCTGGGATTCTTGCCTCCCCACCCCGCCCTACCTGACTGTGGTTCCATTTTTCAGCATTTCTCTGAACGCTGCTCCTCACCACCCAGCCTTCTTTTGTGTCCTCCCCCATGTTCTTCACTTGCTGCTGCTGCTGAAGGACTCGAGTTGGAAAACTGCAAACCCAGGTTTATTAAATTTGTGTCTGGAGTAAAAGTTAATAATCTATGATTGAGGGCCTTTGCTCTGATTTGAGTGAAGGGACTTCAGGTTTTCAGTTTTCCTTTTGCTTAAGTGCTCTGTCTTGGTTATCTTCTGGCTGTCTGAGAGGCGATACTAAGCAGGGTGTCCATGTGTATATGTTTCCTAGTTCAGGTGCATGCTCTGTAATTAACACACTGAATTGTTTTGAGCCTGAACTTGTATCCCTGGGACTCCTAAGGGAGGAAGTTGTTCATGTGCTCTTGCCCCCGGATGGTGAGTCTCACTGGCCCATGGCTGAATGGTGTCCACTACTTAAAAAGATGCAGAACAGGGCTTGCAGGCAAATTGCTTTCTCTTTTTGCATGAAGTGATGTGAGGCATATAACGCTAGAAAAAGATTTCAATTAACATCTTCTCTCTAGAAGACAGACATTGAAGCCTCTTTCCATCGCCTCTCACAAAGGAAAAAACGCCACCCGCAATAGGACCTCACATCTTCAGCTACAGCCCGCGAGGAGAGAAGGCGAGTCCACGGCTCTGTGATTGCGGTGCCCTGATTCTCAGGTGTCACCGTTTCCACTTGAGCCTGTACTCGGCAAAGCCCTTGGGGCACCAATCTTGTCCCTCCTCTGATAAATTCTACTTATTATACTGTGCTGTGTACACTCTCAGAGCTAGATAAATGAAGAGTAATAATAACTGTTATTTTTACACCAAGTGTTATCAAATCAGAAATCTGACACCTAGTAATTTAATATATATGTTTTTTCCACATACCTTTATTGCTGTTTGGCTAGATAGAAAATATGAGGAGATTGGAAACCAACTGTAAATATTTCTACAGCCTTAATGGCAAAGGCTTTTTCTTTTCTTTATTATCTTGCTCCACTTACTCTATCTATCCTCTATTTTTCAGGCTTCCTTCTGCCTCATTCTCTCCTTTCAATAGTCCTTTATCCAGGAAGCTTTTCCCTGTGTATGACCATTTCCACGTGCTTCCATGACCCAGGCTTCCTGAGCCATTACCCTGCATTGGGGGATGGGAATGCAGTATCATTAATGTTATTTATTGTTGAACTAGATCACAGGATAGAACGCAAAGGCCCTGGGTTCGCATCAGATCTAACATTTCAAAGCAGTTTGACTGTAGGCAAATTGCTTAACCTCTGTCAGCCTGGTTTCCTCATCTGCAACAGAGATCAGAACAATCCCCACTTCATTGCTAGGATACTGTTAAGAGTAAAGTGCATTATGAAAACATCCTGGTTCTTGATTAGATGTGATTCCTTCTCCATTGTCTCTGTTATTGATAGTAAAACTTTTGAGGGTATACTGTACATATGTATGAAGTTTCTGAGGGCTGATTCTATCATAGTTTTCAAATTGCAAAACACCAAATGCATATGAGGATCTACCAGGACACTAGGGTAGATCTAGTGGAGGATGAAAAAAAAAGAAAGAATAGATAAGGCACAATTGTTTACATTTCAAAAGCTTTCTATGGACTTGGGTCAATAAGTGATGTAAAAAGTCAAGTGATAGCACAAATAATTGAAATAATAATTTGAAATAACAAGAGAAGCAATGGCTAAGAAAAGAGCTGTTTCCCACTAAATAACTATAATTCAGAGGGCAGAAAACACTCTAAGCCCTAATGTAGAGGTGGTGGGGAGAGGTTTTAGCAGGTGACCTGGTCACTGCTAAGTCTTTGCAGCAGAATTGGTAGACAATGAAAAGAAGAAACATCCATTCATGATAAACTTGGTTCATGACTGACATAGCACAGAATTTGAAAATATTTTAAAGTAAATATAAGCAAATTTAGATTGAGACAACAGTCCACAGAGTTTCAGGAACCAGTTCTGATATTTTGGACTATGTCACATTCCTCTTTCATCATTTCTTATAAAATTCTCAAACCCATGCACCCCAGCAATTCTTATCTTATCTGCCATTAGGTCCAAAGTTGTACCCTTATCCAGAGAACTTTCGAGCAACAATAGGCAGTAAGGTCTGATGGTTCACCTGTCTCAATAGCCAAATCAGATCAACTATGCAGCAATCCAATTGATTGCTCAGCAATTGATTTAAGTGAATTAAAAAACTGTCAATTATTTCTTGCAAGTGAATAGTCTTACAAAAATGCCTGCAGTGCCCCATAAATGTCTAGTTCCAGGCCGAAAATCTGGGAGTTATAAATGAAAGAATACGTCATAACATTGTGGGCTATTCTTGCCAGTTCTTTCATCAAGTGTGAATTTTTGATTCCAGCAGCCAGACTAACTGCTTTGTAGCTACTCTATTTTTAAAGACATGCAGTCAGGGACCTATGCTTTGGCTAGTTGGGATAATAAATAAAGCACATGGATAGATGTGTTTATTTGGACATGTAATTTAGTTTCTATATAACAGTATTTTTCTTTTAATGACACACATGCTGATTCCTAGTCATCAGCCCTAGGCGCCAGTAAAATCAGATTAAAAGCATTAGTAATGTAGTTAATTCCATTTATAATATGCCTACACCAGAGACGAGAACATTCAAATAAGGAAAATCTATAAACTGAAATTAAAGAGTTTTTTTGGAGCTCCTTATAAGAAACCTTTGAAAGAAAGACATAGAATTTTACATAAATACTCTCAAAGAGGCTTTCTGGCCATGTTTTACCCAGTAATATTTATAATCCCAATTAAAATTTGCTTTGGCCACTTGAGTATTCATCTTTTGTGCTTGAGGTTGACTCATGCTGACTGTATTAAGGGATAGGTGTCTTCAATCATGCTCCACTAGTTGTTGCCTTCTATAAGTTTGCCTAACAATCACTATCAGCTAATCAATTTTTCCTTTTTATTCAAATTCTATTATGCACTCCCTTTTGACCTATTGTTCTTGGGACAGCCCATGGATTCTTTTTTTTCTGAACTTCTCAGCATATTACATATAGCATAAGCGGATAAAAGCCTGAGCAGTAAATCTAATCGATAGCTCCCACAGGTAGACATCTATTTCCTGCCCCTCTTTAATGTGCTGTCCTTTGTACATGAAGATGTCACTATTGACCTACAATCCATCTGGCATCTGGTGTGAGTTCTGGACTTTGGCCAGTAGGCAGGGTGCATTTGGACTAAGTCATCCCCATTCCTTCCCCAGGTCACCTCTCCTGATCCACTATCCATATGACAGACAGGCTGTGGCCATAGAGTGACATAAGCTACCTGGCCATAAATCAAAATTGTAACAATCATTTCACTTTTTTTTTTGTAACCACAAAGCTAGTGAATTTAACTTTTGTCCCTTTTTTATCTTTTGTTCTTTGTGGCAATTAACTAATATCAATGATGAAAGCTACTGTATGCAACTTTATTATTTTTCATTAGTTCATTTTTTAGAGACAAATTATGAAAGTAAACATGATGCACACGGCATGTTTGTAACCTAAAAATCCCAAATATACAGAAGTGCATAAAGTGAAAGTTTCCTTGCTTTCAGTCCAGTCCTCAAATTCCAGAAATTTCTAAAAGAAATGCAGACATCTACATGTATATATACAATATATGTCCAAATGTGTTTTAATACAAAATTAACATAACTGATATTGTTTGATGGGTTCATTATTTTATATTTCCTGAATTTTTTTTACATTAGTGTTCCTTGTTAATTTCATAGTCACATGAAATGTCACAATATAAATAACCACAATTTACTCAATCATACACTGATATTCAGAAGTTTAAATTTTTTTCTGATTTTTTACTTTTATAAGTAATACTACAATAAAATGTTTCACCTGGCTGTCTGTTCAGGTACAATACACTATACTAAAAATGGCCTTAAATAATGAAAAACTTTTATTATCTCAAAGTTTCTATTGGTCAGCAGTCTAGGGACAGCTCTCCTGCTGGTTCTGACTGGAAGTCTCTTGTCAGGGTGTAGCCAAGATAGTTGCAGTCATCCGGAGATGGGACTGGGGCTGGAGGATTTGAGGGGGCCTCCTGGCTTCCGTGGTCAGCTGGTTCATGATGGTTGTTAATGGAGAACTGCAGTTCTGCTCAGCATGGGCTCCTTGAGTGTCCTCATGCTCCGGCAGCTGGCTTCCTCCACAGGAGCAACCCCAAAAGAGCAAGAGCTGGATAGAAGCTATCATTCCTGTGACCTAGCCTGGAAAGTCACCTCGAATCACCCCCCACTGCATTTTATTATTTGAAAGAAAATTACAGGGTCTGACCCACACTCAGGTAGAGGGGAATTAGACTTGGCCATTTGAAGGAAAGAATGTCAACGAATTTGCTAGAAGGTCTTAAAATCATTACAAAAAATAATAACAAAGGAGTAAGTAAGCAAGTGAATGATGTCTAGAAATATTTCTAAAATGTATTACTGAAGTGGAATTGCTGAATAAATGCCAATGCATATTTTGAAAGTTGAAAGATATTGCAATATTGTCCTCCAAAAATGTGTTCAAACTCATAAATCCATAGGGTGTAAATATTGTTTTCTGCCAAGGTCTCAGGAACACTTGACATTAGTAGGTGTGTTTTATATGTTTGTCAATCTGATAGGTTAAAAGCAATATATATTTTTTAAAATTTATATTTTACCTAGTTGCTTGGGAGTTTAGAATCTGAGCTCCTTGGCTGGTAGGTCCACCCTTTTATTTTCCTTACCTCTCACTTTGTAATTTCTAAGAGGGGGAAGCAGAAGAAAGGTGTCCTGTTGAACACTTAGGGTTCCATAGAATACAGTTTGAAAACCACTGTTATTCTAAAATATATAACATTTATGGGGGGGAAAACTGTATCTAGTTAAAAGCACTTGGTCATCCAAAGACTAGACTGTTAAAAAGTGGACTGAATGGCATTTAGTGAATACATTCATTTACATTGATATATATATACATAGATATGGCTTTATATAACATTAAGAAATGTATATACTTCTAAGGTTTGCTTTAATGCTTAAAAAATTTAAATCAAGTCAATGTAAAGCAACTACTTCATTTTGAAAATAGGAGAACTTAAATTACAAATTCATAGAATTCATTTAAAAATAATAATAAATCCCTATCTATGGCTTCAGGACCAGACAATGCAATTTTTGTCTTAAGAAACAATGCGTACATTCCAGACATCTGTCTACTCAGTGCATGAAGGAGTCATGAACTCAAAGACAACAGGCATGAAGATTCAGAGGCCATGGCACCCACACTATGCATATATCATTTATGTCCTAAAATATATACACTGCGGACACATATGGACACACACAGAGTAAATCACAAAGCTTTCTATCCTGTGAGTCTTTCTGTTCAGCCTGTGATGGATCTCATTATTAATTAAAGAATCATTTAGCTTGCATAATTGTCTTCTGCCATACATAATTCCAACCTTTCAATGTCTCTTCAAGTTGGCTTATTAGACTAAATGCACTCCTTTGTTTTGGTGACACCATCAATCACAGCCTCTTGATGGAGGGACTCCACAGTGGGGTGAATAATATGTACAGAGGCCTTCTTTGTCCCCATGATGGAACTTACCAACAGGTAACATCATTCGTAAATTTTTTTTTTTGCTCCTTTAAAACTAGAGAATTAAGATCCCACAATCTGCAGTTGAGGAGGTCAGGTTGCCAGTTGGAAGAAATTAGCCATTTGTTGTTAAGCGTCTGCTGAGATATATGAACGTTTCAGGACTTTGGAACAAACTGATGACAAGATATAAGAATGTCTAAATCAGGCACAATTGGTCTACTACAGCCAAGCAGGCTATACTCACATCAACTATATATTATTTACAAACTTTAAAATAAAAGGGAGTCTAGCAAAGAATGGTTCTCATTGTACAGTAAGTCAGACAGATTAAAACTCCTGAGGCATTGAAAGCACTGTAGTCAACTCATACAGATTTTCCTCTTTATTTTGTCAGAAGAGAAACAGAGGCATCATGGAAAATACCCTTATTTGATGGAACATTTAGACACCATCTTTAAACTGGCTTGGGAGCAACAGGAAATGTCAAGTTGGGTCAGATCCATGGGTCCATTAGACCTGCTGGCTAAAAGGAATAGTGTAGGTGAGAAGCAGAGTATTGGGAATAAATAAATGATTTGCTCTCTGGCATTAGCTTCAAAAGGATGTTAAAATGCTCTCTCAAACATCCATAGCTTCCCTTCACTTAAGTCCACAACTTCATTTGTCTTCTTAATGTATGACTTCTTGGCCTCTGCAGGTTTGCTTCCAACCATGTAAAATTAGACCTCTCTCAAGAGTCAGGGTGAGTTTTTGGTTTACTTATTCTGACACTTTTTGGAACAAATGTGTGTGAACAAAACAAATTCCTTTCAAAAGAGTCTAAAATGTTCTCTCTGGGTGTGTTGAATGTTTCTCATTGCAGAACATGTTCTTGCTGTAGCATCAGATGTTCAGGGAATTCAAATTGATAATTTAAAAAAATCATTTGTCTGGTCATATTATTTATTAGAAAATATTTTAGATTTCTACAGTTAATATATCAGAAAAAACTTGGGAAAGACATAATTTATTAAAATTTAATAAGGTTAGTAAACCATTTTTAAGTTTTTAAGTATATAAGTATGTTAGCCAGCCTTCTGATGGTATCACTATAACACTGGATAGAACAGCTTAGGGGAGGAAAAGATTATTTTGAGAATAATTTCAAAGGTTCAGCCCCTGGCTGGCCAAATCCATTGCTCTGGGCCCAAGGTCAGGCAGAATTTCATGGCATGGTGGAGGGCAGCTGCTCAATTCATGGCTGTTCAGAGGCAGAGAGAGAGGGAGGACCCAGAGGGACAAAATGTAATCCCCAAGAGCTGCCCCCCACAGAACAACTTCCCTTAGTCATGCTATACCTGCCTATAGTCATCATCAAGTCCATGAGTCTTTTCAAATAATTAATCCATCAAGTGGATTAATCCACTGATTAGGTTTCATCTCTGACCATCACTGTATTGTCTATCACATGGGCTTGGAGGGGCCTCATATCCAAACCATAATCTAAGGCATATGCAATGTTCAAATTCACAAACTACAAAATGGCATTGAGTAAGAAGTCAGTTTCCACCTCTCTCCAAAACACTGCAATTTTATGTAGGAAAGCATGTTGTCAATGTCTTCACTATTATTCTAGGTATAGTTTTCAAGAAATGTTCTATATATTTATATGCATTTATACTATATAGATAGATAGAGATACATATATGTGTTCACACAAATGTTTGCAAGATACAAAACTTTTGTGGAATTTTCTTTTATCATAGAATGTATTTTGGGTCCTCTTCATATTTGTATATGTAGAAATACCTTGATTTTCTTAATAGCTATAGAATAGTCCATTGTACAAACTTATTCTGAGCTGTTTCTAAAAAGGGCACTAACTCTCCCTCTGATGTGTAGTTTGGGGATTTTGAAGAAAGTTTAAAAAGATCTGGATCACCAGATCATATCTATTGTCCTATGATACCAACAGAACTGGGATTTTATTATCTGAATTTTGCTTTATGAATGAATAATTCTCTAGGCTTCTCTCTTACCCAAATATATTTTTTTTTCTGAATCCATTAATGTGGCTCAAATATAAATGAAACTTAACAAAATTGAAGAAATAAATCCAAATTTTTTGGACCCCTACATCATAGCATTCACAAAAAGCGACTCAAAGAGAGTCATAGAGCTAACAGAAGAGCTACAACTATAAAACTATCAGAATATAGGAGTAAATCTTTGTATGCTAAGTTAAGCAATACTTTCTCAGAAATGATGTTAAAAGTATAACTTAAAAGAGAAAATTGGCAAGTGGAATTTCCTCAAAATTAAGAATGTTTTCTTCAAAGGTAGTCATCAAGATGGTGAAAAAGATAACTTGTAGATTGAGAGAACATATTTGCAAATGATATATCTGGTAAGCAAACATAAAATATTCACAATACATAAAGGACTTTTACAAGTCAATATTTAATTTTAATTCTTTGTCCAATTGAATAAATGGGCAAATAATTTAAATAGACATTTCTCTACAGATGATTTACAAATTGTCAATAAGCACATTAAAAGATGCTCCGTGTCATCAGTCATTAGTGAGATAGCAAATCAAAACCATAATGAGACACCAATTCACACCACCAGCATGTCTGTAATCAAAATGACAAGCAATAACAAGGATGGGTGAGGATGTAGAGAAAATGGAACTTGCATGCATAGCTGGTGGGAATAGAAACTGGTGCAGTTGCTTTGGAGAATAGTTTGGCATTTGGGAGTTGCCCATAATTGATATTTTCCCATTTTATCTGTTCTCTGAAATAGTGCATGACATGAGTTAGAAGTATTTCTAGCTTGTATGTTTGGTAGAATTTTAATATTACTTGGGGTCTACTGTTTCCATTGGAGAATTATTTATTTTGGGATTATAAGATATTATGATTTGGAACTGAATGTCTCTCCAAAGCCCATGTGTTGAAAGCATGGTCCCCAAATCATCATGGTTCAAAGATAGGGGTTGCAGGCAATGATTGGATTATGAAAGCTCTGATCTAATCAGTGGATTAATCCACTTTGCTACCTAGTTTGAAGGAAGTAGATTACAGGGAGCATGCCCTGGAAGGGTTTACTTTCTCCCCAATTCTACTCTATTTCTCTCTGCTTCTTGGCTGTCTTGTGTTTTCTTCTGTCTTGCCCTTTTGTCATCATGTTATTTCTAATCTCACCACAAAAGAAATGAAGCTGGCAGACCATGGACTGAATGCTCTGAAACTGTGGGCCAAAATAAACTTTTCCTCCTCTAACTTGTTCTTGTTAAGTATTTCAGTTACAGTGATGCAAATCTGACTAACAAACAGGTCTATTCAGATTCAGATTTTCTTCTGGTTTTGGATTCAGGATTGGAAAGTTCTATTTGTTTGTCTGGATGGTTGTCTATTTTATGTTTGCAAATATATTAATGAAGTTGCCTATGCAATATTCAATATCTAGAATTATGGCTCATTTTTGTCTAATATTGTTCATTTATTCTCCTCTCTTGTTGAGTTTGCTGAAAGAATTCCACATTTTTATTTCAAGAAAACAATCTTTCAGTAGATACATTGTATTTTTTTTTTGTTACAGACTTTCTTAATCTTTAGTCTTTTATTGTTATTTTCTTCCTGTGACATTTTTAGAGTGGTGTTCTTTTCCTAACTTGCCTATGTAGATGCTTAACTTATTAATTTTTAGCCTTCATTTCTTCTGTTTTGTTAAAATCAGTTTTAAATGACAAATCATAATTATATGTATTTATGAGGTACAATGTGATATTTTGATATGCATGGAATGATTACATAAAGATAATTAATATTTTCATCCTTTTGCATCAATTTTTTTATGGTGAGACTTTAAAATTTATTCTGTTCTAGTAAAATTTCTAAAACTAAAGTTTAGCTATATTCTATAATATTTGGTTTTGTGGTATTTTTATTATCACTGAAATCTAAGTATTTTGGCTTTCCACAATGCTTTTTAACTTTGATTTAAAAGAATATTTGGTAATGTGTTTTCACACCATCAAATGCATTAGTTTTCCAATCTATTTTTAATTATTAATTTCTAACTTAACTGCATTTTTATTACAGTTAATAATTAATATATAATAACAATGTATGAGATCCTCTGTTCAATTCCAAGCACTGAAAAAAAAAGTGTTCAGAGAATGTATCATAACCAAAGTTTGTTATTCATTAATAACATACTTTTGTAGTATACATGCTTTGTAGTATGTATTATACATGCTACATGTATGTTGTATACATATGTATAGTAGAATATATACTATGTATGTAGTATGCATACTTCATAGTATGTATTAATAGTTTTCATAAATGTTTTTGAGTACTGAAAATACTGTATATTCTGTATTTATTGGTACGTTAGTCTATACATGCCAATTATATGAGGTTTTTTATTTTGGTTAGATACTTCTACTATTAATATTTTTATTTGTTGCTATATTAGTTAACTGTGTGAAGGGTTTTGAAATACACCATTATGATAGTGATTTGCTGATTTCTTATAATTATGCAGTAAATAAAATTTGATTGTACTTATTCTAAACTATCACTGGGTATGCTGGGTATGCACAAGTTTAAAAATAAATGTTCTCTCATCATATAGTGACATGTTTTATCTTTCACAATGAATTTGACAATGTTCGGTTTCTCTTATATTAGTATAGCTATACCATCTATGTTTTGATTAACATTCTCCTGACTTATCTTTTCCCTTTCTTAAACGTTTTAAAATTTCTCTATTCCTGTTTTTGTTTTGTTTTTCCTCTTCCCGTATTTCTTCTTCCTCTCCTCCTCCTCCTCCTCCTTCTCCTTCTTATTTTTCTCCCTCTGTTTTATTTCTACATCTCTCCTTCCCTCTTGCCCTCCCCCTTCTCCCCCTCCCTCCCTTCACCAATTTGGTCATCTTCTTGTTTTAACAAGACCATAAAGAAAGACCATGTGCATTTACCATAATTACTTATTTAT
Source organism: Urocitellus parryii (assembly GCF_045843805.1). Taxonomy (NCBI): domain Eukaryota; kingdom Metazoa; phylum Chordata; class Mammalia; order Rodentia; family Sciuridae; genus Urocitellus; species Urocitellus parryii. The sequence continues at coordinate 79,467,121 of NC_135542.1, read as the reverse complement.
ATGGATTTACATCTTTCAACTTAATTGTGCTTCTTACTTGTCCCAAGTTTTATGTTTTCTTTTCCTTTCCTCTTTCCTTCTAGAATGCTTGGTTATATATATATATATATTTTTTTTCTTTCAGTTTCTTCCTTTCCACTTAAGAATTTTTATGACCTATTTATATTAGCTTAATGATTACCCTATATATTTCAGCAGGCAAACATAATTTATCAAATCTAAGTCACTGTTTTCACTTTCAACCTCAATGTTCCATGAGCTATAGGCTATTTTAATGTAAAACATCCACTGATTTTATTTTGCCTTTTGTTTACTTTTTTCGGTTTTGTTTCTTTATTTTTGAACCTCATGAAGAATTTATCACTATGATTTCACAAGCCAACATTTATTTATATTTATCCACATATTATCATTTTCCTTTGCTCATAATTTATTCTTGTTTCTCAATGCTAACATCTGGGATCACTTTCCTTCTTTGTGAATTACATCTTTTAAAAGTTCCTTCAGAGAAGATCTATTGATAGTGAACTATTAGTTTTGTTTCCCAAAAAGCTAATTATTTTACCCTCTTTCTTGAAAATTACTTTCATTAACATGCAATCTTGATTTTGACGGTTATTTTCCCTGAGCACATTGACGATATTACCATGCTGTTTGGGTTCCATTGTCACTGTTGAGAAGTTGGCTGTCAGTTTATCACACCATTGAAGGTTCTCATTTTTCTCTTGGTACTTTAATATGTTTATGTCTTTTATGATCTGTAGCTTCATGAGTCTAAGCATTTATTTTCCTGGTTAGGATTCATTTAGCTAAATGAATCTGAGAATTGCTACTTTGAAAAAATAAATTCTGGAAAATTCTCAATTACTAACTTCAGTTCTTTTCTCTTGGAAACTTAATTAGACATCTATTAGGACTTGTTGCTCTTCTATATTGATTTAACATTTTCAGTGTTTTACATATCTTTTCTTCTCTCCAGATAGACGTTAAAGCTCATAAAATTTCTGTCCTTGTGTCTACTGAACATTTCAGCCTATCTATTGAGTTATATATTATTTCTAGAATTTCTGTTAGTTTCTTGTTCAAATAGGCTTTTACATTTTTGCAACCTATTTTTCAGTCTTGTATTTGCTTTCTTAGCACTAATTGTACATATTTCTTGTAGACCCTGTTTCCGAGAAATATATTTTATAAAGTCTTTGTCCAATCATGTTATTCAGAAATAATGGACTTGGTGTCTTGCTTTTATGTACATGATGTACATAGTTCATGAAACCTTATTTGTGGAGATCTTGGAAGCCTGAATTAAAGGTAGGTTCTTCTAGAATGAAAGTATCCTGTGTGTTCACACCAAACTCTGTGTACCTGTGTGTTGTGTTTGACAACTTAGACAGTCTAAAATATACCTGACACACCCATGCCATGGCAAGGTTATGGTTTTGAACTTTTTTGGAGATACAACCCTTCCCATATCCCACCCAATGCCTTCCAGATGGTGTGCTGGTGATTGGCTGGGTGACCGGGATGTGTTTACTTGTGTTCATATTACACTGAGTATGTGGCCCTTGAGTGATTATTTGTATGCAGGAGTGTCTCCTGTTATATTTCCCACTTGAGGTGATTCCTAGACTTTCTCCTGCTCATGCCCTCAGAGATCAAGAAAACCAAAACCAAATTTACTTGAGACAACAAATATTCTCAAGACAAAACCAGATTCAGGGCTACTAACTCTCTTCCTTCCTCCTTTTACTTAATGTTTGGCTGAGCATATTACTTGCCAACTTGCTACTTACAGGTATTGTTCAAAAATGAATATAGATATAAAACGGTTTTATTTGTTTCCAGCAAAACAATCAGTTGTGGGAATTAGAGTTCAATAAATATTTAAGGAATGAATGAAATTGCAGGTCTTCCTGTATCCTTTTGATAGTTCATCCAAACTCAAACTCACACAGAACAGAAGAGAATAGATCCTTTCCCAGAGGGTATTTCTCTACATCTATACCTCATCTACAAAGCAGCAGAAAACAGGAAATATGAAGGGAAAAGAACTCTTTTTCACTTTGCTTTTTTTGCTAAAAGAGAAGAAAGAAGAAAACAAGAGGAAGAGAAGATGGAAAAAAAATATAGAGAATGGCTTGGAGCTATGGAGTACAGGCCCCTGCATGGGTGTTTATCATTTGGGAGTACTTCTACATTTCTTGTTCATATTTGGAACAGTTGTCGATTATTGTACAGATGTCCCTGTGCATCTATTGCCAGGAGTGAATCTGCTCTGACTCTTCCGAGTTTCCCAACCTCACACTCTGATCTCATCCAGTGTCACTGCAATACTGTGCTAAAAGAGGAACCCAGTGGTTTTCTGAAAAGAATGTTAAAGTGAATATTGGTGGCAGAGGGAAGGAAAATGCTTACTCTAAATTCTCCAGAAATCATTTCAAGAACCTGTCATCTTTCATTTCCCTCCCCTCTCCTTTTGCATGAGACCTTTCATGAGAAATACCTTTGTTCCTCTACCCCATGGCCTGGGTGGCCAAAATCAGTGAAATGATTCCATTTCTCAAAACTACATTAACGGAAAAGTGGCTGAAGAAAGCCTGATTCTTTCATAAGTCATAATGCTTTTAGAAGCATTTTATTATCTCCCAGGATGAAATATATGACATCCTGTAATAGGTCCTAAATATCAGGACCTTTAACTCTTCTCAAGGTGAGCACCTTCCTCTGCTCAGGCCTATGTCTCACTGTCTCTCAAGGACCATGGGGCATTAATGGACACCCCACACACTCCTAAGGATCAGAATTAGATGAGTTTTTTTTTTTTCATCTATGCATGTTTCCCAAATGAAGGAACATTTGACAGGAACACTCTCAGGCAGAAATGGCACAAGAGAAATATGGCATCGTCAAACAGAGCATGAGAGGTCAGTTGATGGGAGAGGGCCTCCTTGCTTAACGGGAGCTCGTGACTGACCCTGTCCAGATGAGGAGTGAATTTCTAGAATACAGACCACTCCACACATTGAATGGTAAGAAAGGCCAAAGCACCTCAGTCACGTCTTGCTTAGAAAACTTTCTCGTGCCCATGTGAGTGCTCTTGCAACATGGATTTTGCTAGTGGACTTTGCTCCAGTTTACAAAAAAAAAAAAGGAGTTTGGTGGTGGGTGGGGGAGGGGCTCCCCACGTGGGCTCTCTCCACAATGAGTCACTGCACTGGACCTCCGTCCTGACATCACGCTTCAATCAAAAACTTTTTGCACAAAATGTCACTTTCAAAGTTGCGGTTTGGGGGGAAAAAGTGTCTTTATAAAAAATTCATGGCCACAATGATCTGATAATGCAGTGTTCTGATACCAGCAGATGTTTTGTCTAACATGTTCCCTGAAGCTGTACTCTGTGCCTTCATATCTTTCATTTCCAGTTGCTATCTGCTGACTGTGGGATGTCATGTACGTACCCTATAGCTATGCGCGGCAATTCGCATCTAACACCACCGCGCGTAATGAGCTTCACAAGATGCTTGTCGCAATAACTCCGTACTTCCCTAACCATATGGAACACAACACTCTAAAGCCCATAGACACTTTTTTTTATTACAGTTCAGATCCTTAAAACATAATCTGTGTGATGTCTAGTGAATGTACGTGAAGAGCTGCTGAAAACAAAGTTAACACTTGTTCACATCATCTGTTACAAATGTCCAATTTGGGACAATAAATTTTCTCGGAACCTGTTCTTTTGCTGACTCGTTGCTTTATCTTTTTTTTCCTTTTTCTCTCACGTCGTTTTTTTTATGAACTATGCATATGTATTAAATGGGATTTGTTGTCCCTAGATACCAATTTGCATAAAGTACAAGCCATCATTGGTTGGAGAGAAGCAAATTACTTCTCCGGCAAGATCACACTTTATTTTTTTTTTTTTTTAATTTTAACAAACCGCAGGCAGAGGCTGTTAACAGTACTTAGCCAGATATGCAAAGTATCACTTTTCTCAAAAGCAGCTTGATCAATGAGTGGGAAGAGGAAAAAAAAAAAAGTGGGAGGTGATATTATTCAATTAAGTCCCATAGAAAGCTGACCTGGAGCAGCCATGCCCATACCTGTTCAGCCACCTGTCCACCTGTCGGTAAGCTGAGCCTCTGCTTTTCCCCTTCAGTGCAGGTCAGGTATTCAAGGTTTCTGAGAACAAAAACCGAGAGACTTAGCAGAGAAGTGAGACCAAGTCAGCAGCTTTTAAAAATAACAAGAATCTCTCAGTTTTATTCTCTGCTTCTCAGAAAACTCACCGCTTTTGATTTATTTCTTTTTCAAGTTATCCTTGCCATCCTTTCCTTTGCAACTTAATAGTCAAGCAGCTTTCTGTCAACAGCTCTGCTTGTAATTGCTGACTCCAAATGTCTTGTAAACTACAAGTAAGACCTGCACCCCCACCTCTGCCCATCACAAAAAGCAGATTTCCCTAGCAGATGCAGGAAGGCATGGAGGCCATGGCGGATGGAGCCCCACCATCCAGGCCCACACCAGCCCTTGGGTGCCTGCTTCCCACTTTTCTTGTGCTGTACACCTGTGACAAGTTGGCAATGGCTGGGGTGATAACACAGAGACTTGCAAATTCCAGCTTGTCCCTCTGCTAAGCAGAGCTGTGCTAGTTTTTTTGCTAAATAAAGAAACAAACAGCTCTTTTAGCCAAGAATCTCAGACAACGTATTGGGGGTGGAAGTTGTGAACCTTAGAAACAGCTGGGAATAAATGACACTCTCCAACTTTTGACAAACTTGCCACAGAAACTTTAGAAGACTTGGTCTGACTTAGATGCACATTTCAGTTAAGTTTATGTTCCAGGGGCTTTTGATATGTGTAACAAAATAATTGAATTTTTAATATCACTTTAAATCATTCGGACTAGAGTACATAGAAGTTCCTTACAAAGAGCAAATATTTGTTCTAACCATTGTAACCTCTAAAGGTAAACAAGAAACCGTTAGCAAAGTCTGTTCCCCCTCTTGGGAGGGGCCATTCCATCATTATTCATTTATGAGGATCCAAGAGATTTGAATATATAATTTATTCCTCTTGCCTTGTCAGGAGGCCAAGCAAAAATAGAAATAAATGAGTGAGAAGCCATCAGGCTTGATGACGTGAAAGGTTTATGCTACCAGCCACCATATCTATCTTTGAGGACTACACAAAAGTGACCAAAATTTACCACTCTAAACCTAGAGAGTCTGTGAATGTGGGTGTGTGGGTGTGCATCCCCTCACCACTGTGCTCCTAGAGCCCACAGAGTGGTTCTTATGAGATGTCCAATACCATTTGTTCAATGGATCAGTGAATGGTTGAGGTATAAACTGATGAACACATAATGGGAGTGGGCTGGGCCCAGCAAACTATATATCTGTTACTAGCACCGGAGTCAAAGATTAATGAAATTTCTGTGTGCAAAATTTCATCCTCTAAATTCCATCAGAGAAGCATTTTTGAATACCTGCATTGTTCCAAGAAATAAACTAAACACTGCTGACAGTGAGATTTATTGGATAGAATCAAATATGGATCGTGGAAGAGGAACCAACCACACAATATCACCTAATGGATTGGTAAATTTGGGCAAATTACTCACTGTCCTTGGGCTTTTTGTTGCTTCCTTTGGAAAATGAGGGGAACTCCCTCTAGCATAGAAATGTTCTGATGATTAAAGGAGATTAACCAAAGTCAAGTTCCCAGTCCATTCTAACTACTCCCTGTGAATTGGTCTCCTTTCTACTTCCTGACCCTTCAGAACTTGTGATCTAATTCTCCTATTTTAGATGAACACACTAACTGTACTCCCAATAGAGGACGATTGTAGAAGATTTAGAAGCACGAAATTACTTCTTTTGAAAAGAAAAAATGCCTGAAAAAAGAGCTCCTTGTGGTTTTTCATCCTACCCCGTTTCCGCACTAATGCTGGCCAAAGATCTTTCTTTCTTCCATGCAATTTTCCAAACCATACTCAATCACACAAGCCCTTAGAGCTTAGGGAATGGGGCTTCCAAGCCTACAAGGGTTCTTGCACTGCTTGTTGAACCTCAAAACATAAATATTTCCGTTCCAGGTGCTCTATCAGCTCTTTGCTGAATAACAGATAATTCCAAATAACAGCAATTTATTGTTCGTCACAGTCGGTGGGTTGGCTGATTGGTTTCACTTCATGTTGGGCCTAGATTCACTCATGGGACTACATTAAGCTACAGGGTTGGCTGGGCTGAAATTTCCCCAAAGACCTTGTTTCCTGGTTAGTGCTGTTTTTCTGGAGTACCCTGGTTCTCCTCTATGTGGCACCTTGTCCTCCAACGGGAAGACAGATTTCCTTCTGTGGTGGTCTGAAGGAAATCTTCCAATATGGTAAACATGCAAGCTACATGGTCTTCTAAGGACAAGGCTCCACAACTTGCACAGAATCATTTCTACCACATTCTATTGGACAAAGCAAGTCATAAGATCAACTCAGTGTCAAAGGGGTAGAGAAATAGACTTCCCCTCTGGCCTGGAAGCATGCCATGTTACCTTGCAGAAGGTTGGATATATTGGAGTAAGAGGTGTCTCTATATATTAAGCAATCAACTCCAGTGTCCTCTCCACTTTGATATTGAAGATTTGTGTCTAAGTTGTCTTTTGATGAGATTTTTTTTTTCCAGTGGCCTACTTTGGAAGGACTTTTCCTTTTAAACTGTCTAGTTTCAAAAGATCACTTTGGGCACCAAGGCCCTACTCCTAAGTTCATTAATGTGTTCTTATAAACAGAGGATTGTCAAATTTTGTTTCATAATTTCTTCTTTTGCCTTATAATTTCTCCAAGAAGAAGGAACAATAGAGAATTATTTCCATGCTATTATGAAATGTACTAATATATTTAGAAAACAGAACAATTAAAATTATTAGTGGTTTAAAATGATTATTAAAAAAATACTTAGGTCTACATCCAACAGAATGTTTACAGAATGTATATGCAAAAGAACTATAAAAATATGATGAAAAACATTAAAAGTTTCAGCTCAGCCTGATGACACACACCTATAATCCCAATGGCTTGGGAGACTGAGGCAGGAGGATTGTGAATTCAAAGCCAGCCTCAGCAATGGCAAGGCGCTAAGCAATTCAGTGAGACCCTGTCTCTAAATAAAATACAAAATAGGGTTGGGGATGTGGTCAGTGATTGAATGTCCCTGATTTCTATCCCTGGTACCACCCCTCGCAAAAAAAAGTTTCAATAAATAGAGGACTATTTCATGTTTATAGATTGAAATACTTAATATTATTAAGATGTAAATTCATCCCAACTTGTTGTAAGTACTCCTCAGTAAAAATATTAGAAAGCTACTTTGTTGATAGCAACAAAGTTACTCTAAAGTTTAATGGAAAGATAAAATACCAGATAGCCAACATAATACTAAAGAATAACACAGTTAAATGATTGTCACTACTCAATTTGAAACATACAGCAAAACTATGATAATTGAGATGAGTTGATATTAGCAAAACCACAGGCAAAATCATTGGAACAGAACTCAGAAAGTACACTAATACAAAAATAGTCTATTGATCTTTCACAAGATGGAATGGTAAGACAACAAAGAGAAGATAGTCTTTTCAACCATTAGTGCTAAAACCAGAAGACATCAAAATGGAAAGAAAAACAAATAAGCAAACAAACAAAACTAGACACAGACCTTATGCTTTCACACACACAAAAAAAGTTTAAAATGTATCAGAAGAATAAAAACAAAACACAATACAGCAAAATTCCTAGAAGAAAATGTAAGAGGCAAACTCTGTGATTTAGATTTTGTGATGAGTTTTTACATACAACACCACAAGCATTATCTATGAAAGAAAAAAATTGATAAATTATGACTTGTTAAAATTAAAATCTTCTACTCTTTGAATAATATTTATTCAGAGAAGAAGACAAGTCACAAACTGGAAAAAAAAATTTGCAAACCACATATCTGATCAAATCGTTGTATCCACATCATGCAGAGGACTCTTAAAACAGCAATGAGAAAATAAAGAAGCCCATGAAGAAAGGGTGAAGTATCTGAAGAGACATCTCAGATACACAGATGGCAAATAATCATATGAAAAAAAATGCTCAATATAATTTGTCATCCAGAAATTTGATGCCGAATTTTGCCAAATGGTTTTTGAAATCTATTATAATAATTATTTTGCTTTAGTCTGTTATTATAATGAATTGCATTGATGAGCTTTGAATGTTGAGCCAGTCTCATGTTCCTGAGATAAACCCTACGAAGTCATAATGTATGAATATTCTTTTGTGTACTGCTTTTTTGATGAATACTTCATTGAATATTTATGTGTTAATATTTATGAAGGATCTATTGGTCTACAGTCTTTCATCTATTGTCTCATTTTTGTCTGACTTTTTAAATAAAGGTAAAATTACACTAACAAAATAAGTTGAAAATGTCCTATTTTTTGAATAAAGGTATTTATACTTTATATATTTTTTAAAAAATATTTAGTAGACTTTATCCATGAAGCCAGTTGGCCCTATACTTCTTCACTGGAGAGTTATTAATTTTGAATAGTTTTCTTTAATTGATATAAGGCTTATCAGGTTATCTACTTCTTACTGAGTGAATTTTTGTAGTTTCTGCCTTTCAAATAATTGATCCATGATATCTAAGTTGTCAAAGTAATAGGCATTTTTTTTTATCTCTTTCTTCCTATTTGAAGATTTATTTTTATTGTTATCTGAGGATCTATAGTCACATACCTTTTTATTCCTGGTGTTGAAAATTGATGTATTCTCTCTTTTCTCTTGGTTATTCTGATGAAATATTTGTAAATTCTATTGAATTTTCATTGAATAATCTTTTGGTTTAATTTATAATTTTTGTTGTGTTTCCTTGTTGTCAATTTCATTATTTTCTCTCCTTATTTGTACTATTATCTTTTTTTATGTTCATTCCATAATTTGTTCCTTCTTTTTCTAGCTTGTTAAGATGAAGACTTAGATCATTGACCTTGAGGTCATTTTTTGTTCTACAATTAAGCATTTAATGTTATAAAAATTTCCTCTAGCTACCATTTAAGCTTCATCCTACAAATTTAGCTTCATCCCCTTCATTTTTATGATGTTGAAAACATTTCATCTTTTCACTTCAGACTTGGCCTTTATTGTATGTCTATCTAGATAAGTTCTAATTACTAAATATTTTAGCATTTTTCAGATATATATTGGTTCTGATTTCCATTATGATCAAATAAGGTACTTTGTATTATTGCCATTTTAAAAAAGAAATATTGAATAGAACATTTAAAATTTTTGTTATGGTTTGTTACAAGACTTAGTTGGTCTAGGTGACTTTTTATGTGTATTTGATAAGAAGGTGTATTCTGCTGTTTTAGACATAGTGTTCATCAAATTATTTGATAGTACTGTTGAGACTCTATATCTTTGCTGATAGTCTGTCTATGCACTTATTTATTGATAATTTGAAAAAGAGTGCTGAAGTTGGAAAGTATGATAGTGGATTTAAATTTCCTCTTTGCAGTCCTATTTTTTTCCCTATGAATTTGTCAAATTTTGTTTGTTGCTTCTTTATTCTTATAGTAGTTTTAGATTGTTTCCTTTACATTTTGAATATTATATTGGAGACTCTGGGTACCATTAAGTGTTTCTGGTGAAAATTAAACTTTTATTTTATCAGGCAGTCAACTCAGGTTCAGACTGAATATTTCCTTTTGGGTGGCGATTCCAAAGCTAGTTAAGACTTTAGAGCTTTATTTTGCTTTGTGTATGCCATGAATGTGTACCTCTCACAGGTCACTGTGGGACTTGAATGGTGAGCTTATACTATGGTTCAGTTCTCATCCTGTGCTGGGCTGGTTTATATCTATTACATACATGCTCAGCCTAGGGGTGAGTCTAGGACTTTTGTCAGTTCTTGTACAGAGATGGGTTCCAAATGTGAAAGATTAAGAAAGGAAATAAAACAAAATATATTTCCTTTTTTATTGTTCCCAATAGCAGAAGAGGCAGAACCTAAAAGGAGGAATAATGGAGACCTAGCCATTCTTTTCCCCTCAATCCCACCCAGGCACACATGCATACAAATACACACTATTAAACACATAGTGGAAAGGGAGAGCCTTGAATGGGATGTGAAACAGATGTTTTAGACCAAATTGGACAATTTTGGTAACTAAAAGTAACCAGAGAGTTTTAGAGTTAGACCGATGTGTCATGCAAATGTCTGCTACCCTTTCAAAATTGTCTTGCAAAATCCAACTAGTCCATAGTTGTACTTCCACAAACTGGAAAATTCTTAATAAATGGTTAGAACTTCCTAAGCTATTTACCATTCAAAAGGGCGCATAATAGAAGCTCTTGTATGGGGTTCAGATAGTAAGACAACCAGACCAGGAACATCAGCAAGTTGTTCCAGAGGTAGTAAGCTCTTATAACATCCTCTGGTGCTGAGAACTCTGGCAACTCACCCACCATAGACAGGGACTGTAGTTGTTCCTCAGACTCTCATATTCTATGACCAGCTTCCATTCAGGGTGACATATTTTCCTTCACATCTGCTATATCTTCAATCAGAGTACAACGAAGACATATAAACCATCTGTTACCCTCAGGGTGATTTCCTATAACCTTGTTCTGAGTTGATTGTATACTTCAATCCAACAACCTCCCCCTCCCCCTGCCTTTTTAATCTTTTTATTTTAACCTTAAATCAGGTCTAAGTGAATAAAAATCACCAGGGGATGTCAAAAATATGAAGATGTACATGACAATGGTCATAAATAAAACAAACTTGCAAAATAATACATGTGTACAGATCATCACAAGAAAAGAAGGTATAATGAAAACAAAATGTTACTGAAGTTCAGAGATGGGAGACGTCACTTCTGGCTTCCCAGTTTCATACAGAAGTGACATTTTGAACTAAACCTTAAAAGATAAGAAAGATTTCGCTAGGCAGAAATTGGTACAGGTAAGACATTCCCTGCAAAGCAAGTAGCATGAAAATATTATAAAGCTAAGAAATGTTCAAGGATTGCTTAAGTGACAGAAACCAGATCAGTGGAGCTTAGTGCACCTCTTGATATTAATTGTGGTTGCAAAATACATGAGGCCTTGAATACCAAGACAAGGTTTTCTTCATTTTAGAAGTAAATAGGAGGACATTTAATATTTAGGGGGAAATATAAGATAGATAGATAGATAAAACAGATTGATATGATATTAATGTTTAGGAAACCTGGCTAAAGGTTATTCCAGAATTCTTTGTAAAATTCTAGCCACTATTCAGTAAGCCTGAAAATATGGCAATTTTTTTTTCAAAAGCTACACTTTAAAAAATAAAATAAGAACTTTAAGAATTATTCTGGCACCAGTGAAGATTTAGGATGGCTCCTCAGAGGGTATTTTGTTGACAGCAACATGGAAAGTTCTACGTGGTTATCATGAAAATCCAGACATAAAACCTGTGCTGGTTAAGAGATACCTAAGATTAAGAGAATTCTAGGTGAATCCATGAGGGTTCCTAAGAATGTTCAGAATATGGGATTGTTCAAAATGTCCATATAAATGTGTGTGTGTGTTTGTGTGTGTGTGTTTGTGTGTACACACTGAAGTAATTCTTTTGGCCTTGTGTAGACTGAGTTCTAGGTGACTATGATGTCTGAGTTAAATGGATTAAATATGAAGTCTTAGGAAACTGGCTTGTGACTAAGGTTTAACTTTAAGAATCATTATGGATCATGAAAAGTAAGCTTTTGAGTCTTGGTTAGAAACAAAAGAAAGTGTTACAGAGAATTGAAGACAGAACCTTGAGGATGTCCATTTCTCTGAGTAAGAAGAAAGGCAAGGAATCAATAAAGGGGACCTTGGTTGCCAATGTTTTCAAAGGCTTCTAATGAGCCCTATCTCCTGACTTTCATATCCTCCTGTAATTTCCTCATTTTGCACATGAGCTGGGCATCATGACTGGTTTCTAATTAATAAAATGCAGCCAAGAGGTGAAATATCACTTCCAAGGAGAGGTCCTAAGAGATGATGTCTTCCATCTTTTTGGCATTATCTTTTCCTGCCACCTAACACCACCAGCAAGGATCAGAGGGCAGATGCCAGCCAATAGCTAGTGAGGAAATGAGACCATCTACCACCAGTCTCAGAGGAATAAATTCTGCAAACAATCACATGGGTGAACCTGAAAGCAGGTCCTCAGATTCTCCCCTAGTCAAACTGTCAGGTTACATCACAGTTCCTGGACCAACATCTGACTGCAGCTTCTTGAGAAATTCTGTAGCCGAGGATCCAACTGAGTCAAGTCTGAACCAAGGCCCAGGACACTGGGAGATATAGACATCATTGTTTCAATTTGTGATGCTCAGGTGTAACTTGTTATACAACAATAAATATATAGACAGAGGTAGATACTTGGGAGAAACAGGAACAGGAAGAAGTTAATGTACAGACGTAGAAGACCAAAGAAAAAAGAGACTCCAAGATGGAGGGAGTAATCATCAGACTACATATGGCGGAGAGGTTGCATAGGTTACTGGCTATGAATAGCCCCTTGAATTTGGAAGCTTAGTTTTGAGAAAGCTCTTTGAGGGAAGTCCAGTGGGTAAAACATAGCTTCAGATGGTGAGCATGAGAATACTTGTCAAAAGTCCACTGCTAATTTGGGGTGTCTAGCAGAAAAAAAAAAAGAGAAGTTAAAACAGTGGCTTGAGGAAAGTTTCTTATTTTCATGATATAAATTTCTAGACTTATCTCTAGGAAGAGAGGAGGTCTAAAGATTCAAAGAAGTATGATGGAGACAAAAAATGATTTATTGTGCACCTACTCTGAGGTTCATGCTGCTTTCAGCACTAGAGACATAACAGCACAAAAAAGAAAGTGGCAAAGATCTTTACTTATTATAGTTTATATTCTAGTAGAAAAACATAGGAAATGTGTTAGTGCTGGTGTGTGTCATCAGGGAGAGATATTCTCAGGTAATATTCAGTGTTTTTGGAAGGGAAAATACTTCCCCCTTCAAGAAAAAAAAAAGGTTAAAATGTCATAGGAAATAAGAGAGACACTCTTAAATGGAGAGGAGGTTAGGACAATTGAGCCATTCTGTTGAGAGAAGTGGCCTTTTATTTCTGCTTTTGCCTAATGCTTCTCTTAGCGCATGTTTGTCAACAATTTGCTGGGCTCCTACCTCCTTCCCTCTATTTATGTGGAAATTAGCACATGTTGGAGGACTAACTGTTGATGTACAATCTTGGTCCCTTCATTATGGATGGTGATATAATTCACAGTAACAAAGGTAGTACGTTTTCCAATTACACATTCTATTGTCTCATTAGCTGTCATACGTCACCTGCACCTACCTATCAAGTAGCACATTTTACTTCATTATGTGCCCCCAGTCATCTTTAGTGACAAGCAGCCTAGCCTGAATTGTCACAACAAGCCCTAATTTCAAGCAGCAAACCATATTTCAGTTGCATTTTAGAACAAATTTATGTATCTAATATGGTTTCAGCAAATGTGAGTGCAACAGGATTGATTTCATGTGCTCCCCCACTCCATATTAATATATGGCATATAACTTTTAACCATTGTTTTCAGAGTAACATCCAGTTTTCCACTGAGGGTGAGATATTCTGCAACTGTGGTTTTAACATAATGGCTCATGGAGATTGAACAGGTTGCCCCAAACCATCCCCCAAACCAAGATCTTGCTGGTGGGTCGGTTTTCTAGAGTAGTCCATCATTTCAGAAACAATAAGGTAGCACTAGTAAGGATTGGTGAAAAAGGCCCCTGGAATGGGGAAGATCATTAGAAAAAAACAGATTCGTTTATCCTAGATGGCTGCTCCATGAGTCAAGCTATCATTTTTCTTCCTTTTCCCTTTGGAGTTCTGTGTGTGCCAGACAGCAGTGTTATTTTCAAGTTTTTATCAGAGATACACAGATACTCACAGCTGCATTAATCCCATGTCTCTTTGATGATGCAAACTGTCTCTGCATCTGAATCTGAATTCATGAACTGGAATAGTAGGATGACGTCATCTGTTTCTATGCCTGAATTCTTGCACGTGATGTGTGAACATTCGAAGTTCCAGGTTCACTATCACTCTCTAACTCTGCTCTCTGCTCCAGATGCCTGAGACCCTCCAGGGCAAGTTCCTCAAGGTTTCACTCTCAGAGAATGAAGTTTTGCAATCCATTTCGAGTACACCCAAGTCTTGGTCCTTTGGGCCTCCAGCTGGTTCTCTTTAGCTCAGAACCTGAGTCATGTTCAAGTTCCCTCTGACCTCCTGGTGGTTTCTTAAACCAGACTTCTCTTTGCCTGAGATATTCCAAAACAACATTCTGGGAATTCCCACTTGGAAATTCTTCTTCCCTTTCAGTGGAATTCTCGATGCAATCAATTCAAAACAGTGGCCAATTTTACACCTCCTCCTTCCTTTAGGTTTTTCCAGTTGGACTCATTTAATCCCTTCCCCCCACAGCATTGCCTCTTCCCAAATCCATATTCATAATCTTCTTAGTGGGAGGTAGAGGGCATTAAAACCTAAAGGTTTCTGCTAAATTTCTCCATTCCTCTTTTGCCAACAGGAGGAAGCTTGTGTTTCTGCTGGGTATGCTAGTAATGGGATTTTTTTTTCTTCTTTTTTCCTTAGCACAGTTCTATAATTAATGCATGTTTCTTTGATTCTACATTTATATTTAACACATTTTAAAAGGTACAAAATGCGTTTTAAAGACGCTTCTTGTTCCCTTGTGATTATTCGAGTACAGAGGAGCCATGTAAGGATTATGAGAGGAGCTCCCAGGAAGGAGGGGAAGACTATTGACAGAGAATCCCCAGAGCAGAAGCCACGCGAAGGGGAAGTTCACCGACTTGGAGGCTCTTGCACCACCTGCTGGAAATTTAGGAAAGCAATTAAATGCCAGACATGGACTGACGCACTCACTGTGGCATGTGGGAGCAACCACACTCTTTGGGTATCATTTTATCATCAGAGTCTGGAGGGCTGACAGATGCAGAGCTTGTGCTTAAACTTATGGAAAACTTAGTTTTGGCATCTCACACTCCTGGAAAACTGGCCCACGTAAAAAAGAACCCTTTCTCCTCTTTCCCTCCTTCCTGTCCAACCCGACCTCAGCCCTGGGAGAGTCTTGGGTTTTTGGATGCCTTTCTTTTCACTCTACACCAACGTTGCCTCTTTGGCATGTGCCTAAGTGGGTTGTTTCTCTCCAGCTCTTGGAGTTCATTTCCTAAGAATAATGTCTACTTTGTTGTCCATTGAAAGTGGTGGGAGCCACTCACTGTATGCAAAGAGACCTAGAGACCAGAGTCATTTCAATAGCCTACAAATCATGGAAGCAGCAGCTCTGGAGAGAAAAAGGAAAGAGTGCAAGCTGGAATGAGGGGCTTCTCTCCATATATCCAGGATGCCTGGGCTGCATCCCATAGCCGACTAAGGAACACCTAGTAGTCACTGCACTGATAAGGAAGCTACTCTATGATTGTCACTCAATATAGGTAACCACCATTCTGTAACTCTGAGATTTAAGGGGTGGTGGTAATCTCTACAGCCTGCTGTTCTTAGCCAGTATAAGTCATAAGACATACCTGGGAGTTTGTGGAACTGGTAGGTTCCTAGACCCTTTCCCAGAGATGCAGATTTCATAGGTCTGAGAGGGGCTCTGGAATCTGCACTTCAACAAAGCCCCAGAATGGTTCTGCTGCAGATGATATTCAGACCATGCTTTAAGAGAACACCAAGACCAGCCAATGCAGCAAAAGATCTCACATTGCTTTCAGTCCCCAAAATTGATCCTCCAATTATATCCTCTGTGCTTTTATCCAACCCTTGTCATCATTGCTATTTTACAAGAAAAGTCTATTATTGTTAGAGTGTAGAAAATACCATCAGATTAAAATTAAATGGCATAATCTAGATTCACTCTCAGATGACCTGTGTCAAACTGTAAACTTTTGGTGTACATTGAAGAGCTTTTGTGCATAAACATACTTATAGTATGTTATATATATATATATATATATATATATATATATATATATATATATATAATGTGTGTGTGTGTGTGTGTGTGTGTGTGTGTGTGTGTGTGAGTGTAGCTAGGTTGTTTTTGCTCATTTATCAATATATCATGAATGTCTTGGCACCTTGGAAAATCTATATCTTCGTAAGCATTTTTATGGACTCTTACATTAAACAGATACATAGCTCCTCAGCCAGCATCCTGAGTATTAAGTATTTAGACTCCCCCAATGTTTATGCCATCATAGAAAAATACATGATGAACACCTCTGTGCTTGTGCCTTCTCATTCTATCATTTTCCAAAGACGTGTTCCTAGTGTGGAATGATTGGGTCAAAGGGAGATAGATCGTAAGGCTTTGAGAAATTGCCAAATATCCCCAAGAAATTTCTCTTGATTTCCCCTCTCAGCAGCACTTAGTAAAAGTGAGGAAACACACCCTTTCCAATCTGGATATTTTTATAATTTTTAAAAAACCTATTCCCATATGCTCTGATATAGAAAACTATTTTTATTGTTTTTGTGTACAGTTATCTGACTGGTAGAAAGAATGGAACTGTTCTGTTTTTACTACATGTTTGCCACTTAAGATTCTGTTTTTATAAACTACTTATTCACTTCCTTTGCCCATGATATATTTGCAAAATTTATCTTTTACTAAGAAGAACTCTTTTTTCCTTTTATAAAATTTTATTTTATTTTTGTGATCCTGGGACTCAAACCCATGGCCTTACACATGCCAAACAAATGATTTATCACTAAGCCACATTCTCAGTCTGAGAAAGAAATCTTGATACTAACATTTCACACTTTTTTGACTACTCTTTACATCAACTCTTCATTTACGACATAATTGCACATATATTAGATATATTAATACCATGTTGGCCAATGTGATACCAGATTTTTTTTTAAATTTGTCTATGGTATTTTTAACTGGTTTGCTTTTATTGTTACTTGGGAATTATTGACTTTCATGACATAAAACATGTTTCAAAATAGCCTTTTAAAATTTCCATCTTCAATTCCACATTAAAAAAAAAACTCTTCTATTTCACAATTATATAAATATCCACTTAAGCTTCTTCCAGAATTGTTTATTCTACATTTAGATATTTGATCCATCTGAAATTTTTATTGATATGCAGAATGAGCTTTATGTCCCATAGTGTCATTCTGTTGTCCTAATATCACTCCCCTTCTTTCTTATGAGAGAAAAATTCTGGCCAGATATTTTCATTTTATACACATGCACGGCCTGTGAGAAACAAAGTGAAATATCCCTTTGGGGGTGAGTTCTCTGACTCTAGCTCCATAGTCAACCTCCCCTTGCAGTTGATCTTGAGACTTTCTAAGCTATAGACCCTTCAAAGGAAGCCATGAGCCTTCTCCTCCCTTCCCATTACAGGCAAGTTCAGAGGTTTCCAAAGGTAGGTATACATGGGATAAATCGACAAGAAACCTACTGTGATTTCATATCAACATTTCATTTGCTAATTCCCCTTCCTTCCCATTCATCTCCAGTACTTTTCACACTCCCCAGCTGTAGCGCAGCACAGTGAGATGAATACCAGCATGCAGGAGCACACATGTAGGTTTGAACTCTGCAATGGGTTGACCACTCATCTCTCTGAATCTTTTGCAAAATGAGTAGGTGAGCACATGAATCTGTTTGAGCTTGTGTAACAAAACACCACAGACTCTGTGGCTTACACAACTGTGAGAAAGTATATTTTCTTATAGTTCTGGAGACTGGAAGTCCAAGATCAAGGAACCTCATCAGAGTTTATCCCTGGTGAGGCCTCTCTCCTAGACTTACAATGGCTTTTCCGTGTGTGTGTGAAGAGTAAGAGTAGTCTGGTGTCTCCTCCTCTTCTCAGTGCTATGGAGTTGGGGTGTCACTCTTTCAACCTCATTTAATCTTGGTTACCTTCATAAAGGTTCTGCCTCCAAATATAGTCACATTGGCAATTATTGCTTCAACCTATGAAGTTTGGGGTGGACATAATTCAAAGTATAGACATATATATCTTATACAGTTTTAAACTTTGAAAATAGTTTTCAAGAAAGTATCAGTGGCATGAGGAGATGCAGCCTAAAAGTGCCAAATTGCAATTCCATTGTATGTCTGTATTTCCATTTCCCGTCTGTATTGAAGTCTGTTCAGGGATGTGCTAGGAGCTCTAGTGATTCAAACAGTATACATCCTGGTACTTTCCCTTCAATGGCACTGAATCTCAATGTGGTAAGATGACAACAACCTTTGAAACGATAGGAAAACACCACAAGATCCAATATGATTAAGGATAAGGCATGGGCTTCAAAAAATGCCCCTGTTTACTTGCAATCAGATAAGAGCTGCAACTGGAGAGTTCGAATACTAAAGGTGTGCCAAGACTTTGGTCCAACCTCTGGGTCTTCACTACTTTCAAAGACATAGCAGAAGGATGCATCCTTAGAAACGGAGTTTTCCTTTTGAGAAAACTTTCTTGCATGTTGGCTTGTTCCAAATCGACACAGGCAGCCTTTTCCTGAGCTAGTGGCATCCATCTCCATTTGATGCACAGAGAGGGAGGCCTCATGGAGTGTCACCCAGGCACATTTAGGCATATTTACCCTCACGGGGTCTCTGAATTTTGGATCAAAAAAAAAAAAATACAGGAATTAGCATCAAAATTTTCTTCTCTGAAAATGAATGTTATTTGAGAAAATGTATGTTTGGGCTGAGGGCACTTCTTGGTTGTCTGAATCATTCATTCTCACCAGGTCCTCCACTTGTATAGAGGAGAGCTTATGGGGACAAGGTTCAATCCTTTTTAAAGACAAGTGGTGGTGGCCTTAGCACTCAAAAAAGCAGATAATCCAGAACACCAAATTGGTAAGAAGCCAAGCAAATCTTGCAGGAGTGGAAGGAGGGAACAGCAGGACAGCAGACACCGCTAATGAGGAGCACCCACGGCTAACAGAGTGAGAAAATCTTTCCCACTGCCTCACGGACGCCCCTTCTTTTCCTTCCCCTTTCTTCTCCCCTTGGAAAGCAGGTAGCTAAATACCTGCTTGTGAGCCCCACGAGCAGTGCTACCTGAAGTGCTTAACCCACTGCAAGTGTTGGACCAATCATTCAACAATTCCCACGGCTGCTTTTGTGAGAAGCCTCTCTCTTAAGCCTCTGGTTTAAGAATTTAGAGTAATCATGTAAAAATGATACCCCTGTGCTCCATGATCCGCTGAATCTCGCTAATGCCGGATCCCAGAAGAGGGCTTATTAATGGTGAGAAGCAGTGCCTCTCTCTCGGCTCATGTTTCACACAGATCTCTCTTATGGCTTCAGCTGTAAACCTCACTGCTGATAAAGGGAGTATAATGAACCTCACTGCTCCATGAGAAGGAAATCTGTGGCTGTTGGAGCAGTTACCTGGCTACCTCCTGGCACTAGGGTAGTCATGAGAGGCATGCTTGGGGGCTGTGGGAAATAAAGGTGCAAAGCCACCTCCTTTTGTACCTCCTCAGCCTTTTCTCTCTGTCATGATCAAAGAGGCTGCATTTAAAGATCAATATGTGCAACTGGAAGGGTGCTATATTTTCTCCACTAGTTCTTCCTTAATTTTTCATCAGTTCCTAGCTGCTAAATGGGTGAAGGGCTCCTCATTTTTGTACAGTTTCCATTAAAAAAAAAAAAAAAGAGCCTAAGGTCTTGGAATCTCTGGATCTCCTGGACTGGAGCATTCTAGAATTCTTTAGGGATCAGGACATCTCCCATTTTGCTCTGATGGGGAACAATTGACCACTAATTTCTGTAATGGAAGTCTGCAGCATGTGCCAAGACTAACATAATAATTTCCTCTCAGACCCCATCATGCCAAGTCCTTTCCCATGCAAAAAATGGCAAGAGAAATAGTGACTCCTATCTTATAAATGAGAAACCACTTCTAGAACCCATCTCTAAGAGATTGATTGACACACATTAGTACAAAGTGTCTGTTTTTGAATGTCGAATTTCACACTTAAAAACAGCTCGTCTCTGTATCAAACTTTATCCTTTCCTAAATACTCATGCCCAGTATCTCATTTGCCGCTTAAGCAGTCAAGCAAGGGCCTAAGAGAATCTCATTCTAGATACAATGCAACTGAGGCCGGCAGATATTAGACCACTTGCTAAGCCACATCAAACTTCAGCTGTGGAACAAGCACTAGAATACAGGACAATCTGGTTTGCAGCAAAGGGTATTTCCAAACATGCCATTTCTCTCAATTCAAAGAGTTACCTTATTAGATTATATACTGAATAATGAAAAATCACCTTTTCTTTTTTTTTTTTTTTTGGCTCTCCAAAGAGACAAATGATTTGGACCAGATAGTTCTCAAGCAAGGCATTTTTCTCTTGTTATTTTTAGTAGTCCACAGTGTCAGGGAAGATTTAGCCGTTTGGCCCATGTGCTCCAGCAGATGGGTCCTGGAGTGGAGCACTGTGTACGCCTTCCCCCGGACGTACAGCTCAAGCCATGGTTACTTTGGTGTGCAGCCAGGGCTTTTACTTCACAGAGGACACCTCCAGGGATTAGGCTCCCCTGGAAGAATGTTCTGGTGTCACTCAAAGTACATTTCAGTCAATGGTGCAAAAACATCTTTAGAAAAGACACCCTTTTGTATGGAGTGGAGAAGGCAAAACCCTGGGGAACTGAACTGTCAATTCCAAAGGATCAGCCAGGACCCCTGCTTTGCAAACGACCCCCGCCAGCCTGTCCTCTCTAGGTAGACACACAGATGCATATACATAAGTACATGCAGATAACATTCACTGTCACTTTGTCATAAAAAAAAAAACAACAACAAATCTTTCACCAGGACCCCTCAGATAACCACTCCAGCACCATCTGAATGGATAATGCCATTTTAAATATACTTTCCACTTCCTTAACTTTAAAAGAAAAGCACCTCATTTTACTCACTGCTTATTGAATAAAGGATTAGTATTATTTTCCTTCCTCCAGTGAACTTCCTTGCCCTTCATCCTCAGTAGATGGTATGTCTTTGTGTTTCTCTGCCAAGATGTCACTGTTGAACAAATCACAGGCCTTAATGCTGCCCAGTTCATGCTGTGATAACTTTTTATTCAGAATTGCTTGAGGTCATCTCAATGGGAGTAATGGGTAGGAATGAGAATTTACCCCCAACTTGAATTAAAATAACTTCCAAGTACTTCCTAGAGCAGGAACAAAGATGAAAGGGGCCCCAAATTATGGGAGTATTTGAAATAACAAGGCAAGGGTGTCCTTTGAAATATACTCCGCCACATTTGTTTGCCTTTAAGTCAGATCACCTTAACCAAGGACGTTGGGTGGCAGGAACAAATGGTTAATGATTGTGGAAGGAACCTGGCCAATTGGGCTTTTCTTTCTTTCTTTTTCTTTTACTTATCTTTTTATATTATTATTATTATTTTTTTTTAACTTTGGCTAGAATGCCCAGTAGGAGTGCAGGCTGGAGGATCGGCTGTCTTTTGAACTGGAGACATCACAGGAAACTGGGGAGGCTCCAAATTGCTAACCTGAGGCCGGAGCAAAAACTTTTCTTCGTGGAAGGGATTGCTTTTTTTTTTTTTTTTCCACTCCCTTCATCGGATGGCATCCCAAGTCCTGCCGGATTGCAACTGTCTTTGTTCCTGCAGCCAAGCCTTATAGCTGGCTCACACTCTGCCACGCTCATAACCTCGCACTAGAAAAAAGATTACAAAGAGGGGCAAACACCCTAGAGGGTTCCCCTTTATCAGAGCCTTCGCTGTCAGTGGGCTCCTCATTTCCAGAGCCCTCGTCTGATTATTAGTGTACTGACGGAATAAAAATAACCTCATATTCCTACATGAATCATAAATAAAACCCTTTTATTTCATCAAAGAGGTTGGCAGGTTTATAGTCCTTTGCAATGCAGGCACGATGTGAATGACATACCTTTAATTTTGCTGACAAGCTCATTGGGGTACGAATGAAAAAAGAATGAAAAGTGGGCGACTTGGAAAACGGTTGTGCTGGAGGCTTTTGGTGAGGATAAATATTTCACCTTGCCACTGTAATCAGGGAACCAACTGATCTTGGTAATGAACTCTTCAATTATAGCCCACTTCTGACTCCCCAGAATTGCCTAAGCAACAATACCATCGTGATTATCGCTGACGTTACAGAGGGAAGAAACCTGAAAAAGAAGAAAGAAGATGGGAAAAGAAAAAGGAAGAAGGGGTACAAGGAGAAGAGAGAGCTGTTGAAAGTTTACATTGCTGGATCATCAAATAAGAATTAAGAACCACAAGCTGAGCAAACAAAATACTATAGCCCCTCCATCCCCACTTTTGTCCATTCTCCTCCTCCACGAAAACTTCTGGATGATTCCATGGATGCTCAAAAATGTTTTCCATCTAGTCTTGAACTCTCCAAATCAGAGAAAGCAGCACTCAAACGCAGCTCCATAATTTGTACATCCAGCCCAACTGCCCTTCTGTTAAATATGACATAAGGATTCCTGAAATATCTTTCTTTCAAGGAAGACCAAAACCATCTTCTGGGTCCTGAGCTAGGGAAAAAGGTGTTTTCTGTCTTTTTAAATTGGAGAAGGAAGAATTGAATGATCAAAGAATACTAGGTGTTGGGTTCATAAATAATTGGCCTTTTTTTTTCTAGAAAAAGAAATCCAAATTTTTTCAGCAAATTTTTCAAGCAAGCTTTGGAGATCAGAGTTTAATGCGGATAAAGTCAAGGAGGGAAAATGAAAAATTTTTTTAAAGTTAATTACTAGAAAAGCAAGGAGGTCTCACTTTAGGATGAGTACTTTCCAATAGGTCAGTCCAAGTAAACTTAGCCCTAAGGAAGGGATTTTAGGTGGTCTAGCTTGGGGGCTTCCCAATTAGCTTGGGATTTGCTTTTATTGTCAAATTTACTTGAGACAGTTTGACAGATATTATAGTTGCCACCAGTAACCTTTAGGCCTCATCCTGTAAAAAAACAGCTCACACTGGCAAAGAATGAGGCCTTATTTATGGCAGGTAAGCTAGGGAGAAGGGAAAATATATTGTGCTTTTCTCTCCTCAATTGAACCTTAATCTTCTGGGGGAGAGAAGTCATGATTTACTCTAATTGTGTAGCTTCCACAGAACCTAACATGGCCTGTCTTCTTGTGTCTTAAGTTGACATAAGAAGTAGGATGAGAGTTCTAAAGGAGCCACTGGAGACTATAGGGGCACTGGGCTGTCCTGCAAAGTCTTGAGATTCAGCTTCACGTCCTCAGCAATCCATGAGTCTTGGGCTGGGTCTTAGTGAGGTGGCTTGTCTACTTCAAGCATCCCTTGTTTCTAAACAGTGTGTGCATGCTTGTGATTATCCAAAGAATATTGCAGGAAGGTGCTATTATTCTAGGTTTATAGATGAGGACTCTGTGGTTCCGAGAGAGCAAATATCATACCAAGGATGGTCTAGAAGGGTATCAGAAACACCACCCCAGTTCTCAAGAAAGGAGTGTTTATCCTGAAGATTAACGATGGTGGAGAGGCCTTTTCCATACTTCTGACTTTTAACAATGAAGCAGGCAATAAAATGATATTCATTATGCTTCTAGGCAAGGGTAGCAAAGACACCTGTAAAGTGATAATGGCAGCGCAACGCTCCTGTTTCTCTAGGTAAATGCAGACACTTATACTGTGGCCAAGAAAACCTGACCTGCGATAATTTTCCAGGATCTGTCCCAGCTGCCTGGCCCCATGCACAACCCCCTCAGGCTATGTGAGAAAGCATCTGATCAATAGGCTCAAGGAGGGAATGCCCAGCTTTGGACTACCTGGACAACAGGTAGTTGTCACAAACTACCGTAAGGGTGCAGAGGGAATATCCAGGGTTTACTTCAGCAATAAGAATTATTCAGAACCTCCCATTCCTAGCACCAAGAGGGATAAAATATTATTTTGAAAATGCTATCTAACCTCTCATGTAAAAACCTCTCATGTAAAGCTATCTACGTACTGCTACCAAACATGGTGTTTCCAGGCAGAGTATGGGCACCACGGGTGCAATGAGCAATGGGATGGAGCCTACCTAGGGACTGGAAGAGCTAACACGAGACTTCTTATGCATCCATAGGTATGTGGCAAAGGTCTAAGCACTTTGTTATTTCCCCAGCATTGTTCTAGATATTTCAGGTCTATAATTATCACTACCCATTGCAACAATTCTGTAAGGAAGGTGTGTTAGGATTTAAGCAGGGAAAGGAAAGCCCCTTGAAATATTTATAAGCAGGAGTTTTAGAGACAGAGAATTTAAGACAGTGAATTGTTAACAGAGGTAGTGCAAGAGCTGAAAATCCAAAGAGGAGTGAGGAGGCACCCTCAGATTGGCAGGGAAAGGAAAAATTATTAAGAGCCCAGAAAGGACTGGAACGAGAGAGCAAAGACAGCCAGTTCCAGAAATGCCATCCAAGGCAGTGAGACTGGGACAGAAATCTCTCATTCCCTTGTCCTCCATTCTCTCACCAGAGCCCACACTGGCCAGAAGATAGAGATATGCAGTTTGCATGGTCAGCCCTCTAGAACAGAGCAGGGCATGAGAAAAGGCAGAACACGGATCTGAGGACAGACAGACCGAGGGCAGACACAGGGGGATTGTGATGCCCAATTTACAAATATAGAAACTGAGGTTCACAGGGGCTCTGCTTTGCCCCAAACCATCCAACTGGTCATTGTAGGATGAAGATTTTGCTCTGAGCTTCAGTAAAGGCCATGCACTGTATGAGATACTTCATGTTGATAATTATCACTACCCCTTACACCAGCACCATGAAGAAGATTTAATTGTCCACATCTCTCCATGACGCTGTATTTTTCCCCTGCATGCTAGTCTGGACAACCAGAAGAAAGGTCCTCAGGGAATTAGAATGTTCTTGGCTTCTAGAGTGAGAGTATATCCATGGCAGGTTCCCCCAGGGATAAAACATTAATCCTTGGAAATAAGCAGACTGCAGCACAGTGTGGTGGTTCAGCAGGGACCTAATGGTGTTTTTCTGTGGTCCCTGGGACTGAGATTTCCATAGCTCACTTTGCTCTTGATTCTTATCCTTGTGCCCTCTGCTTTGACTTTAGAGTCTGAATTGCTACACTAGTCTGTCCTGACCTGTATTCACACTCTGAAGCTTGCAGAGCACAGAGTAGGGCACCCATTAGGCCTGATTAATGAATGTATGCTATTTCAAATCAGTTAACGCTGTGCTTCCTGATTGGCCCTTAACTGTTTCTGTATCCTCTATGGGTAACACTTCAATCTTATCCTAGTTTCAGCCCCTTCCTGGGCCTCTCTGTTAAATTTGCTGGTTGTCTCTGATCCCCATTCCAAGTTCTATTCCTGATTCTTGACATAATAAACAGTTTCCAAATCATGATATCCCAGGAAAATGCCATCTGTCAGGCTAGGTTCTTGAAGCTTGTCTAAAATCAGCCTCTTGCCCTCTCTGCAGAACTTAACCCTGCATCTGAACCAAGTTTGCCTCAAGTGACTGTTGATGGATTGCTGATCCGCAGCGTCCCCCCCTTGTTCAAAAAGAAACTCTTCTTTAAAAGCTTATATGCACTTCTCCAAAATGGTCCTTTTATGGATATAATGAACTTACGAAGAAAGAAGGCATGTGTCTCTATTTGAGAGAGACGGAAAGAAAAAGCAATGGGAAGGAAGAGGGAAAAACTGATGAAACCGTAGAGAAAGACAAAATCAACTCTATTGAATTCTAGATTGCCATCTTGTCAGGATTTTTGCAAGATTCCTCTGCTACTCTTTTAATTCTCATTACTTTCCATTTTCCTTGAATAAGCACAGAAGCAGGTTCTAATTTTACCAGAGGCTTTTCATCAAATCAGACTTTTTATTCTCGCTAGGTTATCCTAGTCACAAAAACATCTCTCTTTTCAAAGCTTGCATAATATTAGCTAACTCTAGTGGGGTATAGCTTCTTGAACCCACACAGTTAAGATGCAAACATTATTATTTAACCTGACTCCAGTTATCTTTCATCACTGAGACTGACATTCTTGGTAGCCAGAATCTTCACAGAACCTCTGAGGTTTATGAAAAATTTCCTTAATCACTGGCTGTGCAGACATGAACTTTTTGAACTTAAAGTAAGTCATACCTCTCTTTGGTGTTTTGAGAAATCTCAGACACTCGACTTTCCTATTCCTAACCTGGTTATAATGAAGGCTTTTGACATCCAGAGGAGCCTTGTCTCAAGCAGGACTGCCACCCCTTCCCCCTGGCACCATGGTTGCATAGCAGGTCAGCACTTCGTACCCAGGCCACTTGGGAACACCTAATTATATTGAAGGAAAATGATCGAAGTTTTTTTTTTTTTTTTTTCTTGTGGAGGACTAAATTCCATAGAGCAGATCCATGAAAATTCACAATTCTGCTGTTGCCACCTTCCTTGTGAAGACATAAACTGGAAACATACGTATCCTAACCCCAGAACAAAAGGTAAGGAAAGCAGGGCCAGAGGCTCCCAGCTCACTGACAATAAGGGTTCTAAGATTTTCCCTTTCCCCATCATGGATAAATCTGCTAAATTCCCTTAAGGAATAACAGTGGGTATTTCACCTGCAAAATCTAAATGTAGCTGGATATTTAGAGCCTGAAGTTGGCTCTCATTGGCTCAGTTACACTTTCTTTAGAACACAAGTTACGGAGAACCCATAGAACAAAAGTATTTATTCACTCTATCCATCAGGATTTGTACCATGTCAATGCTGGTGGGAAGGAGGAATGGTTCTTTTTGTCAAGGTATTTTTTAGCACACTATCACAATGGAGATTGCATAGACCAACTCTGACAGAAAAGCTTTAGTCCAGAGGAAAGTACCACTAACCATGAGGTTCCAGGGTATTTAGGGATTCATTTTCCTCGGACTTTGGTTTTCTCATCAGAAAAAAAGGGATTCTGACTTGTTTGATTTCTGAA
The DNA here is from genome assembly GCF_045843805.1 of Urocitellus parryii. Classification (NCBI taxonomy): domain Eukaryota; kingdom Metazoa; phylum Chordata; class Mammalia; order Rodentia; family Sciuridae; genus Urocitellus; species Urocitellus parryii. Next base: position 79,440,053 of record NC_135542.1, on the reverse strand, counting down.
TGACTTTATTAAGATGATGTAAGTAAATCATTTCTCTGAATTGCTGGTAGGTATTAGGTCCTCAATAAATAGTTGGAAAAAATTTGACACTCTAGCATGAAAAGTTCTATTTCAGGGAGAGCCAAATTAAAGGTACGGATTATATGGTCTTTGAGAATTTAGTAGGAAAACCTGATTCACTAGAGTTATCCAGAAGGATTTCAGGAGGCTGAAAAGTGGAACTTTGTCAATGGGTTGGATTAGGAAAGGCCGATGTAAAGAAGAGGGTAATCCAAAGAAGGCCAGTAACCCAATCAAAAAAAAAAAAAATAGAAATGTGGGAACTCCAGGTGGGTTTGAGGAGAGTGAGGAAATGACTTTTTGAAAAAGGGATCAAGAAAGGACCAGTGAACAGGAGCCTGAAAATGTGGTGGGGCCATGCTATGATTTTAAAATGATAGGCAGAAGAGAGACTTCAGAGTCCTGGGATCTGGTGGATAATACATTGTTGCCAGGAGAAATGTAGGAAGACAATCCAGAGAGTTGTTAACCAGGAGAGCTTAGAGATAAGCAGGCAAGTTAGATTGGAAGAGTCGGGGTGTCATGATGTCAATAAGAGGCAGGGGACAGAAGAGAAGATGCAGTTGTGGTGCTCAGAAAGAATGTATCAAATAAGAGGGAGAGAAAAGTTGGGTCACCAGTTGATTCTGACCCTTTGCACAACAAGGAGATGGTAGGCACTTAACATGAAGGATAAAATCAAAAGGTAGAACTGACTTTGTAAAGGCAACACCAACTAGAAACTATGTGGCACTTTGCCAATAATGTTATTTCTAGGTATCCCTTAAGGATCTGGAATGGAGTGAGGAGCATAGTTTCAGTGAATTCCAACTGGATTATATAACATATTTTGAATATGAAACAAAATGTAGCATCTTTTCTACCCATGGCACAAAGGGCTTTTTGCCAAGTGATGCTGGAACAGCACATCTATTTTGTTGGGCTGAGTCACTGCCTTCAGAAATGGTTCTAATCTCAGCTATGCATGATGACTGTGGAAAGTTTACTTTCATTTTTTTTTCCCCTGCATCTCAGGATTTTTTTTTCTATAAAAGAAACATAATGACATCAACTTGTCCTTCATTGCCACTGCAACATATTTTGTGTGTTTACTGAGAGCAAATTCAGAGCTCCCATCTGGGTTGCCCATCAGAGTTCCCAGAGGACAGGGTTGATGTCTTTCTGGTAGGAAGTGACACAGAGCTGGGCAAATTTGTTGATGCCCCTTTGTCACCCAGACTATGAGCTCTTGAGGGCTGGGACTACAGTTAATCTCCATAATTCTCTTGTTTCGCATGTAGAAAGTAAAAGAAAAAATTAACAAGTGAAGTATAAATTCATTAGTCTGTATGATGAGCACTGTCTTGGTATATATATAAAAAAAATCTGGCTTCTTTTTGATGAGCTCAACTCCTTTCTGAGACAAACAACAACAACAAAAATGGTTGACTTGTCCAGATACGTTCTTGATTCTTAATTATAAATATGGTAGCAAGTGGAAGGTGTGCTAGTGAGTTATGAGTTATTGTAACAAAATATCTGAGCTAATAGAGAAAAGGTTTCTTTGGGTCCATGGTTTTGAAGGTTTCAGTCCATAGTCAGTTGGCCCTACTGCTGTTTGGCCTAGGGTGAGGCTGCACATCATGGCAAAGAACATGTGGTAGAGCAGAATTGTTCACCTTATAGACAGATGAGCAAAAGAGAAGGAGATTGGTGTCCCACATTCCCTCCAAGCCCATGACTCCAATGACCTAAAACTTCTAACTAGACCACACCTCTGAAAGATTTTTTACCACCTTTCAATAGGGCCAAACTAAGGACCAAGGCCCTTTACACATGGGACTTTTGAGGACATACCAGATCCAAATTATAGTAATGGCATTCAGTACTGTCCCCTATTAAGAACAAGGCTGAGAAGTTAGATGTGGGCTATGGGACTACCCAGTTAAGTAATGATGCCATCAAAAGCACTAGTCAACATATGCAGAATGCCAAAGCATTTACTGTATTATGTATCTTTTCCCTGTAACATTTTTAACTAAATCACAGGGACATATTTTGGGGAAATTCATTTATAAGACTGAAGGGTGGCATTTTTAGGCAACACTATACCTAAACTGCTGCTTCTTCTTCCTCTTCTTCTTTCTTTCTGAGATTACAGTTTGCCTTCAACAATAAATCAATATCCTGATTATCCTTAAATTCCTCAACTTTCATTTATTCTGTTCTTGTTTTTCATTGGCAAGTATTTGGGATGGACTAGGAAATTTGTAAGACAGCCTAAAGAAAATTAATAAAAAATACTGCCTTTTCTTTTCTAACTGATGATGGTTAAAACTAGAATAATTTATAGATTGGGGAAATAAAATAAAAGTAAACTCAATATTTGTGAGTTGAAGCTTAAAGAGGATAATAACCGCATCATAAAATAGCTAAAACATCTTAGAATTCCCAAGACTGTGGGGTAGAAGCAGCTTATAAAACTCATGCTTATGATCTCTTATTAGTTCTGGTTTATATTTAACTACAAATACAAATGTATTAATTGCAGAAATTACAATGTGACTTGTAGAAATAGCCAACAGTAATAAAATCTTTTGACATCATTTTAATTCTTCATTACATTGGCACCATTATCAAAATTCAAGTCCTGATGCTTATATATCTATTCTCTATCAGCATTAAGGATTCTTCACTAGCCAATTCACACAGGAAATTGCATTCTTAGGCAGCTGTGGTCAGTGGATAAGGGAGCACAAGGATAAATGAAATCTGCACTTATATACCAAGCCAAGTCTTCACCTTCCTCTACTTCATGCCTAACTTTGATATTAAAACATGTTAATAGGGAACATATTGGCAAATTGGAAATGGTATGACATGTCAGAATTTTTCCTTTCCTTTTCAAATTGTTGATGAAGGAGTGGAGGAAGACTCAGGAGAAGAAAAAGAAATAAATAGCTTAGGTAATCTCCACACTACCTGGGACCCTACACTGAGAACTAAATGCAAACGCTTAATCCATTTGAATCCATTTTTGAGGGTGTTTTACTCTGTATTTGGCCTTGTGCTATATATTCTGAGATACTGAGACTGAAAAGCAGAAAAGGTCAAGAAAACTGCTATAATAGAATTCATACCAGACAGGATTCAGCGAGGACACAGAACAGACTGAGAACATTTTTAAGTAGAAAGAATTTAGCACAGGGTATTGGGTGCTTGGAAACTGGTGGAAGAATGGAAGCTCAGGTTCTTGACTGAGCTATGAGGAGCGTTTCCTGGACTGTTTGGGAAGGGGAGCTGTCCCCTCAAGATTGCCACTGGAACAAGGGGGGATGAAATAAAGGAGCTTCTGTTCCCACTGTCACCATCCAAAATACCTGTCAGCACATTTAGTAAACTGCAAAATTGACAGGGAATGCCACCCAACAAGAGCCTCACGTCTTCAGGGATTTGAATCCCCATAGAAACAAATAGGCAAGGAGATGGTCTACACCTGATGCCCCACTTCTAAGTCTTACTTTTGTCTGGACTTAATTCACAAAAAACGGTACATGCAAGGGAAACTGGGGGCATGGTTTTAGTTTTCTAGCCTGTTCAAACAGAAGAAAAATGAAATGACCACTCCTCTGTGTCCTCCAGAAAAGTGGAAACTACCCTCCGTTGGTGGTCTTCCATGTTTAGAAAATAACCACAGAAACTTTATCTGCAGTGCATTCATTGATTTCATTTAATTAGTGGTGGTCTTTGACTTAAGTCTAGAAGGATGGATGGGTGGTGATTTATGGATGAAGATGTTTTTGGATAAAGCAAGGTAGCTAAACCTGAGATAAGAGGCAGTGTTATTGCCCCAATTTCAAGAGCATGAAAAAGAAAGATATATTGATGGGGTAGCAGCTTCTGATACCAGGACCAGGTCAGATAAAAGCAGGGTGGAGGCATTAGCGGGAATGGTGGTGGGGTCCATGACTTCCCTTACAGATGTCACATGCACATGAGGGTAACGAGGGCCAAGTGTAGAATGTCCATCCATTCTCCACTACCATGGAAAGTAAGCCAACCTTGCAGCTCCAGATTAAGGCATTCTTAATCAAAAGTTTACTATTGTCTCTTGCCAAGATGGCTTTATCTTGCCTCCACACTCCTATAACACTAACTGTCCCAACTACACACAAAGCACTTACATATGACTTTGTCATTTTGCTCAAGAGTGGGTTCTTGTGTATAGACTGGAGGTTCTCCTGATAGATCCCTACAGGAAAGACATGCAAGATCAGTGCTCTGCTCCCCTTACCAATGATGCCACCCTCCAGGCACCTGTGCTCCCTTAGGAAAGGGGTCTTTCAAAACAATTATTTTGCCTGCGTGTTGAAAACAGAATTTCTTCTTCTTTTAGCTTCTTCTCTCTTTTTCCTCCTCCCATAATGTCTTTGCCCTTTCTTGATGACTTCTCTGATGCCCTCCAGCCTCCCTGGTCCCGTCTCAGTGTTCCTATTGTCCTTGCTATCTCCTTTTTATCTCACTTGATGTAGTTTCCTTGTATTTATCTTCACCTTCAGCCCGTTCCTCCCTGCTTTCTGTGTTTCGCTTCCCCACCCCAAGTTCACATTCTTTTACTTTGGCTCTGTTCCAACTTCTTCTATATTTTTATACTTTATCCCATTTGTCTCCTTAATTGGGGTCCCTAGTTTTGTTTGTTTCTGCCTCTGCATCTGTCACCTTCTGTGCTTCCTTGTTGTTTATTTCACTTTATATACATATACTGTCCTCGTTTTGATTTTTTTTCTCTCTGCAATTCTCTCACTGTTTGCCAATCTGTACCCCTCCCTCACCCATCCCCGATACATCACTTTGCTTTTTATATCATCATGTCCACAGAAAGCCTCTTGCCCCTTCTAGCAAAGAGGAAGACCAACATGAGACTTAACCCTGTTGGTCTCTATAAAACCAAGGTATGAGGAACTTCAGTCAGGACCACAGTTCCCAGCACCTGTGGTCACTTCCAGGGTCAGGGTTACCTTACCATTGCACTTTTTTTGTTTTAACAAGGTAACTCAGTTTAGGAATAATTTGCTTTGAAATTCAACCCCAAAGCAAGCCTTTAACAAAATGACTTCACTGTAGCGTTGATCTGTTGTGTGACTAGTTTTATGGCCTGCCAGCTGCTTCAGGAGATGGCTTCAGAGGATAGTGTCTTCCCTTTAGTTTTAAACTGGAGTGCATAGACATCCACCTTCACAAACACACATAAACCACGGGACTTCACTCTCCATCTGTGTGTGCATTGCATGCATTTATACATTTTTTATTTATATCCACACACAAATCTATACATACCGAGTTTCATACATGTACAAATGAAACATATCTAAAGTATATACATATATATACAAGTATGTATTGTATATCTGCTATACATACATATCTCGTATACCTAATACACATATACATGCATACATATTCTACATAGTACATATACACGTACAATAGTTGAAATTGTGGTAATTGAGTGAAGCATTCAGTAAGTGCCTTATAATAAGAAAAACAAAGAAATATGCTCTATCAAATTAATGACTACTCATTTAGAGAATAAAAACTAACAATGCTCTGAAATTTCAGAGCATACTTTAAAGACATTTAAGCCATTTCCCATGAAATTATTTTATCTCTACCAACCAGCTCTTTTATTGTTGATTTGTTTCTTTTCACATTTTCTTAAATCTCGTAAAACATTCCTGTGAAATGGAAAAAGTACAATAGGGGTAGGAGGGAGGCAGGTTGTCTCACTTAATTTTCCAAATGGAGAAACTAGGGCAGAGCTACTGGTATTTCTTGGTGAACTTGCCCTACTAGGTGACTGAGGAGCTGCCACACCCGCTTCATCTCTCGTCACAGAAATTCTCATCTGTATTTTTTTCACCCCATTTTAGGAATATTCCAATTTCAAAAATGTACACTTAAGGTCCATCTTAATGGGCTCACACTGGAATTATAGGTCTTTATTTTCCATAATTAGCTAAATAAAAGTCTGATTTCAGAAACCAGCAACATAAATTCAATGCATTAGGTGCAATGGATTAAAATGTGTTTTCTGCTGAATGCATATACTTAAGCAGTCGGTGAAATAGGAACCATTGTTGAATCCCAATGGTTTTCAAAACCAGAGGCATTACAAATGGCTGGGATTTAAGGGGTTTTGTAAAACTTACAAAGGAAATATATTTTCCATACAAATTAAGATGAACAATGATTATAAAATTATTTATCACCAAAACAACCCCTCTAAATCTTAGAATTTGAATATATACTTCACTTCTCCAGATAGATGCCAAGCTGTATGCCTGCGTTTGAGAAGTACTCCGGCTTATTTTGGCTTGATGGAGGCATTGGAATCCCACAAGGTATTTAGAAGATTCAGTACAAATCACAGCTATATAAATTAGATTTGTAAATTTTACGAAAATGTACGCAGCCTCAAACACTCTCCTCTCTTCCTGCCTCTATCTCAGCAGAGTAGCTCCCTGACAAGAAGGCAGAATAGTGAGTAAAGAATAACCCGAGTGAAAAGATTCACTGCAAAATAAAGTTTGGCTTGAAGAATTTCCAGATTGATACAGAAAGTATCACAGACTCAACTGATTGGGAATATCGAAGGGAGTCCACAAAGTATCATGCTTTGCACACACTTTTCTTTGCTCTAGGGGAACCCTGCCTGGCTCTGGGCGCCTGCTGCTGCCCCAGCCACATTTTCGTTCCTACACAATACCATGGGAATCTGCTATGGCCACGTGAGAGATGGTGGAGGCTTCCTGACACCAGTGAGCCCTATTTGTCCTCAGCCAGGTTGATGGGACTTTGCTGATATGTATTAACTGTGCAAGTTTCTACACTCAAGGAAAAACATGATCTCAGTTTGGCTGCCCGTTAAACATGCCTGTTGCTATTCCCCCCCTGACTCTCTTAACTGCACACATTTATCCATTGATTGAAGAATGGTTTCATTTCAGATTGAAAAGAAACAGCTCTGGCATTGGTTATTTTGGCATACGAATCTTCAATATGACTCTGTTTTCTAAGCAGACATTAATGATTCTAAAACTAATATTCATTGTTTGAAGAGGCACAGCGGCCTTGGCATTTACTTAACCTTTTGTCTCATGTATGAGACTGAGTCAGCCTAAATCCTTTTCTTAATTAATATCTTTTCTTTTTATGGCCGACGTTATTTATTGAACAATTTGCATGTAACAATTAGAGCCCTGAGAGTTTAAGAAAACTCTTCGTGCTCGGAAGTCCACCTCTTCTGGCTTTTATTTATTTAGTTTTTAAGGTTGTTAGGATTATATAAACTCAGGGAAAGCTTAGTTGAAGTAGTAGGGAACAAGTTGCGGCAGATATATCTTATGTCAGTGATCCCATCTGCTGGAGCCCAAAGGGAAAAAAGAAGTAGATTCATTTTTATAAAAATGATGTGATTTATGTAAGCAAACTATACCCATTTTTAAAGAGTGTAGATTCATTTAGCTCTAAATATCTGCAAAACAGTTCATAGTATGTTGGCCATTATGTGTAGGAATAAGACATAGCTCTAAAAAAATCTATGTGTATAGGAATAGGTTTTTGTATTTAAGGCTATTTTTAAATGACAGAAAACAAGGAAAGGTAACACAATGTTAAAAATTTTAAAAACTAGAAAACTTTATCCATGACCCCAAAACACCTTCGAAAGTGAACCGCTATTCGCCATCTTCACTCAAATTCCTGTCCATAAGAATTCATAAATTTGGCATAATTTAATCATGTAATAAAAATAGCACTTTTAAATGAAATTCCCTTCATTTTGGCTTATAGTTTGTCTTTAAATTACATTTAAGAGCTGCATATGTTTAATAATATAATCAATCCCATATTGTGAGTTATTATGTTCTCTGTAATGTTTTGTTAGACAATAAAATATATGGTAAACATCTTTGAAGAATATGGCTTGTCCACTTTTGCCCTATTGGAAGAATTATCAGGTGAAATAATGGGCTAATTTTCCATTTCTTGGCAATAATATTTAACACTATTTTTTTTGGTTCTAAGGATTCATGAGTATATTGGTTGATAACCTTATTATTGATGCATACTATCTACATTTTGAAGTTATCCTAAACAGATTATGCATAAAACACATATTCTTGATTAATTTTATTTGACTTCCCCAATTCCAGAATTGACTGTTTCAAATCATGTCATCCAAATTTTGTTATTCTACTTAACTAGCATTTTAAGCAAAACCAAATAATTTTAATTATTGAGGTGTTTTCAAGACCTTAAACTGACTCTTAAATCATTAAATGTCAATAATCATTATCTAACACTTCATAAGGTATAGAAGATGTTTCTAAAGATACATTGATTCTTTTTTTAACCAGTACTTCATATGAACTTATGGTATGATTATTTCCCACTTTCTGAAAGGGAACCAGAGGGTGCAAACCCTTTATTTGAGGGCTCTAGTGAATCAAGGTTTTATTTTAGAAAATGTAATTTTTTTTCCTTTCCCAACTGGCATTTCAAAGATATTTCAAGTACTCATATTACCAGATATTAAGCACTTCAGTAAGAAATTATCTAAATTTCCCAATTTGCTCCTTAAAGACTTCTTACAGACTCTTTTTCAAATTTGCCTGTGGAGTGCAGATTGTCTTGTTCATAATGTTAAATTTACTTAGGTAGTAGAAACCTTTTTTGAGGATTCTAATGTTCCAAGCATTAAATAGATAAGAAAGCCAGTTCATAGCAGGGTCATGATAGGTTTTTTGGAGAAAGAAATTTCTAGAGAGAGAGGAAAAAACAGGCTAAATGCTTAATTAAAAATTGTTAGTAAAATAATATTAACTAAGATTTTAAAATAGAAAAATGCTTTTCTGGGCTCATAAAGCTGCCATAAACACTTTTGAACCTTATGAAAAAATTTCTTCAAGTTAGGAACATAGAAGTAATATTACTGGGTGGTAGGAAATAGACCCCTCCAGTGTTCTTCATTTTTGCCAAATCTCTCTCAAAAATTGTTTTAACACTTTAATATCTCTTTCCATAAACTATGGAAATTTCTGCTTTCTTACATTGTCAAGATTTCTTGATGTTATCAGACTGTGGGTTTTTTGCCTAAGAGTTGTAAAATGGCATTCCATTGATGTTTTAATTTTCATTCCCTAATCACTCACTTTTATTTATTTTTTTTTTGTCTTTGGGACAGTCTATAGTATGACATTCAAAGAAATGAATTTCTCTTGCCTCAGGCCCCCAACCCTCGCTCTGGAGAATCCTGGAAAAGCCCTGGGTTCTATTTCTTCAGGACATGAGCCTCTAAGATATCACTTCTCTAGGTTGCAAGCCCAAATCATGTCACAACCAACCAGCTCTACCTCCCTGTCATTCTACCCAAACAGCCCCCTCTAGATTTTAGATGGAATTTCTGTCTTTAAACAATGAAAATATCCCTGGGGGTTCATTGGATTATATGTTATCGTGTAATATATTAATTATCATTTAGAATTTTATCAAAAGTTAGTCCAGAATCAGGGAATATGATGAGTGGGGTGGATCAAGACATTACCCAGAAGAAAGTGAAAGACATGGATTTAACTAGCTGATAAGCCCCTCAGGATGGAAACACTCTTTTTCAATGAGAGCAGTGGAGTAATAGTTACTTATCTAACACCTACAATTAGGCACAGTGGTACACTGCTTTGTATATAATGTTCCTTTACTTTCACAAAAATAAAACATGAGGTAGGCATTATCTCCATTTAACACTCACACTCACAAAATGACTGTGATAAGAAGATTAAAACCCAATTTTAAAAAATAGACAAAAGAGTCAAGCACTTTACCAAAGAAGCCACAAGGTGACAAACAATGCAATGCAGAGGTCCCCAGCATTGTAAGTTGTTAGTGAAATGCAAGCAAAAGCCTTGTTGAGACCCCATCATCAGATGGCTTACATTAAAATAATAACACCAACTACCAAATGGGATGTGGATCAACTCAAGATCTTATACATGGGGGTGGAAAAGAGATATGGCTCAATCTTATGAAAAACTCTTTGGAAGTTTCTTATAAATTTAAACATACACTTACCAGTCATTTCACTGCAGATTTACCTAAGAAAAATGAAAACACACTTCCATGCAATAGAAATACTGTACACAAATACTCATAGTAGTTGTATCCCTTATCACTAAAACTGGAAAAAAATTGAGTCTGCCACCTGGTTAATGTCTAAACAAAATGGAATATGCCTCAGAAATAAGAGTGTGAAGTACTGATCCACAAAACTACAAGGATGAATCCAATGAGCATCTTCTAAGTGACAGAAAACTGACACTTAATATCATATTTTGTGTGATTCCATTTATGTGACTTTTTTTCTGCAATACTGATATATGCATTATAAGAAAAGGAAAAGCACTGAGACAAAAATCAGATCTGTACTTAGGAAAGGCTGGAGTCTGAGGAAGATATGGATTAAAAGTATCAGCACGGATTTTGCTGAACTGATAAAAAGTTTTGAACATTGGTTGCTTTCATGGTGGTGACAGGTCTGTATGCATTTGCCCAAACCCATCAAAGTGAACATCTTAACTGAGTAAACTCTACTTAATTTCTATCTTAAGAAATGTGACCCCCCCAAATCTAGCTTCTGCATAATGATATTTTTGATCTTTTTATTTTATCTTTGGTACTCCTAGATAAAGAGTATCTTAGGTGGGAGCATAACACATAGTAGGCATTCAATAAATTCATGTTAAATGAATTAACAAGAAAAAAGGGTGTTCCTTGACAATAACAGTGCCCACTTCTCCAGTTTACTTCTTTTAAGTCTTATTTCATTTTGATAAGAACACTTAACATGAGACCTACCCTCTTCACAAATTTCTAAGTGCAGCACACAATATTGTTAACTATAGGCATCCCAGTTTTCTTCAGAATAGTCCAGCCCCACACGCTGATGCCTGGCACCATTTCTGTAAGCTCACACTTATGCAAGCGATATTCCTGTGAAGCCGACCCATGAGTAATTTCTGAGTAGGTATTAAAACACCCTCACGTCTACAAGTCTAATATATTAATAAATGTGCTGTTTTCAATAAGACATCTAAATTTGCATGCACCATCCTACTTGTTATGTTCAGTGCTCAATTTTTTAATGTTTCTTGGACACTAGCCAGTAAGTCTGAGTCCCTAGTTAGTTCATCTATTACTTTCTCGCCACAATAGATTTGGGTCTCCGCCAAGAAATGGACTAATATTGCATACAAAAATTGTATAATGCATTTCCTGATCTTCGGATATTTCCTTTCCAAGAGGGAGAGGAGGACGCACACTCACACACACACACACACACACACACACACACACACCCACACACACAAATCCTATCTATATACATAATCTACCCATGATAGGTAAACATTTTTATTGCTGTTATTAATATCGGGTGCCTTCTATAATCCATGGGCTTGCTTGTCCATTTACATGATCCCCTCACCCTGTGGACTAGAAGGGAACAATGAGTTGTAAAATCTGATAATGATCAAGGATGATGCCTCTATGTGGAAAAAAAAAAAAAAGAAAGAAAAATCAGGATTGTAGGAGCTCTCGTTTCCACGGGAAAAGCACATTTTCTGCATTTGATTTGGCACATTTGCTGTGTCTTAATTTCAGTGATTCCAAAATGAGATCCTCTTGAAGAAGAAAAGGTTGTGTGTTGGCTAGGGGGCACTTTCCACCCCCACCTTCATTTCCCTTAAAACATAAGCACAGAACTAATGAATGCTATTAAAGGTACTTGTAGAAATGATTCTGATTTGTATCTGATGACTAACTAACCTATTATTGCACTTCTTGGGCAGAGATTAATGGGAAATTCTTAAAGAATAAAGACTCTAACAAGCCTTAGAAATATGTGTGGGCCCAGACTGTACCACGTGACCTCAGAAAGCCGAACCCTGGCTGTTAATATCCTTGACTAATGAACCAAGGCTACAGTCCGTGCTAGCAAAGTGTCAAGAAATAAGTAACCAGAGAGGTGACCTTTTAACATGCTTCTAAATGTAATTTTTAACAGAACAGTGTCAATAAGTTCAAAATCCCATATGCTTTTGATCTGATATGGAAGTACGATGCATCAATATTAGGCAGTAAAAGGGAAGGAAAAAAGAAAGCTAGAGGAAAAGGATAATAAAAGAATCTAAAAGAAATCATCTAGACTATGACTCCAAACACCTTCGCTTTAACATAGTGGGAACGGAAAAGGTGCAGGTTCACTTTTTCAACATTATCATGACCTTTAAGACATAGAATTAATAACAACAATAATAATATTCCCATTAAGCTCCTTAACTGTGACTTTGCCTAGGTTTGATGCATATTGCATGGCCTAGCAACTTTCCCTTTTCTAGGTCCTGGGTTTTTCATTATTAGATTCAATCTCAGGATATAAAATTGGGTGTTCAATAAATAAACCTGGGGTCGATTTCCAGCTCTGAAACTATGTAACCAGGTAAATTGCATACGTTGTGTAACATCTCAGTCTTTTTCTCCACAAAATGGGAACACAAATAATATCTTTATGGGTTCCCTATGAAAATTAAACAGAAACACTGCATATAAATTTTTTAGCATAATGTTGGCATTTGCTAGTAAATTGATGAAGTTGGAGAATATCATGGTAAGCAAAATAAGCCAATCCCTCAAAACCAAATGTCAAATGTTTTCTTTTATATGTGGATGCTAATTCACAATAAGGCCAGGTGGGGGGGGTTAGAGAAGAAAAGAGTTATTTTAGATTAGGGAGAGGGAAGGGAAGGAGGATATGGGGGTAAGAAGGATAGTAGAATGAATCAGATATTATTACCCTCTATACACTATACATATAAAACTATACCTCAGGTAGGATGCTACATCATGTACAACCTGAAGAATGAGAAATTATACTCTATTATATGTGATGTATCAAAGTGCATTCTACTGTCTACTAATTTAAAAAAAATCAAACTAAAAAGAAACCTTTAGCAAAATGTCTGATAAGTTGGAAGAGTTTTAAACTGTTAGCTATTATTATAGTGGCCGTTACTACTGTTATTGATATTATTATTTGAATTCCCTCTATCTGTTTTGATGCCTATTAGTTACACCTTCCCTATAGATGGCCAACATCCTGTGTGTAATGCCACACAGCTGGACTCTCTGTAACCCCACAGTGCACAGCACAGTGCCTCCTACAGGTTGGCTGAATAGGAAAAACCCTTCTGACTATGTTTCTTGAAAATATTGAACATATGTCTAATATAGATATGGACTTACAACAAGAAGAAAAGTTAAGATGTTTACTACTGAAGAAATTATCTCTTTTATGCTTTATCTTTTTAATCAGTGACAATTCTACTATTTAGGCATATCCAACTTTTAGAAAACTTGTATTTATGGTGACAAAATATCTGCAAATATTATCAGACAAGCAAGGAAACATCTTTTTTTTTTGGTACCAGCAAAAAGATTACCTTTAAAAATAGCTGATCTTGGGGATGGGGATTTGGCTCAAGCGCTACCAAGCGGTAGCGCACTCACCTGGCATGTGCAGGGCTCTGGGTTCGATCCTCAGCACCACATAAAAATAAAATAAAGATGTTGTGTCCACCGAAAACTAAAAAATAAATATTAAGCTCCCCCCCTCTCTCTCAAAAAAAAAATCTAGCTGATCTTGATCTTGGAGTATTCTGGACTTCATAGTCTGTAAGGTTCATACCACAAACAGTGCATGAGTCTGTTCTCTTTCAACCCCACTTGGTCCAGCAAATGTTGATAGGCATCTGCTCAGCCAGTTCCTGAGCTAGGCCATCACTCTCACGGCCTACAGGTGGAGAAGATGAATAATGCAGTGTAAGTAATAAGGAGGAAGAGCTAACTCTGAATGGGAAAAGGTGGTGAAGGGTGCTTTAGAAGTTTCATGGGCTATTGCAAGTTAGGATGAATATAGGTAGCAATAACATACTACATATTTCAAAAAGCTAGAAGAAAGGAGTTTGAATGTTGCCACCATAAAGAAATGAAAAAAATGTTTGAGAAGATGGATGTGTCTAACCCAATTTAAATATAACCCAGTGTATTTATGTATCAGAATAGCACATGATATTTCATAAATATGTAAAATTTTATGTTTTATGTATCAGTTAAAAATAAATATAAATTTTTAAAAAGTTTCAAATTGGAGGCCAGTCTGAAAAGCACCCATTTATTCATTCATTCAGCATAGCATAGTAGTAAAGAGTAAAGACTGTGGCATCTGCCTCCTGGCTATGCCACCTGGTGGGCCAGTTTGCATCTTCATGTCCTGGTTTCCTCACCTGCACAGTAGATTTAATAAGAGAACTTTCCTTATGGGTTCACTGCTAAGATTAAGTAAATGGAGGCTGGCAAGTGTCTGGAATAGTGCCTGCCTGGCATGTGGTCAGGGTCATAGAACTATATGTTCAATAAAGACATAATCAGCTAGCTTCTTCCCTCACCCACCTGCAGTCAGTGCATGCAGACTCCCAGCCTCAAGGAGCTCATAGTCTCTGAGCTGTGTGTGGAGAAGACAAGCAGCAAGCCACAGGCAGAATGAATGAAGGAGGTTATAGGGTGACAAGTGCTTTTATTTTTACAAATAAAAATAGAGCCTGGTAAGGGGATCTGGACTGTGGGGACAGAGCAGGACTACAACTTTAAATGAGATGGTTCATCAGTCAGGTGGAGCTTAGGAGCAGGACATTGGCTGGAAGAGTAGGAAGAGTCATAGGCAAAGGCCACGCAGGTTTGGGGTCTATGTGAGTGCAGGAGGGAGCGGGTCGGTGACCCCACTGTTAGAAGTCAGGTCAGCTGGGCTTGGAGTTGATGGGCTCCCTTCTGCAGGTGGATTTTATTTAGAAACATCCTCCACCACCTTCTGGGCTTCCAGAGCTCCCCAATGGGAAGGCAAGGACGTCTGTCTCCAAAACAAATGAAAAGGGTCTGTTTATTTGGAATATTTCAACAATGAAATAACTGTTGGGAGAGGAAGAGGAGAGAACAGGGAGAAGGGAGGGAATCAAACACTCTCCAGATCTCCCCAGAAGTGAGAAGCAGAGACCCTGGGGCACTCCCTCAGGAAGGCAGAGCTTTTATCCATTGTTGCCAAATTCCACTCTGGCAGGAGTTTACCGGCAAGAGCTTAACCTGTGACCAGTCTGGGTGGGCTTGTCTAGCCTGAAGCAGAAGCCAGTCCTGCTGGGCCGACTGAAACTAATTCTTAAAATCATAAAAGAAAAGTTGGATCTGAAGCCGTCTGACGAACTGGAGCACCTATAAATGAGTTTTCTTGTAGCTGTGGGCAGCAGTTGGGCAGAAAGGATCGGAGCAGGAGAGATGGGGTATATTCTCTTTCTTTACCAACCCAGTCAATAACAGTTACAGGAAAGACCTGGATACTTCTCACCCATCTCTTTGAAAGTGTCAGCTACCAATAGTTAACAAACTGCCCACCTTCAATGCCCCTGTAGAATGTGATGAAGAAATTCATATTTTTCTTTAGTGTCTCAGAGAACACACAGGTAGACCAGCTGGTCATTATCTATGCCATTTTCTCATACCTTGAGTTACAGTCATGAGCTGAAGTCTTTCAAAGGTCCATTGAAAGTTGGACAAGCATCGTCCCAGCACTAGCATGCCCATATTACTGATGAAGAAACTGAGATTTGAATTTTAAAGTAAACTTGGCCAACATTGCAGTAGAGATTGACATTTATTTAGAAGTTACTATCAGCCAGGGACTGGGCCAGAAATATGGCAACCTCTCAGGTTGATTTCATTTTTCCTATGCTACCAGTGCTCTCAGTGGCTTAGTCCCTTGCCCGAACTTGTCCCATTTGTCATGAAAATGTCTTGGTTGTCCTTAATTTTAAACTCAATTTCTCATAAGGTCTTTTGAGTATTTAAAATGAAATGTGGAACTTTCCCTTCCTTGTGAATTCAGGTAGGAGGTGACAATCTGGATAGGTCCATAAGTGTCTTCTTTATCTAGTTTAATAATTGAAATCTCATTGATTTTACCAGCAAATGGCATATTTGACTGACCCACTTCTGGCCTATAGGATAGAATTGAAAGACTGTCAAGGAGTCTATGTTAGTGAAGGAGGGATCTAGCATACCTGGAATAAAAACACAAAGCTGCAAATGTTAAATCTTTGGTCATTTCTGTGCCTGGAAAACAGAAATAAAGCCTGGAGCTGTAGCAGCCACTTTATAATCATAAGACAGCAACCAGAGGCTGGGGATGTGGCTCAAGCGGTAGCGCGCCATGCCTGGCATACGTGCGGCCCGGGTTCGATCCTCAGCACCACATACCAACAAAGATGTTGTGTCCGCCGAGAACTAAAAAATAAATATTAAAAAAATTCTCTCTCCCTCTCTCTCTCTCTCTCTCTCTCTCTCTCTCTCTCTCTCTCTCTCTCTCTCTCCTCTCTCACTAAAAAAAAAAAAAAAAAAAAGACAGCAACCATAGGACACAAGCCCTCAAACCAATTAAAGAGGACAAAGCACTGAGAAATGAAATTCCTAATGACATTTTTGAGTTACTGTCCTAAACTTTTCCTTCAAAGTCCTTGCTTATTTAGAATAGTAACTGAAAAGCAATGGTAAAAATCAAAACCACTGTTAGTTATTATCCATAAAGGATAAGGTGTAACAAAGATGGCAGTGAACAGCCACCAGGAATCCTTGGTCAACTGCAGTGTACACGAGGATTAAGGCAGACTGCACCCATGTGACAGCAACACATAAGGACTGCATGCCCTGTCCTCAGTGGAGCACTTGCTTGGTACCCAGGTCATGCTTGCAATCCTCATCCATTATCTCATCTGAGTCTCTCTTTATGAATGCCTGTTTTGCCCAGGTATTCATATTTCCAGATATTTGTTTATTCAGGCACCATTTATTATCTGCAATGAGCTAAGCTCCCTATCTATGTACATGTTTGTTAAGCTTAAAACAATTGGAGGATATGGAGTGCTTCAGTCAATTTGACGTCCCTGAATAAACAAATACCTGGAAATATGAATACCTGGGCAAAGCAGTTAGCTGGGATTTTAATATAGTTACTTCCCACTTTGTTATCACCATTAAAACTTGGGTAAGTGTCTTATTTCTAAAAAAAAAAACAAAACAAAACAAAACAAAAAAAAACCACACCTCCATTTGACTCTATCATTCCAACAAGTTAGCTTACTTCAAGAAAACATTTCACCATTCAAGAGCACATTGCTTAGTAATTTCATTGACACCTCTGCCACTTGCACCTAAAACATAAGGAAGGCATGGATGAATCGAGGCAGTGCTTTGAGTTACTTGGCTGTCATTCCCAAAGCATCATAGGGCTACTGACCCTTGCTGTCAATGCTTTCAGGGAAAAATTCTATGAAACACTTGAAGAACTACTTTGTGGGATGATCTAATTGTTAGCTGGATAACCGAAACTACTAGTAAAGGAATAAAAATATTTATGATTTGTGTTTGACCTCAGATTCTTATTTGAAGATGTGCAGGTAAAAAGTGCGACCAATGAATCTTTGGAAAATAAAGGATTTCATCGTTGCTATTTATTACCTACGTGTGTATAAGACAGCCTGCTCCAGAAGAGATGTTTTATATTCTACCTCTCTCCTTGTTACATTAATGTTTGATTATATATCCATCTGAGTGAGGAGGCGGACACTTGAAGTGAGGGAAAGAGATTACTTATATACAGCTTCAGAGATAGTTTACTTATTAATTGATTCTATTAAATAAGCATTTGCTATATACTCACCATGGACAAAGCATTGCAGCAGTAAATAAAAATCCTGGTTCTACATTCCCAAATATCTATTGAACATATTCCAGATACTCTTCTTTTAGTAAGTTCCAAACTCAACTACATAGCATTTCTAATTCCTAACCCCAAACCTTTGCTCCTAATTGCAACCTCAGTCTGGGCACCATGTACCAATATCACTTAATTAAAAGACAAATGATCGGTTCTTATCTTTGATACCTAACTCTTATCCTAAGCTTCTAGATATTACCTCTTGCACATTTCTGAAAATTGCACCCTGTCTTTTTCTAGTTTTATCCCTTGAGAGGTGACACGGTGCTGAGGTTAAAAGTTTGTAGTCTGCATATAAATGCGAATTCAAATTCTGGCTGGCCTTACTCCTCAATAGCTTTGTGACATTCAGAAAAGGACTTAACCTTAGTGAACTTGTGTCTCCATCAGTAGACAGGGATAACCATGGAATCTGCTTTACAGGCTAGATTTAGATGGTGCTTGGTACGTGGTAATAGTCCCTAAACACATGGTGTAATTTGAAGAAGAAGGAAGAGGAGGAAGGTGGGGGGTGGGGAGGAGTTAAGGTGTACCAATTTGAGCAAAGTAAAATTTATTACCTTGTACAACAGGAAGAATAAGAATTAATTCAGTAGTACAACAATGTAATGAAATGTCCGGGTTCTTTCTTTCGGCACTTTCACATGGTCAGACATTTTGCTGCAGTTTAAAATATTGCATCTGAACATGAAAAGATCTACTAGACAAGCTGTCTAGCCCAGTGTCATTCTATAAAATGAAAGAAACATTTCAAATCTCCCTGCAAGACTCTGCTCACATCCTATCATCCATACTGGTTTACATGCATGACCTGCCTCCCTGGTCACTAATGAAGTAAATGGGTTTCCTCTGATGGCCTTAGACTAATCAGGATCTGTCCCTGAACTGGAGGTGTGAGGGCCTCACTAGCACATGGATGCATGAACACAAGTGGAATTCAGTTGCCGATGACAGGGTGAGAGTTGGGCTTTTGGGGAAGGGTCACAACAGTGATCAGGATAAGTATATATTTGTAAATCAGGTCTCCAGTGAGTGTCCTGTGGATGACTACAGTTACAGCCTCCTAAGGAGTGGGCTGGATTCTGATTCCTTGGCTTCCCAATCCATTCTCCACAATGTTGCTAAATCTTCCTAAAGTATGAACTTGATCTTCCTTCAGCTCAGGAGGCTGAGATGGGAAGATAGAGAATTCAAAGCCAGCCTCTGCAAAAAAGCTAGGCATTAGTAACTTAATGAGACCCTATCTCTAAACAAAAATACAAAATAAGGCTGGGGATGTGGCTCAGTGGTTGAGTGCCCCTGACTTCAATCCCTGGTACCTGGCCCCCTGCCCAAAAAAAGTAATAATAATGTCCCAGAGGAGAAAAAGAAAACAGCAGAGGACTATGGCTACAATATGTGAAATATGACTATATATAATTGATTATATTAATTAATTACTACAAATAAGAATATTAAATAATTATTTTTATATAAATAACTATTAGAATAAGTACTTGCTTATATATAAAAATATACTAAAATTAAATTACATGGGAGAATAACTTTACCTAGATGAAAATCTTACTAGGGTCACATGAGTACCAAGTATACAGCTTAACAGCAAGAAAAAAAAAAAGACAAATAACATTTGCCTTGATATCCCCTGCCTGTATTTGTTCAATATGAACTGAATATTTTCTGTGTATGGTATGTCAGGCACTTTGCTAGGATCTCATGAACTAGTGAGGCAGAGCTGCACTAAAATAGAAGAGATAGGGCAGCTGCAATCATTAGATTACTTCCCATGTATTGAGTCTATGGGATCAGAGATGCATTTAAACACAGAGTACAGGAAAGAATAGCTTTCAGTTGTCTAGTCCTTGCCATTCTTAGCCTCCTCTCCTGCGATTAGTGCAACGCTTGCTAGTGGGTCTCAATAATCTAAAGACATATGGAACTCCTGTGGGATATGACTTCCATTTATATTAGTGATTACAGATTTAAGGCTATAATAGTTCCTAATTTCTTGAGGCCATATTAATTTATGAAGACAAATATATAGATATACACACACACACACATACCCCTCAGTTACTAGACCACAGAAATATGTACCTTCAAAATATAGCTCTGTTAAAACTGTGATACTCCCTTGAAAGAGAAAAATAGCCCCTGAATGGATAACTTAGTAACTTTAATAGGGTTTATTGAGTTTTTAAAAGACAGTTCCTTTTTAATGCCACTTGATGATTAATGATACATTGATTGAGAATTAACAACTATCTTGTTTATACAATTCATTTAAAGTGCTGTTAAGCCCCAAGCTATGACTTAAAGAATGATCTAGGCTCAGTTTAGCATTCATTACACTAACTATCTCAGCCAATGGCAGTCCAGAAGAGTAAATACCACTTTATCAACAAAACACGGAAATGCTAATTGACAGCTGGCAGAGTCCAATCAGATATCTCTGCAGACAACTAACTAACTACTTTTGGAGCATCTGTTTCATTTTGCTAATTGACCCTGCTTCTCTCACTTGTTCTTTTGGAAAAGAGGACAGAGGAAAGGATTGAAAAAATGAAGAAAGAAAAGAAATTCTGTGTGTGTGTGTGTGTGTGTGTGTGTGTGTGTGTGTGAAGTTTGTGGGAAATAAAGACCATGGCTATTTTTACTATTTATCCTAAAAAATGAGAATGTGCATACATGTATTCTTTAGAAACGTGGTGGGTGAGATGCAGTCAAGAGTAGGGGTCTACATTTGACATCTCTGATGCCAGGCACCCAAATTTAATGAACACAACTGAAGTGGAAGTTAGAAAAAGCAGAGTAATTTGTGTGGAAAAAAAGCACCACAAAACACAGGCTATATTATTTTGCATTTCTGGGGGAAGATGGTGGAGGAATCTAGCAATCTCCCCAAGCATGCTTTCTCCTATTGATATTGCAGTTGATGTAATGGCCAATTAATTCCACTGACCATACTAAATGTTCACCTTGCAGGGTGCATGAGGAAAGAAATGGGTACTTTTAGGGTTTCCTTTGTCATACACTCATTCGATTTTTATAGATACAAACTTCCTCCACTCCTCCCCTTGTCCTCTTTCCCCTAAAACAAAGGTAGCAAAAGAAACTGGGAGGGAGAGGGAACAGAAAGAAAGAACTCAAGGGAGAGGGGTAAGACCAGTCATTTAATATGTTTGCCTACATGGCGTTATACCTTTGAACTTCCAAGTGCAACTTTATACATTGTCTTTTGACATTATGCAGTTTGGAATCCTGAAAGCTCTCAGTTTAGACAACTAAATTATTGCTTGTCAATTTAGCTTGGGATGAAAGACAGGTGTTTTGTTTCACAGTAAAACTCCATTTAGAGCTTACATTGGCTCTAAATCCAATCCCAGCGTCGTGTTGTGGGCTGGCATTGAAGTGTATCTCAGTAGGAATTATCAGTCTGGCCCGACAGTCAATCCACACAAGATCCTTCACCTTGGTGCCTCTACCCGGGCACGCCTAATGCCATTTAAAAGCAATTGAGATAAAGATCCCTTTGTGGTCTCAGGCTTAGTGCTCTTGCTGATATTTCACTACGTTTTGGTTTTTGTCTCCAACAAAGAACTAAACCAAGCAAAGTTGAAAAATCCCCATGAGTTGTCTTAGACACCAATGCAATACTTCATGATGCGTTAGCAAATATTTGTTGTGAAGACTGTTTTAATTTATAGAACAGTTAACTGTTTTATATCTCCACTTCAATGTAATGATGTAGCAGTCCCTCTTTTTATCAGGAAAGTTAAGCTAGCACCTGTATATTTGTTGCTTTGACTTGAGGAGTTTGAAAAAGGCTAAAATTATGTCATTATGGGCTGTAAAACAAAACCTCTCTAGAAGCTCTTTCACATCTCTCCTCCACCATGTTTTTTTTACCACTTCTAGTATCACCTATTCTAATGTGTGTGGCAATGAAAGCAGGTCACCCCTGCCCAGTATCAGCCTATAAGAGAACTCTCAGCAAATCTGAGCACAGCAATTCACAGTTTGCCTCCTACAGTGGAAACCAAGTACTATGAACCTTGTTTACCATTGGTGGGATATGTTCATAGATCTCCTCATGATTGCTATTAATAAGTCAATAAACATTTAAGAAGTTTTAAACTTATGAAGCCTAAGTCCCCATACCTCAACTCCACCATCACTTTTAAAGATGAAGTTAAGTAATTTGATCAAAGTAATTCATAACAGAACCAAGATAGACCCGGGAATTCTCTTCAGTAAACCATTTTTATTCCACTATATAGCTTTGGATTTAATGTTTTCCCCAAATGATGTTTAGAACACATTATGAGCTTCCACCCATTGAATTCAATTCAGAGAATATTAATTATCATTATCTCCATATATGTGTCATATAGGTATTGTATAGTCTCAGTTCAACTTTGAATACAGAACTTTTTTGCCCCCCCTCCCCCGGAAATGCTTAGATTAGAATGGAATCTTAGTGAACGGGTCCTATTTGAGCTTTAATAAACTAACACGTTTCTTTTAGTGGATTTGTAAAACATAGCAAATATAAAAGCTCTATCTTATTTATTATAAATTCTCCAGTGCCTAGGATAATGCCTTGTCCATAAAAAGTCCCTGATGGATATTTGCTGAATTTCTAATTTGATGTGTTTGATTCAGGATCCTAATCCTGTATCATCTAGAATCCATCTGATGAGCTATAAACTATATTAATTTCTCTGGGAAAAACTGCCTATTAACCAACCACACTGCCATTAGTCCATTCTTGTGCTAATGTTCAGCTAGGAGTAAAGTGATCAGACACAGGCAAGACCTGACCAAATATAGGCCTTTAATTTGTCTGCAAGATGTAGGGTAGGGGCAGATATAATT
Source organism: Urocitellus parryii (assembly GCF_045843805.1). NCBI lineage: Eukaryota > Metazoa > Chordata > Mammalia > Rodentia > Sciuridae > Urocitellus > Urocitellus parryii. The sequence continues at coordinate 79,417,207 of NC_135542.1, read as the reverse complement.
AAGAACAGTTGGATTTTTCTGGAACTCACAGAAAACTCCTGTACTGAAATAGAAAAAAAAAAAAAATGTCTGACTTACAGTTTTTTTTTTTTTTAAATAAACCACCAAGTATGTTTTTCATCTGTCAAATGGAAAGACCAACCCAGAACTATTGTGAAAAGTCAAATGGATTAGAGGTGAGGGTGATAAAAATCTTAAAAGCAATATGTAAGCAGAATGACATTGGGAGTAGTGATCATAATTATAACAAAGATAGTGACCCTGAAGTTGACTGTCTATTCAAGGGTGAGAGGGAGGCTCTTGGGTCAATTCTTAGCAAACAAACAGACAGAAAGAGTTCTTCAGGTTTTAGGGCCAATGATTCCAGACATAAAACACTCAGTAATTGACAACCCAGGGTATCCCTACTGGCCTTTAGCTCTTACTCTGTCTATAAAAAAAGAACTTCATTCAAATGCATGGTTGGCAATGAATTGGAAATTTCACCACATTGCCCTACTCCTGACCCCAGTGTGACCTCCAGGTCACCCCTCCGTCAACATGTTAGAGGATTCTCTGAGTACAGTTTTAAGCTGGATTCAGCCAAGTTTCCTGAAGGAAAAGCAAGAGTAATGTGGTTTCAATGGTTGTTTTCAAATTCTGTGGGCAAAGGCCCCCGTGACAGGATTACCACTGATGACATTGTCCATATATTGGTCTACTGTCCCAATTTGTATCACCCTTTATTTTTCATTTTCCAAATAGCTCCTAAGCTGTTGCAAAGCAAAACAAACAAAAATCAAACAGCTCCCCAAAACATAACCTTTGAAAAAGGAAAAAGCTATTCATGGTTATTTTACAATACAAAAGACTAGTATTTTTAGACCTGTTCTACAACTTATTTCTGAGTTAGTTTTAGAATTTATATGAGTAAAAGGTGAGTGAAGAAGTTGAGCCCAAAAGCCAAACAGAGTGTGGGGTATGGTTGGACTTTTAGCATGACCTTTCTCTGTTGATCTGAAAACAAATCAATTCACTATTCAAGGAAATAGCTTCCAAGAAATGTTCTTCTAAGAAATCATCCAGATGTTAAGTAGTGCATGGGTAACTAAATTGTTTGGTTTCAATGATTTCTTAAAACTGGATTTGTGTTTCTTTGGCTTTAAAGAAAACAATTCTAACAGGCTGTATGGAAATGCCAGTCAATTTATTAAGTCAATTTATTAAGATGTTGGGTCAACATGGCTCCGACTCCTAATCTTTCACCATGGACATTTGGTTTCCTCCATTTTTTTTAAAGGATCCCTGAAATCACATGCACCAAATATTACTCAAAAGATTGAATAGGTTAACATACATTTGTACTACTATTTTTGAATATACAAAATTAAAATGAATTTAAAATGCATAATGAAATTATGCATGTTTATACAACATGTGTACAACTGTGTCTATGCAAATGGCCTATAATTTTTTTTACATTAAAGAAGGCATTTTTCTTAAGCAATGTCTTAAATCAATTTCATTTTAGTCTTCAGTCCATAAAGTAGGTATATATCCAACTCCTTAGGGAAGTATCTCTGCCAAATGATTACGCTGGGAATTTTCTAAACATAAAATTCATTTTTCCCCCTTTGATCCATAACCTTGAGACCCACCTGAGCTACCTTGTAGTTAGCTTTAAGAAAGATAAAGACTTGCTAAATATTCTCGTTACAGCTCTAAGGTCATGTGACTCTTGCATTTGAATGAAAGATTTGATCCATTTAATGAATACATTTATCAAAAAGTTATTTTTTTAATATATGAATATATCTTTTGACTTTTAAATTTATCAGTTCCTACAGGATAAAATCCATGTTAATTCAAATAATATCTAATGTTCTTCACAATTTGGTCCCAATCCTAATACACGGAAGTAGGCCAAGAGGCTGGAGAAGTTCAAACGTTTTCTGAACAGGCTATGAGTTTATTCACCTCACATACTTTTGCTCTCATAACTTCATACTTTTTCTTTGATAATTTTCCATACTTGGCCTTTCATAACTCCTATATTCTTGTTTCTTTCCCTTTCTTCTTTGCCTAAATGAACATATTCTTCCGGAGATACTAAGCTCAAGTGACACTATTTTTGAGAGGGCTCCCATGATTAGAATTCATCCCTCCATGCAGAGTCGGGTTCCTATTCCACTGAGTTTAGGTAGTACCATGCATATCTTCTTTTAGAAAAATAACACAAAAAAAAATTCAGAAAGCTTTTGCTGAATATTTCTGAACGAGTGAATCAATCAATAATTGAATGATGCAGGCACCAAAGAATGCCTTGTTCCACAGTTGTTTACAAAGCTATTTCCACAGTCCAAATGTGAGCCCCACGTGGGCAGCTACTTGTATTCATTTTTCTATCCTCAAGGCCTGAACGGTGACGTGTGGTCATATTTTAGTAGGTTTTTTTTTTTTTTTTTTTTGAATTAGTAGTTTGAAGAGACACGCCTATGGAGGATAGGTTTTTATTTTTTTATGGACATTTCTACCTTTCTGAATTGAAATCATTCTGATTCTCTCCAAAATAGCCATACCTAGGGCTCCCTCAGCTAAGTGAGGAGTCACAGATATCCCCTTCCCTGTCACTGCTTGTAGACACATGCTTGTTTATGTTTGGCTAATTAAAATTAATCACCCTAGTTCTCCCTTCCCTTCAAGGGCATTACTTCCCATTAACTTCAATGAAGCTTGTTTGACTTCAATGGAAGTTTTTACCTGCATAGGGACAGTGAGGAATCAGGACAAATATCTTTAAGGCTGTCATTTGTCACCATGAACAAAAGAAAGAAAGATCCTTAGGCATGAGGCGCTGTAGCACACTTCACGCGCCTCTCTTAATTCTATCCTTGCTGACAACCCATGACTGCCACATAAAAGAAAGCATCAGAATTATAATTGAATGGTTCTGAAATATCAGAGACAGAACCTCTGAAAAGGAGGTTCACAAACTTATTCTTTGGCAAGGTTACTGATTGGAGTCCCTACAAACGGCCAGAATGCACAGCGCACGCATCCCTGGAGTCCGCGTGGACCGGGAGAGCCGGGTAGCTTCACTCCATCCACCAGCACAGAGTCTTTGACAACCCTCTACTGTTCAAAACCCCTGAGAAACAAAGAGATGAAAGGGGCGACAGCATCTGAACACCGCAGTGAGGTCCCCTTCCAAAACTCTAGCATTTTATTCATAGTGCATTTATTTCAGGCAGAGTATGAGATGTGAAGAGGATGTTGGCAAAAACTGGGCTGCCAATGTGGAGTGACTGGAAAAATTCCTCAATTTTTAAGATGTTTTGGATAACAAAAATTAAGCCAAGCTAGCCATATTGTTTCTCAAGGGCACCAAGTTACTTAATTTTTCATAGGAACAGCATGGCTTTCTCCTAAAATTATTGTTCTAGAATCCACACCTTGACATTATCACTGTTTCTACTGTATTTTTATAATTTCTATTCAGGACTATTTTCCAGTATTTAAATGAGAATAGACAGATAGATAACGTACTGCCAAGCCTTACAGATAGAGATCCATCCATCTATCTATCTATTCCTGATATATAAATATCAGTTCTTTATTTACATCCTTATCTCTTTGGAATTAAATAGAATTATTAATTATTAATTACATTTGGAATTAATAGAATTATTAATTCAGTAACCTGCTTGAAGAAATAAACACACACTCACTATAAAGGATTACAGATCCAGGTGAGGATGTGGATTTAAGAAAAAAAAACTGATATTTATTTTAAGTCCTGTAGCTAGAATTATATCTATGTTATCTCACTTAAGTGACCTAAATGGTCTCATAAGAAGCTGATATTACTTGCATTGATACTTATAGTTTATAATTAAAATTTTAATGCTAAAAAAGACTATTCCATAAAATCTTTTCATCCTCGGCTTGTCCTGTTTAATTAGTCTCTCTCCATCTAAAGAAAATATTGGTTCTTAGATGAAATTCCATCATTGAAGTTGCTCTTTCCGTTGAACACACTGTCTCTGCAAATTCCACCTATTAAAGTGCATGTTACCTAGGTCAGATAAAATATGCCCAAAGATTTTTCACAGAAATCAAGTAGTCAGATTAAGACAGCATTGTCTTCGGTGAAATGGAAGTATAGATAAAGGAAATGGAACTCTAAGAGAAAGAAAGCTAGATCTTAGATGTAGAAACCAGAAATGACACAGTCCTTGAGGTTGTAGCCTGTGTGGGCAATGAATGTACATTTTGTTTCATAGTAGTAAGGGATTGTAAGGATAGGGCAAGCATACTGGCTAAAAAGTGCACCAAAATAAAATTTCACCTTCTTCACAGTTCTGACGGGAAGGGAGGCAGTATAGTGATCATGAAACCATCTCTTACTCTCCCCCTCTCCAGCCGGAAGAGCCTTTGCCTTTCTTGGCATTGGTTTTCCACTGGAGCAGCAGAGAGCACTGTGTGTGCTTCATCAGAGGCACCACGCTACAAAAACGAAGAATGACAATATCAGTCACCGTAATTGATGCTAAAGCCTGAAGCTGCATTTGGATGGGAGGCTGAAGCCAATCTTTCAGTCAGTGAATGAGACATTTCTATTGGCAAAGGTTTCCCAGCTCCATTTCTCAGATTCAGAAAGAAGCCCTCTCCAGCCTATTTCTTCCTTATTGTTTAGCTTCTTCTGCTTGCTTGTTTTTCTCCACAGAGTAGCTTACCAAATCTCCTTTTAACATCTTCTGCCCCTGATGCCCATGTAAATGTAGTAGACTCCCTTAATGTACATGCCTTTATAGTCTCTCTCTACAAATACCCATCCAGAATTAAACGTAGTATCTCAGAGACTGTTTTTCAAACTTTACTGATTAAATATGTAACCTGGGATAATGTGAAAACACAGCCCCCTGGGCTCTAGGACTCATGACAACTAAGAGGGAAGGTTGACAGTCTGCATGTTTAATATGCAGCTGATTCTCATTGTTGAGAGCCTGTTACTATCAGACCTACCCTGCCTTCTGTATTTCCTGCCCAGGCTGTGGCATCTGGGGACACATCACTCTTTGATATTTCATGGACTGAATGAATGAACAAATCTCATAGTCACCATGACTCCAAGTGGCCCACCTATTCACAACAGCCATCCAGTTGGTCCTCAAAGTCTAGAGATTCCACCTCTAAGAGAACATTGGGTTTTCCCTTGCGCATCCTCATTCTGTTGCCCCAGTGAAAGTTGTCGTCATCATTTCCCTAAAGTAATTTCATCACTCTTTAATGAATCTTCTCTTCATGACCTGTCTCACTGTTGTTCAGCTTTTAAACTTCTACCAATGGAATCTTTCTGAAACACAGATCATTATGTTCCTTGAAAATCTTTCAACAGAACCCTTCTCCCTCCCAAACCTGGAATAGTGTTCCCAATGCACAGAGCCTGGAACAAACAGGTCCCTTAAACTTATAGGGTTATGGTTCTTACTCGAAGCCCTTCAAAACCTGGCCTCAACTTCACTTTTCTCTTTCATTCCTGCTCTCTACCTGCACCTACTCCAGGGCCCTTCGAAGCTCCTGCTTAAGCTCAGACTATCCTCCTTGAACTTCCTTCAATGACTAGTCTTGCACTCTCTGTGCATAGGTGGTTGCTTCTGCCTCATACACCCCCACTCACACCTCCTTCTGTACCTTACAAGAAAAACTCATTCCTCAAATATTTAGTTTGCAATTTTTCCTCAAATTTCCCTTAGTTTCTCTCTGACCACAGGTAGCATGTTAATAGTCTACCTGAACTCAGATAAGAATCTTTCTGAGTCTTGACCCTTTTTTCTTCTTTAGGGTACTCTGACACTTAATCTCACTTCTGTATTTATAGGGCTAACCAATGTCCCAGGAACTATGGCTCTTAAACTTTGGAGCCATCCTAGAATTGTCCTGTGGATGGATGGTTACCAGTTCTAGGAGGGTGGCTTGGTGAATGTATTTTTCCTGCTGTGAAGTGCAACATCACTTTGTGGATATCATGTCATATAGTACTGACATGCTGATTTTGTGTGATTTCAAGTCAGACACAGGAGATTAGGACTCTAGGGTGCATAAAGTCATCTGCCAATCTTAAACTTGAGCCATATGTGTTGCCCATGTTCTGATCAACCATACTGCCACCCTCAGTCCACAGTATTAAGGGTGGTGGGGGTCACTACAGACAACATTTGCTGCAAGTACCCATAATCACTGGCATCAAGAGCAGACATTATACTCCTTCTACAAGTTCTGTGCCATGTGGAAGATAATCCATAAGGAGGCTACTGGGGGCTTCTAAGACCAGTGCCCCTCACATCAATGAATTGTTCTCATCAGTGTCCTCTATTACCTCTGATTGACTTGACCACCTCATAGTATCCCAGGTAGGTTGAAGCCATGTTGGTCAAAGGACAGACATTTTTGTGTGTGCAAATGGGATTATTTTTCTTATTCAGCTTCCTGTCCCTTTCCTACCCTTCCAGCTGATGGAGGTATGTGGAAGGCAGGAGTGCAGACAACATTGAAAGAGATCACATTCTAGGAATGCAATGATGACAGCCTAATTAAAGGAAGAGAAGGCCTAGTTGAAGTTGTATTATTCTACATGTCCTTTACAGAACTCTGAATCATAAACTTAGCATACTCTGCAAACAAGTTATTCTCCACATTTTCCTGCATATTCTGGGCAAGATTTACATTTGTGATTATCATCAATGAAGCACAAAAACAGCCCTGGAGAGAATTGTTGGGTGCCAATATTCATGAACTGCTCAGTGGATGATGAAGTGACATAAATAATATAGCAACTAGCCTTAAACAAATGGTATTATGGAACCAGAGAAGCAAGATCTATATTGATTCTATAGACACAGGTTCCAAAGAGTCATGAACATATTGCTAAATATAGTAGCATTGCATCACTACCAGTTTTGAATGGTAAGAGTTGTGATTTTAGTTAGAAATGGTGAATTTAAAAATTTTTTAAAAAATGAAAGAAAAAAACATAAAGAGGAAGACCTGTACCTGAACAGATGGTACCCAGACACTAAAACAATTTTATATGAATTAATTACATAGGAAAATATGCATACATTGTGTGGTCTACCTATTTTACCAAATCTTCAATGAATGACCCTTAAATTTTAAAATATTATTCTAAGTTACATGATCCACATAGAAAATGAAATTTTTTTTGTTTGACTTGGAACCTTGCATACTGCAGAGGAGACGCTGCTGGACATGCACCATGCTAAGCAACTTATGGGCACAAGCTATTTTTATCTTCACAACAATCACAATAATCCAGTAATTATCTTATTATATAGAAAGCAAAACTAGAGAAGCTAAGCAATTTGCTTATGCACACAGTTATCAGGAGGACCTAATTCTAATGTGTATGTCAACCATAGAAAACAGCATATATCTATCCAACACAAGTTGTGTTTCTTGGATATAGTATTACCCTTATTCTTATATATATTATCATTACTGTTATCATCACTAAGAAATTAAAATAACTGTTGAATATTACCTACGTGCCAGCCATAGTTGCAAGCATCTAAAATGAATTATTCATTAAATAATTTTAACAACCTTATGAAGTATATATGAATAATATTTCCATTGCAAAGGTGGAAAAATTGAGGGTCCTCAGTGAATAGGTAAGTTACTCGAGGTTATTCAGCTATCAGTAGAGAACAAAATAAGGTTCTCTGACTCTGGAGCCCAAGCAAAGCAATACCAAATCTTCTCGTTGGTTCCTTTAACCTATATTTCTGAACTAAATGGGGACTTAGACGTAAAACATCACAAACCACACTATATGACTGGAATCGATCTATGATTTTACTCTCTGGTCTGGTGATTCTTTCAATTTATTTTCACAGGGCTTGGCATAATCTGAGGGTTTAGCACTGCCAGTTCTAATGGCACTCTGGTTCTTGTAGATACAGCTTTACTGAAAAGATTCATGTGGTCCAAGGGTGAGCTTTGCAGCTGGTAGTGGGGTCACAGGACATAGGCATGGCTTCAATGGCCAGAGCCACAGAGAGAAAACACCCAAGGGGAATCCATTTTTAATTCAAGAATAGGAAAGCATGCATTCATGAGAAAGTCATGTGATCACATATATGCCTATGCAAATACGTATATGTCTGTCCCCTTTCTTTAATATTGATTTTTTTTCCGCTTAATATTATACTTCTATTTTTACATAGGACTGGAGAATTTTAATCAACAAAAGTGTGTATTTGGCTGTAGCATGGAAATAGAGAACATATCAGATATCACATTCACTATAGATATCTTGGCTTAAATACAAATACAACACAATGCCAAATTTCTGGCCAAAAATCAATAATAGCAGTCAATTAGGCAAGCATGTGGAACTATTTGGAAAAATTCAGATAATTGACTAAAAATTCCAATTTTCATTCAGATGCCTGTCACCACGCTTCTTATCATTTGATGTTTTTCTCTCACTACTTAGAGTCACAAATATTTTACTCCTTCACACTCTAAGCAATAACACGCCTACCAAAAAAAGCTGAAATAAAAATGTGATGACTAGGAGACTTGCAAGTGATCATTTTTATCTTTCCTTTTAATTCTCGCACAGAGCAAAAATTCTGATTCGTTTTCCCCTATCAACTCCTTCTTTTATTTCAAGATTCCACTGATCATTTACCAATGCTGAAAAACCTCTTTAGCTCACTCTATATTTCATCCCAGGTGACCGAACTCTGCATTTTGATTTCTAAATGGGCAGATAGATGTACTGTAATGAGAACACAAAGAAGCAGGTTTATAACTTGGTACATTATGGCCCCGGGTTCAAAGCAGGGGAAGCAGCCGGTGCCATAAGCCTTTGTTTCCGATTCATGCAGATCAACTCCAGTATTTTCTAGGATTGTAACAATGCAGAATATGGGGGGGGGCACAAAAGAGGAAGAAAGAAAACGAATTAAAACCAAGCAAAAACTCTTGGGATGGTTTATGCTGCAGGGTATTTTCCCAGAGTTCTGTCCAAGAATAATCTAGTAAAAATGTGGACAGAGAACCACCGACCCCTGCTTTCCCCCGAACATATGCAGCTCTGATCAGTCTGGTATTTCAAGAAAAACAAGGTCCTGAACCCGAGTCCTCAGACACATAACAAAGCGCACTTCACAGCTGTGATGCACAGCGACGATCGGCTCGGAGGCCTGAGTGGGTCCCAAGACAATGCCTCCTTTATCACCCAGAGGACAAATATCTAGACAGCAATATTTTCTGCTTGAATGCTTCAAGCAGCTCGCGCAACTCCTGACTGAAAGGGAAAACTGAGCTCAGAGTGTTTGCTGAGTGATTATTTTAATTTACTACTTGATGTAAATCTAAATGAACTGACACCCAGCTCAAGATGGACAGAAAACAATCATCGCCGAGGGGGGGGGGCTGCAGAAATAAAAGGGGGTGCAGGAAAGGGGCTGATGTTACACATCAGCTGAGGTTTAGCCCAGGTTTACCCAACTTGCACAGTGGCAGTGTAATAGATAGGGGGGGGGGCAGGCTCGGCATTCCGTTCCCTTCTCTCAATTACCATAATAAGTTCAGTAATTTTGTGCTGTTTATTTATCAGCCAAGGATAACAAAGGGAGCTGAGGAAGTCTGTTCTGGAGGCACCATGACAAAGCACCAGACAGAAAGCAGTCACATGTGGGGAGATGAGCAGAGACACCACTTCTCAGGCACCTGATTATTCTTTCTCAGTATTTAGAAGCCAAAATGATCCTTAAGAAAAACAAGTGCTCATGCAACAACACAATCCAGACGGATAGAGAATGGCGTCAGGTGGGGAATTGAGGAAACTGAAGGGCAACTTGTCAATGAAGTTTTAATCCATCCCGTATAAAAAGCACTCTTTCCTTCACATCCATTATTTGTCCAAACTTACTGGTGGAGATAATTTCGTTTTAAATTTTTTTTTTTTTTTTAATAACTGCTTGGTTGAGTTACTCCTTCCTTTCCTGTGTGGTCTTAGATTCTCAAAGCTGAAAGTTCTGAACATATTGAATATTTCTGAGAAACTAGATGGTAAAAATCATCACGGTACCTGCTAAAGATGAACGTCAGATTTCTCTGCGGTGCTTGTATTAAACAAAGCATCCTTTCTCGCTCTTACTCGCCCTCATTTTTTTTCTTTAGCTCATGAAACAGTGCACTAAACAGTCACAGAACTAAGATATAGATTCCTGTTTCCAGGTTTATCTTTTCTCTCTAAAAAAGACTTCCATTTCAGCCGTATCTGCCCAATATCCCCTGCAAAAAAAAAGTGGCAATGTTTTCTAATGAGCATAATCCCTGTTATTTGTAGCACTGTTATAAATGGCACAGGGTATGCATATAAATCCCCACACATGATTCTGAAAATATGCCCAATAGAGAAAAAATATATCACCACTTGTTTTCCATAATCACAATTTGGAGCCAAATTATGCTTCCTATCTTTTTTACTTGTCCTTACCTACCAGTTTAAGAATGATCTATCTGTATAGATTTGGACATGTGTATGTTAACATTAAACCCAGTAAACTGTACATGCAATATATGGTATATTTTGCACATAAACATATATAATAAATTTATATCTTCATGTATCTATTTAGTGAGTGCAACATTAATATACATGCATCTATCAGGTACAACTGGAAAATATCCATTTCCTACAGATCTGGGTCACTGCTTTTCTAACCAGGAGCCCTAGAATTCCCTGCAATGTCCTTGGAACTACCATGATGGCCACCATATGTGGCAAGTAAAGAAAACCAGCTGAGTCTTCCACTTTGACTTATCTTTTTATACATAAAGGTTGTTAAAATTTTGAGTAAGATTTTATTTCAGGGAATGTAGTACAGCATTTGCCTTTAAAACATTCCTTCAAGCCAAGTATGGTCCACACCTGTAATTCCTCTGACTCTGGAGGCTCAAGTGGGAGGATTATATGTTTGAAGACAGCCTTAGCAACTCAGTGAGATCCTGTTGCTAAATAAAATACAAAATAGGGCTGGGGATATGACTCAGTGGTCCAGTGGCCCTGATTTCAATCCCCAGTACAAAAAAGAAGAAAAAGAAAATGGGAATTTTTTTGATCATCATTGCCCTGGATTGTCCTCAAAAGACTTGAAATTATGTTATGTGCATGTATAAATATGCCACAATGAATCCCCATTATTATGTATAATTATAATGCACCAATAAGAAGGTTTTATTAGAATATTGTGTGAAAATTAAGTAATGGAAAAAATAGTCTTGTGCTCAGATGCTTCACCACATGATGCCTAATGCCTAGAGGTGATATACAGATCAGTGTTGTTTATGTCATAAAGCTAAAGCCTTTTCACCATAGTCTGCTCCACCCCCCCGGCCATCTACATTTGTACATAAAGATGTTTGGAGTTATCCTTCACTTTTTTTTTAGTGCCTTTCTGGTGATAGGTCACTTGTATTATCATTTTGTATACTCTGCTATCTCACTTGTAGATGGAGGGTGCCATAGATGTTAAGGATACAGAGATGATTGGGATAGGACCCCAAAATTCAAGTTAAGGAGTTTAAGGAAGTTTGTTTTCTTTGGGGAGTATTGTAGGGTGGCTGAATTTTCATCATATAGATTGGGGGCTGGGCATGTAAGCCCTTTCTGTAATCCAAAAATGTTGTGAATTGCCCTTCATTTCCCATTTATTGGGGGAATACCATTTTGGGAATCAAAACTGAAGCCCGCCATTGTGAGCACCCCTAAAATACCCCTCTTTGACTACAATGTCTCATCAAATTAGTCAGTGATATAAAGAACTTGCAGAAGCTAGCTATAATTTCTTAACATATTTCTTTTTTTAAAAAAAAGCTAATTGATGCTTAGATCTCAAAGAAGTTTTTATAGAAGAAATATATATATATTTCCTCGGCTATTTTTAATGGATGAAAACGTTGATTCTAAAACCTGGTCTGTTTTAATATCATCAACAGTTCATGAGGAAAAAATTATTCTCTTGACATTGTTTCATCTGTGATTTAAAGATACAGGGTAGCAGGAAAAAAAGAAGGCCTGTTGATTGAATAATACAAAAGAATGTATTTGATTGAAGAATCAAAATGGGAATTTTCTTCTAGGTTTTCATTCCTCACTTATACCTCGTTGGACAAGCCCAAGCAGGGACTTTAATAGGCTTTTAAAATAACTCTTTCATAATACAGTAGACCATACAATACTGTTTAGATTATTTTATTTCCATAATAAACCCTCATTAAGTATATTTATCTAATGATATGACAGATCTGAAGGGAAAGGGAATATAAAAAAATGTGTGCATGTGTTAAACATTAGCTTTTTCAGCAGATTTATAAATAAATTACAGATAATTTATAGAATCATGCCATATTTATAATTGCATGTTTAAAGCAATCTTCTTATGGTAATTGCATTGTATGGCCGACTCTAAGAAGGGGGAAATTGCAAATTTATATTTCCAGAGTTTACTGAGATGTGCTGTCTTTTATAGGTAAAATTGTATTGTGTAAAATTCAGAGTAGAAAATGAAGCTTCTATTTCAGTGTGACTCAGACCACATTACTAAATGTTCAGAAGGCTCAGCATAAAAAATTAGGTGTTCACTATTTCTCAAAGAGGTCATTGCTTAAATTCCAAATTAATTTTCAAATGAAGCTGCTACAAAAGAATCAATAAACTTTGTATGACAAAGCAAAACTCTGTCGGTGCCTTGAAGATAAATGATACACAGATTCTTCATGGAGAGGAGGGGTTTCAATGGCCCTTACAGCTTCCCAATGCAGGCTGGTGCTCATAGTTCCTTCTGGAAAAATTTCAAGATAAGAAACAAGTATAAGGTGGTAAAATACACCCAAGCTACCAAAAAAAGCCAAACCCATTGACTTCAAATGCATTATTTATTGCTAAGATGTTTCTTCCTGACACTTTAGACAGCAACAATTAAGTGAATTAACCTGCTTTTGTGGAAAGAAAATAAAACACTTTATGCTGTCTGTTTCTCAAAGTATCTAACATAAGCTGATGGGGTAGGTCGAGAGTCATGTTCATCCACACCTTCAGATGAAAAAAAAATTGATGTCTAGGCTTTTTGAACAAATGAGTAATTAGACAGTCAACCAACATTGATTTTTATTAATTGTCTAGTCTATTCCAGGCACTGCTCAGGATGTTGGGGAAACATCTGTGAACAAAATGTTCCTTCCCACAGGCAGTTTACATTTTTAGTTGTAGACACAAAAACTAAAATGATAAGAAAAAATCATCTAATGTGACACAAGGGAAGTAACTAAGGACAGAGTAGGGACGAAGAACAGGAGAAGAAGATCAACATTAATAGAGATGAGAGGGGGGAGGGAAAGGGAGAGAGAAGGGAATTTGCATGGAAAGGGATGGTGATCCTTAGGGTTATACAAAATTACATACAAGAGGAAGTGAGGGGTAAGGAAAGAATAATACAAGTGGAAGAAGTGTTTTACAGTAAAGGGGGTTGAGAGAGAAGAGGGGAGGGGAGGGGAGGAGAGGGGGGATAGTAGAGAATAGGATAGAGAGCAGAATTCATCAGACACTAGAATGGCAATATGTAAATCAATGGAAATGTAATTGATGTAACTGATGTGATTCAGCAATCTGTATACGGGGTAAAAATGGGAGTTCATAACCCTTTTGAATCAAACTGTGAAATATATCAAAATAGATGTAATGTCTTGAACTACCAACAATAAAAAAAAAGTAAACAAGATAGAAATGAAGTAATCAAGGGCACTATTTTAAACATAGAGTGAGGGACGTTTACCTTAAGAAAGAGACATCTAAGCAAAGATCAGGAGAAAGTGAGAAAGTATTGGAAGAAGTGGTCATTAGCATTAGTGCAAGAACCCAGGGTTGTGAATGAAGTTAGACTACAAGAGGATACAAAAGAAGAAGAACAGAATAGGGAAGGGCAGAGAGATTGGGGATGAGGGCAGAGAGACAGTTGGAGGTTAGGTCACTGTTACAGGTAAAGGTTGGGCAGCAGACAGGTTCTGAAAGACTGTACCAGTGCGGAAAACAACCCCAAAATCTCAGTGCCTGAAAAAAACTGTTTATTTCTTGCTCACGTCGGATCTACTGTTAGCTTGGAAGCTCTGAGGTGTGTCAGCCTTGATCTGGAAGTCAGATGGACAGAGAAGTCAAAAGCATTGCCAGTTCCAGGCGCAGGTGCAAAAAAAAAAAAAAAAAAATCTCAGAATGATATCCTATCAGCAATGAGTGACCCAGCATGGAGGCAACATATCATTTCCACCAAAAACTCATTGAAAAAATTTAGTCAAATAACCACATATAATGATGATGAGATGGGGAGAAGGGAAAGGTGTTGTCAGGAAACTCAGTTCTACTGTGACTATAAATACTATGTAAACAGCATTTATGAATTTTATGATAAGAATGTTAAGTTTTGCAAGAATGATATGGGAAGTTATGAGGGACTTATCCTTTGACAGGATCATCTGAACGTTGTATAGACAACAAGGAGTTAAGGCAGCAAGAGGGAAGTAGAAGTCCTATAATTAGACTATAGCAATAACTCAGGAGAGAGATAATTGAGCATTTACGCCCAAGTTTCTCTTCTATTCTATTTTGCTTTTTGAGGATGCAAACCCAAATAGGTAAGCAGGTACCATCAAAGTGGGAAACGGGTTGGTGTATAGAATAGGAAGTGTTGGGTCCTAAGGCAAAACTGGGCAGATCCTATGGCTAAACGTGACCATTAAGGCATGCAAATTCTTTTTAAAAAAAAAATATTATTGCATCAGCCAAACAAACCAAAAATTTGGTAGCCTCTATAATTTGCATTCTTCTTAGTTAAAAATCAAATTAGCTGAAATAACAAATGACTAAATAAAACAACCGACTCATTAATCCTGTGTCTGAAGAATTTAAATGACACTTTGGAAGATACATGGCAACACATAAACTTGCATTAAACAAAGCACCCACCAGTCAGGTAAAACCCCGGCTTAATCAGGAAGTGACAGACTGATTTAGCATCTGTGCAAAACTCACCATATAACTTCCAATTCAACTGACTTTAATTGGATTGGGTGAATCTTGTGATTCCAGGCTCAAAACACAGGTTGCTAAACCTTCTTCTCTACTGAATGGTAGTTCTACCAAAATTTGATGTGGAAGGTTGGCCATGTGCAGTAATTACCTGGTATGCATAAATGCATAATGACTGCATTCCATCAGATCTGGAGGTGGGGTCAGGGTACAGCAAACACTCCCCCGGGATGGGGAGATTCAAGGAATATACCTTCAGAAATCGTGGCTCTGACCATTTCTTAAAGAAATCACAAGTTTGATCTTTACCAAACGTGGAAAGAACTTGTACAATCTTACAATTCCCACTGTTTTTGTAATATTCTTGGATGTGGTTAGTGACCATTATTCACATTCAGCAGTGAGAGAGACACATCCACCAGATCCTCTGTTTTCTTACTTCCTTCATCCCTTCTTTTCTTTCTCTCCATATCCCTTTTTATTCTCCCTTAATTTCTCTCTTCCTCTCTCTCCTTTCTTCCATCTGTCCATGTGTCTTACTAGAACACCACTGAGCTTTCACAACTTCTTAGGCAGAACACTAGGTTCCAGAAATACTGTGATTGATCAATACACACAGATCCCTGTTTTTACATAGGGTGTATTTTAGAGAGAGTTTTCATCTAATTCAGAAAAGTCAGACTAGCAATACTTAATATAGTGAATGAACAATGTCCACTATCCAGGCAAGTGTATTTTGCATCTAGTCAAATGGTATCTACCATAAAAAAACAATACTGGAATGCTACAGTGTGGTGTGAGTACTTCAGTTGCATTTAGAGCTATTTTGTATGAACATATTCTAGGGTGTCAGAATCAGAAGGATCACTGTGGTCTTGCTGCAAACACCTGTCCTCTCCTCTTTTGAAGTTTAGCTCAAATGACATTGTTTCCTGAGACTTTTACAAATATTCTGGGCAAGAGTTTTTGCCAGGGTTCCAGTACCCCTTTCTTAGGTCACATGCATATCGCTCAACTCATGAGCTTAGTAAGTAATGTACGTGATCTGATAAAAATATATGTGTATATGTTGTTCAAATGTCAGGAGAGAATTTGGTGCCATCATTATTATTTTATGTAGGAATTTGGGCACAATATTTCTTAAACTAATGTTTTAGGTCAAAAATATGGAATGTTGTTACACAGTTTTAATTTTAAGACATTAGCTCAGAAATTTTAAACGATTTTATGAGCCAAACAAAATTCCATAAACCATATTTGGCCTGAAGTTCTCCAGTTCGGGGCCTCTGTCTATACCCTATAAATATTGGCACTTGTCACTCAACACCTTAAGTTTTACTTAACAGATCCTATAGTGTTCTTAACCCCAGTGAAGTAGTGAAATCTATGCAGGTAGAGTCCCTTATCACTTGCATCCCCCATCTCAGTCTAGGTCACATGGTGAATTATTAGACAGTAGCAGAAGGTAAGCAGGTGCTTAATGTAAGACGGCCTCCCACCGCCACCACCAGGTTCAAATCCTTGCCACTCCATTTATGAATTAGGTGATTCTGGATAATTTTTAATTTATTGATGCCTCATTTTTTTAAAGAAGAAAGAATAAAATTGTTATAAATATTATTATAAAAATTATTAATATTATATTATTGTTATAAATATTATTAAAGTTGAGAGGTTAGTAGGAAATAAAAAGCATAGTAAATAGCTATAAGTAACATGTACTTTAGAACATGAAATAAAATCATATATATAATTATATTTTTTAACTACTAAATGGAGGTGATGCTCATTACACTTATCTTATAAGGTTATTATAAGGATTAAATGGGTTCATACTTGTGATATCATTTAAATATCGTAAATCCCTTAAAATAATGGCAGGAACATGGTAATTATGTAAGTATTTTTACATAAATTAAACAAAAAATAAGTACACAAATAATATATGTGTTATAGAAATTGCCATCTACTTATACTTCTAGTTTCATTCAATGATAGGAGTTAATTTTTTAAATGAATCCTTTTTATTTTGTCATTTATATAAAGAAATAAAGTACATTTATCTGACCCCAAGGCTATCAAAAAAATGTAAAACCTAACTTTCAATCTGTTCTGAATTCTTTATCATATTATTTTATTTGTTCTTTATTTTGTTTTTTCTTTAGTGTTTCAAGATCTTTTAAATATATATCTTGCAAGAAAACTAACAGCTGCATGAAATATTCTGAACTTTTAATACCAAGCTACAGGTGTATGTACTTCTAAACAGCTGATGAACATCTGGGACACTTGGTGCACTGATTTTTAAAGTTTCTCATCACTTATTTGTTATGTACTAACCCATTAAACAATTGAGTGGTTCCCCATAAATTAAAACAAACTGATTAATTGCATCCAAATGCTCTTAGAAAAATATTTTTTAGTGCAGAAGATTTCTGTTCTTTTTCACATGGAACCACACTGGTAAACAGGCTATATACTTTTTTCTCTTTCTTTTTTTCATATTTGGAGAATTATATACTGAGGCATAATTAAAGGTTCACTTCTTATTTTAAAGAATGCCTCCTGTTCATTTCCTTTATCGACAAAAAAAAAAAATTACCAACTGTTAAATGAGAAAAAGGAATAAACATTTTTGCACTCAGGAATTTTGCTAAGAACTAGAACAACAGCTATTTTATTTAATCCCTATAATATCTTCATTTCCCCCATTTAGCAACTGAGGAAACCAAGGTTTATAAATCCTAAATAACAGAATCACTTCCCAATTTTGCAAAGTTAGAAAGTGCTACATACGGGATTTGAATCCAGCTTAGGGTAAGGGAAAAAACAGAAATGTTTTGGAATTTATTCAGCTTCATAATTATTTTTTTTTTCCAGACGGGGGCTGATATAAGCAAATGGAGAGTAAAAGCAGTCCTCAACTCCATCATTTAAAAATATTTATGGAGCAGCTGGTGAACGCCAAGCATTATTTCCTTCTCTGCCTCTTTCATTATCTGTTTGCATACTACAAAGTTAAGAATAACATGCATGAACATAGCTTCTGTTTATAAAGCAGTAGGTCTCCAAGTGTGGCCCCTGGCCCAGTAGCAGCCACAGCAACAGCTTCTGAGTCCTTGTTAGAAATGCAGAATCTGGGGTCCCATTTCAATCCTGCTGAACTGGAATCTCTGAAGCTGAGGCCCAGAAATCTGCGTTTTAACAGGCCTGAAAGGTGATTCTCATACTTTTATTTCAGAACCTTTGGCAAAGTGGCAAAGAATTCCTACTGAGAGCAACAGAGGTTTGTTTAAGAAAGAGAAATAGAATCCCTACCAGAGAAGCCTTTAGAACCTTAGGTGTAAGTGCACACAGAGGCCAGAGCATTAGCAAAAGAAACTACAAACTGAGACAAATGAGAAGCCTCGGCCAAGCAGACCTGACTCTCTGAGGGCCTGTAGTCTCTGAAGATATCACAGAGGGCGAGACATACATACACTACAATACAGCAGTCCTACCAAGTGCATTATTTCATTCCTATCAGAAGGTTTGTGGTTATGATCATGTCATTTGTGGTGTAACCCTATTTTTGTCTAAAAGATGAGGGTCTCCCCTCCTATACCAGCCACCCTTCTCCTATACACAAAATGTTTATCTCTATCTCAGAAAGCTTTCACCAAATACATCCAGTCTGCCTGCAGAGGTGCTCCAATTTATTCTTCTCTGCATTGATGTCTCCTTCATTCCCGCATCCTTCCTGAATTATAGGAATAAAACCACCTAACCATTGAGGAATAGGCTTTGGAAATTACTTTCAATGATCCAAAGCAGTCAGCCATTCCCTGAGGCTCTTGTGCCTCATCTGTTGAATGGGTGGGTCTCCCTTCTGCCCCCTTCCACCTCCAAGCTTGTTTGTTTCCAAGGATCTATGACATCCAAGACCAGCTATGGTGAGCTTGCATGAATTAGGGGAGCTTAGTTGATGAGATCAGTTTCGACAAGGTCCTGAGTAATGGTAAAAGGGTACCCAATGAGTCTGCTGTGTTAGTGTGCTGAGCAACGAGGCAGATTCAACACACATTTTCATGGTGACCAAGCTAAGAATGGTCATGGCATGAAGAAAAGAGAGAAATAAAAGAACATGAGATTGCCTTTTTATTTTTCCAGATTGCTACTTTCCTCTTCCGTAGTATTATTTAAATTCTAAACATGATGAGCATCTTTTACTTGTGTGTTTGGAATATGCTGCTACTTAGAAAAAAAAATTAATCCCAGTTTTTCTAGAGGCAGGAGGATGGTCAAGATGAGCTGCCGTAGCGCCTTGTAGCCTTAAGATGCCCGCTTTTAAAGCTTTATTTGGAATGTGGCACATTATAATTGACAGACTTGACAAGCATTCTGGTTTCATGGGCTGCATGTCAGGATTCCTGCCCTATATTTCCATATCACGGAGCTCTTCTAGTGTGTCCTTGAACTAATTTAAAATCTCCCTGGGTTTCAGGTTCCACATCTTCGCTGAAGGCCCCACATCATTTGCTATGTACTTGCAGGATGTCCCTAAGCATGGGATGTACTGTCCTCCAGCCTTGAGAGATTTCTTACTTCTTTGCCCATGATGTCGATATGCATTTGCTTATCCTTTAGAGAGAGCTACTCATATGTAGATCTCATCCCCCTAAATAATATGTGAATTGCATCATATCTGTGAAAACTACTTGACAATTGGTATTTTTAGAGCCACAAACCCAGCTTGACTGCATTATTTTTCTCAATTTTTCACCTGTCTGCATTCTTTTTTAAACATCAGATCAGTAGTAGAATAGCTTAAATTTTCCTAAGACTTTTTAAAGCTGTATCTCAAATTTTAAAGTTCTTTCTTTCCCCTCCAATTCTGTGAGTTTTAATTAATTCTTGTAGGGGCCTCAGATTCTAGTTATCTCTGTTTGATTTGCAGCATAAAGAATACCTTCTATAATGCCTGGTGTATTATTTTCACAGCAGAACTTTGTTTCACATACTACATTGAGTAAGACAGAACAAAAGGTTCATCTTACTATACAAACATAAAGAAGCAAAATGTAATTGATAAAGATCATCAGATGGTGAATGTTGTTTTAAATAGCTATGCAAAAAAAAAAAAATGTCTGAATTCAACAAAGGTTAGATTCTTTTTTCACCCAGGGCTTTGGAGAGGAAAAACTGGCGTGTGTAATCTTGTCCACATTAATTTTTACCGCCATGGTCAAAGAGCCCCACCAGAATGAAACTTGTGAAGAATTTTCTTTCTTCATTTGGCTTGATCGTAGAGGAATTAGCTCCCCCGGTAAAGCAAGGTGAAAAGAAAACCAGTTTGGGGAGATAAGCAATGTTCATAGGAAAGAGAAAGTTTGAGGCAAACATATGGTTGAAATGCTCAAGTCGATTTCAGATCAAGCTGAGAGAGTTGAGATCCGATGGTTCAGGGATCCAGTTCACTGCACATTCCTACTGTGCCTGACTACTAATTGCATCCTGTGTTTGTCAATCAAATATTTGCAATTAACAAAAATATTCCCTTAAGAGACGTAGAACAGAGCTGGCAAAGGATCTGGCGCTTTGCTAAGTAGAGCTAACCGCACACAGAAAGTAAAATAAAATATGGTATTAAAAATATTCTGCTGCTGATGACACCGCTAGACACTCCCAGTCAAAACATTAACAAGCAGAATAGGTGGCATGGGGGCTTTTCAAAGGGATTTTGTTCAAAGAACAGAAACTTTGATCTCAGTGTCTCTGACCCCTCCTCCACCTCTGATTCTTCAATCTACAAGTACATATAGTGGTTTAATTTAACTCTGTGCATAATTTGCCTAAGGATAAAAGTTGATCTAGATTTTTTTAACTCCAATTTTACAAATGCTCTACTTTCTCCTGCCCCCCCTTCCTCCCCACACACAGATTTCAAGAGGGATGTCAGAGGAGGAAGGTGACTAGAATATTAAGGACTGTAGGATATTCGGAGGAAACTCTAATTTGTAAATTGGTAGAAATGCCAGTAATTTGTTGGGAATTGAAGACCTTCAGTATTCAAGAGTGAAGCTTGGCAGCAGTACACTGTTGTTTTATAAATCAATATTACATCTGAAGGTGGTGTTTGAATGTTTGTGTCATTGGGGGTTGTCTCCAACATAGTTCTGTGATAAGAAATGTTCAAACAAAATAAATACAATCCCTTCCCCGTCCTTTAGGATAAATGCCAAACATAATTCCACAACAGGGATATAACATTCAAATCAACGACAGAACTTCTGTAACTACATAAACCCCTCGACCACAGAAATACTATTGAATTGGAGCTGCTTTGCAATATTCCCTGAGAAAGGACTGTGTGGCTGTCAGATTAACAAAAGTCAAGAGGAGGTAAGACAATGCTCACCACTGCAAAAAAAAGAGCTCCGCGCATAATGAACAGAATATGCATGCCTGTTTAGGAAATTAAGGTGAATCCAAGGTGACTTGGGGTCACATGAAGAGTCACAACGGTCACTAACTGGAAAAGTGAGCATTGAGAATTAGTCATTGGGTTTAAATAAATTCATCTTCATCATTATTAGATACCACCTAGGTTTAATCAAAATTAATTGCTTGAGTGAATTTTTCGGTTTTATCTGGTTATTATCCGGCTCTGAGCTGCTGGGATTCTGGTGGCTGCAGGAGCAGGGAGAGAGCTGAAGCTGAGCTGCTTGTTGATTGCTGTGGATTCTCCCTCCCCACTGTTTAGAAGATACGGCCACTTGTGCAGTTATGACCAGGGTGAGCCACGAAGAATGGGAAACAGGCTGATTAGTAGAGATATTGACTCATTTTCGTAGGTAAAAACTGAAGGGTGACGAGGAGGAACAAAGTGTTATTGTCATTGTGGCCTTATTTATTCAAAAAACTATAGCTCTCATAGTTTCCTACTAAAATAACCCACATCCAGGGTTCTGAAAGTGTCAGTCCAAGTCCCTGATAGGGCTAAATGGCTCTATTGCACTGGTTCAGTGGCTTCCAAGCTTTACTTATCATATCCTCCAGCAATAAAACATTCTTGAACACACACCTTCAATATAGCTACGATCACACTATTAAATTAGATACATTATAAGGCATTAACAAAACAGAACATTTTTGAAGGACAGAATAAAAAGTAATTAAAAATCAATGCTATCTTCCTGAACTCTGTCTTCCAGAGCCTTATGGATCAGCAGGCTCCATTCTGGACAGTGGAGAGGCGGCTGAGCTTGGCTGGGCCCCAGGTTTTCCTGAATAGTCTGGGTCCTAGCTGACCTGGATCCCAGGAACAAGTGGAAAGCCCTTGTTTGCCATCACAGAGCACCAGCCCTAAGCTGAGACTTAAGTGGGAAAATGGCTGTACTTAGACTTGCAAAACTGCATATGGAGCACTCCTAGTTCATTTTGATTCCATCAACACAGAAGCACAGAAACTCAGAGCCCACTAATAGCCAGATGAAAACCGAAAAATTCTCTCCAACAATTCTTTTTGATTAAGCTCAAGTGCCATCTAATAATGGTGGAGATTGATTTTTTTTTAAACCAAATGACTAATTTGCACAACACCCTTGGTACAGGGAAAGGAAGCTGCAGATGTGTGTGTGTGTGTGTGTGTGTGTGTGTGTGTGTGTGTGTGTGTAAAATACCAGGGGAATTTTGGTGGAGTGGAGGGAAAGGAAAACTAATTTGCCTTTAGTGGAGAATGCTGGTCCTGCCACTTTCAAGTTGGGTGACTTTGAGGATCAAGTTTGAGTTGCCCTGGGGAACTCACTTAGTCCTTATTTTCAAGTACTTCTCTGTAAAATGGGGACAATAAAGTCCATTTTGCAGAGTCAATATAAGCATAGCAGTTACTAAAAAGAAAAAAAATAGTGGTCACTCTTGTTATATCACAGAGGAAGAAAATAAATTCTAGGTTCTGCCAAGAATAGCCATTCAGTGTCGAAGCTGAACAGACAATAAGTTATGACAATCACAGGAACATTTTTTTTCTTTTAGAATTCAATGTCCTTGCATTTCCATTATCATATTTAATCCTCATAATGGACTTGAAAGATGACAAGAGAACAAGTGTAATTTTCCCAGTTTTACAAACACAAAAAAATATGGACAAATCATTATTATTCAGTGACAGAGCTGAGAATTGAACTCGGGACTCCTGTTTTCCAGACCAGCAAAGGGAAGGAAGCAGATGCCTCAGGTATGTATGACTTTCTATAAAAACTTCCATCAGACATGCTGTGTGTGGGCATGTTTGCAGCTAAAGACTTTTTTTTTTTCTGAAGTTAATTCCTTTTACCCCAATCTATCTTCTTTCTTCCTCTCTTCTTTCCATTGTCCAGCAAATTCTTTGGTAATAACATAAATATCACAACATGATCAATTGAAGCAATGATGAAGATGAGTGCTACCTGCATTTTCCATTTAAACTACATTGGCTGTTTATTGGGGAACATCATAAATATTAAAAGCTGATACTTCCACTAAATATATGCTTTTGAACATTTCCTCTCCCTCCCCCAATTTAAAAGCTGAATGATATTAATATAGATCACGCATACAAAACACACACAGAGAAAAATGTAAAACAAACCAGAGGCAAGTTTCACATCCAGTGTCACTTGACTTTTAACACTCAAGCAATTCTGCTGTAAACAAAGTTCTACACTTGGCAAGTTCCTTCTCTGACTTCCTTGCTCCTTTGAGCAAGACAGAGAGAATGCTGTGCATTGTGTCAGTTTTGATGTTTGCTCTGCATCCTAGTGTTCCTCTAAAACTTATGTCTACTGGAACCTCAGAAGTTCCTTTATTTAGGAAAAGGGCTTTTGCCAATGCAGTTAGATATAAATGAAATCATACTGGATTAGGTTGGACCTTAAATCTAACATGGCCAGTGTCCTTATAAGAAGATGAAAAAAAAATTTTTATCCAAAGACATACCCAGGGAAAGATGATCACATGAAGATGGAAATAGTAATTGGAGCAATGCAGCCACAGGACAGAGAATAACAAGAATTTCTAGTAACCAATAGAAGCAGGAAACAGGCAAGGAAGTGTTCCCACCTAGAGCTTTTAGTCACATTACTGCAGCTGTAGGTAATAATACGGTGTCCAAATGCATTCCACTTACCAAAATGAACTTGTGGAGTCATGTTTTATATCCTTTCTTAGTGGCTATTTTAATTTCTTAAGGTAACTGTTTCATACAGTTTCGAAAGAATATTACCAGGCACCATGAGTTAGGAGCATTTTATTATTATTTTTTCATTTAAATAATATAAACAATTCTAGAATAACTTGACTTATTCCCCTCTACCAAAAAAACAGCATTAATTAATAGATACATTTTTGTTTTATGAGAAATAAAAAATACTAGTTTCCAAAAGGAACTACAATCTTTGGATTTGGGATTTGCGTACTGTTACCTTTTGCACAGTATTTAAAATAATATTTTATAGCTCAGTCCAGTTGGCCAAATTCCAGACTTCACTCAAAAATCCCAAAGAACTATTTTGATCAAAAACTGATTTAGGTCCTTGCTAGAATTTCTTTATTTGCACATCATAGTTTTGAACTCAGTTTTGAGCAAGTCACCTTCCCATATCATACTCACAGATGCCTCTGTAATAATCATAGCCTCTTCCTCACTTTTAAGTCCAAATGCCTGAGATGAAGGAGAGAATTCGAAGCTATCTCCTACTGATTTCAAGATACATAACAATATAATGTGTGTGTGTGTGTGTGTGTGTGTGTGTGTGTGTGTGTGTGTGAAACTAAACCACTTTGTGAAGTACAGGTAGTGAAAGTTTTCATGCTTCCAATACATTTCTGCAGAATAGGAGTACCCAAAGGCTTTTTTCTAGCATGGTAATACAGTCTTGTATCTGGGTGCTAAACTCATGAATTTTACTCTTTGCTTTGTGTTGTCTGCCAGGAGGCCAGTTATACCACCCCCCCACACTTTTTTTTTTTTTTTTTGACTAGGATTAAACCTCGGGGTGCTTAACCATTGAGCTACAAGGTCTCACTAGATTACTCAGGGCCTTGTTAAGCTACTGAGGCTGGCCTCTGGCCTTGAACTTGAGATTCTGTCTCAGCCCCCCAAGCCACTGCAATTACAGGCAAGTGCCAGAATGTCCAACCAATTACACCTATTTTAATTCCATGGTCCTTATCATTCACCAAGGGTCCTTTCCCAGCCAACCATGGGCACAAAATGACTAAAGATCAGGCAGAGAGTTAACACAGCTATAATCTTTTGAATGTTTACTATTTTGCCCGGCCCTGTGATAATCTTTCTACCTTGATTTCTCACTTCTGGGCTAGGCATTATCATTCCTCTTTAAAGATAAAATAATTGAGGCTCAGAGAGGT
This sequence comes from Urocitellus parryii, assembly GCF_045843805.1. NCBI lineage: Eukaryota > Metazoa > Chordata > Mammalia > Rodentia > Sciuridae > Urocitellus > Urocitellus parryii. Next base: position 79,391,721 of record NC_135542.1, on the reverse strand, counting down.
GAAGTGATTTGACCAATGATAGTTCATAGCTAATAAGTGGGGAAGGGAAAATTAGACTCTGATTATTTCCAAAATTCCTAGGCTTCAACTTTTCTCTTTTTTTTCCCAAGTGTAGTCAGAAAGACACTGAAGGTAACAATGGATTATAGATTAGAAAAAAATTAAAATGTTCAAAAAATTAAATTACCACATATAAATATTGCATAGGTGAGAACTGTATGGGCTAATATATTTTTAAGATTTTAAGAGGTAATTAAAAACTTTTTATCTAATTAAAATGTTAGATAATAGTCCTGGCTTTGTCAGTTTGACCTTGAGAAATTCTCTCAACTTTAACTTTCTATTAAACTACAGATTTGGAGATAATCTCTGAGAGCTTCTGAGATAAAAAAATTCTGCCTTTTCCAGGCATATAGTTAGAAAACGTAAAATTGATCTTATTTCTTAGTCAGGCATTGTTCATATAGGATATTTGATACAACCTTCAATTTTCAACATCATGCACTAACTAGCTTACTTTCTGGACCAAGAAGCTGATGTGCAGTTGATTATAGATATAACTGTGCATACAATATTTAATCAATCATATTAATTATGTAATATTTCTCACAATATGAATCATTCTAAATAATAAATGGATTTATTGAAAAGGGTAATGTCAAATAAAATTATATGTGCTTTTAGATTTAGATAGCCTGAGAAGTTTGCTCTGCATGGAAAAACTGGAGGATCCCCGGACAACCTTTAGAAAAGGGCTGCCTGAGGCAGAAGCCAAGCCTGGATGGGAGTGGACAGGCTGAAAAACACTTCCCAAACCTGTGGTTAGGACAGAGAAGCTGCATGCTGTGGCATGTTGGGAAATGGCCTGGCCAAGATACCATTGCTCACTGACAGCTGTACTGGCCAAAAGAATCCCCCTGAGTGTATTTGGCAGCATATGGCATAGGAAGCACATGAGAGTCAGATGCTTTCAACCCAGAATGACTTTAAAGGCAAAAATAAGCAAAAAAATATCAATATTTGTGAAGAGCTTTAGTTCTACTCAGAATCCAATTTGAAGGTCATCGAAGGCCTCTGAAACAGGGGGAGTTCTAGGCCTAGCCCTTGGGGAGATCCACTAGTTAGACCTGGCCTTAATAAAGCCACATAGTGACCACAAGACCTTAGTGGCAGAGACTATTTATTGAGCTCATGATCCTAGGGCCTGGCCTGGGCATGGTTTCTCTTACTGTATTATCCACTCATGGATTTGCAGAGATCTGTGGATCAAATGGGAAGTTTTGCCGATCCTGAATGGACTTCCTCACATGTCTGGGACACGCTGTCTGTTGACTGATCTAAGATCTCAACATGGATGCCTGGAGCAACGTGGCTCTCTTTGACATGTGTCTTATCCTCCAGCAGAATGGCCCAGGCATGTTCTCCTGTTGATGATACAGGAGGAAGATGAGCAAGTCCAAAAGCAAAGGGATATATGTGGCTATCCCATTGGCCAAGCAAGTCACATGGCTCAGAGTGAGAGGCTCCACACAGTAACATGGAAAGTCATGGATCAGGTAGGGGAAAATAATGGGAAAATGAATCAACCACTGGGGTTTTGACTGTATGAAGGCAATGGAGTAGTTGAAAAAACAGCCCCAGAATTACTCATTTTAAATCCCAGTCCCTGTAATACAAGCTCAATAAATGCTATATCTATGAATAAATGAATAAATGAAGGAGAAAAAAAAAACAGCCCTGCTCTGAAGTAAGCTAGGCTATCTTGGGGGAAAAATTTTTCCTTACCTTAGTCTATGAAAATAAGAAGAAAACTCATGTTCTATTGCTTTGCAGATTTGTTTCTCTCTGTCTCAGAAAAGTTCCTGTTCTAAACAAATAACATGATTCCTGGGCACTATTCATGTTAGAGTGATATGGAAATACTTCAAGCAAAATAATACAAGAATATTTGGGGGAAGAAAACAGATCAGATTGTGCTGAATCCAACTTCCAGCCACAGTCTGACTCTGTGCTGGGTTAGCTGTGCCCCCAATAGGCCATGATATGGGACTTGTAACACATCTCCAGTTCCGGGCTCATTTTCATAATAAACTCTTGTTTCACTTTCTCTACCACTGTTTTCTCTAAGATTTACCATTTGAGAATAACAAACACTAAATAGAACAAGTATTTCTGCTGAGTTAAAGCTCAACCACTCAGCTTACATGTTCATGGTTCTATCTCCATATCTATAGCTTCCCACCTAGAATCTATATTTCTTTCCTACAGTAGTTATAGCATCTGTCTGGCTCTAGCCTAATCCTATATTTTTAGCAGCACAGAATGAAGGTGGGAATAGAAGCAGTCCATAAATTTGTCTGGAAACGTGTCTTTCAGTATGTTGCCTCTTTAGAAACAAAAAGAGGATTTTAAGCCTGCTACAGTGCAGGCCAAGCTACCGGAAGAGTTTTCTCACCCCCTGTCTTTGTTGATGGTGATGCTGGTTAAAAAATCAGCCACAAAGGTGAATTCTACACAGAGGCACATGTGGCAGAGTTAATCAAAGAAATAAGAAATTTTGACCTGTAAAGAAATGTAGTGTCATTCCAAGAATTAGGTAGCCTAAGTTACACAAACCTTAATTTCAATGCCACAGAATAGATAGAAACCCTTTCTTCCTGACAAGTCGTGCTATAAGTTTTGATCCTTGGGAGGCCGCAGTAATGTGTGATAAATAGCCATCAGCTGCTTCACTCTGGGCCTTGTAGACTGCCCACGGGCTCTAATGCCGCCCACTGAGCCACTTTGGAGGCAAATGATGCATTTTTAAACAGCACATTAATATTAAAAAGCATTCAATGAGCAGATCAAGGGCAAAGTGCCGTTCATTCCTTCACAGAAATTTAAGTCTTACGTAAAACCCTGTGTCACTTCCTCATATGTGTCAGATAGTTCTGATCTCTTAAAACACAGATGAAGCCCACATGACGGGAGATTAACATGCATGGTGACATTAAATGGTAACAAGGCCTCAAAAACACAGACAGGCACCTCACAGTGGGCATACAATGTATGAAAGAATATCCATGAAAAGAAAAATGTCCTGTGCTTAATTAAATACAGTACCACCTTTCTTCAGAGGCCATTTTGTCACCATAACCAAGTCTCCTGGAACTTGAATTTCACTGTTCTTTTTCTCCAAGGGAAGTGGAGAAAAAAATCTGTAGTTTTCCCTCAAACTTCCTTTCAGATTTCTTTACGATTTTCTCAATATTCTCTTCTTCCTTGACCATGGTTCAGGAACAGAGAGCTGCCTCCAGCCTAGACCTGCCCTTTGGCAACTAGATTAAAACTCAAAATCCACAAAACAGTCCCAATGCCCTTGAGTCCGATGTCACTGACTCATCACAAAAATGTTGGTTTTCTGCCAACAGGAAGTGTATTTCATCCCTCTGGGTTCATCGATGGAATAAATAGGAAGAAGAAAGTTACACATACGTCTTTGTGTGTTTTCAAAATTCTATGGTATTAGTTCTCAGATCTGAATTTGGTGCTGTTATCCGATGTCCCTGTTCCACCACTTCAGGGACTAAGGGAAGGAAGTCAAGTAAGACAAGAGATCAGACAGAAAGAGAGTCGGCCAAAGGTGGGATTTTTCCAGAAGTAGATTCTCAACCAAAGTCAGGTACAAGGTGCTTATTAGGGATCATCACCTGTGTGTGTGTGGGGGGGGGGGGGGGAGCAAGAAAAGCAAGCCTGGGCAGAGAAAGAAGTATAAGTGCTATGTAGCCCTGACAAATCCTTCGTCACCAGGGGAAAGCTCTGGAGAGAAACTTGCCTGTCACTTTGCACCAAAATGTCCAGATCATAAAGCCCTCATTGGAAAGGAGCTACCACCACAGGGGCAGGATGTCAGGTGAGCTATACGGACCCTGCAGGAACCTATAGCCAGAGGCAGCCTGCCTTCAGCACTCCCACAGCTGGTCAGCAAGTCCTTCCCTGAAGGACAATCTAAGCAGCTCATCTCCATGTCACACCTAAATGCTCAAAACTTGTCAAGCAAGTGCCTCAGAACCTAAAGACAGAGCTAAAGACAGCTGTGTTGCTAGACAAAAATGGATTTGACTGGTTCCCCCCAGAAAGGAAGCAGCATCATCAAACATAAGGTCTTGGGGAAAAAATATGTGACACACTTTTCTTCCATCTCTCAAAGAAGACAGCAATAAACCCTGGGGTAGGAGTTGGGAAGAGAGGGTTCATCGCTTCAGCCCAAATCTAACTAGGGCTAGTGTTTTTAGTACTTGTTCCCAAAATCAAAACAAAACAAACTAAAAAAAAAATGTTTATAATCTAAGAGCTGGTATTAAACTCTTCCATCACTGAAAGCTGGAAGCCATGGTCTCTGAGCCATGAATTCATAAGTACTGAGGAAAATGGACAAGAATCTACCTATGCCCCCTGAGAGCCTTGGAAAAGAGGCCTTTCATATATTTGATGTACATTTTATGGACAATTGAATTTCCTATCAGGATCCATGAATATGTGTTTGCATATGGATGTTGTGAATTTCATAAATCTCAGCAAATATTATGGCAGTTGAATTCTAACTAATAAGAAAATTGCAAAAGTATTGTATTAAATTTTTTCCCACGTACTCTGTTTGGGTGCAATTGGTTAAGAAACTAGTTTCTTACATGTGAATTGCTCAGTGCTCATTATAGAACATGCAACCTTCATGAAATAATTGAAAATCTGTAAACATAAGTTTAAACTGATCTGCATGCTTGTTATGAGTTTTTAATACATTAAAAAACCTTTGATTATTCCAAATGCAGGCAGGCATTAATACTTATTGCACTTTCTATTAAACTAAATTTTAACATTGCTAGATGTGGCATTTCAGCTTTAGATCACAGGTTGACCTAGTAAGTTTTACACACATAAGAAGAGCCTTCCTAGATAGTATTAGCCTCTAGATAGTGTTAAGGATGCAAGAGTTATGTGCCAGGGAGGTTAATCATCACACCGGTTCCATGAAGTTAGTTTTTGTCATGACAGTGCTGTCCTAGCACAAGAGTCTCAGATTGGATTAAATCTTTTCCAAGCACCCCACCCACACATGTCCCAAGAAAAGCTTCATGAATGTTTAAAACACTTTGTATTTATAAGTATTCTAGAACGTTTGTGGGAATGCATACTTAGTGTAACTGGAAATGACCAGGGAGGGTTTGGGTTAGCATTTGGGTCTTGTACCTACTGAGCAATTGCTTGGCAAGATTGGAGCTCTAGTAGCTCTGACTGGAGGATTCACTGTTTGGAGCACCAGCTAAACTAACGCTAAAAACTGATGAAAGTCCAGTTGTTTATTCACAGTCATTAGGTTGTAGAGTTTCCAATAGTTAAAGGTAAGTTTGGTTCTAGGTCTTGGTGATGGGCTTAATTGTGTACCCACCAAAATCCATATGTTGAAGTCCCAACCCCAGTGCCTCAGAATGGAACTATGTTTGGAGATATGATCTTTGAAGAGCTGACAATGTTAAAATGAAGCCTACAGGGTTGGACCCATGTCCAGTGTGACTGATGTCTATAAGAAAAAGGAACACCAAAAAACTTGCACCCAGAGGAAAGGCCATGTGAAGACCAAGAGAAAAGAGGCCTTGGGAAAACCAATCCTGCCCCATTTGCATTTGAACTTCCAGGCTCCAGAACACTGAGAAAATAAATTTCTATTCTTTAAGTCACCCCATCTGTGGTTTTGTATTCTGGCCCTACAAAACTAATATAAACTCTTTCTTCATGGATACAGATAGTGAAAGCCAACTTCTGATCTAAAAATTATTGATCAGCATACAGGTACAAAAGCTGTCGTTCAACATGTGCCACAAGCTCAAGGATTATGGGCTCCTTTAAGTTGTTGCCAAAAGGGTTACAAGATGCAGATGATGCATCTGTCTCTTGGCAGGATAGAGCTAGATTTCTAGTTGGGGTCAAGTACAAAAATCCCCCATTATAAGTTATTGGATGGATTGGTTTGGAATCCTCAGCCTAAGGCCCCAATTGTAAAATTAAGGTAGGCTAAATTCTTACCCCTGTTCAGGAAAGGATGAGCATGCTGTAGAGTATTTCTAGTCAATCAGTATATCTTGAACACTATCTGAACCAATTATGATAAAAATGTTTAACATTTATAATGCTAACTAGCCATATGCAGCCATCATTTCTGGATATGAGTTTCTAATTCAAACATTTCAAAAGTAATCTCAGCATCTGATTTTAGTATTCAGATGTTAATTAATGCTAAAATACAACTACCCCCTGAATGCATAGAGTAAAATCAACAAATCCACACATATAACATATCATATAGCTTACAGCTTATGGAAGTATTTTACTAATAACTTTTAAAATTTAACATCATTTCAGATTTACTAAAAAAGTATAAGAACAATGTAAAAAATTGCTGGATACTCATCCAGAAATAATTTGCCTTTGGTATTTATTATCTGGTTTTGCAGAAATGGAGAGATTAATTAACTATTTTAAAGATCTTTAGCCAGTGAGTAGTGGATTTCAGATGTAACTGGGCATTGATCCTAGCCCAGCAACACTAAATATGCTATCAATTTAAAAAGTTCCAAGACCAATTTAGAGGGTCTATGAGCAAGAGAACTATAATTTGGGAGATTTGTGTCTTTTAACTTTTTCTCCAACTGTACAGTCCTCTGGGATTTCAGAGGTTACCTGAAGATTGACAATATTTTCATATTGATGACTAGTGGGATATATGCTCACATATTCCAAAATTTTCTAATAGGGTAGTTTGGGGAATAAATATATGAGTTTTCAGCTTTTTCTTATTATTTCTACCAAGCTCCTTCTATCTATCTTGGTTAATATTAACATTTGTGAACTCTATTAGTATTTAAAACATCATTGTTTTGAAACCCAAAGTCAATTTTCTTCAGAAATATCTCCCTTTCTCTCTTTTTCTGGAGATACAACAAGAAGTGTATATACTTTGTGGTCTTGTTTTACAACACTACATGCCTAACTTTCCTTTTCACTTTTTTGTGTGTAACTCATACATACAAATGTCCTTTGAGGTCCTTGGTAGTTTTTAAGAGTGAATCAGGGTCCTGACACCCCAAATTTTGACAACCACTGATCTAAGCCAGGTCTCTTTCATATGCAAATACCATGTTTGCTTCCAACTTTATATTTTCTTCCCTTTGCTTCTGAGAAATACTAATTCTATCTTTAATTTAGGGAGAAATTGTTCTGGAATGAATATTTCATCTGAGGGAAAAAATGAAGGGAAAAGAAAATCTAAGGACAGCATCAACAAGATAAAGGTAAGGACAAGCTACAGCAGTGTCTAGTCTACTTAAAGTGGACTGCATAGCTTAGTGTTAAACCTCGTTTTGCTTAGACCTGCTTAGGATTTTTGCCATGTTAAGAGAAGGGGCAGTCTAGGTCTCTGACTGTGGTTCTGGAAGTCTTCACCTGTTTTGCCCAAAGGCAAAAGAGCCTAGCTTGCTCCTGTTGCATGATCAATGGTGTTTTAAGCCAAGAAACTCTGCAGGTATTTCAGAAAAGCAGCGGCTTTTATAAGACGGTAAAGCAAGGTGGAAGGCAGCAGCTAGATAGCCACTGTGTGCAATATGATGATGAGCAGAGAACAGGTTCTGCTTTCAGCCAAACTTTGCATATCTTAGCTTTGGGACCAATATCCCGAAACACTATCATGTTATAGCTGGCCTGTTCTCTGGGAAAAGAAATGTCCATGGAAGCTTTGCATTTTAGATAGCAAAGAGCCAAACACTAACACACTTTGGTTAAGTCTCAATGAAGTAGATGGACCAGATTAAGTTTCCCTCACCTTTACCCTACATAAGCAGCTTTGTAACTCTTCCTTCTTTCTCACTCTCATTTTATGTAAAAGGAAGATGTTTGGCCAAAAATAATTTGCCCAAGTACAAAACATTTGAAAATGCTATCAGACCTATTGCTGTAGGTCTGCTCTAGCTGGATTGGCCAGCACCATAACTAGAGCAAACATACCTCCATAGCTTTTCAACCTCCCCACAAAAAAGGTGACTTTGTGTTTCTGTTCCCTTCTTTCCCATTCAGAAATATCTAAAAGATGTAAAAAACTCTCCTAACTTGCCCATTTCCAATATGCAGCCCTGGCTGCCAAACCCAGAGATGGCTTGGAGCACCACCAGCAGAGCAATCCAAAGATTCTTGAGGACATTGAATTCACACTCATCTGTGCTACCACCATATATCAGCTTAGACAGGAAGCCACCCAGTTCCGTTCCATCTCACCTACAACTCCCCAGCCTCCAGACATTCCCTGTGTCCTGAGTTTGCTTCACTCCCCAAAGTGACCACATCCATCTATCATTTCCTGAAGGTATGGGAAGGAGCAGGAAGGTCTTATGAAGAGAAACCACAGATGAGTCTGAAACAAGTTAACCAAAGTCCATCTTTTGACCAAATGGATTTTCATTTTCATGTATCTATGAAAATTGTTTCATTTGTGAAACACAAGAAGACTTCAATTACTTCCCCCTTCCAGTATCTGTAGGGCTCTGCCCCCAGGGATGGGGTGGGAAAGGTGGTTTTATTTTGGTGATATTGGCCCCAGAAGGCTCTGCTAACTTTCCAGGAGGCCATGTGACTGGAAATGGAAAAAGTGGCTCTAACTTATTCCATCCTTCTCCTCCTTCGGCACTGTTCCAGTCACATGTGGGCCAAACCAAACCTTCCATACATCTTCACAAGTGTCAACTGAGCTTGGTATGTCAAACCATGGATAGTTCCAATGATAACAAAACCAGTAGTCTATAAACATACAAGCCACAACTCTGGACTTCTGACAGAATACAAATTAGGATTTGAGTATTCTTAAAGGCCTCTGATATTAGTTATCAATGTTGCCTATTAAAGGGCAGCAGTGGGAATAAGATGCTTATTTTTCCCTGCAAATACCAACTTATCTTGGTCACTGCTAGATTTGTCATTTCTCACTTTTTGATGAACTGGAGGGCCATCAGATGAGTATATTATATTTGTTAGGATTTTAGTGGTGTCAATAAGACTAGGAATAATAGAGGCTAATGTTTCAAAAATAATTGATTCTTGGAAGACACTATTTAAAGAGTATAAGAAACCATTCCCAGTTCCTTTCCCTGGTCACTGTTCACCCAGAGCTTGGAAAGCTGAGTGTTTCCTTTCTTCAGGATTTCCTGATACTAGGGGCTGCCATGCACTGCACTTTTGATTCATGGCATGTGAAGAAAGTTTTCTGGAGTGTTGTTAGGAAGGCCCTGGAAGAGGTTTTCTTCCTTGGTAGGAAGGGACAATGAGTGATGAGGATCGTGGAATTTTCTGCTTTCCATTGCCTTGAATGCTGACAACCTGGATAGAAGTGAGGTGGCTATCTTGTGACCATGAAAAAAAAAAGTCAGAAATGGTAGCAGAGCCAGACCCAACTTTGTCAAGCCAGAGAAAGAATGCTGACCATCATCTATGCCTTCATTGCTTGTTATGTAACAAAGGTAAACACCAATTCTGTGTCACCTACAGCCCATCCTGCACCTTAGATTTTTTTTTTTTTTTGCATGATATCAGGGGAAAGGCACATATTTTGCAGAAGTTACTATAGGTCTTTCTAAATCTGGGAATTACTTCATAAACTATATAATTCCATGCAAATATGAAAAAGGCATTTTTGGGGGGAGGGGTAGTACATTGGCTTTTTATCCCTATTGATATGCATTAATTGTGACTCTAACATCCAATGAATCATCCTCTAGTTTTTGAGAGTGCACAAGAGATTCAGTCCTTAAGGAATTTATAATTTATTAAGTGACTCCTTCATGGAGATGTCTAATGTAATACTAGAGAGAATAAAACAAAGAATTATTAAACTATTAGTGACTAAATTACAAGATACTGGAGGTCCAGTTCTGCGGGAATTCAAAAATAATCTTTAAGATCTATTAAGTGCTTACTATTTTCCAAGCACTACTCTAAGTATTTTACATGAAGTAAGTAACTGAATCCTGGGACAGCCCTTCCTATAAATATATTACCTTCCACATTTCACTTGTGGTAAAATTGAGGTGCAATGGAGTTACAAGTGTTGACAGAATTCACAGATGGTAAATGGCACAGCCAGGATTGAATCCAGGCCCCCTGGCTTGGAGCCACCCTTCTCCTGGGAACATCAGAATGTCAAATCTGCAGTTCCTAACCTCTGTTCTGTTGCTTAGCTCATTCTGTGACCTTGGGTGCAGGTTTCCTACACTTGCTACCCTATCTTTAAAATGAGGATAATAGTTACCCAACAGATTGTTTTAGAGATGAAATAAGTAATGTATTTAAAGCTCCTAGTACTGTAACTGGCACACAGTGGGGCATGATAAATGGCCTATATTACTGGTCTGGCAGGACACACTGGAAGCCCCAGCACCCTTTCCGTTAACATGAGGAGGTGAGACTGTCCCTCTTCAGTGTGCTGTAGATCTTGAAATTTAAGTCAGGCCCTGAAAATAGTCAAATATTTTTAGAAAACATTATGTCTAGGCTACTATTTCAAACTGGGCAAGATAAAAGTCATGCTAACTCTCTCAAGAGACAACTTTTTCTGAAAAAAAAAATTAATGTTTATCTTGGCAAGAGCCATTGTTAGGAAAACTAGCAAGGAAATTAGTCACAGTTCATACAGGTGGAGGGACTGAAGAGAATGGGAATCACAATTCATTTATTTTGACAAATACTGAATACGCACACGATCCATATTTTTTCTAGGTGCTGCCTCCCCTTCCTTCTCTCCCTCCTTATTGCATAGGTTATTGAGGTGCTAGTTTATCAAGACTGGATAAAGAAGAGTCCTGCCAAGCCGAGGTGCACCATTGTTCCAAAGCAAAGGGTGCTGGAGTAGGTAGATAGGTGGTGTTGAGGGTAGGTAAATTAATAAATTTCACTAATTTACTTCTTTAAATTAGATAGCCATTTGTCCCATGCAATGCTAAGGGTTAAACAAGATGGAAAGGTTTGGTAAACGAAATGTTTCTGAACACAGGCCTGAGATGATTCTCAAAGGACAAATGGAGATGATTTCTATTGCTGGGTGACTCAAAAACATCTACCCGACATCAGAAAGAGTGGATTGTTTGGAAAGATCTCCCAAATGATAAAAGGGAATCAGATCAGGGGCATTTGAATAAACTACCTGTCTCATGTTGTAACTATGAGCTGTCAGGACAGTTAGCTCTGAGGATGGCCCAGTATTAATTCATCAGGAAAAGACATATTTCCATGGACCACCACGGGAAGACAGTCCCCTGCTAAAGTGCATCGCCTGGAAACAGGCCTTGTTTATAGAGTGGGGAGAAAGAGTGGCTGGAGCCAGTGCAAATGGTTCTCATTTGTATTCAATCAATTCATGCCTCTACCTTATGCCTTCCTGTGGCTAATGGGAAGGGGCACAGTTAGCACTTTCTTCTCTTAATCCTCACATTGGGGGAGCGTCAATTATTTATATAGTAATCAACTCTAAACAGAACAACTCTATTTAATAAATGAACAGGGGCTAAAATGGACCTTATGGCAACAAGTCACAGTGCCAATTTAATAGAGGCCAACTTTGGGGTTTCCACCTCCACATTCGGGAAGAAAAAAGATGCTACATAATTAATCGGGACATCTTTTCTCCCGAGGGTTTCCTCCTTTCTGTATAAGCCTCTGCCTGTGTCCTGGTCTTATCCCCTACTTGGGGAACAGCTTCCTGGGTTCTTTCTTTTACCCTCACTAAAGCTCTCTGTGCCCTCCTTGCTGTTAGAGTACAATCTCACTCCTAGGTTCAGGTGATGCATTTAACTATTTTTTTTAAGTGGGATCATTTCTCTAGCCTGTTTAGATTTTTTTCCATCCTGAATCTGTCAATCAATATATAGACACACCTTAGAAGTTGGTGCATCCACATAAATATGGTATTAATTTCATCATTTTAGGAACATAGAGACTTTTATTAAAAATGTTGGGGAGATAGGTCCCTACAGCTTGTTTCTTGGCACAGAAGATGCTACAAATGAACTTCCACTTGACATGGGTCTGTTACCCAAAACATTATGGCTAATCAGCAAGAAACAAGTCTACCTACTATGACAGCATTGTCTATACACTTATTTGTCTTGATCCACAGAATACTACCAGTGATTCTGATAAATCTCCATTTAGACAAGTATGTTCCTGATTTATGTGTTTAAGTAGCCTTATGATATTTGTTAATTAAGTACCTATCAGACCCCTTTTTACCACACAAGGTTAATGAAGAACCTAAGGCCTACTGGCACAGCAATCTATCAAAACTTAAAATGTCTCTTATCTGTCATCACTTATTTTTAGTGAAACTGTGAGGACTTCAATACTCATAGCCTTTTTCTTTCTGTTGCTGTTCACAAGCTGAAAATTCAAAAATTAATTTTGAAATTCTAAAAAATAAATTTAAAGATGACTAATTTTGTAGTTTCCAGAATCCACATTTTCTACCTTTGCGTTCCCAGAAACATTGCCCATTTCCTGTGTCTTATATCATTCCCATTCTTATTTTCCACATTTTCTAAAGAATACTGAGAAATCCACAACAATTTTGTGCATTTTTCCTTGTGTTTCCATTAAGTTCATCTGGAGCTAGGGTTTCAAGAACTTTGACAAACTGACATATGCTGTCAGAGTAATAAGCTCCTATAGAATACTGTATTACTCCAAAAAATATATATTGCATAGGTCTCCTATTACCCATTTTGTCAGTTTCAAATTTCACTGGTTGACTTATAAGATATTCCAGAAATTGATTTATTTTTACCTTTCCAGATTATCCCTACATTTTCCCTATTCTCACTTCCCACTTTGTCAGGCTGGTTCCCATTGTCCATTTCTATTTCTAAACCTCTTCACATGCTATTTTGTCACATTGAAACACTCGAAACCCCTTTTTGTCTCTAGTTAAACGTCAGCTCTCTAAATGTTTTCTCGCTCATGAAGTCATCACCTGCCATTAACATCCCACTTTGATTTATCCTTTCCAATACCAGTTGGTCACTGACTATGTAGGTTCAACCGTTTTCTTATTGTTTCACCTATGTAAGCTTTATTTTCTCAGTTATGTGATAAATGCCTCAAAATGTCACTGTTTTGCCCCCTGTGCCTGATAGGAGTTGAGCACATATTCCACTTGGTACAACAGCTTAATTGATGTACAATCAAGAACCAAATATAAGCCACAGAATATAAAGCATGAAAATGTATTTTATCAGAATTCCTGAATGTTTAATAGATAAACTCATGTAGATCAGACTTTCAGATATTTGACTGCAATTGTCAATTTCAATCCAGTATTTTATATCACATCTGACAGAGTCATTTTCATAACCTATGGTATCCCTTTTCTGTCCTGAAACTTAAAATGTCCCCTTGAGACAACTAATGAACCCTTAATTCTAAAAGTCATATCCAAGTAGGAGAATACATTCTATAAGCCCCAAATAATTGTCTCAAAAATCAATACAGTCTCAGTTTTTGAAATGCAAACAGGCAAAGATAATAGAAGCATTTTTTCATTAGGTATTCAAGACGACTGAGTTTATTGGAAACATTATAAACTATGGGGTGTGTGTGTGTGTGTGTGTGTGTTTGCACAAATGAGTTATTAATATAAAAAAGTAATTGAGCCACTTTAAGCCATGTAGATTGGAGTATGACAGATATGAACATATCTAGTTAAAATAACTACAAGTTATTCAAAATATCTCACCATGGAGGGCTTCAGGTGACCTTGAATGAAAGCTCCAGGCTGTGCTCTGTTCACACTGCTGTGTCATAGGTGATGATACAAGGTGACAGGAGAAAGAAACCTGCATTATGCTGGAGGTCGAAAAAAAATCTCTGAATAGCTTTAGAGACAGAATAATTTGAATTTACATATGACACACCCTCAAAGGCAGAAAAGTTCAGTGATGATGACTAAACCAGAAACTTCTGGAGAGTTTCTTCACCTCCAGATGCTTTTCCAATCCAGCCTATTTCTTTGCTGGACTTCCCTTTACACCCCTTAGGGAAACCCCTGGGAGCTTATAGGTCATTATCTTAAAGGCACACAAACATTTGTTTCTCCCTGTTGGTTGATGAACAATAAACTAATGTTCAAATATTAGATCTAATCTCTTGACTACTTAACAAAATGATTTTGGTAGTTGGTTTTTTGTTTGGTTAGTTGGTTGGTTGGTTGATCAGTAATTCAAGGATAAGATTAGGTTGACCTTTTATAATACACATTGATGAACTTGACCTTAGTTCCAATGTTCTTTCAGTATAATAGTATCAATTCTCTTTTCATTCCTTTCCAGTGTCTTATAACATTTTCTCTAAATAGTTGTGTAAGTTTGTCTTCCACCAATAAAAACTAAAAGTTGGAATTTTTACATTCTTTATACATTAGACTCAAAATTAAACAAGGGCTCCAAGTCACATAACCCAGGGGAAACATCTTACATTCATTCTTATGGCAAATAAATTTTTTTCTTAATGAATTAACACTTCAACAATAACAACAAAGAGCAGAATGGAACCAGATGGTATAAAAATAGAAATTTATGTACTTAGTGGAAGCTAGATATAGGCAAGCATAGACTGGAGATCACTAAAGTCACATACATGCACCTGGAAATACAGATTAGATTTAAGGCTGTGTGTAAGCATGTGTATGTCTGAGAGGAGACAGGGTCAGGAAAATGGGGAAAACCAACATATATCAAGTATCTACCAGGTACCAACCACTGAGTATACCAATGCCTAAAAATGATTACATCTTAGTTGATTCAGTCAAATACTAATACTAATAAAAAGGTTTGCCCGTAATCCAGGTAAACAGTTTCAACTTTGTTTCTTTAAAAAAAAAAAAACAAAAAAAACAAAAAAAAAAAAACAAGGAATAAATCTTCTTGGCATCAAAAAACTCAAAACCACTGTGCAAGCTAAGAATGGCATATCCCCAATGGTGTAGATGAAGAAACAAGAGCTCACAGAGATGGATCGGTTTTCCTAAGATCAAAATGTCTAATGCATAGTTGAATCAAGCATTTACCTTAGTTCCTGTCTTTCTGGTATATCATAGTGACCCTGAAAGCAAATATTCAGAAAAGACAAAAAAGAAAAGTAGAAAGAACATTTTTAAAATCATGAGGGAAAGGGAGGAAAAAAAGAAACCCTCAAATGCCAGTCTACACTGAGCAAGCAAAAGCAATGATAAGGCAGGCAGAGGGTGTCCAGATGGAAAGAACAAGGGGAAAGGAGAATTTGTCTTAGAGTCTCAAGTGATGCTTATTTCTGATTTCTTTATAAGCAAAGTAAAATAGATCAATTTTTCATTCCAACAAAATTCATGCAGATAGCTAATTTTAATAGAAGAACAAGAATATGATATTTTTCTTTAAACCTGTCTTAATGATTTAATTCACTTTGCCACTATGTGAATAGGCTGCTTCATACCTAGATGGGGATTGCCTTCATACAGTTTTTTATATAAATCACATTTAACTCTAGCAAATGGCTATATATATATATATATATATATATATATATATATATTATCTTCAGAATGAGTTGGACGGATTTTCACACTGTCGACGACTACTTCTTTTAGTATCAGATATACACTGCAACAGCCTTAAGATATGTTACCTGCGTTTCTTCCCATCTGGAACCCTGCACGATAAACTTCAGTTTTAGCATTTTCAAGTCTGTAAGGAGTTTCGAATGATATTTCAGGGATTTTGTTATGATCCAGACCCAACCATGGAAAGTACCTGAAACACAGTCCACAAACTTCCAGGAAGGCTAGTGTGTTTGAAATATAAGCCTCAAAAAAATTAGCCTCTAGAATGAATTAGACCTACCTGAAGTCCAGAAATCCTCCCTCGAGTTGATGTCAAGCCTTTATTCAAGAAATGTCTAAAGCCCTTTGTGGGCGTGGGGGGAAAAAAAATCTCAGGAATTCTCCTCCCTGTATTTAATGCCCCCAGATTTAAAATGTAAGTATTAGAAGCTGAGCCCTTGAACATCTCCCTTCATTTCTTGACATCTTTATGACAATGTATGGTGCAGTACCTCACTTTGCTGCAATTACTGAACAGACAGCACTGTAGGCAATGTAAGTTGCTCTTAAGTGCAGCAATCCATTCTGAAGAGATGTACAAACATAAACTCTGCATCGTGGCAGGCTTCTATGAAACCTGAGCATTATCTGTGAATTTTCTCTCTCTCCTTTTTAATCATTCTGTTAGCTCACCTCTAGAACCCAGTGGCCTAATTTACTAATTAATAACTATTATTACTTAGTAGAATTGAAAACTGAAATTACTGCCTGCCTTACACATAATAAAAATTGGCAATCCATTCAGAGTTTTTTGAGGGGCTGCTTCATTCATTGCACAGTCCTGGCAGCTGGGTTGATGTCATTGTCTGCTCTCTACATGGCCCTGGTTTCCAGATGGGTTGGAGGAGAGGCGGGAGATTATCTTCCTCGAACATGTAGATGAAAAGAATAGATGGCACATAGTGCAATATGGACCAATAGGGTCTTAATAGACAGTATTCTTTCAGTCAATCATCACATCATTTAGGAACGTCTCCTTGTCTTCG